>NC_060122.1:214957370-215582370 GCF_021461395.2 Schistocerca americana | reverse complement strand
AAGCGTAGGGACCGATGACCTCAGCAGTTGGGTCACATAGCCCTTACCACAAATTTTCAATTTTTACCATGGGTGGACCTGACCAGCGAAAATGATCGCATAATCCCTGGCAGTAATGCAATCTTACAGTAACCCTGCGGTCCATGGAGTACCACGATGTGGCTGCCCAAATCATCACCGAACCTACATCTACATCTACATGGGTACTCTGCAAATCACACTTAAATGACTGGCAGAGGGTTAATCGAATCACCTTCACAATAATTCCCTTTTATTCCACTCTCTAACAGTGCGTGGAAAAAACTAATGCCTATATCTGACCACGTGAGCTCTGATTTCCCTTATTTTATTACGGTGATTGTTTCTCCCTATTTAGGTTGGTGTCTTTGAAATATTTTCGCGTTCAGAGGAGAAAGTTGGTGACTGAAATTGCGTGAGACTATCCCGTCGCAACGAGAAACGCCTTTGTTTTAATTATATTCACCTAGTTACTGTATCATGCCAGTGACCTCTCTCCCCTATTACTCGATAATATAAAACGTGCTGCTCGTACTACAAAGCAGGACGAACAAGCATAGTGTAGGCAGCAGTCTATTTAGTAGATCTTTTGCATCTTCTAAATGTTCTGCCAATAAATCGCAGTCTTTGGTTCGCCTTCCCCATAGCATTTACTATGTGTTCTTTCCAATTTAAGTTGTTCGTAATCTTAATTCCAAGGTATGTAGTTGAATTTGCGGCCCTTAGATTTGATTAATTTATCGTGTAACCGAAGTTTAACGGAGTAATTTTGGTACTCATATGGACGACCTCTTACTTCTTATTATTTAGGGACAACTGCCAATTTTCGCACCATACAGATACCTTTGCTAAATAGTTTTTCAATTGGTTTTGATCTTCTGATTACTTTACTAGACGACAAACAACAGCATAATCTGCAAACATTGTAAGACGGCTGCTCAGAGTGTCTCCTAAGACGTTTATACAGATAAGGAACAGCAGAGGGCCTATAACATTACCCTTGGGAACGTCAGAAATCATTCGTGTTTTACTCGACGACTTTCTGTCAATTGCTACGAGCTGCGACCTCTCTGATAGGAAAAATGGTTCAGGTGGCTCTGAGCACTATGGGACTTAACATCTGAGGTCATCAGTCCCCTAGAACGTAGAACTACTTAAACCTCGACATCACACATATCCATGCCCGAGGCAGGATTCGAACCTGCGAACGTAGCGGTCGCGCGATTCCAGACTGAAGCACCTAGAACCGTTCGGCCACACCGGCCGGCCTCTGATAGGAAATCAGGAATCCAGTCTCATAACTGAGATGAAATTCCATAAGCCCGCAATTTGATTACATGCCGCTTGTGAGTGTTAAAATCCATCTGGGAATCCAGAAGTAAGGAATCAATTTGGAATCCCTTATCAATAGCACTCAAACACTTCGCCATGTTTCACTCTTGGGACGTAAAGTTGGCCTGAATTAGCTCCATAGTCCTGGTCTGATGGCTTTGATACCACGTTTTCCTGTTTAAGGCTTTTGCATAGTGGATAAGTGGTTTGGGAATTCCAGCTTGCTCTGCAGTTCGTGGAGTTTTGGTGCTGATAGGTTTTGCTAGTGCGACATTCAGTTCAGCATCGACTCTTACAGCAGTTGTCCTAATAATTTTGTTCACAATCCTCTTTAATGACCATCGTTACGGTTCCTCAATACGTATTTTCGGTCGCGTTGTGAGATAGCGGATGATGTTTAACGCTGTGCCTGTGTGCGATATACATACGGTTCCTCTTTAAACATCAAACACTTCGGCTACCTTAGTTGTGGAAGTACCCAACACACGAGCATCAACCATTTGCCCATGTTCGCTTTCACTTAGTTCCTACATAACGCACCCACTACTACACAGATCACTGTTCCGATCATGACGTACACTTGCAATACACTGATGACATTGCAGAGGTGCGGCTCGTGGTCAAATACAACAGCGCAACCTGCTGGCCTGGTTAACATCTACACCTAAGCTCAAGTATGTATTTTGCGCCGTGTTTCCAAATATTTGTCTGAACTCTCTATGTTCCCGAACTTAATGTGTAAGCGTTGGTTTGTTCTTGATAATGATGAGAACAACCTTATCGCTGAACTGTTCAGTCACGCACTCTCTCCCCTACCTCAAAAACTGTTCAAATGTGTGTGAAATCTCATGGGACTTAACTGTTAAGCTCATCAGTCCCTAAGCTTACACAATACTTAATCTAAATTATCCTAAGGACAAACACACACACTCATGCCCGAGGGAGGACGAACCTGCGCCGAGACCAGCCGCACCTGCCCTACCTACCTATTCATAAAGAAGCCTACTCTTTTAGCATTCTCGACTGCTGCTGATATTACTCTATATTCGTTGGACCTGAAATCTTTATCTACCTTCTGTTTCATTTCACTGCCGCCCAGTATGTCCAGACTGAACCTTTGCATTTCCCTTTTCAGACTTTCTAACACCCCTGCCACATTCAGATTTCTGACTTCATATGCTCCACTTCATACAGTGTTACCATCGCGATGATTACCAAATCTTCGTGTCATGGTTACCCCATTTCTGAATATTCATGTCGTGCAGATAAACACTGTGTGTCTTTAATGCAGTTGTCTCCATTGTATTCTGCACACTTATACTCATGCTGTTGATTTTTGTGGATTCCCCCGCTCTTTAGGTGAAGTTTTGTCCCCAACGACAACAGGATTCCAGGAATCTCTGTACGCTCCTTCTCCCCCTCTGAGAAGGCCGTCGGCAGAATGAGGGTTACTCCTTATAACAGAAGTTTTTCGTCGCCAGTGCAGATGACTTTTATTCAAAAAATGGTTCTCGATCCCATGACCCGGGAAGTTCCGTTCACTAGTCGAAGACGCCTCTCCCAGTCGACAGCCCTCATAGAGACAACGATTAGTCAAAGATGTTGGTCATAAGTGCTCTACGGATAAGATGAGGAAGTCGTGGTACCAGGCATCAAAGGAGTCAGAAGACGACAAAAAAAATCTCATCTCGCTAATAATTTCATAATTGTTCAAGAAATCTTATACTCATTTTTCAGAAGGGTCTACATGCTTTACCCAATTCTTCTGGAGTTAAATTTATAGGTGTCTTAATGTAGGCTGATAACATTTGACGTATTTTATTCATTACGCCTTACCTCGCTGTGTATCTCATCTCCAAAAATCCCCCGGAGCTTTGGTACGAATTTTGTTGTACTTGAGAGAAAATGGTGGATTTAAGGCTGCGAGGAGGGGATCGTCAGTCGTGCATGGATAGCTCGGTGCCCGCACGGTAGCTCTGTGTGTTTGGTCAGAGGAGTGGCCAACTCTCTCTGTAATTTAAAAAATAAAGTTTTCATCGATGGAATTTGACATATATCAAGCGGCATCCGCACAGAACTTGTGAAGAAAAACGATGAAGCAGCAGATAGAAAGAAAGAGAGAGTAAACAAAAAAATGACAGTGTAGCACTTGTCTGAGAAACTCAAGAGACCCAGTTTCGAGTCCCGGTCCACCACACATATTTAATTTACTAGCAAGAGTCAGAGATTGAACAGTTGCTGTTGATTCAGCTAGACGAAGAGTGTACGACGAATTCATGCATTAATTTTATTATATCTTATGTTCCTTACGCTACATACCTTGTATCATAGGTAACTTCAGCACTCTATTCCGAATATGAATTTAAAGTTGAAGTGTTTAAATGTTTTACGCAAAAGCTTTGAACATTGATGTAACAATTGGGAACATTTTGTTGAACCCGAATGCATCTGTATTCATAGTTACCAGCAAACACTGATGTCGGGAGCCAAAGTGGAGATTCGATGTAGCGCATTCCCGATGAGCAGCGCTGGATTCGCCTTTCGACTGCCGTCCAGATGCATCAGAGTTTGACATCCTGGAGACAGAAACTGCCAAGAGGATGACGTCCCGCTCGCAGGCGAACCCAGACGAATCTGCTGTTGTTGTGGTCTCTGTTCCACAATCGTCAGTTTCTACTACGTCGTAGTGACTGTTTACACAGCCTGCACATTGTTTTATTCATAGCTGACATTTATTAATCCTTTCATTCGCTCTGGAGATGTTATACGCTACGGTGTCCAGTAGTTCCCATTTTCTGCGAGCACAATACTGAAAACATCGTGCATCAAGGTAAGCATTGCACATTTCATATGGATCTGTAACATTCCCTTGCTGTGAGTTTTTCCAGACTTCAGCCCTTTTGCTGTTCGAACTCGTACCCATTTCCTTCTAACTTCCTACAGGCAATCAGTAATCTAGTTGTACTGGTGGTAGCAGTTTTGGACTAACGCGTGGTCCCTTCGGCTGATTTTAGGCTATTTTTTACAGCCATCCTCCGCGAGGCCCAAAACTGACTGTCCCTCAGGCGATGGTTTGATTGATACATCACCAACAACGATTCACTAACTATGAGCTTTACCCTGACAATATCTCAAAAAGTTGAATATCGTTTTGGAAAGTTGCGAAACCACCCCTTACGCGGCATGCAGGTGTTTGTTACGTAGCATACGAGCCTCGCACGCAGTGGTGACTGAAGAATTCGCAGCATTTCAAAATTAATTTTTAAACATAGTTTTCTTAATTTAAAAATTATTATCTTCTTTACAATAATGAGACTTAAGGCTTGTGATATGCTGTGTACTGAAATATACTCCTTGCCACTTCACGTCATGAATGCTAACTGAGAAGCGAGGCGTGTGTCGTCTAGCGGCTTGTCACATTTATAGCGAGATGTCAGCCAACTATTGTTACCAGTGAATTAGGACTGTGAGCAGATAATTACTGGAAGAGGATGCGTGCAATGTCATACCCCAGTTGCAAAATGAAAGTGAATCATAGTTACTATAAAGCTGGTAGTATCCTACGTAGAAGTTTTGTTTAGTATACAAATCAGCATTGTGTTTGAGTGTGAATGTCCGAGGTAGTTGAAACACTCGTACCGGAATCTCTGCTTCACAGTAGGAACGTTTCAGGCTCGGACTATAGAAAGAAACAGAAATTCCACATAAGAGGATAGAGAACACGACGCTACATATATATTTTCGTTCTAGCGAATAATGGCGATACACAGAAATATAAAAATTAGCACCAGTCCCTAGGAACCAATGGGGAAGTGAGTCTGATTGAGATATGTAGACTTCTTATTCTTTATTAGGTGTCGCTAATGGAGATAACATTGGGTATTTGAGAGTGGGCTAGCGGACAGAGATTTTTAGGTTCAATATTTGATTAGACACTGGGAATCTGCAAATGTGAAGACGTTCCGACACCAAGGTGCGTCTGATGATCGACGGCTGTGGCTCTGCGTTACAACAATTCGAAAAGGGCTAGAAAATAAGCAAGGTGATAAACGATAAACTTACTCTTTCGATTTATCGAGTTGTATCCTAGTGTCAGCAACTACATTTATTCCACTTATAGGTGTAATAATACTATAATAGTCGTCAGAATACCAGATTCTGCATCCCGCTATTCAAGAAAAAAGTATTTTCTATTTGTAGCAAATATTCTGTTTGTAACATCAGACCACTGTATTGCTAATCGTAGAATAGATCTATTCCGACGGGGTACTATTTGATCGATGACACAGGAGGTCGTGATACGACTAAGTAAGAATGAACCAAAAAGAAAATTCAGACTGACCGGTAGAAGAGTCTACGGCTAACGGAACGGGCCGTACTTTTCCACATGCCAACTTCAAAACAGCATCTGGCATGTCACCAGCAGCGGCGCTAGTAATTTGGCGGGAAGAAGACATCACAAGCTTTTTTATGACTGTAAAAGTTTACAGTTATAACTATACACTGATCGACCAGAACATTATGACCAACTACTTAACAGCAACTTTGGCACGGACTGGACCGATGACCATAGCAGTCTGGTCCCTTCAACCCGAGAACCAAATTTGGCACTGACGAAACTGGCGACGCTTCGTGGCATGGAAGCCCTTAGGCCTTGGTAGGTCTGTGGATGAAGCTGGCATCACATCTACATGCAAAGTCACCTAACCCCTGTAAATTTCGTGGAGGATGGCGACGAGCTCTGACGCCACGTTCAATCACGTCCCAGGTGTGTTCGATCTAGTTCAGATCTGGCGAGTTGTGTTGCCAGAACATAGACTGGAACTCGCGACTGTGTTCCTCGAACCACTCCATCAATCTTGGATCCTTGTGAAATGCGTATTATCTTGTTGAAAAATGCCACTACTGTTGGAAAACAGGATCGTCATGAAGGGGTGTACATGTTCAATAACCAGTGTGCAATACTCCTTGGCCGTCATGGTGCCTTGCACGAGCTCAACTGAACCTATGGATGCGTTCCGCAGAGCATAATCCAGCCGCCGTCAGGTCGTCTCCGTCCCGATGTACAGGTGTCGGGGAACTGTTCCCTGGAAGACGACGGATTCGCGTCTTTCCATAGGATTGATGAAGAAGGTATTGGGATTCATTATCCCATGGAAGACTACCATTGCGCCAACGTCCAGTGCCGACAGTCCCGTGCCCATTTCAGTCGTACTTGCCAACATCATGGTGTCAACATTGGCACGTGAATGGGTTGTCGACTGCAGAGGCCCATCGTTAGCAGTGTTCCGTGCACTGTATGTTCAGGCACACTTTTTCTCTGCCCAGCATCAGAGTCTGATGTTAGTCCCATCGTAGTTCGCAGCCTGCCCAGCCTACGACGTCCGACATCTGTAATGAGGGTGGCCGCCCGACCCCACGACTTCTGGACGTGATTTTAAAGTCTTCCCCATTCTACACACCGACAGCACCGTCACTGATGCTATATGGACCGTGCGTATGTCTGGCTAGCAGCCATTCGTCGACAGGAGACGCTGCTATCGCCTGAACGGGTTTATATCGATAGTAGGTCGCTGGTCGTAACGTTCTGGGTGATCAGTGTATATTGAACTGTAATTAGAAACAATATAAGGGCCTACAGGCTAATTTTACAAATGAGTTGAGAGAACATGCCGACCTGTAAATGGTTAGCTGTTTACTTTGGAGCATTGCTACTCAAAAGCGTTCTTCCTTAAACTTAGGCATGTATGAACATAAATACAATCACTATTGAGGACCATATCAGGACGATGCGATTCCACTCCACATAGTTCCCTTTTCGCAAGCTTCTGTGCCTAACTATTGGTTAATAATGTTGGGTAGAAACAGTGCCGCATCAGGCATATGTGTGATTATTTTTATGAGACAATATGAAGAATTTCGTGTCATTTAAATTTGTAGAATGATAAATGTATACAGTTCCACAGCCTTAGATATTGTCAGTCGAATGCCAGGAACCTTTGTATTCAGGTCTCACACCTTCTCAAGAGATTCGATCTGTATTTTCATCCAAATGTTCGTTATCTGACTTTATTTTCCAATATAGGGTGGGACAGATAAAAGTGGGCAGGACGAATGGATCCTATTGGACGTGAATGTTTGCATTAAAGGAGGAGGAAAAGATCTACAGGTAATTCCGACAAGATGAACAAACTATCCATACAACCGGGCAAACCTTGGAGCACGTTTAAACAGACCTCACGTCTGACAGAGTTTTTAGCAGATGTCAGTCTGGTTGCAGCCGTAGCAACCACCCAGGTCACCTGATTTGTCACTATGCGATTCCTTTGTGTGGGGAGCCCTCAAGTGTATCACAACAGCTCTCTCTGGTTTCAAGAACTGCAGCAGAACATTTCGGATGAGTTTGCAGCAGTGCAGATTCCATCCGCCTTCAGCAGCTTGCTGATCAGGGCCCAAAAGTACCATCACATGAATGGTGGTCACTTTCAATATCTGCTATAGCAGGTAAGTACTGTATTTCTTTCCCTCTGTTTCTTTGTACCCTGAAACTCTGTTCTCCGGACCACTTTTTTTGCCCCACCCTGTTGTTATGAATGACAGCTGTCGTTACTGTTAGTCTTTAAGTTCTGTAACATTTCTTAACGTAGAGGGAAAATTCTAGCTATTTCAGGCTACTACAGTCTTATCGAAAGTCGATTTCTTGATTAACTTCAAACGCTAATTTACTTCAAACCTTGTAACTAAAGTATTAACAGCTGTATAAACTAAGTGTGATTATTTCATCAATACTAAAAATATGGCATCTCTTCTTTTGTAATTCTAACAAATACCTCATCGTACAGCTGATTACACAGTTTCAAACTTTCTTTTCCCACATATTCTATCATTTTTGATCATACCGCAAATGAGAATGAACTGCTAGGAAACAGAACGGGCAAGTTAGTCTGAAACTGATAATCAGCAACAAGGAGGAGGCATCACGTTTTCGAAATCCTTCAGACACAAGAGTGACATAGGACGAACAAGAGTTGCAGGCCACGAAAACCCAGTTTCTGACCTCGGTCAAGATGTACTGCGGACAGAGGGCGCAGTAGGCGTAGCGTCGCGAAGACGGCTGTGTGCAGTTTGTCGCGTGCTGTGGTCGCCGCTACGCCGAAACAGACCATAAATCCGAGACGTGCCCGGCACACTAAGGGGCGAGAAAGATGAAAAGAGTTTTTCTCTCGTGCATACTTTCTTTAAGGTCTTGAAAAGAAAGCGGAAAAAGAAGATACCGATGCCGAGATATTGGAGATTTTCTTTTGCGAGGGTATGCAGTTTTCTCCCACGAATGGTCAGCTGCTGGACCTTTGGGATTTAGAAAGTTATGATGTAAGATCTGTCGATTAGTATACGTTTCCAAAAGCTCTCTAAGAGCTCTGTCACAAAGTTAGTCGATATCTAAACTGAGTATACATTTTACTTATTGACTTTGGCGTGTAATAATTCCAGGAATAATAAAGCTTTGTAGGTAGGTCTCTTGCGAAAATAAGAACTGAATACCATTGGAAGCTAAATAAGAAAGCAAAGGAAGGCAATGTGTAGTAATATTTTTTAAGTTACTGCACGGATTTTATTTATTTAACTTTTTACTAACGATAATCCATTACCTTGCCAAATACTTCACTGAGGTAACTGGAAAATTCTTGATCTCATCTGATATCAGTGATTATAAGATTACTCATGACACTTGCTTCTTTCACGTGCATGTACATAGCATAAATTCTGAAACTCTTTGGATACGCTATTTAAACATCTATTCCAGTGGAATACAATATGAGTACCTATCCAGTGTAGTACGGAATTGATGACAGGCCGAGCATTCCAGGGACCAATAACATAAATCTTTACTGATTGCCAATGACGTTTTTATATACCTCGAAAGACAAGCTCTTCCAGTGTCTTGACATAATAACTTTTCTTTAGATACGCAGGCCACATTCGCATTCACGTTCTTACGGAAACTCGTTATTTCAGTACATACGGTATATAATTTGACCTGCGATAAACTCGTTTCTGGAAGAGCCTGGATGTGGACAGGCCTCGTCGCCATTGATGACGGAGCAAATGCACCTCTGAAAAACGGCTGAAATGATGACAATATGACACATTGGCACCATTGTACGCTAAAAACTTTCCTCCAATTCGGATTCTAAGACCGTATACCCATTAAAAAGGTCCCTCCCCGTACCAGAAGAACATAAAGTACAAACTTGTTTTTGTGCAACGCTCATGTGATTCTACTACTGATTTTCCCGCAACGGAAATTAGGTAAACTGCGGCAGCATTCGTTCACGGGCACCAAATACTAAAAACAATTCAGGTAGAGTGATGACATCAGTGTGGTATGTGACCATCCTCGAAAACGTGTCCGCAGCTCATGGTCGTGCGGTAGCGTTCTCGCTTCCTGCGCCCGGGTTCGATTCCCGGCGGGGTCAGGGATTTTCTCTGCCTCGTGATGACTGGCTGTTGTGTCATGTCCTTACGTTGGTTAGATTTAAGTAGTTCTAAGTTCTAGGGGACTGATGACCATAGATGTTAAGTCCCATAGCGCTCAGAGCCATTTGAACAATTTTTTTGAAAACGTACCGTAAATGTAAAAGTGTTACAGGACTGTATGCTAACAGAATGGCAGTACTACTAGCACACTACTTCTGCAAGAGTGCACGAGATTTTAATTGATACACATTGCCGCATCAGAAGATACACTGAAACGCCAAAGAAAGTGGTATAGGCACGCGTAATTAAACACAGAGGTAGGTAAACAGGTAGCCTTTATAAGACGACAAGTGTCTGGCGCAGTTGTTAGATCGGTTACTGCTGCTAGAATGTCAGGTTATCAAGATTTAAGTGAGTTTGAACGTCATATTGCAGTCGGCGCACGATCGATGGTACACAGCATCTCCGCGCCAGGAAGTGGGTATTGTACCGTACGACCATTTCACGAGTGTACCGCGAATATCAGGAATCCGGTAAAACATATCTCCGACATCGCTGCGGCCGGAAAAATATCCTGAGAACGGGACAAACGACTGAAGAGAATCGTTCAACGTGTCAGAAGTGCAACCAATTCAAAAATGGCTGCAGATTTCAGTGCTGGGGAACCAATAAATGTCAGCATGCGACCCATTCAACGAAACATCATCGATATGGGCTTTCGGAGTCGAAGTTACAATTGTGTACCCTTGATGACTGCACGACACAAAGCTTTACTCCTCGCCTGGACCACTGTCATTGGAATGTTGATCACTGGAAACATGTTGCCTGGTGGGAAGAGTCTCGTTTCAAATTGTTTCGCGCGAATCGAGGTGTACCGGTATGGAGACAACCTCATGAATCCATGGACCCTGCATATCAGCAGAGGACTATCAAGCTGATGGAGTCTCTGTAATGGTGTGGGGCGCGAGCAGTTGGAGCGATATGGGACCCCTAATACATCTAGATACGACTCTGACAGGTGATACTTACGTAAGAATCCTGTCTGATCACCTGGATCCATTTATTGTGCATTCCGACGGACTTGGACAATTCCAGCAAGATAGTGCGGCACCCCTACTCCACAATTGCTACGCAGTGGGTCCAGGAACACTCTTCTGAATGTATGCCCTTCCCTGGCCACCAAAGTCTCAAAACATGAGCATTATTGAGCATATCTGGGATGCCCTCAAACGTGCTGATCAGAAGAGATCTCCATTCCTCGTACTCTCACGGATTTATGGACAGCCGTACAGGATCCATGGTGTCAATTTCCTCCATTACTAAAAAGACAGTAGTCGAGTCCGTGTCACGTCGTGCGTGCTAGCGATGGCCTTATACGATATTAGGCAGGTGTACCAATTTCTTTGGCTCTTCAGTGTGCGATACACTTTTTGCCTGCAAATGGCACATAAAATGTTTGCGGTTGAAGAATGTGGATAATTACGATGACGTCACAGTGCCCAGTGAGTGGATAAATTAAAACCACAGCGAAAATCTGATGAACCTTTGCGTTGATGTATTGCGCAATGTTAGTAGTATACCTGCCGATCGTATCACGTCGCACTTTTTTACGTTCCGAGTGCACAGTGAACATGTAAAGTTGTCTAGAACAATAGAGTCTCCCGCCAAGTGTGAAGTGCCAATGTGATTCGATTACTTCACGCTGTGCGTGGTGGGGTGGGGAATGGGGGGGGGGGGCAGACTGGTTGCAGCTTGACTTCATGCACCGCACATAACGTGATTGTCATTCGTGACACTCCATCAGCGAGTGGATCCGGGGATTGAGAAAATCGTTTACGACTGGAAAATTAGAATACGCTAAGAGGAATGACGTCATCAGGCGTGAACTCGGGCGTACGCTGCACCTCAAACATTACGTTCATGCACCGTTTTCAATCGACACCTTACAGCCTGGGCCTGGCTACCTCTGATTTTCATCTCTTTGCCCACATGAACCGTTGCCTTTGAGGACGGCATTTGAGCACACGCAAAGAGCTGCAGACCAAAATTGGTGGAAAGCACAGGCAGCTACCTTTTATGACGAGTTTTGGAATGCTCATACAACTCTACAACAACTGTCTTAGTCGGTGCGGCTACTATACAGAGAAATAGTTCTAAGGTGTTGCTAAATGTTCCATACTAAACACTTTTTACTTTCACTACGATGTACATTTCGCGACTGGTCAGGCCTTGACACAAACAAAAAAAATTCCTCGTAGGAGGTCGATGATTTTATTTTGGTCTACGTGTCTCAAAATGGAATGTATTAAACTGAAATATGACATGTTTGGCTGCCATAGTTTCAGCTAGAATATCATATCTGTACAAGTTCACTTCGAATAACTATACGAGCCAACACAGGCTCCTCCTGATTTATCGTCGATAATTGTTCTGCCAGTCGTCACTTTTTTATTTTTATTTTTCGTTATTAACTTCAAGAAATAGCGAGATTAATTATAGAGCCTCGATTACTTTTGCAAACTGGAAATAAACTAAACTGGATTACCATTTCCGATATTTGCGTTGTAGCCGAGGAAAATTCTGTGGAAACATTGGTCGGAATGGGAGATCCCTAGCATTTTTTATTTATTCCTGGAGTAATTCTACCCCATCCCACTGTCCAGGACATGTACCGTGAATAAGCATCACATTAAATGAAACGCCTGAAAACTACAGTTTTTTTTAACTACAGTGCTCATCAGTATCTCGAGATGAGAGCCGGCCTTTGTTCCATCTACTAATTTTTGAATGATATTTGTGTGATTAATAGTAATTAATATATTGGCAAACATTTTACTAGTCATTTTAGCTTGAAATTTATTATTCTTATTTGTATTTGGATTATGAGTAGCTACACTGATTCTGTCCTTTCACTCTAACACTAGTTTCCTGCATCTTCCGGAACTTCAGCTAATACGACCCCACGCAATTCTTGCTCTGTCAGTTAAGTTTTTTATTTTATTTTAGTTTCATTTGCTTATCGCAGATCGAATCGCTCACGTCCTCGTGACGATCTGCTACTTGGTTTAACATGTTGACTATCTCATTGAGAGCTCAGTAGCGTGATACTTGAGGGATTCAAGACTCCAGACGCGTCCATTATAAGATTCACCAACAATCAACCGTAAATCTGTCAACATATTCGAAGAACTTGGAGTGTAATTATGGCACAGGAAAGTCTGCGAGCGATGGAGACAAATGGTCTCTGTCTATATAATTTTGATGGCTCTGAGCATTATGGGACTTAACATCTGTGGTCATCAGTTCCCTAGAACTTAGAACTACTTAATCCGAACGGTATATGCTGCTCTGCTGTATTTTCTCTATTTACCCTGGCGCTTGCTGTCCTTCGTTCGCCGTAGCGTAGCGGTTAGAAACTTGATCTGGCGATGTGGTGGACCTGTTTGATTCAGGAAGGTTCTGGGACTTAGTTTTGGAATATCTGAAAATTCTAGAATGTACCATGTATGTACAAATATTAGCTCTTCTCTGCTGATGCAGGTAAACCACCACCGTGTGTACACAAAAAAAGTGCTTTCGGTGTGATTTGGTAGCTCTTATTAACGACTGTACTCTCGCAACTGGAACTTGTTTTCCAACTCTGTATAATGATACTACTTCTGAAGGTTTCCTGAAATATCGTCAGGTTATTCCTAGGCGAATTACATTCCACTGATTCTCGAAAATATGTATTTGCGGCTGTGTGTCTCGCGTAGTCGTTCGGCTCAGGATCTTCAAAAACGATATTTTATTGTAGTGGCTGTTTCGAGCGATTTTTCACCAATCGTGTCAAAAACTAATTTTCAGCCAATACATACACTGTAATTTTGTTTGTGGGGGGGGGGGGGGGGTTAACTACCAGCCCCTGCACTGACTGACGATCTACTTCTACATACATTCTCAGCAAGCCAGATTACAGTGCATGGTAGTGGTATTCTTTCCAGTCGCAAATGGAGTGAGGGAAAACCCAGATATATATTTCCTTACGAGCCCTGTTTCATCTGGTGTTGTCTTCTTACGCGAGACGTGTGTTGGTGGCAATCGTTCTGCAGACTCTCGCAAATGCCAGTTCTATCACTTTTTCAAACTGTTTAGCGAAAACAAAAAATGTCTTCTCCCGTACGGGGATTCCCTTTTGAGTTCACGAAACATTTCCATAGTACGTATTGATCGAGTATGCCTTAACAAAGCCGCACGGAATGGCCGCGCGGTTAGAGGCGCTATATCAAAAATTGCGCAGTCACTTTCGCCGGAGGTTCGAGTCCCCCTCAGGCACGGGTGGGTGTGTTGTTCTTAACATAAGTTAGTTTAAGTAGTGTGTAAGTCTACGGACCGATGACCTGAGCAGTTTCGTCCCTTAGGAATTCAGAAACATTTGAACATTTGCCTTAACAAATCTAACAGCACGCCGCAGAATTGCTTCGGTATTTTTCTTTTATCCGGCCAGGTGCGGATCCCACACCTCGACCAGTAATCATGGATAAGTCGCCGTTTCCTTTATGGACGGGCATTATATTCCTTGACTCCCAAAAAACTGAAGTCGACAATTTGCCATGGACAAGCGACATTACGTGCTTCGGTTCCTTTGCAGGCGTTCTTGCAGGTGACTATAATTACCTGATGTTGCAGCTTCTTTGTAATCATTGTCACTCACAAAGAGCATTTAATTTATGACCGGCGTTACTAACAGTGTACACATGTCGCAAACAGAAGTGGCTCGTAAGACTCCCTTCTGGAATGGTGTTAGCTTCTTTCATATCTGATGTTTCCCCACAATTGAGAAGGACTTGTTGAACTTGTTTGCTGGCAAGTCTTCAGTCACACCGTAACTTTAATACGTTAGTGTGTATGTTCTTATTTCATTTCAGTCATCGACAATTCAGAACCTATTGGCATACCTTCAGGAAGATAAGGAATACGTCGTGAACCTGTAAGCGGCTTTCTATAGCGTTTATAACTTCTTGGGCGAAACGAACGATGTGAGATTCAAAGGGTCACAGTCTGCGGAAAGCTACAGAGGAGATGTTTTTTCACTGTGGTGATTTCAAGACTACAGGAAGCAGATTCTTAAAATAGATTCACATTATCAACGTAGGGATTTATCTATGCACTTTCATTACATGATACTTGATGAAATCGGGAGTTACATGAGCCTATTACGGCTCTCGTGGTATGTTACATAGCGGCAACGACTTACGACAATTCTAGTCGAAATGCGCCTACATAGGAATTTCACCGACAGTCTCTTCATGTTCTTTTTTGTGTTACCCCGTATACTGGTAGTAACCGATCGCCACACAATCCCGTAAGACATTCCACTTGGACCAGAAATGTTCCTTATGAGCAGTGTCGGCCGGATGTTCGACAACATGTGCGACTTTACTGACTACAGTACTGTTTACGGATACATATAAAGTGGTCCTCTCCCCTGTTCTTGAGGAGAGGACCAAAAAACACAATATCAAAAATTACTACGAGGAAATCGCGTGGTGTGCTGAGCAAAATTACATAGAGGCTACATTCTTCGTTACACATTTGTTCGGAAATAAACAAACGACATAAAACTGAAGGCAACCTTGAATTAATAAATTTTTACTCTGTTAATATCAACATACAGAATGGCAAATAATACGCCGCCGCTTTGACGTATGTGCAATTAAAGTCAGCTGCCAAACAGTTATCAGACACAAACTCATTTAAATATATCAGTTTACATGTAATACCTTGGACTTTAAAACTGAAAAATATCCACCGAAATACAATCATTCATATCTTTAAAACCAGACCTTTATTTTCTCAGTTTCCTCCGCCACCACATCCAGACTGTGTCTTACCACTTTTCTTGGATTCTAACTATTTCTATCTTTTCTAAAACGAATCACTCCATTTCTATCTATATTTTGAACCAAAGCATTGCCATGTTCTCCTTTATGCAACGAGCCTTGTAACTACTCAATAACAGCTGTCCGAAAAAAGTTAAATCTAAATAGAGGATAAAAGCTGCTATTATAAAGTGCGACTTCTATATCTGCAATATGAATCACACGAGTCCTCTAAACACATCTTATCATTGTACCGTTTTATCATTCCTCGTTATGGCGTATCTCTGTTCGTCTTTTCTTCTATTGACCATCTTTTGCGTACGGCCGGTGGATCACAGTCAACATCGTTGGCCAAAATATAAACTCATTTCCTGAGGTTTCATTTGACAGTGTGTTGCTAACTTCATCTCAACGCATCCACGTCTTTCCATCTACAAGTGCAAATAGGAGAAAACTCGGTCTTATATGACAAAATTACTTACTTCATACAGGGTTACCACCTACCTTAAAAAAGTATATAAACGGGAAGTGTTACAAGATGGACATCTTGATGCGACCGTTATCCAACTAATACCCCAGTACTTCCTTGTGTGAGGGGTATATTGATTAAAATTTCATCCCCCTGTTAGCCGCCGGGCGCGGTGGCCGAGCGGTTCTAGGCGCTTCAGTCCGGAACCGCGCGACTGCTACGGTCGCAGGCTCGAGTCCTGCCTCCGACATGGATGTGTGTGATGTCCTTAGGTTAGTTAGGTTTAAGTAGTTCTAAGTTCTAGGGGACTGATGACCTCAGATGTTACGTCCCATCGTGCTCAGAGCCATTTGAACCCTGGTAGCCCTTTCCTTGACTGGAGATAAATGGTTCAAATGGCTCTGAGCACTATGGGACTCAACTGCTGTGGTCATCAGTCCCCTAGAACTTAGAACTACTTAAACCTAACTAAGCTAAGGACATCACACACATCCATGCCCGAGGCAGGATTCGAACCTGCGACCGTAGTAGTCGCGCGGTTCCGGACTGAGCGCCTGAACCGCTAGACCACCGCGGCCGGCGACTGGAGATAACACTGCCAATCCTACAAATGAAGAATGGTGTGAATACATGATGGTTATTGATGCGTCCAGCGTAACTGGAGCTCTTCAGAAGGAGGTCTCAACACAGCATGCTCAGCTTAGTGCAGCCTTCCATATTTTACGAGAGGTCGAATAATTGGTACGAGTTCCACGGGAACCTCATACCGACACATACCTGATTATTCTCGTATTCGTGAACCGGCCACGCGTACATTCGAAAAGTGTATTTTAACTCTTTATGAATCTGAAGCAATATTATCGGTGTTTATTCGATCTTTTGATCTCTGTCGTGCTCCATAAACTCTCTTTATTTGCTATTACGTCTGTACAGTTAAAACCTAGGTTCATTATATTTAGTATTCTTGGAGATCTGAAATTTTCGGACATGTCTTAAAGAACAGATTTCATCTTCATATATATATATATATATATATATATATATATATATATATATATATATATATATATATGGTGGTCCATTGGTCGTGACAGGACCAAATAAGCGTCAAACGAAAAAACTATAAAGAACGAAGCTTGTCTAGCTTGAAGGGGGAAATGAGATGGCGCTATGGTTTGCCCGCTAGATGGCGCTGCCATGGGTCAAATGGATATCAACTGCGTTTTTTAAAATAGGAACCCCGATTTATATTACATATTAGTGTAGTGTAAAGGAATATGAATGTTTTAGTTGGACCACTTTTTTCGCTTTGTGATAGATGGCGCTGTAATAGTCACATACATATGGCTCACAATTTTAGACGAACAGTTGGTAGCAGGCAGTTTTTTTAAATTAAAATACAGATCGTAGGTACGTTTGAACATTTTACTTCGGTTGGTCCAATGTGATACATGTACCTTTGCGAACTTATCATTTCTGAGAACGTATGCTGTTACAGCGTGATTACCTGTAAATACCACATTAATGCAGTAAATGCTCAAAATGATGTGCGTCAACCTCATGCATTTGTCAATACGTGTAACGACATTCCTCTCAACAGAGAGTAGCTCGCCTTCACTAATGTTCGCACATGCATTGACAGTGAGCTGACGCATGTTGTCAGGCGTTGTCGGTGGATCACGATAGCAAATATCCTTCAACTTTCCCCACAAAAAGAAATCCGGGGACGTCAGATCCGGTGAACCTGTGGGCCATGGTATGGTGCTTCGACGACCAATCCACCTGTCATGAAATATGCTATTCAATAGCGCTTCAACCGCACGCGAGCTATGTGTCGGACGCCCATCATGTTGGAAGTACATCGCCATTCTGTCATGCAGTGAAACATCTTATACTAACATCGGTAGAACATTACGTAGGAAATCAGCATACATTGCACCATTTAGATTGGCATCGATAAAATGGGAGCAAATTATCATTCCTCCCATAATGCCGCACTACACATTAACCCGCCAAGGCCGCTGATGATCCACTTGTCGTAGCCATCATGGATTTTCCGTTGCCCAATAGTGCATATTATGCCGGTTTACGTTATCGCTGTTGGTGAATGACGCTTCGTCGCTAAACAGAACGCGTGCAAACAATCTGTCGTCGTCCCGTGGCAGAAATGTACACGACGTTCAAAGTCGTCGCCATGGAATTCCTGATGCATAGAAATATGGTACGGGTGTAATTGATGTTGGTGTAGCATTCTCAACACCGACGTTTTTGAGATTCCCGATTCTCGCGCAATTTGTGTGCTACTGATGTGAGGATTAGCCGCGACAGCAGCTAAAACACCTACTTGGGCATCATCATTTGTTGCAGATCATGGTTGACGTTTCACATATGGCTGAACACTTCGTTTCCTTAAATAACGTAACTATCCGGCGAACGGTCCGGACACTTCGATGATGTCGTCCAGGATACCGAGCAGCCTACATGGCACACGCCCGTTGAGCATTTTGATCACAATAGCCATACATCAACACGATACCGATCTATTCCGCAATTGGTAAATGGTCCATTTTAACACGGGTAATGTATCTCGAAGCAAATACCGTCCGCACTAACGGGAGGTTACGTGATACCATGTACTTATACAAAGTGAAAAAAGTGGTCGAACTAAAACATTCATATTTCTTTACGTACTACACGAATATGTAATAAAAATGGGGGTTCCTGTTTAAAAAAACGCAGTTGATATCCGTTCGACCTACAGCAGCGCCATCTAGAGGTCAACTATAGTGCCATCTGGTTTCCCCCTTCAAGCTAGACGAGTTTCGTTCTTTGTAGTTTTTTCGTTTGATGCTTATTTCGTGAGATATTTGGCCCGGTAACTATCAATGGGCCACCCTGTATATATATATATATATATATATATATATATATATATATATATATATATATATATATATATATATAAGGCTCACCGCCCATTTGACCATTATATATATATATAAGGCTCACCGGCCATTTGACCATCTTCTGTGCAGATGCAGAAACAGTGCCCGAACTCTTAAGGGAATCGGCAAAAAGCCGCGAGTAATGAGTATAATGAGTCCCTGCGGTCACACTGTCCTCTATGTCCTCGGTGGCTCAGATGGATAGAGCATCTGCCATGTAAGCAGCAGGTCCCGGGGATCGAGTCCCGGTCGGGCCACAAACTTTCAACTGTCCCCGTTGACTTACATCAACCCTTGTATGCAGCTAGAGGTATTCGTTTCATTGTAATTAAAAAAAAAAGGAGAAATGATGATAGTTTTCAGTAGTAAACCTGGACTTAAGAGTCACTTGAAATATGTTTCAGAGGCAATAAAGCTAAATTAATTGCACTTTAAATGTTTTTTACGAGTAGGTAGAGTCCAGAGCGTCCGATACGTTCTTACCAACTTACACATACTGCCTCCAAGATTGAGTTACACAGTTTCGTTTCGTAAGTATTTTAACGGCGTTTCTTCATGCTGTTTTTCTTTACAGAACCAGTATCTAGTAACATAGAGTGGATGGACCTCACGAAGCCTATCAAGGTAGGTGGACTGAAATTTCTACACCGAAACTAAAAGCGTGGATTTATATGTGGAATTGTAATCTGAAGTAGATGTATGAGGTTAGAGGGAAGAACCTGCCCTACCGCTTATGTGCATTTAGCGTCTGGCAACAGTAAAATGCAAGTGACCCTGGACTTCAAAAGCAACTGTCGAAAACTCGAGAAAGAAAGACCAACACGTGTGTAGAAAGATCTGCGGACCTGAAAGGTAAAGGAACGTAAAATCGATGCAGATTCGTTGAAAAGAGATCAATATTAGCGGCGTGTTAAGAAGCAGCGGGCCGAGACATCTGGATAGGGACAAGTGACCATAAATCTTAAGTACATCTGACACTCGGCCGAAATTGGAAACGGCTACGTGACGTCTGTCGCACGTGTGATGCTATCTTTGTCTTGACCGATAGACCTACTAAAGCTTTGTTAAGGATTTTATCGCAGCCAAATATTTGTGACAAGTAAGGCTACAAATATGGCTGCTCCTTGTTTCATTTACTACAATGTAACTTGTAGTCTTAGGTACATACCTAATCACACCCTCGAAAATCGCAACGCTTTCCAAATAAACATCAAAGTATTTTCATAATAAATCTGTCGTTTTACCTGCAGCAACTTAAGCTGTACGCTTAGGTTCCTGCTTAACTACATCTCCTGAAATTCCGACATACTTGAATAAGAAACAGTCAAACATTTGTGTTAAAAGTAATATTAATGTAATCGCTGGTTCTTTCATTTGGAGCAGTTTCATCTTTCGTTTCTCAATCAGAGCGAAACCATAAAATGGAGGGAATTCATTACTGGGAGAGCACGCTCTTGTATATAAATAGCGTTGAATATTACGGAACATACGTCTGTTAAATGAATAAGAATCTGCCAGAACGTGTTACAAATGCGAAAATTGAAAAAAAAGTATATCTGCACATTCCTAGTGTCAAATCTACTTTTTTCTGCTCCACAGAAGCACGTCTTCTACCACACGACCACAAGAAATATACATCAAGTACTGCTTTATAATTGTTGATATGAAATTTTGTTAGGGATGTTACGGAAGTTGTCTCAGTAACTGACGTTCAATTATAATAAATCGCACCTGGTGTGATACATCTTCATTGTGCCATAACCGTCGTAACACGTACGCCATAACACGTAAACAACTGAAATGCGATGAATCCAATCCGACGGCTCAAAAGTAGTGAGCAAGGAATGTCATGTGTCCGTTTCCAGTCAGCGAGTGCCAGATGTACTTTTAGTCACTCGGGACGAGGGTTGCGGGGGGAGGGGGAGGGTGGATGGCGCTGTGACCCATAAACTATACCAGCGCTGGAAGAGATTTACGGATGGATTAACAATTACGTCTTACCATGCTGTCGAAACGGAAAAGTTAAGTAATATTTCAGTCCGTTTGCTGTGCGACTGTGGAAAACCTTTAAACATGAAGAAAAACGATAATTTTGTGATAATTGAAGAGAAACTAAGAGTAAATTTGAAAGACAATATAGTTGTACCGTAAGAAGGGAAAATATCGAACACAGGTGTAAATATTGATGGGAACAGTATATTTCTCCTCTGATGCCAGTATCAGTGAATGTAAGCTGTTATCTCGTGAATGCGTTTTGTTATTTAGACTGTAAGAGGTCCATGACTAAGGAATTTATTGTTAGTGCACTCGAGCAGATCAGGGAGTTTACGGAATTAATGTATTGGGACGTTACAATATCTTACTTGTTTGAAGCCAATTCGGACATACATTGTTGCATTTGGAAGTCTCAATTGTGGTGTGTGGCAACTTTCAGTGCAGTGAACACGTGTTAGTTATTTTTATGTCAATACTTTTGTCATTTTACTAGAAGAACATAATTTCCTTATAATTACCTTATTTAATGTTCAGAAGGAAATGTATCTCACTTGCATTAATTTCTATTTCAAACTATTTACTTGTTTCTACAAACTTTATGGAATATCATAAAATGTCACGGAGTTATAAAAGGAGGCTTGGTGCTCTTTTGAAACACAGTTATGACTTCCAAAACCCGAAAAAGCAGTTGCTGCTATAAGATGACGAAAATTGTTGTACAGAGAAGCACCAAGAAATTTCAACATATCATGTTGAATATCAGAATATAAACACATGATTTGAAGGAAACAGCTAAATAGGCAGTTTGTCGGATCACAACAGAAGTGGGTGCCAAAAAAGTGGAAGTCAGACTTCTGTGTCCATTTCAAGGCAGCAGGTCTTTGTTTATTTCTACTGAGATTCTAGATGATAATACTGTAGACAGACGCCAAATTGTCAGCGAGTTGCTGACTCATAGAGATGAAAAGTGGAAGTTTTTATTCAGTGAGAATGAATTGTAGATTTCTTTTATGCTGTGAGCAGATTGTCATTATTAATCAAATAGTTTCTAAATATCAGTGCCAAAGTTTTTCTAAACATGTGTCAAATGTTTTCTGAACCCATGTAAATTATTTTGTAATCAAGTGTTTTATTTGCTAAGATCTGTTTACTTAAATAATATTTTCAAAATGGCTCTGAGCACTATGGGACTTAACATCTATGGTCATCAGCCCCCTAGAACTTAGAACTACTTAAACCTAACTAACTTAAGGACAGCACACAACACCCAGCCATCACGAGGCAGAGAAAATCCCCGACCCCGCCGGGAATCGAACCCGGGAACCCGGGCGTGGGAAGCGAGAACGCTACCGCACGACCACGAGATACGGGCAATAATATTTTCCTTTCATGCTCTTCGATCATATTATTTTTCATTGCCATCCAAATATCTCTCACTTTTATCACACGAATTTAATATTATTTGCGAAGCTATCTTAAAGTATATTAAAATACCCTCTGATCTTACCCCCATATAACGGTAAATTATAGCATAGGTGGTGAATTGCAGATTGATATGTCAGAATCAAATAATGTTGGCTGTCCACATTCGATGTCAATTAATAATGGATAAGTAAATGAACAAGACAAGAGGGAAGATGATGCTAATTTTGCACCATTTCTTGTGAACGAAATAAAAAGGAGCTAAAATCCAAAGCTGGTGTTAGGTTCACAGATGTACACCATTTCTTGTCAAAGGGGTAAAAAGGGAGACGTAATTCGAATCTATTCACCAATTGCTATTCGAGAAATTAAAAAAGGGGTCGGTGTTTGCAAGTGATGTATAGTCTACACCTTTTACCTAGATAGAAATAAAACGGATCTAGGCGCTACAGTCTAGAACCGCGCGACCGCTACGGTCGCAGGTTCGAATCCTACCTGGGGCATGGATGTGTGTGCTGTACTTAGGTTAGTTAGGTTTAAGTGGTTCTAAGTCTAGGGGACTGATGATCTCAGATGTTAAGTCCCATAGTGCTCAGAGCCATTTGAACCATGTGAAGAGAAATAAAAAAGGAGCCAGTATCAGAGGCTCATATGCAGAAAGATAATACTTCAGTTATGTTACAATATTATGAAACAAATGTGGGACTTTAAAATCAAAATGAATGGATTCTAATATAAATGGATTGGGTCCTTATTATGAATGGGAAATTTATGGGTTGGTTCTGAGATTAACCAGAGGTTTACTTAACAGTCAGCAGAATTTCATGCTAAGTTGAAGACTTTTAAAAGTGAATTGTATGGGGGAAATGGAAAATAAAATTTCTAATTTAATAGATTCATTGAAAAGTGACATGACACAACTTAAAATTAGCTTCAAAGGCCAACATTCTCAAGCGAAACAGGATGTAATAATGCTGTAGGGACCGCCATCTGCCGGGCTGGAAACCTCAACTAATTCGTCAGCATGCAGATCGAGGACCATTTTTTTTTCTCGTTAGTCTTCTGACTGGTTTGATGCGGCCCGCCACGAAATCCTCTCCTGTGCTAACCTCTTCATCTCGGAGTAGCACTTGCAACCTGTCCTCAATTATTTGCTGGATGTATTCCAATGTCTGTCTTCTTCTAAAATTTTTGCCCTCTACAGCTCTCTCTAGTGCCATGGAAGTCTTTCCCTCATGTCTTAACAGATGCTCTATCATCCTGTCCCTTCTCCTTATTAGTGTTTTCCAGACATTCCTTTCCTCTCCGATTCCGCGTAGAACCTCCTCATTCCTTACCTTATCTGTCCGCCTAATTTTCGACATTCAATATTATTTCATTTATTACAGAAAGTGGAAACCTTTGCTGATTCTTCAACGTCGACTGGTGGCTACGTAATCAGAAGAAGAATCCGCTGAATGCAAGAGCGGACTCACAACTGCCGAAGACACTGCACCAGCTCTGAGTGGAAGTCGATGGCACCTTAATGCGGTGCTTCCACCGCCCGCTGGCGAAGTAGGCACATCCTGTTGGTAGCTTTGCTCGAAGATAGCGGTGAGCACGAAGTGTGTGCTTTGACTGACACGCCGTTTTGTTTTGATTAACACGCTGTTTCCGGGAGTACTTAGTCCCTCACTACTCAGTTCCTCCAAGATCACTGCCCACATTGTCGTCTCAGATGGACCGCGAAGTTGGATGACGTGAAGACGTGCTGAATGCTGAACCTGGTCCCCTTCAGACCCGAGCTGCACTGGAGATTAGGGCAGCTTTTGTCCTGGACCAGAGTCGTGCTGATAGGTTCTTGGACTGCCTATCACTGTTGGCTACTGTGCTGAAGTCAGTATTGGACGCTGGAGTCCATCAGTCGTGACTTCGGATCGCTGATCATTTCATAGGACAACAAGTGTAAGACCAACACTAGGACAGTCTCACACTCAAGATGTTACCATATCACAACCAGACTACTGAGTGCCAACAACATGAACGCGATCCTATTGATCGAGTGGTAAAACCTAGTGGGGTGGAGTGTTAATGTCTACATCTACATCCATACTCCGCAAGCCACCTGACGGTGTGTGGCGGAGGGTACCTTGAGTACCTCTATCGGTTCTCCCTTCTATTCCAGTCTCGTATTGTTCGTGGAAAGAAGGATTGTCGGTATGCCTCTGTGTGGGCTCTAATCTCTCTGATTTTATCCTCATGGTCTCTTCGCGAGATATACGTAGGAGGGAGCAATATACTGCTTGACTCTTCGGTGAAGGTATGTTCTCGAAACTTTGACAAAAGCCCGTACCGAGCTACTGAGCGTCTCTCCTGCAGAGTCTTCCACTGGAGTTTATCTATCATCTCCGTAACGCTTTCGCGATTACTAAATGATCCTGTAACGAAGCGCGCTGCTCTCCGTTGGATCTTCTCTATATCTTCTATCAACCCTATCTGGTACAGATCCCACACTGCTGAGCAGTATTCAAGAAGTGGGCGAACAAGCGTACTGTAACCTACTTCCTTTGTTTTCGGATTGCATTTCCTTAGGATTCTTCCAATGAATCTCAGTCTGGCATCTGCTTTACCGACGATCAACATTATACGATCATTCCATTTTAAATCACTCCTAATGCGTACTCCCAGATAATTTATGGTATTAACTGCTTCCAGTTGCTGACCTGCTATTTTGTAGCTAAATGATAAAGGATCTATCTTTCTGTGTATTTGCAGCACATTACACTTGTCTACATCGAGATTCAATTGCCATTCCCTGCACCATGCGTCAATTCGCTGGAGATCCTCCTGCATTTCAGTACAATTTTCCATTGTTACAACCTCTCGATACACCACAGCATCATCCGCAAAAAGCCTCAGTGAACTTCCGATGTCATCCACAAGGTCATTTATGTATATTGTGAATAGCAACGGTCCTATGACACTCCCCTGCGGCACACCTGAAATCACTCTTACTTCGGAAGACTTCTCTCCATTGAGAATGACATGCTGCGTCCTGTTATCTAGGAACGCTTCAATCCAATAACACAATGTGTCTGATAGTCCATATGCTCTTACTTTGGTCGTTAAACGACTGTGGGGAACTGTATCGAACGCCTTGCGGAAGTCAAGAAACACGGCATCTACCTGTGAACCCGTATCTATGGCCCTCTGAGTCTCGTGGACGAATAGCGCGAGCTGGGTTTCACAGGACCGTCTTTTTCGAAACCCATGCTGATTCCTACAGAGTAGATTTCTAGTCTCCAGAAAAGTCATTATACTCGAACACAATACGTGTTCCAAAATTCTACAACTGATCGACGTTAGAGATATAGGTCTATAGTTCTGCACAAGGAGAGGCTCTGTTCTATGATGTAATGCATAATGATGGAACTGATTACGCTCTCCTCGCGGTCTTGAGTTCCGCTACATTTGCTTAACGAATTCATCACAGTGTCTTCACTGCTTAGTTAAACTGTTGCTAGAGTTAGACTGTTGCTAGACGTTGTTGAATGCTGCCTAGTGTGTCTTACGTAATGTTACGAGAGTGACAACGGCGGTTCGGTCTGCACTGTTCTAATCATTTCCAGCTAAATTTCTCGCACTCTCGCCTAATAATGTCGAGGTGGCTGCCTTCCTGGCCTAGTAATGCTTCTGAAATGTTTACGCTTCCCGGCTGGCAGCTGGCGGATAGCAGCACTTCCGCATGATTAACGCCAGCCGTTCGAACTTACAAATTTTGTCGCATAAGAATGCTACTGTATCAGTGAAAAGCGGGTTAGCAGATCATACAAAGCAATTTGCTGGAGAGGACAAACAGTTTAGAGAATAATTACCTAAGAGACTTTTAACAATGAACAATATAAGTTGTATTTGCAGATGAAATCATTAATAAATGGGGCGGCTATGAGTTGTATAGAAAACAAGGAACGGCCTTTTGTCTATGATCAGGATGCCGCTGTATTCTCTGCTGTAGTAAAGGCTGATTGGCATTCATAAAAATAATATGACATGGAGGTAAAAGAAAAGGAAAAGAACAGAATAAGAATTCTGGTAAACACTAAATATATTCAAGTAATTCTCACAAACAATTAGGGCCTATTTATAAAATGTATAACTTACATAAGTAATTTTCTGACGATGTTGGTGCGATAAGATTTCAGCCTGTCCTGTGA
The DNA here is from genome assembly GCF_021461395.2 of Schistocerca americana. NCBI lineage: Eukaryota > Metazoa > Arthropoda > Insecta > Orthoptera > Acrididae > Schistocerca > Schistocerca americana. The sequence goes on along the minus strand of NC_060122.1, from coordinate 215,555,657 downwards.
TCGCTTCTTGGTTCGCGTCTATACAAAAAATTACACTCATAATCTTTCTCTTTTTTTCGATGCAATTCATTCACTGTTTAACACTTTTATAACAATAACTTGCCGATTTACAGTATAGAACATAAATTACTTGAATTTTACCAATTAATAACTGTTGTCTGCACGTTTGCAAGACCGCTCATTTTTATGGCTCACAATCGACCTTTTTTACCCTTTCCCATTACAAGAAGAAGTGGGATAAAATCTGAAGATCCACAGAAGGTTTTACCGTCATATTTTTTATGTAGATCCAAGCGGAACGCTCAGTTCAGCTTGTGTTAAAATGTTTTTCTGACTGCGCAGTCGATGTATTAGCGTTTGTGCTAGATGCGCATTTTTATAGTTACGTAAATTATATAAACCAAATGTCTTTCAAAGAATAGGTCTCATAAGTTGATCATTTAATACGTAGCTTGGTGAATGCGTTTCCAAGGATAGTTATGGCTTTCACAAGACGAAAAGCCCTATAATATTACAGGAGCCGCCATCTTGTCGACCTAAGTTTAGACCAACTGTGATCGAAGAGAAATTACATAGCATGAAGTAAGGGCGGAAAGAGATTATAGGTGTTGGTACATTATCTCTGAATTGTAATGGACCGGCCGGCACCTGTCTGCGGTGTTCTATCACTGCAGTATAAGGGCTTTCACATCACTTCCTCTAACGCCAACTTCCTCTAATACGAAAACAGAAACACATGCACCTTTCAAGGTATGAGTGATTAAAAGGTATTTATTATGCACTACTCAAAGGAATTAGGGGAACATGACTTTGGCGTCTGTCATACTCTACTGAACACCAATTTGGGATCGGGTATGCACCAAATTATACTTTTATCTTTCAAAAATTAAGTACACAATACATTATTACATCCTCGATGGTTTGCATAAAAAGAATTGAAATGTAAGACATGTGTCGAGTACAAAGGGGAAACAATCATTGATCCCATCATCCTGGGTGGTTTTCATTGGACTTTCAGAGCCCTCTTGGGGTATTTACCATTGTGTTATTCCTATTTGGCATCCCCCATATAAGTCTACGGAGGTCTCCCTGTGGTATCTGTCCCCATTCTTTAATGAGAGCCCATGAGAGTTCTTGGAAAGTCTGAGGTGAAACAGGACGACCACGTTTGTCAAGCGTGTCCCACAGATGCACGATGAGGTTTAGGTCGGGATTCAACCCCCAGCCATTCCACTGCTTCTTCGCGAGTGAGTACCGGTACAAAATGGTTCAAATGGCTCTAAGCACTATGGGTCTTAACTTCTGAGGTCATCGGTCACCTAGAACTTAGAACTACTTAAACCTAACTAACCTAAGGACACCACATACATCTATGCCCGAGGCAAGATTCGAACCTGCGACCGTAGAGGTCGCGCGTTTCCTGACTGACGCTCATCACATAGACCCTGGCATTAGGAATAATTTAGGGCTACCACCGTATGTAACAGCCACCACGTGGCTAACGGAATGATTTTGATGTATTGCCTCGCGACACTGAGGCCTCCAAACAACATCACACAGCCTTGGAAATCTGTCGATTTTCTCGACAACATTTGGCGTGTACCGCATACTGCGTGTACCACGGCTATCACGTTGCGTCAAAGGATGTTTGAAGTCGTATATGACGAAGAGTCCAGTTGACATGGGAACGACAGAACTGAGGGTGAGCTGCAGGATGTCGTGTCAAACGGGCTACTCGAACAGGACATCCTTGGTCGCAAGGTCCTTTTTCGTAACCTATTCATTACAGTGTGATCGGATACAGCGGCACCAGTGACCTTTCTGAGGCCGTCTTGTAATCTTCTGGCGGTATCCGAACAACGCCGCAATGCAGAGGTGGCCAGATATCCGTCTTCAAGTGGGGTTGTAATGCATCGGCGGCGTTGAAGAACTCGCATTGTGTACTGACCGTGTGTGGTGTGTCCACATCCTATAGATGACTTCTGGAATGGCATTGGCATCTACAACAGCACGACCGAAAATCTATCCTTTTTGGATCAAACAGACTGCCCTTGCAACTTCCATTGCATTAAAATGTCGCAAAACATCTGCTTGAGGGAACAAAACATCCACAAATACCGTCTGCCATCTGCGTACTACAGTAGAGAACACTGGGATACCGGTACTCACTCTCTTCTGAGGGTTCATCGGACACTGTAATGAGTAACACAGCCAGTAGTGGACGAATAGTATTTATTGTTGCCTACATTGACAATGAAGCTCTCAGCCATGCAATAACATCATAGGTCCAGTCTGTATGAAAGTAGGTTTAACGTACCCGACGTTGATTCACGCTTTCCACGAATTCCTTTGAACAGTGTATTTTAAAAGCTGTAATTGAAAATAGATCAAGTGGCTAGACAATAATACCGTGGCCTTATTGTATTTTACAACCAGCAAGACACAAAACGTCACCTAGAACAAGCAACTTGGAATTATAGGCAAATGTTCGTCATTAAGTGTATAGATAAATGTTGGTTTGCCAAATGATGCTGCTATATGTCAGAATCAGGTATATAGCTAAAATCGCTTTCCTTGCCTTCCCTACAACTCCTACTAGTGAAATGGTGTACTCAGATATTCGTACTTCTGTTCCTTTCTCGATAGCACTTTCACAACACAGTACGGTAGCCATGAATTTAAAGGACCGAAGACTACGTCCAGATTTTTTGCTTCAGATATCAGTAGCTATCACTGAATGGAAAACTACGAGTTTAACGGTTAATGAAATAAGTTAAGCGCGGATTAGATTAGATTAGATCAGATTAGATTAGATTAGTACTTGTTCCATAGATCATGAATACGACACTTCGTAATGATGTGGAACGAGTCAGGTTAATAAAATGTGTCTATACAAGATATTACATTAGACAAAATATTACATGAGGCTTAATATTTCTAATTTTTTTGTGGGGGTTGGGAAATTACCCACTTACTACATCCAAGAATTCATCTAATGAGTAGAAGGAGTTGCCATTAAGAAATTCTTTTAAGTTCTTTTTAAATGCTATATGGCTACCTGTCAGACTATTGATGCTATTAGGTAAGTGACCAAAGACTTCTGCGGCAGCATAATGTACCCCCTTCTGAGCCAAAGTTAGATTTAACCTTGAGTAGTGAAGATCATCCTTTCTCTTAGTATTGTAGCCATGTACACTGCGATTACTTTTGAATTCGTTCGGATTGTTAATAACAAATTTCATAAGTGAATATATATATATTGTGAGGCTACAGCTCTTTAAATAAGTATCTGCAGGAGGATCTTGAATGAGCTACAGCAATTATTCTGATTACACGCTTTTGTGCAATGAACACTCTTTTACTCAATGATGAGATACCCCAGAATATGATGCCATACAAAAGCAGAGAATGAAAATAGGCATGGTAAGCTAATTTACTCAGATGTAGATTGCCAAAATTTGCAATGACCCTAATAGCATAAGTAGCTCAACTCAAACGTTTCAGCAGATCCTCAGTGTGTTTTTTCCAGTTCAACCCCTCATCGGAGCATGTTAATTCGTTGTATCTCTCCATTCCAATTTCCTGTGCCGCGGCTGCAATCGCCGACTTTCACAGTTGGTGAGGCTTACACAACGAGCTCCCACTGGCCACTGACAGAAATTCCATTTATACGGAGAGCTCTCGTATCTCAGCTTTGCGTGAAATTATAATCCCGCTTGCTCCCCAGCAAGCTTGCTTTGTCTATAAGGTTGACAAAAGCCGCCCCAGCAGTCAGCATCATATCACGTTCCAGCCTTTTGCACGCTGCTGACAATGGCCGGAATTACTGCCAGCTCTTCACGAAGCAGCGAGCAGCGGCTTTTCGGCGTCCACAAAATGTAAATTTAAATTAATCCATGTTATATGGATGTTGTTTGAGGCCTGCCACTGTATTATAAGATTATGTGGAATATTTTATACTGCTGCAGTCACTTTTCACTAATATTTTATTAGCGCAATGCATTTCGGCAGCATGCTGCCATCATCAGGTGCTTTATACAGTTACTTATACATCAACTGACAGGTTATGTACATTATCTGTCTGTGCCAGTGGAGTTAAGAATCGCAAAATAAACCTGTGTAAGGATAAATCTGTAACAGTGTGTACATTATGTGAATTGCATGATCCGGTAATATATATTAATACGTTTACTTATATTTTTGTAGGCGATTTCATTTTCTGTCACATAGTGCACAGTAACAGGTAAATCACAACTTAGCATTTTCACAAACATCTGTTTACAACTTTCCAAAGAGTTTTAAAATCTAAGATAAGCAACTTACAATTTCAAAGACTGTTTACAACTTTCAAGAGGGTTATAAACTGTAAGTAAAACTACTTACAATTTCAAAGACAGTAATATACACCTGTAGTGAAGATGAAAATTTTTATCTAGATGTCTTGGCAATATGGAGAATGTTATATAGATAATTAATAAAAAACTATTCTGTCAACGAAATAAACATTTCATTTTGGAGAAGTTTTTGAAGAAGTTAACATGATTACTTTCAAGCTTATAATTTAACAATACATCTACCTGTGATGTGCCATGAATGAAGATTTCCAGTTCTTCGTATGATGTCATCTATAATTATTAACAGGGTGTAGTTATTAAAATAATTAGCTAATTCTAGGTGTATGTTCATAAGTTTCTTGTTGAGCAGGTCTTTCTTTTTGTGAAGACGCTTGATTTCATATTCCAGCCGGTATTCCTCCAATTTTTGCTTTCCAGTCTGTTGTAGAGGTGCTGTTATCAATATTAATCCTCATGTATCTGGCAGTCATGGTCTGTAGTTTACATTCCTTGTTGAAACGTAAGTTAGCTGCAGTATTAAATTATAAGCTTGAAAGTAATAATGTTAACTTTTTCAAAAACTTCTTCATCATAAAATGTTTATTTCATTTAAAGTATAGTTTTCATTAAGTATCCATGTAACATTCTCCCTACTGCCAATATGTCTACAGAAAAATTTTCATCTTCATTACAGGTTTATATTACTGTCTTTGAAATTACCAATAATTTCGCATGGATTTTATAACCCTCTAGAAAGTTTTAAGTTGAAACTTCTGGGCTGAGAGGCCTTGATCGATGTATAAAATTTCCACCTGACGTTTCGTCTCCATCTGCGGGAGACGTCTTCTGAGGTCGTCCAGCTACTGCTACTGAGGCTCCAGGTACTCTCGCATTTATAGAGCGCATAGAGGGCACCACCATTCGTCACGTGATGCCGACGGTATGCCTATCTTTGGAAGGCGTCATCTTTCTCGATTAAGAGTAATCGATTGTCATTCTCCTGGCGCAACGTCGACATCCATATTTTGTCTAACTTTAAAACTTCCTCTTTTCTATTAAAATTGTTATGGTGTTTGTGAATCTCTATTGCTTCTCTATACTTGCGCGCGTAATAATGGGATGTTCGTGCTAGAACGCTTGCCTCATTAAATTTAATTTCGTGATTCCCGTCTCGGAAAACGTGCTCAGCTACGGCCGATTTTGCAATGTGTCCTAAGTGACAGTTTCTTTTATGTTTGGCTAAGCGGGTGTTTACACTTCTTTTCGTTATTCCAATATATACTTCAAAGTTGTAAACAGTCTTTGAAACTGTAAGTTGTTTATGTTAGATTTTGAAACACCTTCGAAAGTTGTAACAGCCGTTTGTGAAAATGCTAAGTTGTACTCTATCTGTTACTGTGCTATGTGTGCCATAAAATGACATCGTCGACAACAATGTAATTAAACGTATTAATATACACTCCTGGAAACTGAAATAAGAACACCGTGAATTCATTGTCCCAGGAAGGGGAAACTTTATTGACACATTCCTGGGGTCAGATACATCACATGATCACACTGACAGAACCACAGGCACATAGACACAGGCAAAAGAACATGCACAATGTCGGCACTAGTACAGTGTATATCCACCTTTCGCAGCAATGCAGGCTGCTATTCTCCCATGGAGACGATCGTAGAGATGCTGGATGTAGTCCTGTGGAACGGCTTGCCATGCCATTTCCACCTGGCGCCTCAGTTGGACCAGCGTTCGTGCTGGACGTGCAGACCGCGTGAGACGACGCTTCATCCAGTCCCAAACATGCTCAATGGGGGACAGATCCGAAGATCTTGTTGGCCAGGGTAGTTGACTTACACCTTCTAGAGCACGTTGGGTGGCACGGGATACATGCGGACGTGCATTGTCCTGTTGGAACAGCAAGTTCCCTTGCCGGTCTAGGAATGGTAGAACGATGGGTTCGATGACGGTTTGGATGTACCGTGCACTATTCAGTGTCCCCTCGACGATCACCAGTGGTGTACGGCCAGTGTAGGAGATCGCTCCCCACACCATGATGCCGGGTGTTGGCCCTGTGTGCCTCGGTCGTATGCAGTCCTGATTGTGGCGCACACCTGCACGGCGCCAAACACGCATACGACGATCATTGGCACCAAGGCAGAAGCGACTCTCATCGCTGAAGACGACACGTCTCCATTCGTCCCTCCATTCACGCCTGTCGCGACACCACTGGAGGCGGGCTGCACGATGTTGGGGCGTGAGCGGAAGACGGCCTAACGGTGTAGCCCAGCTTCATAGAGACGGTTGCGAATGGTCCTCGCCGATACCCCAGGAGCAACAGTGTCCCTAATTTGCTGGGAAGTGGCGGTGCGGTCCCCTACGGCACTGCGTAGGATCCTAAGATCTTGGCGTGCATCCGTGCGTCGCTGCGGTCCGGTCGCAGGTCGACGGGCACGTGCACCTTCCGCCGACCACTGGCGACAACATCGATGTACTGTGGAGACCTCACGCCCCACGTGTTCAGCAATTCGGCGGTTCGTCCACCCGGCCTCCCGCATGCCCACTAAACGCCCTCGCTCAAAGTCCGTCAACTGCACATACGGTTCACGTCCACGCTGTCGCGGCATGCTACCAGTGTTAAAGACTGCGATGGAGCTCCGTATGCCACGGCAAACTGGCTGACACTGACGGCGGCGGTGCACAAATGCTGCGCAGCTAGCGCCATTCGACGGCCAACACCGCGGTTCCTGGTGTGTCCGCTGTGCCGTGCGTGTGATCATTGCTTGTACAGCCCTCTCGCAGTGTCCGGAGCAAGTATGGTGGGTCTGACACACCGGTGTCAATGTGTTCTTTTTTCCATTTCCAGAAGTGTATATTACCTGGTAATGCTACTCACGTAATGTACACACTATAACAGATTTATCCTTCCACACAGGTTTATTTTTCGATTTTTAACCCCACTGGCACATACAGCAAATATACATAATCTATCAGATGATGCACAAGTAACTATATAATGCAACTGATGATAGCGGCATGCTGCCGAAATGCATTGTGCTATTAAAATATTAGTAAAAGTGACTGCAACAGTATAAAATTATTTCACATAACCTTATAATACAGTCGCAGACCTGAAACAACATCTATATGACATGGATAAATATAAATTTATTACGCTAAGCGAGGCAAAGAGGTTAAAATACAGTTACAAAAAACATGAAATAGAATCTCCTCAAAACTACAGCTAACTTACGTTTCAACAAGGAATGCAAACAACCAAACATCACTCGCAGAGTAGTTTTCATTAGGTATCCATGTAACATTCTCCATATTGCCAATACATCCTACATAAAAGTTTTGATCTTCACTACAGGTATATATTACTGTCTCTGAAATTGTAAGTAATTTCGCTTAAATCTTATAACCCTCTTGAAAGTTGTAAACAGGCTTTGAAATTGTAAATTTTTTGTGTTAGATTTTAAAACTCGTTGAAATGTTGTAAACAGACGTTTGTGGAAATGCTAAGTTGTGATTTATCTGTTACTGCGCTCTGTGTGCCATAAAATGAAATCGCCAACAAAAATGTAAGTAAACGTATTAATACGTATATATTACCTAATCATGGTATTCACATAGTGTACACACTTTAACAGATTTGTCCCTCCACACAGGTTTATTTTTCGATTCATAACCCCACTGGCACACACAGCTAATGTACATAACCTGTCAGCTGATGTACAAGTTACTGTATAATTCACCTGATGATGGCAGCATGCTGCCGAAATGCATTGTACTAATAAAATATTAGTAAAAGGTGAGTGCAGCGGATAAAATTATTCCACATAAAATGAAAGTTATGGAGTGCTGTTGTACGTATATATTTCGTTTCCGCAGAGACAGGTGTTAATCGATGTTCAGCGCAACTCAGTTCTCAATGTATGATATAATGCTATGACGATGTGTTCTTATGGGTAACTTTCATAGTTTATTACATATCGAAACATTCTAAATCGCCGTTAACACAAAACGTTGCTTCACAGTTTCTGCTCTAGGTTAGATATCTTATATACAAAAACAGCTGTCCTCTTCGTTAATAAGTATATCGTTGTCATTTAGATGACAGTATACATGCTACATTCCTCGGAAAACTTCGTGTGTTTACATTTACAAAATAAATCAGATCGGAATTATTAAAAGGAAATTTTGTCACAACAACGTAAATAGACGTTACTTATAATTAAAACTATGGAAACACACATAACGGCATGTTATTACTGGACATACAGTAATTCATCAAAAGTATCCGAACTGCTATTAGTGCACATTAACGCGGAGTGTAAACGCTTTTGGCGACACTGCCAATGAGGTGTCTGAATTTCTTTGGAGGAATGGCAGCCAGCTGTTGTACAGTTGTTTTCAGCTCCAGATTCTGGGTAGGTGTGTTCATTTCAGAGGTGTTATTGTCCACAAACAGTGGCCTGATAGATGCTGCTTTGTTACAGAGTGCAAGTACATTCTGAGATAGTTATCATCTCTGAACTGTTTCTCTGCTGTACGCAGTACTAGGATTGTTGATATATTTAAAAATATCGGGAATCATATACATCGATATTTAAAAAAGGTATCACTAGCCCTCGATATAGCCAGAAAGTACCGATGTATCGATATATTGACTGAAAAAATATCGACGTACCGGCCTATAAGAACGTCGGCAACAAATTGTAAACATACAGCAGGCTTTAGAGCTGTACGTTTAATTATTGATTTATTATTACATATTCTGTACATCAAGAAGCTAGCAGCCTGCTTATACCCGTCAGAGCAATAATTGGAAGAGAAAAGATGCACGTTCACGTTTTGCGATAACCAATTTGACAATTAGTGACAAAATAAAAGGTGTCAGTAGAGTCCTTCATTCGGTTTCGTCACATATCGGACTTGTCCGGGGCACTTCATGCCGACTTCTCTGTTTTTTCATTTCTGCAAACGCCAGCGAAGTAGAAGTTGTAGTGTCAATATTGCGCAGTGAAGTTAAACTTTGCAGTTTCTGCTGGTGGCGGCGAGTGCTGATTACGTCAGCATTTCCCTCACACGTTTCCGCCCACCGCAAAGACCAATCTAGTATCAAGATTTTTATTCGTCATTTTCAGCAACTGTTTTTGAAGACTGTCGATATGAAGAAATAGCATGCCAGTTTCGTAGAAAATTGTTTTTTAACTTCCTTCACACAGTCAAAGAGAAAGACTGGACGTCACAAAGCTCATAACGTCGTGAGACTCCTCACAAAATGAAATTAATACTACGTTCTACTAGAATTTCAAAAGAACGATTTCAAATATCTACAAATATTGCGAGAAATATGCATATAAAATAGAAATATCGCCACACGACACAGCCATTTAAATGTCAATGTATCGGTTAACTAGATATCGCCAATAATTATCGATGTATCGATATTTAACAGCAGGCTTATGTAGTACCAAGTGCAGTAAAACGTGTTCGCATCCTTCCACATTTAGTGTTTTAGTAATTGCAATAAAGGGACCACATATTAACCACGAAAAACATCCCCTTTCCGTATCACACTTCTTCAGTACTTCGCTTTTGGCACTGTTCATGACAGCAGGTAACATTTTCCAAGCATTCGCCGAAACCAAACCCTTCCACCGCATGGGCACAGTGTATAGCATCATTCGTCCTTCCGAATCACCCGTTGCCAGTCATCCACTGTCTACTAGCGCCACTCTTTGTACCATCTCCTGTGTCCTTTAGCATTGACTCAGAAGAGTGTGGCTGAAACTAGTTATTGTACACGTGAGAGCTTTTCACGCTCAGAGAGTTTTGCGAGTAATGCGTGCCGTGTAATCAGCGCCGAGGGTCAGTTCGTTGACAGTGTCCGAGAGCGGGGCAAGAGATCACTTAGTCGCACTCCGCGAGTTTAGACCTCTCGTGTAGACGTCGAACTTCATCTGTCAACAGCTGTTCGCGGTAGCTCTCAGACAAGAAAAGCTATACCACCTGACAGTATTCAGTAAGTGCCGAGCGGCCATATTGCGTCGAGGATGTGTGCCACATTTCACAGGTTTTACGCCACCGCATTTTGGTAATATATTTTGCCGTAAAGATTCACGAATAGCCTGCTTCAAGGCAAAATTTGTGGCCCTAGCATGTTTCTGAGGACAGAAATTTCCACAAATAGCAGTAGCACTTAGCCCACTTCGAAAGTTCTATACTTAAACAATACAACGCAACAGAGAACTTATAAAAAGTCATAGATATATTACATTGAAGCAACAAGCGAAAAAAATTGTCATCCAGAAGATCAGATCCTACGTTAACTTGAATGTGAGACTAGTGCGTAACACATTGGGCTGCACACACACACTGCAGCTAAGAGCTCTATAAAATTTGCCAGCAATGTCGGGACAGTCGATACTTCTGCCGTGATACACAAAGTGAAGTGAGTGTCGGGAAAAATGCGATGAAGAAAGCTGCCTGGAAGTGGACTCAGGACGAACTTGTGCATTTAATTAATTTCTATACACATCAAAGAAAGGTTTGCATCACCTCGGTTCCGAGAGTTCCGGTACCTGTACAGAAAACTGGAATAGAGATCAACATAAACATAATTTCCGTCCTTTTTATTGCTCATGAAAACCACACATTGAACTTTGTACCACCATACAGCGAGACCTTCAGAGGTGTTGGTCCAGATTGCTGTACACACGTGTACCTCTAGGGCCAGCAGCACGTCCTCTTGCATTGATGCATGCCTGTATTTGTCGTGGCATACTATTCACAGGTTCATCAAAGCAATGTTGGTCCAGATTGTCCCACTCCTCAACGGCGATTCGGCGTAGATATCTCAGAGTTGTTGTTGGGTCACGTCGTCCATAAACAGCTCTTTTCAATCTATCCCAGGTATGTTCGATAGGGTTCATGTCTGGAGAACATGTAGGCCACTCTGGTCGAGCGATGTCATTATCCTGAAGGAAGTCATTCACGAGATGTGCACGATGGTGGCGCGAATTGTCGTCCATGAAGACGATTGTCTCGCCAATATGCTGCCGACATAGTTACACTATTGGTCGGAGTATGGCATTCACGTATCTTACAGCCGTTACGGCTCCTTCCATGACCACCAGCGGCGTACGCTGGCTCCACATAATGCCACCCCAAAACAGCAGGGAACCTCCACCTTGCTGCACTCGCTGGTCAGTGTGTCCAAGGCTTTCAGCCTGACCGGGTTCCCTCCAAACACGTCTCCGACGATTGTCTGGGTGAAGGCATATGCGACACTCATCGGTGAAGAGAATGTCATGCCAAGATGAACCTCGCCATGGGCGTCGGAAGTGAAGTTGCGCATCATGCAGCCTACTGTACACACTTTGAGTCGTAACACGACGTCCTGTGATTGCAGGGAAAGCATTATTCAATATAGTGGCGTTTCTGTCAGGGTTCCTCCGAGCCACAATCCGTAGGGAGCGGTCAGCCATTGCAGTAGTATCCCTTGGGCGGTCTCAGTGATGCACGTCATCGACAGTTCCTTTCTTTCTGTATCACCTCCATGACCGAACAACATTTCTTTGGTTCACTCCGAAACGCCTGGACACATACCTTGTTGAGAGCCCTTCCTGGCACAAAGTAACAATGCGGACGCGATCGAAAGGAGGTATCGACCGTCTAAGCATGGTTGAACTACAGACAACACGAGTCGTGTACATTCTTTCTGGTGGAATGACTGGAACTGTTAGGCTGTCGGACCCCCTCCGCCTAATAGGCGCTACTCAAGCATGGTTGTTTACATCTTTGGGCGGGTTTAGTGACATTTCTTAACAGTCAAAGGAACTGTGTGATACAATATCCACAGTCAACGTCTGTCTGCAGGACTTGTGGAAACCTCGGTGATGCAGAACTTTTTTTGGCGTATCCACAAGGAACGGTCAGCGTTGTGTGTAGTGTATAAATGATTTTCTTTTGACATATGACCATGTGTAGACTTCGTCACCTACGTCAGTTACAACACACTTCAAAATTATTTAAACTCTTTTTAAAATTTGTCTCTGAATGTTTCTTGAACGAAACAAAACTGTAATTAAAACATCATCATCTGAGTCGTATGTGCAGAATTACGTCACTCAGTCCAATTGGTTTGCGCAACCTTTTTCAGTTTAGATGTCGTTTGTTTCTCCTCAGAAATTATATTAATGCAAGTTATCTGCTTTAATAGATATTAGAACCACATTGAATAGACTTTCAAGACTCAAACTCGCGATGAACGTTGTCAAAAATTAATAATCTTGTCAAATAAATTACGTAACATAATTCTTCATAAATAAATTCTCGGAACACGTATTTAAACTTCAGTTAGCATCCACTGATTTATTATCTTCCTACATATAGACGTGAACCTGAGCCTTGACAAGACAGAACTGAACACTTACAACATGATTAAACTTTCTATGACGTCATTGTTGTAGAAACATTACAAATTCTCAATTTTTCAATTTTTAGAAGCACGACGCAACAACTCGGTTTCAGGATCTTCTGTTGCTCTTTGGCTGTCGACCCGCCACGTATAGTGGCCAGCAATTTTCTCTCTGGTCCCGGCAGCGAAGATGCTGTCTCCGTTTGTTGCGCCGCCCTCTCCGTACATGAAACACAAAAAATACATACAAACTTTAGATATTTCACAACAATTACAAATATTACGAAATACATAAACAAAACACTAAATTAAACTTATATTCACCTGCAATCTGGGCTGACACTGGTGGATGGGTGACGCTTCAATTTCGCGTCACACTACATGTGGAATACGCAGTTACTGAACAACAGGTACCGTAATTTTTGGCTGAAACGTTTGGACAATTTAATACCTCTACAGAAGAAATTTACGAGAATATCGGAAAATTTAAAACAAAGAAACACGCAAATTATTTTTACAACTTAGATTAATTAGTATAGAGAACCAAACGAAGCTATATTAGAAAGTAATGTCTCGGAACTCGGAAAATCGCCGTTTAACTTCAGGTAATAAACTGGTTCCTATAATTGTTATGACGCGGTATTTATCCATTAGTGATTATATTAGGTGTTCATGAGGAGACCTTCAGAAATTGACAGGGGAGTTCGTTAATATAAGGAAAAACGCCCAAATAATTTTACGTCCAGAAAAGCTTCATTTACCAGACATCAATTCTAATTGGATTTTAAAATGGTATGCATATCATGACGAAATTATGTGTCATTTTAGTTCCTCGTAATTGTTACTTTACCAAGCATTAAAGAGAATAAACGTAGCTAATAGTAGAAAGCGGTCTGCTCTAACACTAATGGATTTACGCCTAATAATGTCTTGCTTGACAGATATGTGTCCGATTATAAGGAGTAACTCTCCTAGCTCCATCGCTGACATTCTCGTAAAATTTCTACATTGTTGTCGACCTTCCATGACAAGCTCTACCGTAAGATTCTTGCATGCTCCAGAATCACCCCGCCGCCTAATCCATTCTCTTACCCAAAACAAACACCCTCGTTTACGTTGTCTCCTCGCCACTAAAGGTATTAAAAGTGCAGCTGCGGCACGACGCTCTTCCACCGCAGCGTCTTCCTTCACGCACGGAACTCCGACTGAAAATTCTCGCTGAGAGTGATCTCTCAGCCCTCACAGGCTCTGTCACCCTGCTGTGTGTAAACGCTTACAACATCTGCTCTACCAATACCCTCACTTACAGAAAGTACTCGCAAGTAACTATCAGACAGTAACTATCTGCGAAATTTGCCCCAATTGCAACCAATTCTACGAACATTCTCTGATAGTTCCAAACTGTATGAAAGCAATAACTCTGACGTGTATCTCAGCTCTTATGAAGAAATATTCGATCATTGTGCACCATTGCTTTTGACTTCCTACACACAGTGATTGTGCTAGCTCGACTGAAAGTAGGACTTTAGAACTCACGAGCGGTTCCTTGCGATTGTTTAATGCGGTTTTCTACAACTACCATTGGCAATGCTCGTTGGCTGCTGTCCATCGGCAAATAACGTCTACCTGGTCTTGGTTTAGCTATGGTTGTTCCTTCGCGTTTCCACGTCACAATCACGTCACCCACAATGGACGTTGGTACCGTTAGAGGGGTTGATATATCCATGATAATTTGTTACTTAGGTGAACGCCAATGAGTAGCCCACGTTCAATGTCGCTGAGCTCTCCTGTCTGACCCATTATACTGTTATTGCTTCTCTACCAACAATACAATACTCCCGCATCATTCTGTATTGGTGTTTCCACCTCTCGTGACATCTGGTGGTGACATGTGCATGACATTAGGGTGGCCAGATACTTTTGATCGCACATTGTGCATACGCCAGCCTTCTGTGTAATCTGAAATAAGTGAGTTACAGACTCATCAGCAAAGGGTTATTTAAAAATTGCACGGTCATGTTGTTGAATTTGTTTACTTACTCGTGCGTTTTCCCGATGAGTAATCGGATGAGCGAGACGAAGTCTTTGCCCATAGTTAAGCAACGGCCTTCTTCGCATCTCGCCACTGTACTGGCGCTCTGTCTATCACGTCGACTGAACGCCGTCTCAGATGATCTAGCTGTCAGTCGCTGACCACCGATAACTGGAGGGTGGATATCCAACAGCAAGTGCTGGCATTTATGTAGGACGTGGACGCTACAAGCAATTGCCGAAATTGAACATTAGTTTGAGGGGCACTGTGTGACGTTCTTCTATCAATTTACATGCCTTACTAACATGTCGCTCGGATTTGTTATAAGAGGGCCTTGACATTGCGTCTGCTGTTTGTCATCTGCAGAAATAATAGGCAACACCGAGTGATAAGCTGTATGGACCTTCCTGGTGAGCACCTCAATGTGTAAACTGTTATTCTGGACGATCCGTTGGGTCGCAAAGTTTCTTATATTGTGTGTATTAGCCTTCAGTTCACCCTGATGGTACTTAGAAGTTTACTGGTTGCGCTAACTTATTATTGATAGTTTTTTATCTCAGTTTTTTCTGTCTATTGGTATGGAGCCCTATTGGCAATTAATGAATATTGTATAAGTAGTTTCTGCGAACCAGTGTACGCACAGAATAATGGAAGTTCCATTTTCTGGTGGTAGTAGAAGCAATGTGAGCGTTCTCCTTCAAATTCTGTTTATGCACTCTTTTATTAGACTATCCTCAGTAATCTCAATTTGAAGTCAAGCTATGAACATCTATTTACACTGCTGAAGGTTTATCTCTCTATATTACATGGCGCCAAAGACTTCTGTCTCATGGTTCTGCAGTCATCCTCTTCCATACTTTCGGCTCGCAGAGGTGATACACTGCTCGCATCGCGCGTGTGGCTCAAGCAGAGCTCGGAATTTGTAGATTGTTTCCTTTGGCTTGAAACCAAGTGAAGGCTCTTAACCAAAGCCTTCGTCTTGTTACGGTCTTCGCTGCAGATTTCTAGACCTGCGTTATCGGGTGCTTATGTATAGGACTCCACTTGATAGATCGCTGGTGGACTACGCAAAGGAAGCAGCTATGCGGGTAACAGACTACTTGTAGAGTGCACATAAGAGTTTTTTACCCTAGGTGGTAGTTTGAGGGATTCAACAGTCGCCAGTCGTCATTCGATAGACAGCAAGGGAACTCAGACAGCGTTCAGAGTAAAGACACTACGACTATCAGACTTTTATCAGGAAATTGTAAAAGTATTCGTAACAATGTTTGCGAATATATTGTCCTCGAGAAAGGTTCTCAATCTCAAATTGTTCTTGCAGCCGAGAGGTGGCTTAAACCTAAAGTGGAAACCTCTGAGATATTTGGCGAGTCGTGGAATGTATAATGGAATGACAGGTTAGAAATTAGACTTATATATTAAAACCTTCAGCTGCTGACGGGCGTTGATATATATCAACGGGGACAGGTGAAAATGTGTGCCGCGACCTGGACCCGAGCCCGGGATCTCCTGCTTACATGGCAGACGCTCTATCCACCTGAACCACCTGGGGCACAGAGGATAGTACGACTGCAGGGACTATTTCGCACACGCCTCCTTACATGTCCACACACTACATTCGTAGTATCCCTACCTAACACACTCATTACTCAAGTCCCGTAAGAGTTCGGGTAATATGTGTGCACCCGCATAGAAGAGGAAGGTCATGGCCGGTATTGCCAGAACTATATACTTATATGAATATGGTGTCTGTTCTTTCGGACATGTCCGTCAACCATGTAAGCAGGAGATCCCGGGTTCGGGTCCAGGTCGGAGCACACATTTTCACCTGCCCCGTTGATATATATCAACGCCCGTCAGCAACTTAAGGTATTAATATATAAATGTAATTTCATTCTAGACGGCTGCAGGTTATCAATCGTGTCTGTTCTTTCGGGCATGTCTGACAGAAGAGACACCATATCAATATAAGTATAGACAGGTTAGAGGTCATAGTTGGGGCACTGTTCATTGGAGTCCACAAAAACACATTTTCCCAATTGAGGTCGAAATTGAATGTGGCAGTGAAGCTATGTAAGCTATGTATCTGATCACGTATAACGGGTGTAGATCAAACAACGTTAATTGTTGGACGCTTTTACCGGCCATCCAATTTCGCTGTGACAGTTCTGGAGTGATTTAAAGAAAGTCTATGGTTTGTAGCGCGTAAATACCAAGATCGTGCAATATTAGTTGGAGACGACTTTAACCTACCGAGTATAGACTACGATGTCTATGGATTCATTGCGTTGGTATAGCCAGACAGTCGTGCGAACTAGTTTTGAACACGTTTTTTTGAATACTGTCTTGAGCAGCTAGTTCGGCAACCTACACGCAATAGAAATATCTTAGACCTTGTAGCTACAAATAGGCCGCACTTTATCGACAAAGAATAAAAACAGTGATTAATGATCATGAGGTCATTACAGCCACTATGGTTACGAAAGTTGATAAATCAATCAAGTAGCCTAGGGGAGTGTTCCTGCTGGAAAGAGATGGCTCTGAGCACTATGGGTCTTAACATCTGTGGTCATCAGTTCACTAGAACTTAGAACTACTTAAGCCTAACCAACCTAAGGATATCACACACATCCATGCCCGAGGCAGAATTCGAACCTGCGACCGTAGCGGTCACGCGGTTCCAGACTGAAGCGCCTAGAACCGCTCGGCCACCCTGGCCGGCTGGAAAGAGATGATAAGCAGTTGTTAGCATCTCATTTAGACAGTGAATATGGAAGGAGGCTGTTGTATTTGCCATGACAATTTTCAGGTAGTTTTGCCCATAGATGGGAATGAAACAGTGTATTTGATAAAAGTACTCAACCTCTGTAGTATCGATATAATCATACTCTTTGTAAGTCTGTTCTTGAGACCACCGATGTTAGTCATAGAGGTTACTTCTTTTGAAGAGAGTAGCATGTAGTGTGTGTTGGACAGTCTAGCAATGTAGCCAGTTTGAAAAGGATGGAAGCTGGCCCGCCGTGTAGTGGAGGCAGCATTGTTTGAGAAGGACTTTGTACTAATATGTGTTGAGAAAAGAAAGCGAGGTTATATAAGTAGAACGTTAAATAGGGAAATTTCAAGGTAACTCAGTTTATATATATATATATATATATATATATATATATATATATATATATATATATATATATATATATACATATAGCTACTGTTAAGTTTAGTTCCTTAGTTCTTACATTCCCAAATGTGTTTGTATACGTGCATCACCCATCGCGAATTGTGTGCTGCAGATGCATTTTTATGAAAAGTGATAAGATATCGTCTTGCAGTGCTCATCGCAACTACGGCAAATGAAATTTGGTTTCGGACAGCCAAATTAAAATTTCTAATAGCAGCAGGTTGCAGAACAGACTAGCCTTCCGTGCGCCCAGGTAGGCTAACAAATTTAATTATCAATAAAATTCATGAAATTACAATGAAATAGAGACACCTAAGTGTATACAGGCGTTGATATAAGTCAGCGGGAACAGTCGAAAAGGTGTGCCCCGACCGGGACTCCAACCCGGGATCTCCTGCTTACATGGCACACGCTCTATCCATTTTTTTTTTTTTTTTTTCATTTTGTTCGTTGTATTTGGTCGAAGCAGACGTCACATGACATGTAGTGAAGTTTGTTGTTGATCTTTTCACTCAGTTTTCTTTTTATTACGGAGATACGCCAGGTCTCTGACGGAACACGCTGAGCTACCGTGCCGGCCTTTCATGGTCTATGTCCATTACGACTTACCTAGTTATGAAGAACATGCATAGCGTTGTCAACAATATGCTCTTGGTCTTCATGCCATTATTCAGCACTCGTAGATCATTTTTGGATATGTTTATCCCACATTGTTACTTGTACGTTAAAATACGAGATTCATTCAATAAGCAATGTAACGCATTTTTTCCTCGGTCGGTCTCAGTTTCAAAAAGTGTAGAGATAGGTGTGGAACATCGTTGGATATTCCCGTTTTAGCCGCTATAATTTCATGATGTTCCGCTAGGTGTCGTCGCTATACGCAGCCTTCAAAACAGACTCTGTAACGAAGGTGCGTTCCAAGCAGAGACCTGTGATTGAGTTTCTTGTCGGAAAACTACATCATCGCTGATACTCGTCCACCATTTTTGGTACCCAACGGTGTAAGCCGTCTGCGTTCCTCACCGCCTAGCAGAAGATCATCAGTGCGCAATTGTTTGCCCGTTGCGAGGCTGGTCGTGACAATTTCTTGTCGAACATCGCCACACGCGATATTGGCAAATCTCTTCGAACCGGAAACAAAATCGTAATCTATGGAACAATACTACACCATCTCTCCTCCGGAGAAAAGGTTAAAAGTCGCACACTAAGCCGGTGAAATTTTGGCGACGGTCTCCTAGCAATCTGAAGCAGCTATTCTGTTTGATGTTCTCCCTCATGCCGCAATAATCAAGTCGGAAGTGTACTGTGCTACCCTCAGAAAACTCAATCAATGACTTCAGCGCGTTCATCGCCACAAAAATGCAAACGAGCTTCTCTCCAAGATAACGCAAGGCCTCAGACAACTATGTGTACCTGAGAAGAGCTCACAAAACTTCATTAGACTGTTCTTCCTCATCAAACCTACAGCCTGCGTCTCTCATGTTCCAACTGTTAAGTCAATGTAGGATGCCCTCCGTGGGATGATGGGGAGGTTATTGATGCAGCAAGTTGTTGGCTCCGACGTCGACGAGTGGAGTGGCACCATATACAGACCCTCCCAGAATGGTGGGAGATTATGTAGAAAAATAGGGTTCGTAGGCAAAAGAATGGTGAACAATACGGTGTATTGGAAGCCTGATTTAAAGAAACTTGGTTTTAGAAAAAAGGTGTTCCATTACATATTAAACGTCCCTCGTACAAAACGGTATGAATAGGTTCATTATTGATATCTACAATAAGCACTTCGTATGTCGTGTATTGAATGAGATGGGAGTGGCATAAGGAATCTATGCTGAACTGTTCCTACAGCAACGGCATTATTTTTTTTTTTGGTGGGGGGGTGGGGGTCATCAGTCTTCTGACTGGTTTGATGCGGCCACCATGAATTCCTCTCCTGTGCCAGCCGCTTTATCTCAGAGTTGCACTTGCAACCTACGTCCTCAGTTATTTCCTGGATGTATTCCAATCTCTGTCTTCCTCTATAGTTTTTGCCCTCTGCAGCTCCCTCTAGTATCATGGAAGTCATCCCCTCATGTCTTAACAGATGTCCACGCATCCTGTCCCTTCTCCTCATTAGTGTTTTCCACATATCCCTTTCCTCTCCGATTCTGCGCAGAACCTCCTCCTTCCTTACCTTACAAATACACCTAATTTTCAGGATATATCTGTAGCACCACATCTCAGATGCTTCGATTCTCTTCTGTTCCGGTTTCCCCTCACCCATGTTTCACTTTCATACAATGCTGTACTCCAGATGTATTTTCTCAATAATTTCTTCCTCACATTCAAGCCTACGTTTGATATTAGTAGATTTCTCTTGGCCAGGAATGCTCTTTTTGCAATAGGTAGTCTGCTCTTGATGTCCTCCTTGCTCCATCCGTCACTGATTATTTTACAGCTTAGGTAGCAGAATTCCTTAACTTCATTTACTTCGTGACCATCAATCCTGATGTTGAGTTTCTCGCTGTTCTCATTCCTGCTACTTCTCATTACCTTCGCTTTCTTCGATTTACTCTCAATCCATACCGTGTATTCATTAGACTTTTCATTCCGTTCAGCAGATCATGTAATTCTTCTTCATTTCACTCAGGATAGCAATGTCATCAGTGAATCGTATCATTGATATCCTTTCACCTGGAATTTTAATTCCCTTCCTGAACCTTTCTTTTATTTCCATCATTGCTTCTCCGATGCACTGATTGAGCGGTAGGGGCGAAAGACTACATCCCTGTCTTACACCCTTTTTAATACGAGCACTTCGTTCTCGTTCGTCCACTCTTATTATTCCCTTTTGGCTCTTGTACATATTGTATATTACCCGTCTCTCCCTATAGCTTACCCCTATTTTTCTCAGAATTCTGAACATCTTGCACCATTTTATATTGTCGCACGCTTTTTCCTGGTCGACAAATCCTATAAACGTGTCTTGACTTTTCTTTAGTCTTGCTTCGATTAGCAACCGCAAAGTCAGAATTGCCTCTCTCGTGCTTTACTTTTTCTAAAGACAAACTGATCGTCATCTAGTATATCCTCAATTTTCTTTTCGATTATTCTGTGTATTATTCTTGTCAGCAATTTGGATGCGTGAGCTGCTAAGCTGATTCTGAAATAATTCTCGCACTTCTCTGAGTTACCATCTTGTGAAGTGAATTCAATTCTTGGCTGCCTATCTGATCGCTCACGAAAGTGTTTATTGCCAGACCTGCTCAGAGGTCGATTCCTGGAGCACCGTCTGTGGCCCCTTGTGTTACAAAGTTTACCAGCATCTTAGTTCACCCGTTTGATGATCAGTTGCTTGTTATTTTAATTAACCTTTGCTATTGTATTTGCTGTATCTCCTGTCGTCAGCTCTTACAGCCTTCATAATAGTGAGGACGATATTTTTCCAATATTCAGATGGTATGTCGCCAGACTCATACGTTCTACACACTAACCTGAATATTCGTATTGTCACCACTTCCCCCAGTGATTTTTGAAATTCAGATGGAAGTTCTCTATGTCTGCCATGCACCCACGATTAATTTCGCGTAATTCCTTCGGATTTGGAATCCCTCTGGCCGCAAGAGCGCATGATGCGGTACTCTCGCCGGTAGAGGTCAGGGCGACGAGGAGCTCGTGAGGCGGCATGTTGTGGTGACCAAGCGTCTGCCGTGGTCCGATGGCAAGAGTGGAGCCTTTGCTCGCTGCAGGTTTGGCGGGGCCGAATAGTGGTCGCAGCCGTGAACATTCCTCGTTAAAGGCTACTTCTGTGGGACGCAAAGTATTCGGCGTGTCCTCTGCTGTTGAAGGTGCAAGCAGTTTGTCTATTGTGGTGCCGGGTTGGAGTCCGGTGTGATCTTTGCAGGTACTGGACGCGGTGGCGTCTGCTGGATGATGCACGTGGGTTTCCGAGTACGAGCAATCTTCGTGACATCCTTCTCTCAGCGCTCTCTAAGCAAGCGTTTGTCAATGGGCGCTGCATTTTACGAGAAATCACGGTGAGCATCTGATTAGTGTGCACGTCGCTTGGTGTCGCCTGGCGGCTATTTTGACTCCGTATCCTGGTTGCCCGTTGTTATGTGTATAAATGTATTATTTATGAAGGTTTTGCCTGGCAATACTTCAGTTCAATTCTGCCAATATGTGTGGACTTCTGGCTGTCAATATGCCAAACTGATTTTAGAATCTAAGTGTATAGAATGCAGATGTAGTCTTCTGATTTACGAATTGTACTTTATAGTCAGTGAAAATGTTGAATTCTAAGGCATGTCTCTCGTTACCTGTTGGCTAGTATCACGAGCTCGAGCTGTTTACTAAGCTGTTTGCATCTAAAAAAACTAAAAAAGAATCTATGCATTTGTAGTATGTTCAAATTTTACTGAATAATTAACGAGTTGTCTCTGTGTTACAGGATTGGTGATTGTATCTCTTGTTAATTGTGATCTTGTTAGAGATGCCTCAGTGTCATAAATGAAATTTTTAATGAAGGTTTCTAGTACTGTGGTAGCGGCAACCGCAGTCCTGTATTAGCACAAAAGCAAGAATTATTGCTACTGGCGTCGCCCCTGTCAGTCATTGTGGCTACTTCGAAGGCAATTGCATTTTGATAATTACTGGAAATAGCCGAAGGTTGATATTTGTGACATAATCATTTGATCATATGAGTTGCTGTTTGTAATGTAAAAGTATTTTTTTTACTTCATTTAATATTCTCTACTAAAAGGAAATGATTTTATACCGTTGCCCTTTTGAGGTGTTTGCCATTTACTGGTTATTGAAATTTAATCTTTACAGTTAATGATATTCTTGGATGTTTTATTTTAACAATAAGTTCGTTAGTGTTTTTAGAAACGTTAGTAAATTCATAATGGCTCAGTACCTTTCCAATCCACACCAGCTTCCTTCCTATCCCTACTACCATGTTTGATTTTAGGTCCTCCAAAACTCTCTTAAATTATGATTCTAACACTGGAGCCCTTATCTCTCCTAAATCGACCCCTGCTTCTTCTTCTATTACATCAGACAAATCTTCCCCCTCATAGGAGCTTTAAACGTATTCTTTCTTCTGCATTTAGCAGTGCAATTTCCGTTGCTTTTCTAATGTTTCCATCCTTGTTTTTAATGTCACCGAAGGTAGTTTTGACTTTCCTCTATGCTGAGTCTGTCCTTCCGACAATCATTTCTTCTTCGATTTCTTCATATTTTTCCTGTTGCCATTTCATCTTACCCACCATGGACTTCCCATTTATTTCATTGAAAAATGTTCAAATGTGTGTGAAATCTTATGGGACTTAACTGCTAAGGTCACCAGTCCCTAAGCTTACACACTACTTAACCTAAATTATCCTAAGGACAAACACAAACACCCATGCCCGAGGGAGGAGTCGAACCTCCGCTGGGACGAGCCGCACAGACCATGACTGCAGCGCCCAAGACCGCTCGGCTAGTCCCGCGCGGCTTACTTCATTCCTCAGCGATTTGAATTTAAATATTCCTGAGTTTAACGGAACGTTTTTGTACTTCCTGCTTTCATCGATCAACTGAAGTATTTCTTCATTGTAGCAGTGTTTTTCTCCCCAACATCTGTGATGGCCCTTTTTAGAGATGTACATCCGTCTTCAACTGTACTGCCTACTGAGCTATCTTATTTCTGTATCTATAGCCGTAGAGAACTTGGAGCGTATCTCGTCATTGCTTAGTACTTCCGTATCCCACTTCTTTGCGTGTTCATTCTTCCATCTGTCTTAAATTTCAACCTACTCTTCATCACTACTATATTATGATCTGCTCCTGGGTACGCCTTACAATCCAATGTCTGGTTTCGGAATCTCTGTCTGACCATGGTGTAATCTAACTTCCCGCATTACCCGGCCTTTACCAGGTATACGAGTATCTTCTCCTCTTATGATTCTTGAACAGAGTGTTGGCTATTACTAGCTGAAATTTGTTATGAAACTTAGTCTTTCTCCCCTCTCATTCCTTGTCTCAAGCTCGTATTCTCCTGTAACCTTTTCTTCTACTCCTTCCGCTACAGCTGCATTCCAGTTCCCAATGACTATTAGATTTTCATCTCACTTTGTGTACTGTATTACTCTTTCAATATCGTCATATACTTTCTCCACCTCTTCATGTTCATCTTGCGACGTCCGCATGTATACCTGAAATATCGCTGTCGGTGTTGGTTTGCTGTCGCTTCTGGTAAGAACAACCCTAACACTGAACTGTTCACAGTAACACACTATCTGCCCTACTTTCCTATTCACAATGAAAACTATTCCCGTTATACCATTTTGTGCTGTTGTTGATATTACCCTGCACTCATCTGGGCAGAAATCCTGGTCTTTCTTCCATTTTACTTCACTAACCCCTACTGTTTCTAGATGGAGCCTTTGCATTTCCCTTTTCAGATTTTCTAGTTTCCTTACCACGTACAGACATCTGACATTCCATGACCCCGTCTCCTACAACGTTACCCTTTCGTTGATTATTGAATCTTTTTCGCAGGGTACCTTCCCCTTGGCATTCCCCTCCTAGACGTCCGAATGGGGGACTACTCCGGAATCTTTAAATGGAGAGACCCTCATGATACTTTTCAATTACAGGCCACATGTCCAGTCGATACAAGTTATGTCTGCCTTGTCGCCGTTAATTATCTGGTTACCTGCCCTGGTCGTTAGCGTTGTTTTGTGGCAGTGTGTTTTCCTCGCTGTGTTGATGCTGCCCGGCTTGGCGTGTAGTTCGACAGCTTGGCGTTGTTCCCCTTTTCTCTTTGAGTGTGCCTTGACTGTGTTTATATGCTATTTATTAAGACATAATCCTGCTGCGATCCTTACCTTCACTGGTACTTTTGGTTGTCGTGCTGTTAGTCGGGTGGAAGGGAATTGATTAGGCGGTTGGTTGGTTCGTCTGCCGTCTGTAGGTCGTGCTGCAACCCGATTGTTTAGTGTTACGCTTGTCTGTCTGTCTCACCTAAACGGTGGTTGGTTCAAATGGCTCTGAGCACTATGGGACTCAACTGCTGAGGTCATTAGTCCCCTAGAACTTAGAACTAGTTAAACCTAACTAACCTAAAGACATCACAAACATCCATGCCCGAGGCAGGATTCGAACCTGCGACCGTAGCGGTCTTGCGGTTCCAGACTGCAGCGCCTTTAATCGCACGGCCACTTCGGCCGGCTAAACGGTGGTTGGAGTTTCCTCCCCAGGCCGACCTTTGGAACACTTCCGAGCACCACTATTTGTTGTTTGTGAATGTCATTTAATTTAGTCGCACGTACTGTGCCAGGTCTATAGCCGTGTTTTAATACTGTCTGTTTTATGTTTAGTATATGGCCTTCAGCCGAACGTCATAACAACTTTAACATTAGGCCTTCAGCCGTGTTTCATTCAAACTTCTTGTTGCTCTGCATTTAGGCCTTCGGCCGCCTTTGTTTCAGAATCTGTGGCTTTAATATGTAAATCCTTGTCTGTAAGGTTTCTCTTTAATTATCCTGACTCTTTAATTATCCTGAATTCTTGAAACGGCCTTCAGCCGTGTTCTGTAAATGTTTATCTTAACGTTCTCTGCAATTATTCTTGAGTAATTGTTTGGGCCTTCAGCTGACAAGATACTTTAGTTTTTCTGTACTGTGTAAAGGCTTACCTTTAGGGTCTCTCTTTTATTATGTAAGATAAATTTTTTAAATTGGTCTTTCAGTCGAAGAATTAACCTGAATGTTCCTTAATATGGCGTTTAGTCGAAATTTGTAAATGCTTGGCTTTTAAAGAATTTCCTTAGCTGATCTGAAATATTATTTCGGCCTTTAGCCCAGAAGATATTGTAATTTTACTTAAGTAAGGCCTTCAGCCATTACTCTAAATCCTGGTGTTAAAAGCAATCATTTAAACTTATTCTGGAGAAGTTACTTCGTCACTCAGCAGTGAATTGATCTTTGTTGTTTTAAAGAGAAAACTGTGCATTGGTTTGAGCAATGTGTGTTCTTGTATAACTAACAGTAATTGACCTTGGCCCCCATTCCACAACCTGATCCGCTCTGTCCTGCGAAACCAGATTTCAGGATTTCACAGAAACAAGGGTATGTGGAGTAAAATACTGAATAAAGACGTTTTGCAAAATCTGTAAGTACATACCGGAGACAATGGGTCATTTATACTGAGCTGCTAAGCAGTAGTTTAGCTACTCACTGCAAGGTTGATTTCCTTAGCCACCTGGTGACGAAGGTATCATGGCACTTATGTTTGTATCTCCGCTAGGAATGTGAATATTGCCCAGTTTTACATGTGCAGCTCCACGCCAAGGTGATATGTGACTGCCTGGGACAGCGGAGGGGAGTCTGGTGACCGGAGCTGTAACTGCAAAAACATCTTTTGACCAGCCTTGGGGGGCCGTGGGCAGCGGCAGACAAGTCATCGTGCATAGCATTATGTTCGAGTTTGCGCATAGGCACGGCTCCATCTGGACGGAGGACATTGTACCGATGCTGTCACAAAATTGGCATCCAAGCAGGAGAGGAAGGAGTTCGCAGAAGCCAGTCAAGCAACACAATAGCACAAGCTTATGCATTTACGAATCATATTAATGTGCCTAACTGTCAAAAACCTGACTAATCATCTTCTTCAGCGCTGACCGCTGGGAGATATACAGGAAGGGAAACAATGAGGTTTCGGAGGGCACCGTCAGGGATGTGAAGCCAAGCCGACCACAGTGCTGAAGCCAGCTGCAAAAAATTTCTCGATTGACGATCCTTGGAACGAACACCCCGATCGAGGTGATCCCACAAATTCTCGATTGTTTATTATCCGGAGAGTTTGGCAGCTCGGGGAGCGCGGTACACTCATGGCAGTGCTCTTCGAACCACGCACGTACAATACAAGATATGTGATGCGTTGCATTGTCCTGATGGTAAATGCCATCGTGCCGAGGATGGTTCAAATGGCTCTAAGCACTATGGGACTTAACATCTGAGGTCATCAGTCCCCTAGAACTTAGAACTACTTAAACCTAACTAACCTAAGGACATCACACACATCCATGCCCGAGGCAGGATTCGAACCTGCTACCGCAGCGGTCGCACTGTTCGACACTTAAGCGCCTAGAACCGCCCGGCCACCCCGGCCGGCCATCGTGTCTGGGAAAAGCAAACCATATAGCGGTGAGCATATTCCTCAAGGAGGGACGGGTACTTATGTCGATCCATTATGACTTCCTGGATGACGAGATCACCCAGGAAATGCCACAAAAACATTTCACACACCATAACGCTCTCTCCTCCTTCCTGGACACTTCCGCCGATTGTTGTGAGGTATTAGCTTTCAGAGATTTTACGCCATACACCCAACGATCTAATATTATATAAAACGAGATTCGTCTAAAAAAGTCACCTGTCGCCACTCAGTGGATGCCTATTTCCGGTACTGGCCTGCAAATTCCAACCTTCGTCAACAATGAGCAATAGTCAGCATGGATGCCTACGGAGGGCCGTATGCAAAAATGTTCCCTGTAAGGTCGCTGAGAAGACACTACTGGTAGCCCCTTGGTTCACTTGGGCCGTCAGATGCTCAAACGTTGCACGTCTGTTCGTCTGTTACACGTCTCCTTTGCCATCGTTCACCCCTACCATGTATAGCTCCTGTTACACCACAGTTGCCTCAGCGCCTGTTTTTAGGGGCTCAGTTTTGCCGTGAACGATATACTTCAACCACGGAAAGACTTGAACAGTTAACAAACATAGCCGTTTCGGGAATGCGTCTACTCTTGGCCCAAGAGCCAACAGTTTTGGACGTCAGATAAATCGCTTCGTGTCCGCATTACGACAACGCTTGTCCCCCCGACAAACTTTACATAGACTTCACCGCTAGCGCTGCCACTGGCCGTTTGTGAGTGTTACTGCACGTTGACATCGATCATAGGTGGTGATCACATGTATGTGACCAGACAGTGTAGTACGAGGACAGTCACCTGGAAAGGCGAAACCGGAAGAGTGGGGCAGAGCAGTGAAGTGGCCTGGTGGACCGATGGTGGTGGTTTTGTATCAGTACGTGTCAGATGGAGAGGGGAACGATGATTCACATCGTGGGAACACAGCGCGAGTGTAAGTTTGGTTTCGGATACGACAAAGGAGAGTGTGTTAGGTTAACATTGGATTCCATAAGGAAATCTATGCAGCACAACCACACAAAAAAACACTGCAAACAAGGGAAACTCCAGCATTGGTCAAGGGCATTGGCAATATAAATTTGAAACCAGATTTTATTACTGCATATCGATTGCAATCATAGAGTAGTCATCTCCAGTGCAAGATTAAGTCCAGTGGAGTCATATACATTTTTTGCATGATTTTATGAGTCCACTGCAGTCTTGCACTGAAAACGACTACGCAGTGATTTAAATCGATATATACACTGCTGGCCACCGTAAATGCAACACCCTGAAGGAAGAATCCGAATGAAGTGAAATTTACACCATGGGTTTGCAGAGATGAGATATGCAACTGATTAGAATTTCAGCGCAGACGCACATCACGCGCGCCTGTGGCGCCACCTCATAGCGCCATTTAAGGCTTGACGATTTCGGCGAGTGTACGTTCGGCACGTGTGTTTACCTCGTGGTTGTTTCACAAGACGATCAGTTATGCCTCGCAGACAACAGCGAACATCGTTTGATCAAGTATCCGAGTTCGACAGAGGAAGGATAGTGGCTTACCGAGATTGTCGATTATCATACAGAGAAATAGCTAGTCGTGTTGGACGAAATCAAACAACTGTAATGAGGATATGTGACCGTTGGATGCAGGAGGGTACGACGGACCGACGTGGTTGATCGCATTCACCTCGGTGCACCACTGCACGTGCTGATAGGCAAATTGTGCGCATGGCAGTGACGGATCGCTCAGTGACATCCCGAACCATAGCACAGCACATTGCGTCTGTAACGCAACATCCAGTGTCTGCGCGTACCATTCGACGCCGTTTACAGCAGAATGGTCTGTTCGCAAGACGTCCATTGCTTCGTCTACCATTGACGCAGAACCACAGACGTCTCCGTCGCCAATGGTATGATGACAGACGGATGTCGACGGCAGAATGGAATGACGTTGTCTTTACTGACGAGGCACGCTTCTGTCTGCAGCACCACGATGGTCGGATTCGAGTGTGGAGACACCGTGGAGAGAGGATGCTGGACAGCTGCATTATGTACCGCGACACTGGTCTTGCACCGGGTATTATGGTATGGGGCGGTATTGGATATTACTCTCGCACGCCTCTAGTACGCATTGTCGGTACTTTAAATAGCCGGCGCTACATATCCGAGGTGCTGGAGCCAGTTGTCCTTCCTTACCTTCAGGGCTCGGCCACAGACATATTTCAACAGGATAATGCGCGACCACACGTGGCTCGCATTGTCCAAAGGTTCTTCGTCAATAACCAGATTGAAGTGCTTCCCTGGCCGGCTCGCTCTCCGGATCTTTCGCCGATAGAAAACATGTGGTCCATGGTTGCTCAACGAGTGACCCAGATTACATTCCCAGCTGCCACACCAGATGATCTTTGGCAACGTGTGGAAGCCGCTTGGGCTGCTGTACCGCAGGAACACATCCAACGTCTCTTTGACTCAATGCCGAAACGTGTGGCAGCGGTGATCTCCAACAATGGGGGCTACTCTGGCTACTGATTCTGGCAGGAACCACATGTCACAGACGTCTGTAAACGTAATCATTTGATGCTTGGTCAACATGTTATCTACAAAATAAATTTTGTTGTGCTACCTCTTGTCTTCCTTGGTGTTGCATTTACGGTGGCCAGCAGTGTAATAATAAAAAAAAAGGTTTCAAATCTGTATCACCAATTCTGGAGTTTCCCTTGTTTGCAGCTATACGTTTGGTGTTATTAGTGCTATATTGTGTTTCTACTGTGGACATTGTCTCCCTTGTTTTAGCTGTCGAGTGTTAAAGAAGGTGTAGACATTGGCTGGATGAATTTATGGATTTAGACCTAGATGAAATCTTTCCTGGGATATTCTCGTATGCTCCCTTTTCTGTGTTATTATATGCTTATAATAACTCATGCCTCTTTTGTTGTAAGGCTGATAAATTGAGAGAATCTAATTTATTGATATTTTCTGCTGTTATATTACGTAGTGGTATGTTGCTATTTTGGTAAATTAATCTCTGGCCCCTTTATTATAGGGTTCAGTGAATGTAGTGGTACAGCTTATTTACCGGTGGCTAACCTTGTATTAGCCCCCCCTCCCCCCCATGAACCATGGACCTTGCCGTTGGTGGGGAGGCTTGCGTGCCTCAGCGATACAGATAGCCGTACCGTAGGTGCAACCACAACGGAGGGATATCTGTTGAGAGGCCAGACAAACGTGTGGTTCCTGAAGAGGGGCAGCATCATTTTCAGTAGTTGCAAGGGCAACAGTCTGGATGATTGACTGATCTGGCCTTGTAACAATAACCAAAACGGCCTTGCTGTGCTGGTACTGCGAATGGCTGAAAGCAAGGGGAAACTACAGCCGTAATTTTTCCCGAGGGCATGCAGCTTTACTGTATGCATGGAGAGCTGCATCAAACCAGTCTCAGGACTGAAGACCACAACAACAACAACAACAACCGTGTATTAGGTCTTCAGTGACATATCATCAGTAAACCTACCCACACTGTTTAGTATGAGGGGTGTTCAAAAAGAAGTGCAACATATTCTCCTTCTGAACCCAGGTTGGTTTCATTTAGGAATCCAGTACATCACATTAAACCTCTCTCTTCTGCTTACAAGCCCTATTTTTCAAGATAATCTCCGTCGAATGAGACGGTCTTCCGCCACCTTAAAGGGAGGGCCTGTATGCCTCAGGGTACCACTCTACCGGTCGATGTTGAAGCCAACGTCTTGCCGCATCAGAGGCCTCCCCATCATCTAAATACTGACGTATTGGCTCCCATGGAGTGCATCCTTCATTAGAGCGAACAGATGGAAGTCGGAAGACACGAGACTGGGGGTGTAGGGTGGCAGAGAAAGTAGTATTGTGAGATTCTCTCGGTCCGACAGAGTTGTTTGACACCTTGCTTTTTCTTGGAGAAACAGACGTTTGTATTTTTGTGGCAACAAACACAGTGAAGTCTTTGCTTCATTTTCTTGATGGTAGCACAATATCCTTCAAAGTTGATTACTGCAGCTTGAGGGAGAATATCAAACACAATAACCGCTTCAGATTCCCAGGAGTCCGTCGCCATGTCTACCAGCTTACGGTGCGGCTTTGAACATTTTCTCCGGAGGACAGATGGTGTGATATCATTGCTTGGATTGCCGTTTTGTTTCTGGTTCAAAGATATGTACCCATATTTCATCGCGTGTGACGATGTTCGACGAGAAATTGTCACGACCACACTCGTAAGGCGCTAGCAGTTCCGCACAGGTGGTTCTTCGTTGGTCTTCATGGTCTTTTGTTAGGCGGCGAGGAACTTGTGGACGAGTGTGTCACCGATGTTGTGGTTTTCCGCAAAAAAATTAAATAACTGCTCTCTGCTTGGAACGCACCTCCGTTACAGACGCCAATTTGAAGTTTACGTATAGTGCCGCCACCTATCGGAACTTAGTGAAAAAAAAGTGAAAAAAATCGCAGCACCATGAACGAGTTGTGTGACAAACGTAAGTTTGCTAGACGTGTTTCTAGATCCGAAATTTCACACCGGTCGCGTAAGTGTGGCACTAGTAGCGCCACTATGAGGATGAAATCAGGTTTGGTTTAAATAAACGCTGTCACGGTCGTAGGCATTAGTTAATGTTAGTCAAGAATGTCTTTGAGGCGGCAAAGACACCATTATCAACACCTCACTGGGTTTGAACGAGATCGTTTAATAGGGCTACGAGACGCTAGATGTTCCTTCTGCGATACAGCAGAAAGAGTTGGCAGAAAAGTTGCCTGTATACATGACTGCTGGCGGTGGTGGTCACGAGAATGTAGGGTCGCAAGAAGACCCCGGTCCTCTCGGTCAATTGGCAATACTGGGATGAAAGACCACGTTTGGCGTATGGCTCTGGGGCACTGTACTGCATCTTCAGCAGCAATTTGAGCAGCAGTTAGAACCACAGTGAGACAACGAACTGTTAAAAATTGGTAACTTCAAGGACAGGACCAAGCCCGATGCCCTGTAGCGTGCATTCCACTGACCCCAACTTCAGTGGTATCAGATGAGAGATCATTGGGTGGCAAGTGTTGTGTTTTCTGATGAAATATGGTTCTGCTTCGGTGCCAGTGACGGCGTTCTTAGATGGAGGCCAGCTGAATGCCTGCAACCAGCCTTTATGCGTGACACACACACACACACACACACACACACACACACACACACACACACATTGTACTTTCACTTGTAGTTATGGTCTGGGCAGTGATTTCGAGTGGCAGCAGGGGCACTCTCTTGGTTATCCCATCTACACTAATTTATACCTCTGACCTGTGATTCGACGTGTTGTGCTGCCAGTCATGAACAGCATTCCACGGGTTGTTTTCCAGTAGCACAATGCTCACTTACATTCCGCTGTTTTAACCCAAAATGCTTTGCAGAGTGTCCACATGTTGCCTTGGCCTGCTAGATCACCAGATCTGTCTCCAATTGAGCAGGTACGGGACATGATAGAACGACAACTGCAGTGTCGTCCACAAATAGCGTTAACCGTCTCTGTATTGACCGTTCAGGTGCAACGGATATGGAACTCCATCCCACAAACTGACATCCGGCACCTGTGAAACACAGTGCATGTACGTTTGCATGTTTGGATTCAACATTCTGGCGATTACACCGGTTATTAATGCACAATCATTTCGCATTTGCAATGGCTTATCTCACATTAAGCTGTTATCTTGCAATGTTAAACACTGGAATATGTTACTTACAAGGGGACCCTCCATACTGTAAATCACAGATTTTGATGAGCTTCAAATACGTCGTAGAGGCACTTAGCCTGAGTACCTGGCTGTCTGGTATTATAGCGATGGGTCTTGGTTTTTGAGAAAATCGATTTTGAAGATCATGGCGCGCTGTGTACATCTATAACACTACATTTGTTTCAAGTAAGTAAACTTAGAGCAGTGTAAAGGTTCAGCGCTGCTGCGCTGAAGGTGCCGTGTTCGAATTCTGTTTATGTACAATTTTTTTTTTCAATATCGACCGAATATTTCAATTTTATTTCAAAGAATATCAACAAATTGTGTAAGATTTGAGAAATTATAAAGATGTATTCAATTATTAATTTTTTCAAATATTCATTCCATTTGTGGTTCGCAGTTGGAGTTCCAAATGTTCGTACAACGGTGGCTTCTTGTGTTATCTGAAATCGATTTCCACCCATTATTGTCTCCTCTCCCGTGAATACCGTTAGCCGTAACGGGAACCCCAGCTCCTAGTTGCGGCCAATGAGGATGCGAGTTGCATTCCTTTACGTTCGTTCGCGTCTAACTACAGCGTCAGTTGCTCTCTAGTGCCGTGTGATGGAAAAATTCTGTGAAATGGAAGAACCAAGTGCTTCTGCATTAGTACAGCCAGAAGAAGATCCACAAGTAGAGGTTCAAATGGCTCTGAGCACTATGGGACTTAACATCTGTGGTCATCAGTCCCCTAGAACTTAGAACTACTTAAACCTAACTAACCTAAGGACAGCACACACACCCATGCCCGAGGCAGGATTCGAACCTGCGACCGTAGCAGTCGCGCGGTGCCGGACTGAGCGCCTAGAACCGCTATACCACCGCGGCCGGCCACAAGTAGAGGACTTGAACGAAGAATCAAAAGGCGAAATCACAAATGCCATGAAATACGCCGAAAATCTACTCCACGATTTGAATCTCGTAACGAATACACCGCCTAGCGTGATCTCTGCCAATTCCGTTGCAATTGGCGATGAGATATGTATCGCAATACAGGATCTATTGGGCGAAAGACAGATTATTATTGATGATGAATTGATTGATTTCAACGAAGAGATGAATTGGGAGAATTTGATGTGAATCACAAACAGAATGAATATTTGAAAAAATTAGTGAACTGAATATTTCTTTCTGTTTGTTGATATTCTTAGAAATAAAATTGAAAAAGCCGGTTGATTTTGAAAAAAAGTACACGAGCGCGATTCGAATATGGTACCTCAGGCGCGGTAACCCTGAAAGTTTACCGCTGCGCTACACTCGCTTGCTTGAAACAAATGTAATTTTAAGGGTATACACAGCGCGCAATGAACTGCAGAATCGATTTTCTCAAAAACCAAGGCTCGTCGCTAAAAAAACCGGATAGCCAGGTACTCACGGTAAGTGCCTCTACACAATATTTGAAGCGCATCAAAATCCGTGATTTACAGTATGGAGGGCCCCCTTATTAGAGAAATGTATTCCCGAAATTTCACTACTCTACACCAATTAGTTTTCGGTGTACTGATGCCTGTAGTATACGAAAAAATGTTTCGTGTCCGGAGTTTCAGCTAGTTAACCTCTACTGCGTGCGTTCTGCGTAATGATTCTACGTAATCCCTGGGTGACTAAGCGGAAAACCGGAAATTCGTGGCAGTCTAACTGCGAGTTAATGGAATATAGAGTGCACTAATTAGTTTATACTATGTTAATCTTTCATTATTTTCGTAGTTCTTTCGCGTTTGCTACATGAATCGATAATGACCTTCAATTTTTGATGTGAAGAGTCGGCTAAAAGAACGAAAGTTTAAATATTAGACAAGAAGTATGTTAATCTATAGTTATAATTAAGAGACAGAAAATGTAGAATACGTGAAGGATTTATAACTTTATATCAGATAGTGGGACAAAGGAAGGTTAGCGGAGAGTAAATCAGACACTTGGGATATCTTGAACTTCAGACGAACAGGGAAGAAAACCGGTCATGTCATTTTGACAGAAAGCAGCCCGACGTCCACTGTCTCTGCATGATGGGACTGGAGTGCGATAACGTAGCTGATTGCACTGTATGTGACGTGAGGATGTCCATAGCAGGTTACACAAATAAAGAAGCATTTTGTTGAACTAACTTGTTTGTTGGAGCCCTTTCCAGTGGTGTCAATAACACATCGGAAGTTATAGGGTAGTACTCGAGGCAATCATCTCTCTAGCACAGTGTAATAGCTATTACTACAGACAACGCAAACTGGTTGGACATGCCGTAGTATAAAACCGGAAGACAGTCATGTCAGCGATAACAAGAGACTTGTGTTGCTCTTCAGAAGCATAATTAAATGACAGAAAAGGAAAAATGGTTTATTGGAAGATTTTCTTTTAAAAAGCATACAGAATTTCGAATAAATACACACCGCCTACATCTGTCGTTTTTTGTTCATTTTTCGAACTATCGTACAATTTCAGCATTAGGTAACTTCAAGCACATAAATACAATTATTGAGTACAGGATCACCAAAAATCTGTGATGGCAATATTGACATACAGACACTTGCACAATAAATAATACAGCGTCACGGTTTCAGAATTGCTGGGACGGATGTGAAACGTAGAAATTAAACAGACAAAAGAAAAGAAATGTTGGGATTCTGTTAATTCAAAAGCGATTGTCATAGAATACCATCACATGAACGTGAAATACAATCCTAAAAGCAATAAAAATTACTAAACAGTATGTATGCGCACACTAATTACGTATGAATATGTAAGCTGGTGCCTGCAGCATTCGTCACTTTTCTTATTCATTACTTATTGGACTACATTATCAACAGACCTATCAGATTTTAGGATTATGCTTATTTTAATTCAAGTTAGCATGACAGTTATACACGAACGGTTTTCAGACATTTATTGGAGGTAAATGCATACCGGAGCTCTAACAGCATTCAAAGGAAAACTTTAAGGTTCCTGGATATTATCTGCCACAGACAGAAGAGAAATCTCAGAGTGCAAGATCCACTAGAAGTATATGGGCAACAGATTTTGTAATTCAATGACGTACTAAATAGCTCACGAATACACCCTAGTGCCTCTTGCATTTAGCAGTATTGTCTCTTAAGTCAGCGATCTCAGAGGACAATTATACTATCAGAACACACACATTAATACAACCACCTCACAGCGATGTACGTATCTCTCTCTCTCTCTCTCTCTCTCTCTCTCTCTCTCTCTCTCACACACACACACACACACACTCACACACACACACACAGCTACAATTAAGATCAATTAATTAGTCAAACTAATGCTTGTACATGCCTGAGTTAGATTGGATTATGTCGTTATAATTACATTCAGTCTACATGAATACTAATAACACACTGATGATAGCTGCACTGTCAGTTGGAATCTAGATCTGCAATGCAATAAAAAAGATAGATGACATCACGATTAATTTTAACCATCTTTCTCTACTGGATTAATAAACGCAATAGACCAACGTAATACAAAGAAGTAAAGGAGTGGCATATGCTGTATTTTCGTTTCGTGTCGACCTTGAGACAATTCTGCAACGAGTGACTGCACGATAATCAGTTTTTTAGCAATAATTGAAACACTAATCCCACCATGTTGCCTAACGTGCTCCCAGCCGATAATGTCACATTTCTTCTTCTACGACCTACTTCTATGAACTCTACCGTTCCTCTACAGTACTTATTTTACTTTTTATTCGTGCATATGATCTAAAATCATAAAATTGTCTTTAGTTCATGACGTATACGGATTTACAGGTCAGTATATTGAGTTAATAATACGAATTCTACATGACAATTTGAGTCATGTAGTTCACAAAAGTGTGAAATTTAGAGAAATATAATTTCAGTAGTAGACTTTTCCTGCATAGGAGACGTCACTCTGTAGGTAATTTAAGAACATTTTTTATAACGTGTCGTTTAAAAGGCTTGTATTGTAAAATTAAAAACTTGTATTTTGTAGCAGATGGTCGAAAGCAGCAAATTAAAACCTAAAACTGCGAAAACCGCTGTTCCTAAACAGAAAAATAAAATATTGTCACTGCGGATAATACACTATTGTTGGTACTCGTGGAAAGGTATTACGTAGATAGAGTGAGGATTAAACGTAACAGTCAATACTTCGTTTACTGTTTCTATGTTTATAAACGTTAGAGACTGTTTACCACTAATGAAGATTCTTTAAATGATTTTATCACTTGTAACACGCCCATAGGCAATAAATTTTCAAGTCCAGCAAAGCAGTTATATTGTTTTGTGAAGAGATAATTTTATTAAGTGGTCAAATAAGAGCATTTACGTTAGAAAATAAAGTTTTAAATTAATTCAAATTCAGTAGAAGGCTTCTGGTAATGTTTAGAAATACCTATTAGGAATTTTTCAATATGTGTGATAAAGTAGAAACTTACCACGTTGTAATAAGTAGCAGTAGAATCATACGTAAGGATAAAACATGTTTTTATAGGCTATGTTATTGCTTTTCTACGTCGAGTTCAATTTTTAATGTTAATGATTCTGTGAGTTATAAGAAATGAAATCATACTATAAATGAAGTAGTAAATCTATGAAATACTAAACCTAAATCACATACGAACACTTTTTATGAATCATTACAGAAAACCATTCAGAGTTAAAATAGAGAACACTTTTATACTCTTATTATACGACCCTTTTAGGAAAGCAACGGTGTTAAATTCATGATTGTTATTTGTGAACCGTTACTAAATTTGCTCAAAGCCACTTGAAGCACTTACAGGTAGATGTTTTTAAAATAATTATCCAATTTACCTCGAGATTCATGTGTATTATATATGCAGTGGTTTCAGATGTACTCTGTTAACGACGTCTAATCTTTCTACTCGATAAAAAGTTACGAAAAATTTTTCACGTACCATTCGTGATGTATAATTTTATAGAAACACAATAAGTCTTGAAATATAGAACATGCAAGCTTATTTATTTTCAACTACAAATAGTGTCACAGAAATGATACAGGATTTGGGCTGGACATCATTAAAAGAAAGGCGTTTTACGTTGCGACGGAATCTTCTCACGAAATTCCAATCAACAACTTCTTCCTCTGAATGCGAAAATATTTTGTTGACACCAACCTACATAAGGATAAACGTTCACCACGATAAAATAAGGGAAATCAGAGCTCGTACGGAAAGATATAGGTGTTCGTTCTTTCCGCGCGCTATACGAAACTGGAATAGTAGAGAATTGTGAAAATGGTTCGATGAACCCTCTGCCAGGCACTTAAATGTAATTTGCAGAGTATCCATGTAAAATTAGATGTAGAATGAGATCCGGCGATCGCGGTGGCCACGGGGCAGGATCTCCACTTCGACGATGAGAGTATGTGTTGTTCGGGTGCAGGAAGTGGCTGGTACATCGTCCTGTTGAAACCACATCCATTCGTGGATGACTAGGAGAACAATCTTTAAGAACTATGAAAGCACATCCGGCAGGAGCACCATTCAACTTGCACCAGTCAAATGGGGAGGGAATTGGGTGATCTTTGAAATGTTGACAGGGAATCGATGCAAGTGGCCAATGATGTGGGTGGTGGTGGGACTGTCCTCACTCGAGACATGGCTGCGATGTTGCCATGCAAGCACTGAGATGGGCGACCGTCGCTTTGAACAGTTACTGTGAGCGTCCCGGTGGAGGTTCGAGCCTCCCTCGGGCATGAGTGTGTGTGTTTGTCCTTAGGATAATTTAGGTTAAGTAGTGTGTAAGCTTAGGGAGTGATGACCTTAGCAGTTAAGTCCCTTAAGGTTTCACACACATTTGAACAAGTTACTGTGAGCTACGTTGTTGGTATGCTATGTACGCTGTTTATCTCCATAAAACAGTAAATAACATTTCGTACCATTCGTCCCCCATCTCAGTTCAACCAGTCATGGACCCGCAGTCCTCTGTTTCAGTTTGAGACACCCAGTATAGCCGCATCGCTTCGCGGTACACTGCATAAATTGTGTTCAGGAACGTCCACAAACAGTAGCTTTTATATCGTCCCTTATACTTACCACAAGGTAAGTGGAAATTCATTGAGCTTCAGTTCGTGCACTCCTTTCAACTCCTTTCCACGTTTGGTACGGCACAGTGCTCGTGGCGACTACGAAGGTGTGAAATCGCTGATCGTGGTTTTGTTTATAAGTGCAGAAACAATATAAATTATTTCAATTAGTTGTTATTCAGGCAGCTGTGGATGAAGGAACAAACAATTTCCCAACCCATTTTCTGCCGCGTTCGGGTCGAAAGTGGAAAGTCTCTTCGGCAGTTAGCCACCGGCAGCAACGAGGCATCCCCCTTTACTCGTCAGATCGCCCTCTATCGGCAGCGGCGCTACGGGGGCATGTCGGAAGCGCTCGGATGTTCTCGGAAGTGGTCGGCGGCCGGTCCAGCGGCCGCCGCTGCTGCTGGGACGAGGGGCGCGCAGATCCCGCTGTGCGGCCGCGGATGACGTCAGGCAGTGGCTAGCCGCGCGAGTGTCCGCTGAGCGAGTCGCCGCCGGGGCGGCACACCGACGCCGACGCCGACGCCAGCACGTCGCGGCGCCAGCCATGGCGTTCCTCGGCGCCCGCCACGCGCCCGCGCTGCTCTGCCTGCTCGTCCTCTCCGAGCACACGCCTGCCGAGAAGATCCCAATCGGTGAGTATGTCTGCGCTTGCTCTCGCGACGTAATGCTGCGTCGAGTTTGCTCTGTACACGTGCAGCGGTTAACGGCCTACTTGAGTGCGGCTGGGCGTTAATTATAACACTTTCCTACACTTGTTACATTTCGCTGCTCGGTGTAGCATTTCACAAAATTTTATGCTGAACTACAAGCCGTTTCTTCCAGAATGAGCGTTAATCAGAGATAACGCCAATTCGCATAAAGATGGGAAAGACTTTGGTAAACAACAATCTTTTCCAAGTGGACTGTCTTGTCACTGTCTGTACTAGATGTAGGACTACTTGGAAGCAGCGAAGAGCCACCTGTAATATAAAACGATGGAGAAATGAGTGGATGCTGTTGTTATTATTGTTGTTGTTGCGGTCTTCAACCCAAAGCCAGTATGACGTATCTTCCTTCATATCTCCATAACTACTGCAATCCTTGCTCATTTTTACCTGCATATTTTAGTCAAGCTTTTGTCTTCAAAAAGCAGCTTTAACACCCACACTGCACCCCTCCCCCCAACCCCCCGCCCCTCCTGACTACCCATTACGATAGCAGCTATTACGTGATGCTTTCTAAGGTATGCTAGCAACCTATCTCTTCTTTTAGTCAGCCTGTACACAGCGCTCTTTCTCCGATGTTCTCTTCTTCATCAATTACTCGATATGACGATTTAATGTTAAGTATTACTTCGTTAACACCAAGTTTCCAAACCTTCTGCTAATGTCTTTCTCATCCATCATACAACTTTCGCTCTCATACTAGACTACACTTCAAATATCAGAAAATACTTCGTTATATTAAAATTTATATTCAGTATTAACAAATATCTATTTTATGTTCACTTTGCTTTACAAACCATCTATTAACTTCTTTTCTGTTAATTGCACATGCCTCACACCTCATCAGGATACACTTCGTATACTTCCCGGAAACACTGCTTCGGTGTCAGAATAGCAAGTTTCGCTTATTAGTTGTACTGTTTCATTTCATAATGAATTTTCTCAGCGTCGCCTGCATAATTCTTTTGATATTGATCATAAAACCCTGTTGAAAGACACTGTCCATCGTGTTGAACGGATATTTTACATTCTTTGCCGTCTTTGACTGAATTACAATTTCAGCGTAAAACGTTAAATTTTTATTCTTTCTCCCTATACTTTCATTCTTTCTCTTAATTTGTCCCTGGTTTCCCATACCGTTTGAACACTATACGTGGGGGTACACTGCAGTGCTGCCTCGCTCCTTACCGATGTCCAATTACGAGTATTTACTCGAGTCGTTTCATAAAAAAAGTGACACTGATCGAAAACACGCAGTACGCTCCACTCACGAGCAGGGAAATCCGGTCTCGGTAATACTCCTGAGGTTGTGATCAAGTCAATCTCCCTCCTGTATCCGTTATGCCGGTGATGCTAGTAGAGAGTCTTTTGTGGCATTTCGAGGCGATGAGACGAACATACAGCAAGCTACTGCTCTCTTATGATCTTCAAGGAGTTC
Source organism: Schistocerca americana (assembly GCF_021461395.2). Lineage (NCBI taxonomy): Eukaryota > Metazoa > Arthropoda > Insecta > Orthoptera > Acrididae > Schistocerca > Schistocerca americana. The sequence continues at coordinate 215,514,577 of NC_060122.1, read as the reverse complement.
TCTGGTTACCACGCATTGCGTGTTACAGCAACTCCTGTCATTTGTTTGATTTTTCGTAATCATCGTAACTTTCTGAGCGGAGTCAAATGACTGAATTTCATTGATGTTTATTACAAAACAACACCCTCGCTTTCGTCACGCTAGCTTGCATCAATGTCTTTTAGCAAAAGATGGAAGCCACAACGATAATTGTTTGTGACGTCGTCGTCTAGGTCATCAGAGACATTCCATAACAGAAGTGTCATACAGTCATTAGTAACATTTTATACAGCGTAGCTTCCTGTACAAAGCTTCCAATGCCGATCCAAATTGATGGGACAGATATTTTGGTTCAGTAACTATTCTGTTGCTTTTGACGATGCACACGCACTACTCGTGGTGGAAACATAAACGCTGGAATCTGATGCCGTGGGCATGTTGTATCGTGCCACAATCTTAATTCATTACTCCTGACTTCTACGAAAATTGAAAGAATAATTTAAAAATGCTGGGGCTCCAAACAAACATCACTTTATTTCATGTTTACATGAACGAACTCCGCTTTTCTGGCTCAGTGCCCCACGGGAAACGGCAACAAACATCGTATCAAAATATTCTTCTTCTAATGGGGCTCTGGAAAGCTGTCTGTTCAAATACAGTTCTGTTTTTCGAAACTCAAGTTGCATCATAAGACTGTTATTTGCAAATGCTCTGAGAAGTTGTTGTACAATGATGTTCTCGCGACTTTACTTGCCTAAACTTCCATTTCAGTGTTTGAACCGTTCTTTTCTATATATGAACCGGTTCTGGATATACTATCCGTGATACCTTTTACAAATTTAATTTAGTTTTACCAGTATTAGTACGCCAAAAAACATGATCTAATGGATGTCATTGGATTTATAGACATTTAAAGTAAAAAGCAGTAGATTATAAAATACCAAAATTAAAATTAAAATTACATTAATAATATGAAATGACTGTCATACGTTACTTGATTTCAGAAAGCTGGATAATAACAACCAAAGAAAACACGTCGCTGGTCCAAATTAGTGAGGATCACGCAGCCATTAGTTTGGAATGACTTTGGGAAACCATAGATAATATAAAAAATACTCGGTCACTGAAGAAAGCGTGACTCCTCTTTACATTAGTAGCTTCCCCACACGATCAAGTGGAGCTGAATTATTCATTCGCACGTAACATGTTCCTACATATGACTATTGAGTATTCGAAGAAAGAAGACTAGTGTTTAACGTCTCGTCAAAGACGTCGGCACTAGACAACGGCCCGGAGGAGGGAAGAATGCAGAAGGAACCATCCCGGAATTTGCGTTAAGGGATTTAGAAATCCACTGTAACCTAAATGTCAATGGTCAGACGGGATTTCGAATCATCGTCTTCCAGAATGCGAGTCACGTGCGCTGACCACTGCGTAGCCTCACTCGGTTTAAGTAGTCGTGTGTTAAAAATATATTTCTACTTTTCTGTTAATTTCAGTGAGCTCCAATCACTGCAACACGATCCGTTCCACACGGATGTAGTTTAAATTAACTGGTTCCACGCCACATAAATAAATAAGAATTACGTATGCCAGAGGTCGGCAGTTTCTGGATGAAATTTCATCTTACAGGAATTATGTACTCAATGTTCAGCTTATCTATAACCATTAGATAAATCAAATCTTATTTATCTGACAGTGTCTTCATAGTTTCACCAATTAACAAATGAGGACAGAGTTTCTACTCTTTAATGACAATACCTCTTCGTGTAACTAAAACGTATCCCATATTTCTTGGCCTCGGTTAATCCGACTAAAGAACTAGCGTATTTAACAACACTGATAGTAAAAGCATAAAATGTGACATTGTATCAACGCTGCATACTTACTGGTAGTTCTTCTCTACCAACAACAAACAGTAGAATTCGTTTACACTTTGTTTTGTTTGGTTGAATGGTTCGGGAGTATTTATTAATTTATGAAAAATATGTTGACCTGACCCTACAGGTTAGCGGAGAGCTCTAATGCATTGCTTCCTGGACTCGGGGTAGGCGCGCCGGCTCTGAATCGAATCCACCCGGCGGATTAACGACGAGAGCCGGTGTGCTAGCCAGCCTGGAGGTGGCTTTTAGGCGGTTTTCCTCCACATCCCACTAGGTAAATACTTGGCTGGTCCCCACGCCCCGCCTCAGTTACACGCCTCGAAGACATTTGCACACTTTCCGTGGTTTACACTAGACGCAGGCAGCTGGGGTCCACCAATTCCATCCTGAGGGGGGGGGGGGGGGGGGGTATGGGATGGCGGCAGGAAGGCATCCGGCCACCCCTTAAAATTACCCATGCCAAATCTGACTTAAACATGCAGACCCTGTAAAACATGCAGGACACAGGCATTAGCAAAACAAGAAAAGTACATTGGCCTGAAACAAACAGAACACTGAAGATTTGTAAATTGCATAACTTTTTCCAAGTAACAGAATATACACTGAAGTCGGAGTGCTACTCTTATTTCTTGTTTTCCTTTTGTAAATCTTCCTGCTCTTTCCTGCAAGGTTTTTGTGCCACAATTATGTTCTTCAGGCCAGCTTATTCGAAAGCTTCTTCGGGGCATTAAGAATCCTTAACTTTTATTCTATGCAGATGGCTTGGATAATGTACTGTCCTAGTAGCACCCTATTTAGCAATGTTACACAAATTCTCAGAATGTTGGGGATATTTGCATACTGATGTACATGCACGCAATGTGCAACGAACTAATGCGCTGTTGTCACTTAGGAAATGTGTAGACATTCAAGTAACGAAAATCATTAACTATAAGTCGAGTACTCGATTGTCGATCAAAATTCCCTAGGGAGGTGAGAGAGCATAAAATCCCGGGCATGTACCTATTTATCGGAGACTTCTGCATGAAGATAACTCCGGCAGTGAGTCGGAAACGTCAGGTCACCGATTCCAAATCACCTCGTCTGCATAAATGCAGAATAGCTAGTTGTATATTTATCGCGCTGAATGTAATGATTCTAGCATGAGTTCCCATGCCACAAGGAATGCCGCTGAACGCAACGCAGCTCTTTCTATACAGCTCTTCACATGGATCTTCTAAAATGCCCACAAAATCCGCTAACAAACGTAAACGTTAACACGTAGATAATGATTTGAGCTGAAATCCAATCCAGAGATGTACTGGAATTTGTGGTATGGAACAGATCAGTCTCCCACCTTTCCATGTACTCAGAAAGAAAGAGGAATATTAATTCGCTGGTTTTCTCACTTATTACACTTACAACTTGACTGAAGTGGCAGCGATGCTTGAGTTTATCGCTGCCAAATACGTTGCAGACGATTAGTGGAGCATTAGAAACTTTAAACACCTCCTGATGATATACGTAGAAATGTTATATCACATACGTGAAGCCAGTTTAAAGGAAATGATCAAGTTGGTTTCCTACAGGATACGGCGTGTTGAGGACATCATATCATGGCCTTTATTATGGGTACTACGCACTTCTACATCTTTAATTCTGTTCCAAGTAAATGCACTTAGGCATATAAAGTAAAACAACAGTTTCAGAAGTAGTGACGTAGGTTAAATTTGATAAAGATGTAATGCCGCTTGATATCAAGGAATTAATTGACTAAATAACAAAAAGGAAGCCCTCCATTGTGGTTCTGGACAACAAAAAGTTTTTTGACGTTGAAAGGTGAGAAAAGACGCTCAAATTTCTAACAAGAGTGTGCGTAAAGTAGATTACCTGACGAATCGTCTACAGAAGCCACAAAACCCGCAACTCCAGTTGAAAGTGTAAAATCAAATAGATCTGAAGGATGTAACGCAGAGTTGAAGATTATCAATTTATTTATTTAGACAAAAATGATGAAAAATACGAGTAAATCAAAAGAGAATATTGACTTGATGAACTTAAAAATCTGGCTAACAAACAAAATAAATAAACTAAGCAGAGAGAAGATAATGAATGTGGCACCTATTGTAAGAGACAAGCGTAATATGTACTGCGTATGAATTTTTTTCATGCGATGTTAATGTGATAAAATATTTCTTGCGGCAAGAAGCTCCTCCAGATTTTAGTGCATAATATGTACTAATTACAATAAAAACTTACTACGCCTTCTGCGAGAGGTGCTACAGAATCACTTGCCAATGAGCATTGTACACACATCAGTATTAAATTTCAGATGTAATAGTTTCCAGCATTGTAGGACATTAGGTGGGTCTTTTGGACAAGGGAGGCAGAACAGAGGCTCACGACGAGTCTGTCTGCCCACCGCGTTTTTGGTTTCAGGTGAAAGCGCGCCCAATTCTCAGCGGCCCATTCTGTCTCTCTCTCCTCTCTCTCTCTCTCTCTCTCTCTCTCTCTCTCTCTCTCTCTCTCTCTCTGACACACACACACACACACACACACACACACACACACGCAAACACACACACATACACACACACACACACACATACACACACACACACACACACACACACACACACGCACACACACACTTCCACCCACTTCTGTCGAACTGAGGCAGAACGCAGTCCTTAAGAGCTGCGATGATGTCAACGTGACGTTAAAAACTAAGCTTGTTTCTTATTAAATCCTATATTGCTCGTTGTCAGATACTCGTTGCATGATCTGTTCACATATTTAGAACTTTCTCTAGCGAATTAATTCAAAATGCGAAATAATAAACCGGCTTTTTTCGGTGACTCATCAATCCTTCTCGTTTTTCGTTTCAACAAACTACCAAGAACTACTTTCGTTCTTCGTTAATAGCACTCATGCGACTTATTTACTGTATGGATTCTATCACAACATCCTTATTGGCTTTTCTATCTGGTCGTCATGGTATCCCCTTCGCAACAGACTGCTCTCCGACACATCGTTTTTGGATCAACGTTTTGACAAATTTTTCCCTCGTTTCCACACTGACTTCTTAAATGTAAATTGTTGCGTCCGGATGACATGAATATTATTTATTTTGTAACTTACTCGCGATCTACATTGGGAACCCATACGCAACACTAAGTACATATCTACCGCCTGACAACTTGTGCAAAATATGTAATAATATGCACAAAACTTCTTCATTAACCAATTTATCTGTTAGTCAAGAGCGTATCGAAATTCCTGCGGTGGTTTCTGAGACTGGTCTTCGTATGCAGACAGAACACCTCCACTGTAAACTTTTATAGAGTGGTTTACATAAACTTTCTACTTGAATCAATCTGTCTACTTGTGAAAACCATACTGAGATCCTTATAGTATTTCCTGAGATTAACCCTCACATACAGACTGAAAAATTTAGCTGGTGACTTCAATTTACAGTATGTACAGAATATATGGTACGGCATCTGGTCAACATTCGCTGTTCTCGGGTGTTTCAGCGGTTATTAAAGTACCACTTTTCCAAGCGGATGCCGCCTCCTCTCTATCTGACTAGTCCATAACTCCCATCATTTCCACAAGATGTTACTCCAAATACCAGTTAAATATGGAACAGATAACAGTACATATGTTACACACTGATTGTTACTATAAACAGTAAATTGTATACACCACCTTTCTTTGTGAATCATTCTGTTTCTAAGTCCCTAACGTACTTCCTGAGGTTAACCTTCACAGACAAAATGAAAAAGTTCGCAGGAGACTTTAATTTCTTAATGCGCTAACCCTTTCCCCAATGCTTCGCCCTCATATGTGTTAGACACATCTCCTCCATCCTGTCTTTGTCCATCTCTTTTTCTCTCTCTCTGTCCTCATCATCCTACCTCTAACGCCTCCTCCCCACTCTTTCTGTCTCTTCATCTCCACCTCCACCTCGCTTTCCACTTCCTCCATCATCTCTGACCATATCTTCCTCCCTCTCTCTCCTCCCTCTCTTTTTTTTCATTTCCAGTTCCCCGTTTTCTCTTTCAACCTGCCCACTACCCATCTACATATTCCCCCTGCTACATGCCTCTCCCCTCCGCCCCAATCTCTATCCATTTCCTTTTCCCCCACACGTCCATCCTCTCCTCTATCCATCTCAATCCCTCCTCTATTGTGTTCATCAATATGTATAGCTGCTGGTATACAAGTTTAATAAAGCAGAATTATACTGCTCCTATAACATGCTTGCCATGCAGGGAAGGCTTCACGTCAAGGCCTCGATAGTCATGTATTGTCACTCTCATACAGGTCGCCATGGAAAGCGGGTAACCAGGCCAACAGTACTAGAACACAACACGTCTGTCATGAAAAGCAGCCTACATGGCAGGGCCCAGAAACAATATCTTGCTCCTGACATGTAGGCTGCCCTACTTGTCTGGTCGATTTGGCAGGCTGGTAATGTTCCAACAAAAGCCTGTTCTGCAGGGCAGCCTCTACGCAAGGACCAGGAAAAAATACAGTTTTGCCCCATTTCCTTTCATATTGGAGTTAGGCCGTTATAAACCCCACAGTGATGATATTCGTGAGGCCTGTTGTTTCCGTGAAAAGTTTGGTTAAAATCGATGCAGAGATTTGGAAGTAAATCCTGGATGTAAACACATACATCCCTGTGAGACCTTAACTTTTCCCGGCGAATCGAATGTTCAAATAACTTACGGGTTTGCTGCCGGGTAACGTCGTCGAACACCGCCGATATTTCGACAGGAGCGCACCCAGCCATTCTCAAGGCACAATTGCAAGGAAGAAAAAATGTGCAAGCAAATTTAATAACTCGGTTCACAGAGGAGAAACAAGGAAGACGCCACACACAGAACAAGTGTCAACACAACCAAAGATAACCAACATCAGAAATATCGATAGTTACTATTAATCAACACGTGAGGTAGCACTAATTATGCCCCTCTGTTTTTTGATGAGAGACAGAGCCGGATTCCAAGCAGCATTTAAAGAAAATCCACCATCTCTGTTAATAAGGTTGATTGATAGTCTGATTTCAACAGCTACCTTAATAACACTGTCCCAATAGCTGGACGTGCAAGCCAGAATCTCCGTGTTGTTGTATTCCATAGGATGACGATGTCAAGGCAATTTTCTGCAATAGCGGATTTGCTCGGCTGTTGTAAGCGTGTGTGACGCTTATGTTCAATACACTGGTCTTCCACAGTCCTGATTGTCTGACCAATATATGACATACCACAACTGGAAGAAATACGATAGACCCCAGCCTTACGCAAACTAAGATAATCTTTTACGGACGCCAACAGGGCCTTAATCTTCGATCGTTGCAATTTCAAGAACCCTTACTGTTTGTAAACTCGAAGTTTGAATGGAATACTTACAATTTCTATTAACGTAATTTGGTCTTATTTTCCATACCCCGTCAAAGACAATTTTATATGCATGATCTGGTGTATTAGATGGGAGGAGAATTGATAATTCCTCGTCTCGTGTAACGAAAACATGTAATGTAGGGCCAGAGTGTTCTTCCCCTTCGAGGTCATCCGGTTTCGTGTCTCTATTAAGGGTGGAGGAACTGCCGGTTCGAAAGAAGTCCTCCCTGTCGCCCGCCACAAAGGCACGAGGACGAGTTGACTGTGACGAGCCGGCAGGAGCAGAACTGCGGCTAAAGACGCGGCCGGCGGCTCTTTCGTCGGGGCGGAGCGGCGCAGCCAGTGTCAGGGGGCGAGTAATTTTATTTGCGACAGTCGGGCCGAGGCGAAGCTAGCGGCGGGGTCGCCCAAAGGGCTTCGCTGATTGGCCGAGAGTCAAGGCAAATGGGAGAGGTGAAGCACCGATCTCCCTCTCTCTCTCTCTCTCTCTCTCTCTCTCTGTCATTTTATTCCTCGGTCGTCTCACCAGAGCACAGCTCCTCTGCGCTCGATGTAAATGCGTCGCGGGTACAATCTCGCCACGGCCCAGCGCGAATTTCGGAAGTGCTGCGTGTTACGTGGCCGCACGCACGTGCGTCCGCGGTCATTATGGTTATTCGCGGGCAGGCTGCCACGCCCACGTGTCGTGACGCTGGAGGCTGTTGTTAATAACGACTGACATTTCACTATAACCGGATTAAAAAATTATACCAGTATCGGCGGTGTTATATTTGCGCTACCTGGAAGAGCGTTCATGAGTTCCGTTTCTAAATGTCAAACTTTGTACTAGGCGACGAAGGGGACTGTACACACAGCCGTAGCGCGAAATATTTGAAATTGCAACATCATGACACAGCAACAAGTCTGATAACAGGTTTCAGGCGGAATAGGTAAATTACGTGGTGATTCATCACGTTGGCTCCCATCACCACTTGAAAAATAGACACAAATTTTTGAAATATGGCTAAAACATTGCGGATGGTGAAACCGACCTTCCCGGAAAGACGAACGACATCATACCACAGAGATAAAATTTAAAAAAAAATGGAGGTCCATTTTTCTGATTGGAGGTTTGAGAGACTTCGGCTGTTCACTTATGTTATAAAATGGAACACCTACAGACGTCTTTTAGATGTTATTTATTATATGGCTACCAGCTTTGGTGTTTCTGTACACCATCTTCTGGTCTTAATTGACGCTGAGGGTTTATCTCCAATCGTACACACGATTCCATCAGTGGCCAACATCTATGAACTCCTTTTCGCAAACTACCTGTAACAACGATGTTGTGTGATGGTTGGAGACACAACATGGTTTTTACAGGTAGGCTACCAAAGTCAGTTCATAGATGATAGCCACTGATGGAATCGTGTACATTATAGGAGATAACCTCACTCAGTGTCAGTTGAGGCCTGAAAATAGCGTACTTGTAGCCATAAAATAAATAAAATCGCAAGAACTGCTGTAGGTGTACCATTTTGTTACACAGAAAAATATTAATTTCTACATCAAGGGTAACTGATTGTCCTTGTAGGACCATAAAGTGCAGAAAAGCTGAAAATGTGGAAACATGGGCGCGACATATGTGAAACACCCCCTAACCAAGTTACTGGATAACTGCTTTCGTCATGTTATTGGCAAGCGTTCATGCAGTGTCGTATAGTTGCAGCACTTTATGCTGCTCACTCGGTCGTTTTTCATCAGAGACGGTAATAACGCGTTTGCGTTGCTGGCAATAAATGTCAGTACTTGTCGCTATATTCATAGGAATTGCAACGGACCCCTTAAACCACCAGACGCTTGACACCGTTTTTGTATGCAATCAGAAACCATTCAGAGTGTTTGTACTACATTAGATCTCAACCATGTATTTATTCATCCCATTTTTAGTTTAAAACATACATGTCTCTCTCTAGTGATGCACAAATATTTACTTGTAGCCTATAGAAGTATTCCATTTAACGTCACTGTGTCTTCGATCTATCTTCCAGTCTTGGGCAGATAAGCTCATGTCGCATTCTGACTGATTAAAAGTGATTAGTGAGAACTGAAGTGATATCATACATGTGTTTAAAGGTTTAAATGTGTTAATATTTCGTCTCAGTTTATTAAGATTACATACACTACGTGTTCGCTTACTTTTCTGATGGTGAAACTACACTACTACCAGCAGCGTAACGCTATAGCAGCTCAGGATACAATATAGTCTAACGTAAATTGCATTTACTCAGCTGCACAGAGACAAAATCTTCAAGGAAATATTACTAGCATCGGGAGATCGTCATCTCGGCAGCATTACAAACGAATTAAAGTGCTCAGGAGGTCATACCCAAAACTACCTGAACGACATGAATCGCATACCGTCTGATTTGCTTTCAGCCCAAATAACATAGCTGTCTTGCAGATCCTGTGACCTCTTTGCAGTACAGTCAATGACTATACACATTGGATATCACAATAGATCACTAGAGAACACTTTTCTCTAAGGTAATCAATCCAGATGAAGTCAGTACCATGATGTTTCAAATTCTAGTAAACGCGTCATTGGAGATGAGACGGTCTTAACGCTTATGAACTCAGTTTTATTACAGAAAGTCACATTTCTAAATAATTACACCCACACTAGAATCTAAGCTGAAAAACTCCGTCACAAGTCATCCCACCAATCTCTGGGCAAAATGAATTATTTTTGAAAACACGAAATTTTGAGTCAAGCTTCTCTAATAATTGGAAGAATTTTGGTGTTTAAAACGTTATCCCACACCTGTGAAAAGTCGTTCCTGGTATGAGTGGTTTGTCATAAACTGGATTTTGAACCAACCAGCTGTTAACAGCGGCAAGGGCTCGATGAAAACCTCAAAATTAACATCGTATCTGCAGTAATCTCTCTGTACCCTTGGCTGAGCAATTATTTGTCCATATGGGAAATGGGAAATTTGTGGTAAGATCTTATGGGACCAAACTGCTGAGGTCATCGCTCCTTAAGCTTACACACTACTTAATCTAACTTCAACTAACTTAAACTAAAGACGACACACACACACCCATGCCCGAGGGAGTACTCTCACCTCCGACGGAAAGAACCGCTCGGACCGTGACAAGGCGCCCTAGACTGCTCGGCTATCCCGCTATGTCTAAAGCTTAAACAACATGACGAATATTTTTGTTCTGCATCTGTATTGAAACCAAGCACCTATAGCCATTGGAACTAAGCAAAGCTTTCGTGAATGACCAACACTAGAGCATAGTAATGTTCGTCATTGCGAACTAGGCGTGAAGAGTTGTCGAATATCGAACTTTTCACCATCACCAGTTAACAGACCTGAACTTGAACATTTCTGTGCTCTGCATGGAATCTTGTTAAGACCCTTACGTCCCTTTTAACTAACAACGGAAAACGTTTAATATACACTCCTGGAAATGGAAAAAAGAACACATTGACACCGGTGTGTCAGACCCACCATACTTGCTCCGGACACTGCGAGAGGGCTATACAAGCAATGATCACACGCACGGCACAGCGGACACACCAGGAACCGCGGTGTTGGCCGTCGAATGGCGCTAGCTGCGCAGCATTTGTGCACCGCCGCCGTCAGTGTCAGCCAGTTTGCCGTGGCATACGGAGCTCCATCGCAGTCTTTAACACTGGTAGCATGCCGCGACAGCGTGGACGTGAACCGTATGTGCAGTTGACGGACTTTGAGCGAGGGCGTGTAGTGGGCATACGGGAGGCCGGGTGGACGTACCGCCGAATTGCTCAACACGTGGGGCGTGAGGTCTCCACAGTACATCGATGTTGTCGCCAGTGGTCGGCGGAAGGTGCACGTGCCCGTCGACCTGGGATCGGACCGCAGCGACGCACGGATGCACGCCAAGACCGTAGGATCCTGCGCAGTGCCGTAGGGGACCGCACCGCCACTTCCCAGCAGATTAGGGACACTGTTGCTCCTGAGGTATCGGCGAGGACCATTCGCAACCGTCTCCATGAAGCTGGGCTACGGTCCCGCACACCGTTAGGCCGTCTTCCGCTCACGCCCCAACATCGTGCAGCCCGCCTCCAGTGGTGTCGCGACAGGCGTGAATGGAGGGACGAATGGAGACGTGTCGTCTTCAGCGATGAGAGTCGCTTCTGCCTTGGTGCCAATGATGGTCGTATGCCTGTTTGGCGCCGTGCAGGTGAGCGCCACAATCAGGACTGCATACGACCGAGGCACACAGGGCCAACACCCGGCATCATGGTGTGGGGAGCGATCTCCTACACTGGCCGTACACCACTGGTGGTCGTCGAGGGGACACTGAATAGTGCACGGTACATCCAAACCGTCATCGAACCCATCGTTCTACCATTCCTAGACCGGCAAGGGAACTTGCTGTTCCAACAGGACAATGCACGTCCGCATGTATCCCGTGCCACCCAACGTGCTCTAGAAGGTGTAAGTCAACTACCCTGGCCAGCAAGATCTCCGGATCTGTCCCCCATTGAGCATGTATGGGACTGGATGAAGCGTCGTCTCACGCGGTCTGCACGTCCAGCACGAACGCTGGTCCAACTGAGGCGCCAGGTGGAAATGGCATGGCAAGCCGTTCCACAGGACTACATCCAGCATCTCTACGATCGTCTCCATGGGAGAATAGCAGCCTGCATTGCTGCGAAAGGTGGATATACACTGTACTAGTGCCAACATTGTGCATGCTCTGTTGCCTGTGTCTATGTGCCTGTGGTTCTGTCAGTGTGATCATGTGATGTATCTGACCCCAGGAATGTGTCAATAAAGTTTCCCCTTCCTGGGACAATGAATTCACGGTGTTCTTATTTCAATTTCCAGGAGTGTAGCTTCAGGTAACAAAGCTTGCGCCTGTTTAAAACAGAGCGCTATGGTGTAAAGTTTTGTGATGGGATTCGAACCTAGCACGTGATGAGATTGTTAACTAAGTAAAATCTAATGTTAGATATGGAATTTTTTCACCAGCAGAGAGATATTCTAATTTGAAATGAGGATACAATATTTTGCTTGACCGAGTACCGAACCCTGCACCTACCGCCGTTGTTTTCTATCCGCGAATTGTTTGTTCTCTAACAGTTAGATGTGTGCATGTTTGACGAGCAATAAAGGCATCTATTGTTACTGTTGACAACACATGAAGAGCCCTTAAAAACGAAAATTATTTATCACTAGTAATTCGGTGTGCATATGCGAGGCTTGAAAAGAAAGGAAACGATTAATATTTTTGTGCTGGACCGGGATTCGAGCCACATATGTGGGTTTCGAGAAGACTTATAGGAGCTTGCAGTCTGGGGGAAAACAACGAAATGACCGAACTATGTCGTTCCCTGTGGGTCAGATGAAAATAAAACAAGAGGCCTGAAGTGACCATTGGTTCATTACATAAAATAAAGTTTCTGTCATAAGGAAGTTCGCTGCTGACAGAGTTTCTGATTACCTCGACTTCCGCCTCTGTCCCAGCCGGTAGCGAAGGGATATGATGTTAATAATGCGGGTTCTGAGCTACGGTGCAGCCTGATGTTTTTCACTTGGCATTATTAGAGAAAAAGGAGATCTATTCCTGTGTGTTTAAAATAATTGACGGATATGGAATCTGAACCCATACCTAGCAACTAAGAAACTAAGATCAATCCACGAGACCGGTGAAAACCGGATTTAATCCATTAATGAGTGTGTCGTAATTTCTCATCACATACTGCTACGTGCGTGCTTGAAGGTATCATTTAATGCTTCTTTGTCATTTTTAGAAGCAGTTGCCCAAAAACAGGTAAATATTTGTTTGGCAGCAAATGGCTGCGCCTTTCTGTGGCAAGAGGAGCGTTGTTGTTGTTGTGGTCTTCAGTCCTGAGACTGGTTTGATGCAGCTCTCCATGCTACTCTATCCTGTGCAAGCTTCTTCATCTCCCAGTACCTACGGCAACCTACATCCTTCTGAATCTGCTTAGTGTATTCATCTCTTGGTCTCCCCCTATGATTTTTACCCTCCACGCTGCCCTCCAATACTAAACTGGTGATCCCTTGATGCCTCAGAACATGTCCTACCAACCGATCCCTTCTTCTGGTCAAGTTGTGCCACAAACTTCTCTTCTCCCCAATTCTATTCAATACTTCATCATTAGTTATGTGATCTACCCATCTAATCTTCAGCATTCTTCTGTAGCACCACATTTCAAAAGCTTCTATTCTCTTCTTGTCCAAACTATTTACCGTCCATGTTTCACTTCCATACATGGCTACACTCCATACAAATACTTTCAGAAATAACTTCCTGACACTTAAATCAATACTGGATGTTAACAAATTTCTCTTCTTCAGAAACGCTTTCCTTGCCATTGCCAGTCTACATTTTATATCCTCTCTACTTCGTCCATCATCAGTTATTTTGCTCCCCAAATAGCAAAACTCCTTTACTACTTTAAGTGTCTCATTTCCTAATCTAATACCCTCAGCATCACCCGACTTAACTCGAGTACATTCCATTATCCTCGTTTTGCTTTTGTTGATGTTCATCTTATATCCTCCCTTCAAGACACCATCCATTCCGTTCAACTGCTCTTCCAAGTCCTTTGCTGTCTCTGACAGAATTACAATGTCATCGGCGAACCTCAAAGTTTTTATTTCTTCTCCATGGATTTTAATACCTACTCCAAATTTTTCTTTTGTTTCCTTTACTGCTTGCTCAATATACAGATTGAATAACATCGGGGAGAGGCTACAACCCTGTCTTACTCCCTTCCCAACCACTGTATCCCTTTCATGTCCCTCAACTCTTATAACTGCCATCTGGTTTCTGTACAAGTTGTAAATAGCCTTTCGCTCCCTGTATTTTACCCCTACCACCTTTAGAATGTGAAAGAGAGTATTCCAGTCAACATTGTCAAAAGCTTTCTCTAAGTCTACAAATGCTAGAAACGTAGGTTTGCCTTTCCTTAATCTTTCTTCTAAGATAAGTCGTAAGGTCAGTATTGCCTCACGTGTTCCAGTATTTCTACGGAATCCAAACTGATCTTCCCCGAGGTCGGCTTCTACTAGTTTTTCCATTCGTCTGTAAAGAATTCGTGTTAGTACTTTGCAGCTGTGGCTTATTAAACTGATGGTTCGGTAATTTTCACATCTGTCAACACCTGCTTTCTTTGGGATTGGAATTATTATATTCTTCTTGAAGTCTGAGGGTATTTCGCCTGTTTCGTACATCTTGCTCACCAGATGGTAGAGTTTTGTCAGGACTGGCTCTCCCAAGGCCGTCAGTAGTTCCAATGGAATTTTGTCTACTCCGGGGGCCTTGTTTCGACTCAGGTCCTTCAGTGCTCTGTCAAACTCTTCACGCAGTATCGTATCTCCCATTTCATCTTCATCTACATCCTCTTCCATTTCCATAATATTGTCCTCAAGTGCATTGCCCTTGTATAGACCCTCTATATACTCCTTCCACCTTTCTGCTTTCCCTTCTTTGCTTAGAACTGGGTTTCCATCTGCGCTCTTGATGTTCAGACATGTGGTTCTCTTATCTCCAAAGGTCTCTCTAATTTTCCTGTAGGCAGTATCTATCTTACCCCTAGTGAGAGGAGCGTATGGAATATTTATTGTTTCCATGCCTAGGGAATACTTTTCAAGTTGATATCAGACGTTTCCAAATACTCGTAGATTAAATTACAATGAAATGAACACCCTTAGCTGCTTACAGGCGTTGACATACGTCAACGGGGACAGATGAAAATGTGTGCCCCGACCGGGACTCGAACCCGGGATCTCATGCTTACATGGCGGACGCTCTATCCATCTGAGCCACCGAGGACACAGAGGATAGCGCGACTGCAGGGATTTATCTCTGGCACGCCTCCCGCGAAACCCACTTGCTCAACGCATTGTCCCGCAATACATTCGTAGTGCCCCCGCCCATTATACTTATTACTCGCGGCGCGTTGCCGATTCCCGTAAGAGTTCGGGCACTGTTTGTGCATTCGCACAGAAGAAGAAGATGGTCAAGTGGCCGGTGAGCCTTCACTATATATTTACTAAGATGGTATCTGTTCTTTCGGACATGTCCGGGATCTCCTGCTTACATGGCAGACACTTTGTATGCTAAAACTGGCGATAAACACCACTTTTAATGCCAGGGGATGTTAACGTCTTCTGTTATAGGACACGATCAATATGTCCGGATAACTTGGTCGACGCCACCTATTTCAAATAGTACAAGGGTCAAAATATTGCAGAATATCAACTGTTTTCCGTTGCGATAAACTCATTTTACGTAGAATGAGATTTTCACTCTGCAGCGGAGTGTGCGCTGATATGAAACTTCTTGGCAGATTAAAACTGTGTGCCCGACCGAGACTCGAACTCGGGACTCCCGAGTTCGAGTCTCGGTCGGGCACACAGTTTTAATCTGCCAGGAAGTTTCATTTTACGTAGTCCAAGTTCACATTTTCTTGGAATTACTGTTGGGGTAATATCCACTTCAACAATGTAGAAAAGTATCTCAACGAGTTTCGTCTGTTACTGATACCGACGTAGGGAAGATAACGTCTGAGAAAAAGAGCTCCTATCACAAGGACGCACAGACGGTAGGTTAATAAATGACCACAAAAATATTTTTCTCGTGTGTATACTTACAAATTAACAGTTTACGCTCTTTTTATTTTACTTCTTGCTTCTTGCCAAATTTCACGATTGTCAGTGCGAATTATCCTGTAGGTTTTAATGACTTAGTTTTTGAGTACGAAAATGTGTGCCGTAATTTCCTGCGTCCTGTGATTGCATTGAATTAGAAACTTCAATATTTTATCCATCCTCAACTTCTGTAGTCGTATACATGAAGTAATAAGCAATAGTCATATTAAGGAAATTTAACTTCTTTATCCGTTTCCGCCACTTACTGCCCTTCTTCAGAAGGTTGTACCTGACGCATTATTTGCGGGAGTCAACAAGTCTGCTGTATGCACTTTATTGTTGACACACGTAAATAATGCGATAGGAATGACCTTCCGAAGAAGGGCGCTAAGTGCCCGAAACAGGTAAAGAAATTAAATTTCTTTTATGCAATTTGTTGCTTAGTGTTCCATTACAAGCTCCAATTCATTACGTCACCTAGGAGTATTAAATAATATGTGACATAAATTTCAACTTCATTCATACACTCGTTCCTGAGAAGAAGTATTTTTAGTAGTCGGACAGCAAACTGAACTTTTAGGAGTTTTTAGCGATAGAGGTACCGGTATGGAATCCCTAATAATGTGAAAAGATTACCAGCAGACCCACATTAACTCACTAACATGTCTGCAATTTCGTTGTGATCATAGTCCCATGCTGAAGAAAAGGACGAAAAGTGGAGGATTTACATCCCGTCGACGACTTGGTCATTAGTGACGGGGCACAGAGACGAACTGCCGAAGAACGAGGAAGAAAATCAGCCGTGTTCTTGTCAGGGTATCCTTCAAGACATCTGCAACAAACAATTTCAGGAAAAACCCGAAAATCTTAATCAGCATGTCCGGGAGGATAATCGAACAGCCGTCCTCCCAGATTTTACGAATGCCCACTTCAACATTTCCCACGCGAAAATTTAGGACGTAGTGGCACAAAGAAAACATATTACAAAAGAAAACCTTTAGACGCTTTGAGGACTGCAGTTTCACAAGCCATGAATGTACCTGAAGTATCACGCAAAGATTATGATGATGGTTCCAATATACAGCCAGTCTCAACAATAACGTCCACATCTGTGCTGAATGATACAGTGGCGTTGCGTAATTACTTCAATACAATTAAGGAGCATAGTGCCAGATGGAAGAACGCGCATGTGATTAAATCTGAAAAAAATAAAGTTTTGTAGAAATTGTTACTGTGAAAAATGAGTTACATTGTTACTCATTCTTTTTCTAAGTTAAACCTGTCTTGCACATATTCGAGATAGCTAAATATGTCCCATGATACTGAAAAATAATGAACAACTTTCTACTTTTCTTTAAATAAAGCCTTAGTCTTTAAGAGTGGACAGTGTTGCCAATAAGCAATTTCAAAGAAAGACAATCAAACCTGTTGGTATATCTTGAATACACCAATAATATTTCCACAAACAATCCTGTTGGCAGAACATCCACAACTCAGCATCACAGCGGAGGTTGAAAATACCGCTTCAGTTGTAAATTACTTTTATTTCACACGACCCGTTTCGGATGTTATCCGCTACTCCCTGTTCTGCGCTCGGGGACCACAGCACAGCGAAAGTGTCTTGATATCATTTGTATATATTTCCCTACCCAAGCAGTCGTCCGTAGTACTGGCTGGTGCCACTTGCGCATTGACATAGGTTTCATAGCACCTAGCCCGAAAATTATCTCCCATCTTTTGCTATTTCCAGTACGACACCTTAGGATGGGCTTATAACAGTCCGAAACCGGTCGTGTGAAAATAAAGTAATTTACAACTGAAGCGGTATTTCCAACCTCCGCAATAATATTTCCAATGAAAAATTTCCGTGGCATATTTATTGGAACTGGCATTGCTGCGGATGCAAATCATCATCAAAAGAATGGTAAGGAGTGGTAAGAAAGATCTCCTGTACGATAGAATAAGTAGTTTCAATACACCAAAAGCACTTTCTTCAGAAAAAAATGGTGATAGCTGAGTTACCAGTTAAGTTATTGTATGCAGATAGGCCTGTGGGAGCTCTTCAGTATTTGCGTCTCCTTCCAGACATCTATTTGCATAAATCTATATCTTTTTTTACAATTTCTCAGCCCCATTGCCATGTTTTTGTTGCAGATTGGTAGGCGTTTTTTCTAAGACTGTTATTTCAAACTATATTTTTCCCAATACTGGCTGTAACGATTTGTCCCACTTTCTATTCATATGAGCGTCTACGTTATGTATTCTAATCTACGAATACGTTTTTATTAATATGATAACGGCATGATTACGGCTATATTATTGTTGTATCATAAGTACTAAGCTCTAAAATAGTGTGCACACCAAAGAAAGGTAAAAAGCAGTTTACTTTTTAATGTAATGTAATTTAAGCTAAATATCTCGAAACCTC
This sequence comes from Schistocerca americana, assembly GCF_021461395.2. NCBI lineage: Eukaryota > Metazoa > Arthropoda > Insecta > Orthoptera > Acrididae > Schistocerca > Schistocerca americana. Next base: position 215,496,240 of record NC_060122.1, on the reverse strand, counting down.
AAATAACAATTTTGTTTAGAGTAGCTTTTGATAAATAATTATGTACTGTAGACGGGAGACACCATTTGATAACGATTTTAAGGCTTGTTTACTGATGGGACGAGCTGTCCAAGCCGGCCGGAGTGCCGAGCGGTTCTAGGTGCTACAGTCTGGAACCTCGAGACCGCTACGGTCGCAGGTTCGAATCCTGCCTTGGGCATGGATGTGTGTGATATCCTTAGGTTAGTTAGGTTTAAGTAGTTCTACATTCTAGGGGACTGATGACCTCAGAAGTTAAGTCTCATAGTGCTCAGAGCCATTTGAACCATTTTTTTTGGAGCTGCCCAAACATTCCACAGGTGTATGCACCCCTCGCACAAGAATCCTCAATTGTGTAATGAACATACGATTGCTCTGGGGTGTTTTACTCCCTCGACAAACTGCATACTGGTGATGCTGTCCTGTTCACCTTACTGACAAAGAGCCTATAGTCTGTCCATCTTAAGACAATGAGGAAATCATCAAATGCCATATATGCAGAAATATCAGAGCTGAATCTTAAATAAGTGGCGGAATGTAGTCTTCATTGCTAAAGAGGGATATATTGAGTACTCGTATTTGGAGCCACTGCCAGACGGCGATTTTCCACTGTTCACTTAATGTCCGTGTATTTATGCTGGGCTGAAGTATTTGGGCAACTTCTCTGCTTATCCTTTCCTACCAACTTGGTGTTCAATCTCTGACGACCTAGACATTGGTGGCGTACTAGACCATAATCTTGCTTCTATACCTTATTCACATATAATCCCGCTTTAGTTTACAGTATTATCTTAGTCGCACATTCGGCTGTAGGGGATAGGCTAATACAATCTAGGGAACTTTGCGCAAAGTAACCTATTTGGAGGTGATGAGGTTTTTCTCAGCAGTATACGGCAAACTGTCGTGGTCATACCTCACCCATATAGATATAGCATTATACGAAGCACAGTGCTTAAGAAGTCACACATTTATCTCTCCAACGTGTGTACGAATATCAATGAAATAATCACGAAATAACAAGTGTAGAGGAAAAAGCAGAAGATTGTTTAGAATTCCAGCATTTCAAAATTAACAACACTCATGTAGAAATGCACCACGAGCAATTATCATGGTGTTGTAATATAAGATAACCACACATGTAATCAAAATTGTAAGTGTTTGGGTTAGTATTATAGGTGACTTGTTTTTATTTGTCGAGGGTGGTATCACATGAGAGCTTGTGCAGAAATTTCCAGCATAAGGTAACAGTAGCTCTACAGACGCCAATAGCTGCGGATAAGAGAGCGTTTAAATACACGTATAGGTATAAAGCCTACCATTTAAATCTTTTCTGTAACAAATTAGTTGACATTTGTTCACGGTAACAGAAGCAATTAGATCTGAAGAAGAGAAAGCATAAGCTCATAAAATGAATACGATAACCAAACTAGAAAACTCTGCTTGATTACACTTGCATGATTTACTTGCTAATCTAAAGTAACAGAAGCTGGTTCGGTTCACAATACGGGACGAATGTGCATAAACAGTGAAATAACCGTAGTACTTTAAAATATGTTTCATTTTACGACTTACAAAGTCCTTACTAACTAACTGCACATCTTTTTCTCTATAAGCTTCCTGACCATTCATATGAAAGATGCTTTATAAGACATCTTTCTAGTTCTTAGTTGGCGCTGAATGTATTTTCCTTCTCAGAACTTGCGAATTTCCAAGAGAGTAACTACCGAAGTAATCTGCTACATCGTATTCTGGTGCATTGTTTATTATCGCACACGGAGCTGCTTCTATCAGCTTAATCACAGGGTCCATCTTTGCTATAAAGAGTTAACGGTGAATGTGATCCATGGATAGCCAGATTACCGACTTATCAACGAAGTGTGTGTATTTCATCCGTACAAGAGTGACACATGATGGCACGCGCAGAAAGTAGTAACTTCATACCGATTTCACTTTCGTTCCGAGAAACAAGCAGTCAAGCTGATTCAGATGGTCAGTAACCTTTCTTTCCTTTTCTTCACTACTGCTCGCTTGATAGACTATCATCATGTCTGATCACAACAGACACTGTCGGAAACTATACTGTGTGTTCCAGAAGACTCAAATGAACAATGTGGTCCAGTCACGTGAATATATGTGATTAAAATTTCCATGTTTTGTTCGATCTTAATATACAGCATATTTAATGTTTCATTTTTATTTCTGCTGGTTCTATAATTCCCTACTTATATCATTACAGATTTCCAAATAGAAAGAACAAAACGTAAAAGTTTATTAAGTTTAAAGCCCTAGAGACTTGTTTACTATGAAACCACCGATTTAATAAGGACTACAAGAGCAATCGAAGCATCATCAGGTAAGAGATCTTTAGGTAAGAGAGAGAGAGAGAGAATGAGGGGGTGATAATCGATACTTGGTGCACCCTCTAAATAGTAAGGACGAATTTGAAATTGGGTCATTTTGTTATATGACAGTTGGCAGTCGTGGTTTTCTCATGTTTATTATCTGCGAGCCGGCCGGAGTGGCCGAGCGGTTCTAGGCGCTGCAATCTAGAACCGCGAGACCGCTACGGTCGCAGGTTCGAATCCTGGCTCGGGCATGGATGTGTGTGATGTCCTTAGGTTAGTTAGGTTTAAGCAGTTCTAAGTTCTGGGGGACTGATGACTTCAGAAGTTAAGTCCCATAGTGCTCAGAGCCATTTGAGCCATATTATCTTCGATCCTTCCAATTAGTAGCCTGATAGCTTTTGCATGGTGAACATTGGTGTTTGATGTTTACTTATGACATGGGGCAGATGACAACTGAGCAAAATATTGAAGTGATATAAAGTTATGACAAAAATAGTAAAAGTCCTACGGCAACCGTTCGTGAACTGCGTTTGACACTTGGAATTAATGCTGCTCCAACCGAATTGTCACTTCGGAAATTGATCTAGAGGTTTGAGACCACTGGTTCTGTTTCAAACATGAAGAAAACAAGACAACCGGGTTCTGTTCGAACGCAAGAAAACATTGCTCTCATAGTTGACAATGTGACCGTAAGCCCCAGAAAATCGGTTTGCCGACGAGCTCAACTGAATTTCACTGCAATAGATCCCTGCAGAAGGTCTGAAAATACATGCGCACGAGATTCAACTCACGCAAGTGTTGAAGCCTGTAGATCATGGAAAGAGACATAGATTTGCTCAATGTGTCTTGGCTCGATAAGCGGAGAACGAGAACTTAACAAAAAGAATAATTTTCTAAGATGAGGCTCACTTACATCTCAACGGGAACCTCAGTAAGCAGAACTGCAGAGTTTGGGCTAACGAAAATCCGAGAGCGATTGTGGAAGATGAGATGCATCCACAACGCACGACTATGTGATGTGATTTCTGGGCGGGAGAAATGATCGGCCGGCACATTTTTGAAAATGACGGAGGAGCTCCCGTCATTGTGAACGGCGACTATTACCAAAACTGGCTTTCTGTAAGGCTTTTCCCTATTATTGATGAAAATGTCGATTTTTGATCTCAACACGTTGGTGCGATATGTTACACAACCCGTGAAACGATTGCTCTGCTGAGTGAAAAGTTTCCTAAAAAAATTATCTCTTTGCGTGGCAGCCAGGAATGCCTACCAGACCAAGTGATCTTAACTACGCCTTGTGACCTTTTTCTGGGGATTTGTGAAATCAAAGGTGTGCATAAACAAACCACAAACAGCACACCAACTGAAGGATGAAATTCAAAGGGTTATTAATGGCATTCCATGTTTTTGAACGCGTCATCGAGAACTGTAACGAACGCATTGCTATTTGCAGCAAGCCCTTGGATGTTCATATGAAGGACATAATTTTTCATATATACATGGGAGGCGTAAGTCAATGTGTTTGTAAAAAAGTTACATTTTCAGTAAATTTTGTATGTTCTACAGCACTTTAATTTTCGTCCCTACTTCCCGGACATCCTCTACAATTGTTCAGTTACTCGATTTTTAATGAAAACAACGAAACAATGTACAATATGTATAAGTATAGGTCCAAATCGATTTAATCTGACTAAAATAAACGTAAAATTGTACTAGGGAAGTTGCGTATCACTGAGATTCTTTGGGAAGATCCTACAGAAACTTGATTCCCCAAAACTAAGGCAGCTTCCAATACTCTCATTTAATAGATTCATGAAAACTACTTGGTTGTATGGGACACGTAGAAGTTACGAGCAATAGAGATATAGAAGAGATCTAAGCACAGCACCACGACTCGTCAAGGCATCGTCTAGGAACCACAACAGTAGCAAAGATACACGTCTCCTGTGGCCGATGATACAATATATGTAGTACGCATTAAGTAGATGTTTACATTTGGAGATCTGAGAATGTACATTCCAACAAGAATTATAAATCACGTTCCTTCGTCACACATATACTTGAGAAATAATCATGTCGGTGAAATCAGAGAAATTAGAGCATATATTTGGAAAAGAACGAAGTGATAGCGTTGCAGAAAGTACCTTCCTACTCATACCGCAAGGTTTAGAAATGGATGTAAGATGTGAAGTCCGCCTCCGTTCCTTCGCTCCTCGTATAACATGGCTTTACGAAAGTATTTCTGTTCTATGCAAGACAAATCACACATTCATAGTTGACTATATATTAAGAGTGGAAATTTCAAGTACATACCATTAAGTAATTCTCTCGGTATAAACATTCATCTAAGGACGTCAGACGGGCAGCCAGTGGCATAGTATATAAAATAAACAGATCTCTCAGACAATAAACCAGCTAATTTATTCTCGGAAACGCAAGTTCTCTTCCATTTCAGAATGACTTCATCAAGTTACCTGATTCGTAGATTTAAGAAAAGTATCTCATGTAATCACTGCCATAGTCACAATACGACGTCCAATGTAATGTTAAACTAAATTTTAATTTGGAACTTTAATGACTGAAAAGGTTACATACCTATAAATCACAAACAGCTTCCCCGTCTGATCGAGCTCCCGCGTTAATCAATCAACCTTGGCATTACTAAAATAGCAAATACAGATTCATGTTGAAGGCTGTACAGACAGATGCTACCGTCCCAGCTTGGAGCTAGTGCAGCGATGAGCTGAGCGAAATCACTGAGAGTGAGTAGAGAAATGTTTCACGAGTTAGTTATTAACATTTCAAAGAAGTGGAGTGTGGAGATGGCGTGTGAACAGCTCAAACCTCAAACCACTCCCTCTCCTGTGCAGTTAGGCATGCCGATGTGAAGCCACGAGCAGGTTGTGAATAGCGATACACGAATTGGAAATGTGAGAGCACTTGCCAGTCGGCCCCGGCGACATCAAAGAGCACGTTGGTAAGCTGCTAAGCACTAGAAATCTTTGCCTCCAGCAAGTGGGTCGATCATTCTATGACACTTCGGTTTAGGCATCACGCGCTTCACCGACGGTGATGTTTGTGTTGATCCATCAGTGGACATAAGCGGATCTTGCGTAAGTGATGACTGGTTGCGTGACGCCGTATTGTGATCTCATCGTATAGTGGATGTCCACCTACCTACGAAGGTGTACGTAGTGTTTTCTGAAGAATACAGTTTCATCGCGCCCTTGAGGGCCGAAGAGATACGGGTTTGACGCTACCGCACTGACCGCATTCCAGCGGCTGGCATTGCTGTGAACTAAGTGAACAATCGCCAGTTGTGATAATTCTGGGTCTGATTAGACGCAGCATCAGACTCGACTCCACCGGTAGTAATCGATACATCAGGACGTTTACTTTGAGAGAGATATCGCCCCTAATCTCTAATTCTGGCAACTCGACACGTCATATATCATCAGGAAAATGTTAAGCCACAAGTCGCGATTGATATGCTGGGCTCCTTCGGAGAAAAGTGTTGTTTCTGATGTGGCATGTTTTGTTCACAAAAATGTGTGCGAAATCTTATGGGACTTAACTGCTAAGGTCATCAGTCCCTATGCTTACACACTACTTAACCTAAATTATCCTGAGAACAAACACACACACCTATGTCCGAGGGAGGACTGGAACCTCCGCAGGGACCAGTCGCAGAATCCATGACCGCAGCGCCCTAGACCGCTCGGCTAATCCCGCGCGGCGCATGTTTTGAATCCAACGTGTCTCATGCTAGCATTCCTCTTAAATGATCTAAAGATATCACGGAAAACCTAAATCTGGATCGCCGGACGGTGATCTGAATCGTGTTACTGTCGAATTCTAGTTCAGTATTTCATAACTAGGCTACTTGGATGTGTAGGACGTTTAGAGTGTCCGACTGCACTGTGCGAGGGCTTAACAAGCCTATGGTACGAAAATCATTGGATTAACGCATATCTTCGTCCCTAAAGTGCTTTTCACAATAACTTATTTATTCTCCTCATGTTCCTTATAGGAAAGGGAAGAATTAACGGATCAGAGAACCGTTTAATCTGATGACTTTTCATATACATTAATAATATTTGTTAATTTTATTTGCTACGGTCTGACAGAAAACACTGTTATGAACTGTAGATGCAGTCTAAAATCCTAGCGGTAATCAGCCGTTAGATGGGTTAATCGCGTGGAACGAGTTCATAGCAAAATTAATGTTATGTAAAAGATGTAATGTAAGGAATAATTGTAGGTCTGGAGGGAAATGATAACATGAATTCTGTAGGGCGGACCATAAATGCGTAAGAGTGTGGAGATCCCTTCTGAACAACACGTTGCAAGGTATCCCAGATGTGCTCAATAATGTTCATTTCTGGTGAGTTTGGTGGCCAGCGGAAGCGTTTGAACTAAGAAAAGTATTCCTGAAGCCACTCTGTAGCAATTCTGGACGTGTGGGGTGTCACATTGTCGTGCTGGAATTTTCCCAAATCCGTCGGAATGCACTGTGGACATGATAGGCTGTAGGTGATCAGACAGGATGCTTACGAATGTGTCACCTGCCAGAGTCCTATCTAGAGGTATCAGGCGTCCCATGTCACTCCAATTGCACACTTCCCACACCATTCAGAGTCTCCTGACATGCAGGATCCATGGATTCATGAGGTTGTCTCTATACCCGTACAGGTCTATCCGCTCGTTACAATTTGAAACGAGACTCGTCCGACCAAGATAATGTTTCCACATATCAGCAGCCCAATGTCGCGGTTGACAGGCCCAGGCGAGGCGTAAAACTTTGTGTAGTGCAGTCATCAAGGGCTCACGAGTGGGCCTTCGACTCTGAAAACCCATATCGATGATGTTTCGTTAAATGGTTCGCACGCTGACTCTTGTGGATTGCCAGCAACGAAATCTGCAGCAATTTGCGGAAGGGTTGCACTTCTATCACGTTGAATGATTCACTTCAGTCCTCGTTGGTCCCGTTCTTGCAGGATCTTTTTTCCGGTCGCAGCGATGTCGGAAATTTGATGTTTTACCGGATTCCTGATATTCACGGAATACTCGTGAAGTGGTCGTACGGTAAAATCCCCACTTCATCGCTACTTCCGAGATACTCTGACTCATCACTCGTGCGCCAATTATAACATCACGTTCAAACTCACTTAAATATTGATAACCTGCCATTGTAGAAGCAGTAACCGATCTAAAAACGGCGCCAGCTACTTGTTGTCTTAGGCGCTACCGACCTCAGCGCCATATTCTGCCTATTTACGTGTATCTGTATTTTATCTGTATTTTTTGCGTTGCAGTGTATAATATATCACATCACTGAAATACGGCATTGGTTCTAAGGAAATTTCGAAGGGAAGAAGCCTTGCACAAGAAGGTAAAAGTGGCTTACAATACTCATCACTTTCCTTTTTTTGTAACTGTTTATGTTAGGGCTACTCTGAGATGGAAAGGTCGACACAGGAAAGGACGTCATGGCGGGTGGCATCGAACCGTACACAGCACTGTTGACAAAAAAAAGTAATTAAAATGATCAGATTAGGTCCATGTTCCCTCTTCCAATGGACCAGAGTTTAACACGTACAAAAATATTTACAGTACAGAGCAACTACTCAATCGTGTTAATTTTATAAATGGTTGTCACAAACTACTCAAGATCAACCGAGGTAACCAACGTCTTAAACAGGACCCGAAAATGTACGATGTATAGCAACCTCAAGGAAGTTACTGTTGACACAAAGGCTACTACATGTACTATTTACAGGGCGGAGAATGATACTCAGAAACTCACCTACAAACAAATGTTAGAAGCCAGTTCGAAACTAAAAAGAGCGCGGTCAATAGAGCGACAATAGACTCATAGTGACAGGATGATGATGTTTCAATAATACAATAAGAACAAGGAGGCTAAAGCTAACAAGTAGACATATGTGCTTTTTAATCACAAAACGAAGCCTTAATAATAGTAATGAAATACCGTAACACAGTGACGAAAGCCAAATATTTATATGCATGAGAATGGTTCAGCTGGCTCTAGCACTATGGGACATAACATCTGAGGTCATCAGTCGCCGAGACTTAGAACTACTTAAACCTAACTAACCTAAGGACATCACACACATCTATGTCCAAGGCAGGATTCGACCGTAGCAGCTGTGCAGTTCCGGACTGAAGCGCCTAGAACCGCTCGCCTCCAGCGGCCGGCGCGTGGGAATGGGTCACAATGAATTTTATGCTGGATGAAATACTTACTGGTTGTACATCCAACCGTTGCAACAATATTTAAATTAACATGGTCTCGACACCGACTGAGAGCGTCTTCATCAGAAAAAGGTAACAGTTTAAAAACGGGTTTAAGAGCAATATGCTTCTCTCAAATACAATAAGTTCTTAAAACCATGTTGTAATACTTATTATTTACTTGAAAGACGGCTAATTTGAAAAATAAGGTATGCAATACAACCTACATACGTAACAGAAACGCAAAGGTCAGTCTTCGTTGGACACCTCTACCGTATATACGAGAAAAAATTAAAGAAACAGATATTATCGTGTAACTGGAAAAATAAGTCAACAGTATCGTGAATTACAGTTTTATAGCTTTTTCTTAAAATACAAATGCACAGCACGCTCTTGGTGTATTTACGTCTCGGCAACAAATGATGAAGATGTCGTAAGATAATAATAACAATAATAGTAATACTAATAACATTCTTAGTAACGAACATACATACAGCGACCGATAAACAGTTCACAATGCTGATGAATTGCGAGAAAAGAAAATACAAATAAATTTAAGTAATAATGAGCGATTTCCTTGCAGGTGAGGTGAAGTCTTTGCAGCAGCAGGCACCTAATGTGAACATGGTGCTGTTTATCCAGATATACCGTTTGAACACCAGCGGATGTAAGCGTGTCACTGTCAGTCTGATATCGAATAGGGTGCTCTACCCATTAGCAGTATTTGGAAACCCTCGATTTATTAACCTTAAAGTAACTTTATCCATGGATGATGTGTCAATAAACGATTCTAGGCGCTTCAGTCTGGAACCACGCGACGGCTACGGTCGCAGGTTCGAATTCTGCTTCGGGCGTGGATGTGTGTAATGCCCTTAGGTTAGTTAGGTTTAAGTAGCTCTAAGTTCTAGAGGACTGATGACCTCAGATATTAAGTCCTATAGTGCTCAGAGCCATTTTGTGGCAATAAAGATTTTGGCCTTGTTCTACGGAACCTCTTACACCCCCTCGATGATGATGGATGAAAATGCAAACTGTTGAGGGCACATCCCTGGTACAGCTAAAATATTTAACAACAGAGAGTGCATCATCTACAAGAGCAGACTTTTAAGAGTTTAATGAATGCCAGCTATGCAATACAGCATAAGTCAGAGTTTCGACAATGGTGGCAATTATATGTCTACCGATTCTACGAGACATTCTGGAGTAATCTAATGGAGTTGGCTCGCCAAACTTTCCTCATATCGGAAGAATCCATAGCTCAACTCTGGAGTGGATGCTGTGCATCGATAGAAGTTGAAGCCCATGATTAAGCATTACCAGGTGTGGACACTGAACCATGATCTTATTTAACCCTTGAGCGGACGCGCCGTGCTTCAGCGCCACTTTTGATAACACGAGATGGCGCACGATACACATTGTACACATTTAAAGGATAGTTGTCTTTATGTTACCAAGGTAGACACGTATGAGCAAAGTTACAGTTTATTCTTAGTTTAATTCAACAACGATAAAATAAACTTACAGTGTATGAGGTATAGTACTGTTTTATTAAACAGTAATAAAAAATAAACTTTCATTATATCACTCTTATGCTGCGTGCGAGTGTTACCGCACAGAAATGATCCACTCGCGGCGTTAAACAGCACAGTTTCTTCAGATGCCAGCCAACCGCTTATTCTATTACTAATTGTGTCGTAGACAACTGCCTCATTATGAGATTTTGCTGCTAACTCATAATCTGAACTATTTTCTTGCATGGATTGTAATTTTTTTCTTGCGTGGCTCACTGTTTATTTTATGTTACTGCTTCCCACTTGGAAGTATGACAATACAACTTATCACTCTTTTTACTTGATTTAATAATGAAGGAATAGGTAGGGGCTCACAACTGTAAAACAACAATGGAACCGTCAAGACAATGTTATATATAAGTGCTTGACGCACCTTACGCATTGCACTCGCTCAAGGGTTACGCTTTTTGTATACCCAGATATATGCAAGGGTTTATAAGACCCCTGCATTCCAATATAAACAAACAGCTACCACCATGACCGAATGGACGAAACAAACTCAGCACAAGGGTCTTGTATTTAGATACTGATCCTTCGGTGGTGAAGCTGGAAACCAGAAGAACAAGATGCATGGATCACTACTTCTGGATATAACACGTGCTTTGGTTATTGAGCCTTTCGACTCTGGGAAGACTGATCTTGTTCTAACACTGTTCACACAGTCCGCTTCTACCTTGTATATCAGCTACTACATGAGTTTATTCACAGCTGTGAGGAAGTAACCCAACAGGCGTTAAGCTAACGCAGCGACATTCGACCGCCTGAAAAAGTAAAGCGGAACAGCGCATTAATATTTGACGACGTCGCAGTGCAAAATCAGGACGAGATCCATATTTCTGCTCTGGTCGCCACATGCAAGTCAATATACTTTATTCGAGCCAGACGTACTCAAGGATCCCGTAGCACTTGGTCCTGGCTAATGCAAAACTTATTATCGCTTTCAAACAGAACGGTCTAAATTTAAAGCGTATTTACAAAACACCTTGAGGAACTGACACGTCTCTCAATGAGTTATTTACCATATTACTCACACTGTGGCTTTCTGGTTATGGATAAAACTACGAAACTGAAGGAGGACCGATATAGATGAAACTTCAATGAGATTCTGCATCAAAGGCAGTGTATCAATATGTAACTGTATCAGTACACCGTAGACTATGAACAAATATGCATGGTCAGATGGCGCAAAGCACAAGCACGTGTTTGACGCAAAATAGGGCAATTAATGCTCAATTAATGGAACTTGAAAGTCTTGTTGAGGCGAGGGCTGTAAACGTTGATGTGTTTAATGCTCGAAAACAGCAACGTGAACTATACGACAATGAGAAAAGGGAAGAAGTTAACGCAAAACTAACAGATATGCGCATCTATGTCTGTTCGAAGAGTAACATAAGATGGATAGAAAACGCGGGGTCAGAGGGACGAAACGATATGTGTTACGTAATCCTGCAATACGTTTAACCGAGAAAACAATAAGAGATGAGGAAAAGGAATTAAAAAAAAGCAAATATTCTTACAAACGTCGAATGTCAAAAAGTGTACACCGAAGTATTCAGAAGCGTATGGTGAAATTTTATGCATGAAGAAGGCACGTAGGACCCCAAAATGAAGAATGAACGCCTGAAAGAGTGACAAATAGAAAAATATAATTAAACCAGTGGTAGCAGTTGCAGATAATGCGGGTAAAGGGGTTGAGGTTCAGCATAAAAGACAGAACTGTCTACCTCTAGACTATACATAGGGTGTTTCAGTGGAAGATTTTCCCTCTGTAACATACAATATAATAGATGACGGAGAAAACGTTTTGCCGTATGTCAACATAACAAATGTTACACATCCTGAGGAGCTATGATTATTTATTGCGTTATTTTCCAAAGAGATATAGCAAACAGATACAATTTTGAATGGAACAATAGTTTTTTCTATCTTGCACCGGAATTATCGAAACCAGCTGTGCACAAATCAATTTAAATCACATTCCTATCACGTTTAGTTGGGAGCTACAATGCTTCAAAGTTACAGGGACCGATACCACACGCTGTACATAGTACGTGACTATATGGTGATGAACGTTCTGGCGGCAGAATGCTGATTTAAAACAGGTGTTAAATGTGTGTCCACGTTCTTGAATGCACAGCGCAAAGCGCCTTCTGAAGGATGTGTGGACGAGATGTAAAGTCGCCGTTGTCACGGAGCGACATGCTTCCTCGATACTCTCTTTTCGATCTTCTGGAATTACGAAATTCGTGATAAAAAAACCACGATTCTGTAGATATCCTCAAAAACTACTGGTGGTCAATAGGGTGACAGCGCGAGCCGTTCATGAGGACAACGATGCCCCAACCGTCTTCCAGGAACTCTGTTGTTTAGTTCTTCCAGAACAGCATGCGCACAATGGTTTGGGTGACCATGGTGCTGCATCCGCATGTGGACTCTGATGTCTAGACACACATGTTCAACAGGAGCACCCGACCTATCGACCAGTGGACCTGTAGAGTAGTTTGGACCGATTATCTCATCGCCAGGGATTTCACACAATACACTGACAGACCACAGACGTTGATTTTCGACAGGTCATACCCACCGAGGATTGTCTGCGGCCCAGTTGTACATGTCATGACGGTTCACTGCACCCTACTTTGTGAACGTGGACTCATAAGAGAACACAACACTGTGAAGGATGCCAGAGTGAAATTACCCGTGGCCCATCCACAGACAACAGCTCTCCTATTGAAATCTTTCCCATGTAGCTCCTGGATCAGTGACAGGAGGCACAGGTGAAACCTCTGACCCCGTACTATACGTTACACAGCTGTAAGGCTGGTACCAGCCGCGGCAGCAACGTATCATGACATGGGGATAGTGGTGTATTGTAGCTGAAACGAACAGCCCCGTCTCCTCACTTCTTGCAGGCCCTCGTCTGTTACTGCTGCGACTTCCCAAGCTGCCTATTTCCCGCAGTAGTTGTCAGCACGTAGGAACATAACGGTTGCCGGAGCTCTTCTCCTATGATACCTCATGGTAAACGCCACGGCTGCTTCAGTGGCATCGTGCCGGCATTCGCCGAGCATCAGCAATATGTCAACGTACTCGTTGTACGCGTATGCCATCTTCATCCGACGTCAGTAAACACCGCACACTGAATCCCGCTTGTCTCTGTGGTTCGACCTGTCGCTAATGCGGCCGTGTACCTCGACAATCCGAAGTCTAACAGCGCATAGAGGAAGCTTGTCGCTCCGTAACACCCAAGACATTACATCTCGTTCGCGGCACCTTTAGAAGGCGCATTACATTATGTACGGCGTGTGGAATCAGCCACAGAAACTTTGAAAGGTTGTAGTTCCCAAACTAAAAGTGGTAGGAATGTGATTTAAATTGATTTGTAGACAGTTGGTTTCAGTGATTTCAGTGCATGATAGAAACAACTACCTTTCCATTTAAAAATTCTATAATTTTACTGTAACTCTTTGGAAAATAGCACAATAAACTATGTTCATAGCTCCGCAGAAAGTGTAACGTTTCTTATGTTGACCTGCCGTAATAAATTTTCCTGTCACCTGTTAGTTTGTAAGCTAGAAAGCAGACAACTCTACTGAAACAGCCTGTATATTACGATGATCCGAATGAAATCACAGATTAATTACGATTACTTGCAGCATCAGCTGCCGCGTGGTACACCGGTCACACAAACGAAGTATTATTAGTCATACTTGAGCTTCGAGGAAGCGGCATCATCGAGCAACTGTGGAGACAGTTGTTCATGAGTTTTACTGACCTGTCTGTCCATCATTTCGGCGCAGATATGTGATAGTACGAGGATTGGATGATTTGCGGCAGGCTGATGTCGTAGATATGCGAGACCACTAACGATCGAATAACGGTTTCAGGTGCATTCTAATGGTCGCAGATACATATTCCAAATTTGGTTGGTCCGGCCCTAGTTGTGAAGGTAAAAACGGGCAAGGAAGTTTTGGAGATCTTTGAAGAATAACTACAGGCACGAACGAATCGGTGTATCAACAATCTTCAGACCGACCATGAAGGTGAAATTTACAAAAGACATTTCAAAAGGGTAAGGAAACGACAGGGAATAAATCGCTACTCATCATTCTCCCACTTCAAAGCTAGTATTATCTACTGGTTGAAAAGGAGAATCTAAAACAGGACGTGGATGAAATTTAATCTCCAAGGGATGTAAAAATTACTACACATACTACCAAAAGTCACTGGCGAGTGTCATAGCGCTTCTCAGCATTCAGTTAAAAGAGATCTATCGGTGTCCGTGATAATGGATTTCTAATACACAGTATACAAACGTATTAAGATAAGAACGAGGAACTAGTGCAATGGCTCAGCTTCCCATCAAAGCACAACAGTTTGAGGAATGCTCGAAATTTGCTGTATAACAAGAAATGCAAACCACAAGTCACCCAGTAGCTTAACAAGAGTTCTAGGGAACGTGTCAGCTGAGGTCGAGGCGGGATTCTTGAGAATCTACCACTCAAACTCCATATCCCTGGATACAGTTCGTGTGGACTTGCAACGAAATTGAGACTGCTTCTAGTTCGTGGTGATAAGGGTATTAATATCCTAGACAACAAAAGCAAAAAGTACGATAATTCTTAAGCTAAAAATAGAAACCAGACCAAACATTAGCTTTTAAGGATAGGTAGATACGTTGAAGAAAGGATGCTGGTATAGTACAACGTATTGCTTTTGTAATCAATAAAGCAATGCGTGTCCCACTTAAATTGGGCACTGGAATAACCCTCAAGCAAATTACGAATGGATCTCGTCGCACATAAAGAAGAAGAAAAAACTGACGAGATATTTAAAAAATAGCGTCGAATCAGCTCTGACAGCAGAAAAAGGGGCTTTGAGGCAGAAAGGAGAAAGTAACATATGTGTCAAAATGCCCAGAGTCTTGCCAAGACATCTGGTGGAATACGTATCTAATCCCTGCATTTACTGGGCTATCACCCATTGGTTCGTTAGGTGGAGGAAGCCGCTACCATATTTCAAACAGCAAATAATATCAGAAACGCTGAACAGCCCAGAGGCATAAAAGAGCCATGGAGGACATCGCTATGGCTAATGGCCTGTATCAAGAACCATGCACCCGTGGTCTAAGGGTACCGTCTTTCATTAGTGGTCATAACATTCTCGGTCCCGCCTTTTGAACGAAAATCAGCATTGGTGGCCGAAGATTTCCGGCACAACAAGTCACGTGCATTCTGGTTCGTTGGTTGGTTTGGGGGCTAGGACCAACAGCGAGACCATCGGTCCCATCAGATAAGGGAAGGATGGGAAAGGAAATCGTCCATCTCGGAATTTTCATGAAGCGATTTAGGAAAATCACGGAAATTCTAAATCGGGAGGCGGGTTTGAACCGTTGTCCTCCCGAATGCGACTACAGTGTATTAACGGTTCACCTGCATTCTGCCAACGGCCTTGTCAAAGAGGGAGGAGAAGTGGACAGAGGTTCAGCCTATGTGATGGGAAATTGCACCTAAAGGCGAAAGAATCATCAATTATCAACGGCACGAGGATGTAGTAGGCAATGGGAACCACGGCGATAGACACGTGGTCGGTAACTGAAAAAGTGTCATGACGATCTCTCCATTGGCAAACGATTCCGGAATAGTCCCTCCATTCAGATCTCAGGGAGGGGTATGCCAAGCAAGGTGACCAAGAGAAAAAGCTTCAATAACCAACGCAGGAACAACGTTCTACGAGTAGGGGCGTGGAACATCAGAAGTTTGAACGTGGTAGGTAAGTCGGTAAATCTGAAAGGGGAAATGCTAAGGCTCAATCTAGATATAGTGGGCGTTAGTGAAGTGAAATTGACAGAAGACAATGATTCAAGGTCTGACGAGTAGAGGGTAACATCAATAGCAACTGAAAATCGTATAAAGGAAGTACGATATGTTATGAATGGGATGGTAGGACAGAGAGTGTGTTCAGTGGACAGTTCAGTGACAGGTTTGTTCTCATCTGAATCGACAGCAAACCAACATCGACAACGATGTTTCAGGTATACATGCCAAAGCCGCAAGCGAAAGGTGAAGAGATAGAGGAAGTATATGAGGATATTGAACGGGTAATTCAGTACGTAAAGAAATATGAACATCTAATATTGCTAGGGGACTGGAATGCGTTGCAGGAGAAGGATTAAAAGAAAGGGTTACGGGAGAATATTGTCTTAGTACTAGGAATGAGGAAGGAGAAAGACTAATTGACTTGTGCAATCAATTTCAGCTGTAACAGCGAATACTCTGTTCAAGAATCATAAGAGAAGGAAGTGTACTTGGCAAAGGGCGTGAGATACTGGTAGATTTCAGTTATATTACAACTTGGTCAGACAGAGAGTCCGAAATTAGACACTGGATTGTAAGTCAAACCCAGGATCAGGTTTAGACTGAGGTCACAATGTAGTAGTGATGAAGAATAGGTTGAAGTTCAAAGAAGAATCAATACGCAAAGAAATGGGATACGGAAGTATTAATAAACGACGAGATACGCTTGAAATTCTCCAAGGCAATAGATACTGGAATAAGGAATATCTCAGTATGCGGTGCAGTTGAAGGTTAGTGGACATCTCTAAAAAGGGAAATCACAGAAGCTGGAAAGAAAAACATAGGTAAAAAGACAAGAATAATGTACAGAAGTATGGAAAAGAAAGTCGAGACGTGTTAGATGACGATTAGTTTGGCTTTAAGAAAGGTGAAAGCACCAGAGAGGTAATTCTGACGTTGCGGTTGGTAATGGCAGCAAGACTAAAGAAAAAGCCAGACACGTCGATAGGATTTGTCGATCTGGAGAAAGCGTTCAACAATTAAAATGATACAAGATGTCCGAAATTCTGAGGAAAACGGGGACAATACACAACTTGTAAAAGAGCTAAGAGAGAATAATAAGAGTGGAAGACCAAGAACGAAGTGCATGGATTAAAAAGGGTGGAAGAAAACGATGTAGTCTTTCGCTCCTACCGTTCAATCCATAGAGCGAAGGAGCAATGAAGGGAATAAAAGAGAGGTTCAGGAGTGGAATTAAAATTCAAGATGAAAGGATATCATTGATAAGATTTGCTGATGAAAATGCTATCCTCAATGAAAGAGAAGAAAAATTACGTGCTCTTCTGAATGGAATGAACAATTCAATGAGTACAGAATATGAATTGAGAGTAATTCGAAAAAAGGCGAAAGTAATGAGAAGCAGCAGGGACGTGAACTGTGAGAAGCTTAAAATCAGGATTGACAGTCACGAAGTAGCTGAAGTTAAGGAATTCTGTTACCTAGGCAGTAAAATGACCAATGACGGGTGGAGCAATGAGGACATCAAAAGCAGACTAGCACTGGCAAAAAGGGCATCTCTGGCCTAAAGAAGTCTACTAGTATCAAACATAGGCTTTAATATGGGGAAGAAATTTCTGAGAATGTGCGTTTGGAACACATCATTGTATGATAGTGAGGCTTGGGTTGTTTGGGGGAGGAGAACAGACGGCGAAGTCATCGGTCTCATCGGATTAGGGAAGGAAGTCGGTCGTGCCCCTTTAAGGGAACCATCCCGGCATTTGAATGAAGCGATTTAGGGAAATTACGGAAAACCTATATCCGGATGGCCGGACGCGGGATTGAACCGTCGTCCTCCCGAATGTGAGTCCAGTGTGCTAGCCACTGCGCGTACGATGGTGAAACCTGGACTCCAAAACAGAAGAAAATCGAAGTATTTGAGATTTGGTGCTAGAGACGAATGTTGAAAATTGGTGAACTAATAAGGGTACGAATGAGGAGGTTCTGCGCAGAATCTGAGAGGAAAGAATTATATGGGAAACACTGACAAGGTGCACGATCATAGGACATGTGTTAAGAATTCAGGGAATAACTTCCAAGGTACCAGAGGGAGCTGTAGAGGGTAAAAACTGTAGAGGAAGACGGAGACTGCAAACATAGGGTAGCATAACTAATGTCACTAAGGTAAATATTAAACTGCATCTAGAGAGCTGCTAAGTTGTAGTGATAACTCCTGGCAGCAAATAAACTCGTCAGATAAGTCAAACTTCCGAGATCTTGTGGCGTGTTTATGCAGGTTACATTGCCCGAGGCAATGTGGAAGTCCGAAGAATGTGGGATTATCAATTTAGATGTTTGGGAGGGTACCGGTGATTTAAGGCACCTGAAGAATTGTGTCGTTATTTCACCGAAGGGAACCAGGTGTTGCACAGCTATCGACGCTACCAAATCTCCAGTTCATACCTCTGCGGATATTTCTGTCTAATGTTTGTCCTGACGATTGCATTTAAACGAGCAGTATGCACGTCACCCTCTCATTCACAATTTAGATACAATGTCGTACGCTCAAACTCCAAAAGAATTTTCGTCTAAATTAAAGGCAAATTACTTTCTTCGAATAGATCTGGACAGAAGGAAGTGGATCGGTCTGCAAACATAGGATAGCATAGCTAATGTCAGTGAGGTAAATAATAAAATGCATCTAGGAAGCGGCTAAATTGTGGTGATAACTCCTGGCTGCTGCAGCATTAATGATTTAAATGCAAAACTAAAACAATTTTTAAAAGGATTTGAGCTACATGCGTAAGTTAATACGTTTAAAACAGAGAGAAAAGCAATGGGAGAGATAGTGGACTTAATTTACAAAGATTCAATAGCATCGCTACTAGGTTTATTATGAGGACAACTGCTGGAGCATAATACTGATAAATTTTAAAAGTTTAATCAGCCAGTGAACATACTGCCTGTCCAACGATTCGTGTAGGGTGTAATAACGCAACGAATTCGTGCTTTAACGACAGATTAGTGCTTACCATTTACATAGTCTTAAATACTGTGAGCCCTGGTTATACAGGGTGGTCCATTGATCATGTCCGGGCCAAATATCTCACGAAATAAGCGTCAAACCAAAAAACTACAAAGAACGAAACTCGTCTAGCTTGAAGGGGGAAACCAGATGGCGATATGATTGGTGGGCTAGATGGCGCTGCCATAGGTCAAACGGATATCAGCTGCGTTTTTTTATATGGGAACCCCCATTTTTTATTACATATTCTTGTAGTACGTAAAGAAATATGAATGTTTTAGTGGACCACTTTTTTCGCTTTGTGATAGATGGCGCTGTAATAGTCACAAACGTGTAAGTACGTGGTATCACGTAACATTCCACCAGTGGGGACGATATTTGCTTCGTGACACATTACCCGTGTTAAAATGGACCGTTTACCAATTGCGGAAAAGGTCGATATCGAGTTGATGTATGGCTATTGTGATCCAAATGCCCAACGGGCGTGTGCTATGTATGCTGCTCGGTATCCTGGACGACATCACCCAAGTGTCCGGACCGTTCGCCTGATAGTTACGTTGTTTAAAGAAACAGGAAGTGTTAGCCACATGTGAAACGTCAACCACGACCTGCAACAAATGATGATGCCCAAGCAGTTGATATCCGTTTGACCTATGGCAGCGCCATCTAGCAGGCCAACCATATCGCCATCTGGTTTCCCCTTCAAGCTAGACAAGTATCTTTCTGTATAATTCTTTCGTTTGACACTTATTTCATGAGATATTTGGCCCAGTCACTATCAATGGACCACACTGTATAATTGCAGAGGTTCCTAGTAAACTGATATATCTTCCTGTGGCCGATCAGGCTTTAGCACATCTCAAGCTGTTGAAAATATTAATGGGCTTTCTTAAAACCAGCTGTCGAATTTTGATGAACGCTCAGCATGAACGCTACGATTCTACACTGGTGTCCAAAATTAAAGCAACGGACGTAAATTTTGCAAGTTGCTTTTATTTTGCCTCGAAACAGTGTAAACAGATTATAGTAAAGTAGAAACGATGTAAAAAATACAGAACGCAAACAACTGCAACACGCATGACGGTAGACCAAAATGTTCTACGAGTTTTCCAACTTAACGGGTATGCACACAAATTCCGACAACAGGTTAATGTGCTTAATATGGGGTGTAACCACCTCTGGCAGCAATACAGGCTTGACAACGACGGGGAATGCTGTGAATGATTCCATCAATCTCGTATTGAGGCAATAATGCCTATTCTTCCCGCGCGAAACTTTGGTGAATGTTGACGTGATGTAACCCGTGTCCCTAGGGCGTCCCAGACATGCTCTGTGGGATTAAAACGGAGAGAGTAAGCAAGCAATGGCATATGTTCAGTATCTTCCGTTTCCAAGAAAACGTCGCCCTCTGTGCCCTTTCAGTTCGAGCTACATCGTCCGTCAGTGCGAAGTCTGGACCCACAGCACACCGCAACAACCGCACTTGAGGTCCCAAGATTTCGTCACGATACCTGACAGCTCATTAACCTTGTCGATTCATCTGCACGATTTCGTGAGAAGTGTTCGAGTGATCGACATAATCCCTCCCCACAATGTTTAGGTCCCAGAATCGTGTTCCACGTTCTCTCCAGATGCGAATACGCCGAGAATGGCTCTCCAGACCAAATCGGAACTCGCCTGTGAGAAGAACATTGGTCCAGTGTTCGACTGTCCAGGTGGCATGTTGGTGACTCCATGCTAGACTTTCCCTTCTGAGAAGACGCATCAGAGCTACACGTACAGCAGGTTTCCCACAGTAAAGTGCCGAGACCTTCTCCACGCACCGTTTGCCTCGATGCAACACGTCCAGTGGATGCTGCGACTTGAGTTGCCTCCTGCAGGGCAGTGCTAAGAGGGTCCAATCGTGCCCCTGCGAGCATATAACGGTCCTCTGTTTCCAATTTCACACGTGGTCGGCCCTTCCCTCATGTTCGGGATACAGTCTCGGTCTCTACAAACTACTGCCACATTCGGGAAACAAGAGAACGATTTACATTAAGCAGTCGGGCTACATGAGTTTGCGACTGTCCTGCTTCCATTCTTCATATTCCCCTCCACCGCAAAGGGACTAGAGGCGTCTTCCCTGTGCTATATTGCACTGTCCATGCACACACCGATTATGGATATGGGTCTACCTGGCAAACACCACCCCATCTGATAGGTATCATGACATCATCGATGACGTGACTGTCTGTTGACCAGAATGCCACCTTTCCTGCAGAATGTGATCGTGCGGACATCTCTTGACAGTTTGTATGATTACATTGTGAATTAGACGTTGGACGGGGAAGTAGCGGCTTGTTGCATTAATTTTGGACGCCAATGCAGTTCTAAGCGCTACAATTAATACGTCCTACGGCAAGGAGAAGAAGGGCATAATATTATGCTGTAGAGATTGGTACGGAAAGTACCGCACCTGTCGCTGACAGTCGAAGAGAATCTGAAACTTTTACTTTTTCTTAGTTCAGGAGTATAGCTCCCCTTTCAGTTCTTTGGAGTTCTTTGAGTATCTGATCCTTTCGCAGTCATCTGGCCAAGCGTGGATTCTTGAAGACTTCTGCGCAGCTGGAAACACCTCGCTTTATTGTTCTAGAGCTAAAAACAGTCAGAAAGCGAGTCCTGAAAATGATTCAAGCTTATTTGACAACTTTAATGTAACCAATGGAGGAGTTTACCTAAACTGCCAGTTTTTTCCATACAATAATTTACAGCCTAAATGAAGGAAAGACTTATTATGGTTTCGAGTTCACGCTTAACCCGCACTAGTTTATGGAATTATGACCCCCTAGTGATGATTGATTGTTCAAAGCAAGCCGTCGTCTCTGTGCAATACTGCCCCGATGATGACTGTTTAGCCGGCCGGTGTGGCCGAGCGGTTCTAGGCGCTTCAGTCTGGAACTGCGCGACAGCTACGGTCGCAGGTTCGAATCCTGCCTCGGGCATGGATGTGTGTGATGCCCTTAGGTTAGTTAGGTTTAAGTAGTTCTAAGTCTAGGGGACTGATGACCTCAGATGTTAAGTCCCATAGTGCTCAGAGCCATTTGAAGCATTTTATGACTGTTTACACACCGGGAGTGGATGTTGTTCTACCTGACAAACACTACCCCGTTTGATAGGTACCTGGACTGTGGATGCACGTACTGAATTCGAATCATCCAAAAACTTTCCTAAGGTCACTGCACCATAAGCATTAAAATTTCACGACGATCTTTTAAACTAGAGCCATAAACAGAAATTGTATAACATGTTGTGTAAATGTAGAGGTATTCCACAATATAAAATGGATTGTGCAACGATGCCTCAAGTAGCAAAGGTAGATGCAGGCAAATTTTTTTAAAGCGGGTATGGACGATTTTAGGTTAAAGATGTAGTTCCTTGCATTCTCCGACATTGGACAAATATTAATGAGGTACTCAACAGTTATTGTATCACCAGAACATTTTGTCTCAGTGAAGGGTTCTGAAATTCGAATAACGGCGTCGTGGCTGACTCGATTTTACTGTGAAAACTACTGGGATGATGAAGCGATGGCGTATGAAGATATACTGTAGTCTCCCTGAGCGTATGGTCATACAGACAGCGTATTTTAGACGTATAGAAAATTTCCTGCTTTCAAGAAATTTTATAATGTCCGTCTATACAGTCGGGGATATTCAGTGAGATGGTTGCTCTCTTGACTCGAAAAACTTGCGTGGAATGTTGATGGCCTTCACAGCTAAAACATTCCAATGAGCAACCTGAAGGACAATGATACCTTACACAAGAAGGAAGATCAATGTCGTATTTACGGCCTGCCTGTGGATAGAAAAGTAG
Organism: Schistocerca americana; assembly: GCF_021461395.2. Lineage (NCBI taxonomy): Eukaryota > Metazoa > Arthropoda > Insecta > Orthoptera > Acrididae > Schistocerca > Schistocerca americana. The sequence continues at coordinate 215,473,382 of NC_060122.1, read as the reverse complement.
AAACCACATAGAGGTAATCGTTTTCTAATGCGGAAGTTCCGCGGTGCAGCTCACACACGTGGAACTGCAACGATACATACCTGTCTTCTTTCGTAATTTGAACGGGTATGATGCTCATTTCCTCTTTGATCACTTGGATGTTTTTCGGTTGGAGAATTATACTATCAATATCGTACCTGACGGTATAGAAAAATACATTGCATTCTCCATGACATGACGCCAAGAATATCAGCCTGCTTCCTCGATTCACTACGATTGATGCAGGCACCTCTTCAGGAATTTACTGAGACGATGCGTTGAAGGGATTTTGATAACATTCGATCTGCATTTCCCCGCAAAGCAAAATTTCAGCATATGACGAAGTCTGCAGTCATTCCAATTCCATACGAACACTTTGATAGGGGGGGGGGGGGAGACTCCGCAAAACCAGTCGCCTGATATAACCATATCCACCAGGAAACTCACAGGCACCAGCGTAAGAGACGCTGAGTATAGGCAGGCAGTGAATGTTTGGCAGGAGTTCAGCATATCTGCTTTAGAAGGTTATATTAAACTATACATCGTGACAGATGTGCGCTCGCTCGCAGAAGATTTTGAGAGAGTCCGAAGTGTATGCCTGGGAACATGCACTCTGGATCCGGCCTTCTATTACCCCACGCCAGGGCTTCTGTGAGATACAATATTAAAAAAGAAAGGCACATATCAACCTCGAATTGTTGACTGATGCTTGTATGTTGCTTTTTTTGAACGCAAGATTTGCGGAAATGTTTGCCAGTACGTCTATAGTTAGGCCAAGGCGAATACCTCTGGACTGAGTAACGACGAGACGAGGCCATGTGAGGATTTGAGGTACATACTTTACTTGGAAGTGAAAAATCTCTACTGACAGGCCATGCAACAATCTCTACCAAATGGATCGTTCCGATTGCTGTTCAAGGATAAAATCGACAAACTGAAGGATTCGATCCTTGCTATGGCTGCTGATGACGGTAGCGAATATGTCCTGGACGCAGATCTGGAATATTCGGCCGATTTGCATGACGCGCACAATGCCCTGACCATCTAGTCTCGCAAAATGGTTCCGTCTCCAAGCTGGTGACAACGCTGGGAAATAAGCAGAGATACATTCTGCACTAGGGAAACCTCCAGCAGTGTCTGAGGTTCGGGACGTGACTTCTTAGAACCACCCTTGCCATCTTCATCAAGCAGCGACCCTCGTATATTGATTTAAACACAGGAAACAAGGCTCTTGCGACATGTGGTTTTGCAAATGACAGTTTAGGTGCCACCCAGAGACGGGATAACGGTGTGCGTCAAGCGGCCTCACAGTCGCTCACAATCGAAGACCATAACGGATGTCTGTTTTCTGATGACGAATCTCCTCATGTGGTGCAGAAAACAGTCGTTCGGTCGTGGGGCCAATACGGTAATACCGCGCTGTTCGGATTAATATATTTTGTGTGTTTATGTGTACGTTTGTGGTTCTTCACCTGTTGCTGACATTCCCTATAGAGTATAAATATTCTAAATAATTAAAAAATCTTCGTCTAAATTGTATCTGCTATTTAATCGGCTGCTGTTACGTAAATAAAATCATTCTGCATTTAATATGCAGTCTGTCTGAAAAACAACTGTAATGTATCTCTGTGGCTGCTCACGACACTCCTTTTATAAGCAACCAGTGGGTGCAAGCCCCGAGACACAAACGTACAATGATAGCCTGATGAATATAGACGTAACTTTTAAATAAAATGAGTAGAAACACGCTGAAAGCGGAGACATATAAGTCGTTATAAGATGATAAGGTAACTGACCAAGGCTATCACCTCCACTTACACTTCATTGAAAAGAAGTTCAGCGGCCAACTGAAATTCAGTTTCAAATCACACCACAAGGCGGGGACGGTAAGTACTTAACCGTCGGTGCGGGACAGAAATCATAGGTGGAAGGAAGACGCGAACGGTTGACTGACGAAGTAAAACTCACAAAAATATATGCAACAATATTTGCCCTCGTAAGTCACATCAGCTTGTAGTCTCTAAATAACTATAAACAAAGCAACTAGACGATTTGGTGAAAAAAATTAATGTCACTAAGAATGACACATTGAACATTACAAAATATTTACATAACCTCACGCTGTCTAAAGTTAAAATAATTTAAAACACGCAATCCACTATCAACTCTATGACAGTTACTAAATAGAAGCTATTATTATTTCATACGACCGACACACTCCTCAAATCACCTGGCCAGACATACGGACAGGGAACAACAACAACGGCAGGTTGGACCGAGCCCGATGCAGAAGTTTCAAGACACAAACACGCGCAAGAAGCGAAACAGTCACAAGTATCACGTCCACAGCGAGGAGCAAGATCAGTTTTTACGAATTTCGGGTGGTCCCGGCACCGAAGCAACGAACTAAAAGTGTCTCAACGAGCATCCGAAGCCACTGTGCGGTGACAAACAGTCGAAAAAAACGAGGGAACTCCAGGAGATGTATGGGCAACGATGACCTACCGCTAGCCTCCAGACTCAGTCGGCCTAAGGAACGATGTGTCTACTCTCGTTTCCGGTGCACGTCGCTCGTGTCCGAAAGATGCTCAGCCAGACAAATGTTGGAAGGCACACAGGCGGTAGAACAAACAGCACGCCCGTTGCTCCGCAGACCTGTGATGTCTGTGCTACTTCGGAAAACAGCCTCAACGCCAGTCGCGGTGAACCTGCCACGGTCCCTTCACTCCAAATATCCAGGAGACGTGGCGCCACTTATCTACCGCGCAACGCTTCAGTCAGTAGCTGTTATCGTGATTAGAAATGTCTCTGCAGTTGTGCAGTAATTTTTTCCGAAAGAAAATGCCTTTAGCTTACGGCAAATAATGGAGAAGTGTTATGAGTGGAACAGGGAATTGTATCTATGCTTTATAGATCTAGAAAAGGGATATGACCAGGTTCCTAGGAGGAAGTTATTGTCTGTTCTACAAGATTATGGACTAGGAGGCAAACTTTTGCAAGCAATTAAAGGTCTTTACATGGATAGTCAGGCAGCAGTTAGAGTTGACGGTAAATTGAGTTCATGGTTCAGAGTAGTTTCAGGGGTAAGACAAAGCTGCAAACTGTCTCCACTGTTGTTCATATTATTTATGGATCATATGTTGAAAACAATAGACTGGCTGGGTGAGATTAAGATATGTGAACACAAAATAAGCAGTCTTGCATATGCGGATGACTTAGTTGTGATGGCAGATTCGATTGAAAGTTTGCAAAGTAATATTTCAGAGCTAGATCAGAAATGTAAGGACTATGGTATGAAGATTATCATCTCCAAAACGAAAGTAATGTCAGTGGGAAATAAATATAAACGGATTGAGTGCCAAATAGGAGGAACAAAGTTAGAACAGGTGGACGGTTTCAAGTACTTAGGATGCATATTCTCACAGGATGGCAACATAGTGAAAGAACTGGAAGCGAGGTGTAGCAAAGCTAATGCAGTGAGCGGTCAGCTACGATCTACTCTCTTCTGCAAGAAGGAAGTCAGTACCAAGACTAAGTCATCTGTGCACCGTTCAATCTTTCGACCAACTTTGTTGTACGGGAGCGAAAGCTGGGTGGATTCAGGTTACCTTATCAACAAGGTTGAGGTTACGGATATGAAAGTAGCTAGGATGATTGCAGGTACTAGTAGATGGGAACAATGGCAGGAGGGTGTCCACAATGAGGAAATCAAAGAAAAACTGGGAATGAACGCTATAGATGTAGCAGTCAGGGCGAACAGGCTTAGATGGTGGGGTCATGTTACACGCATGGGAGAAGCAAGGTTACCCAAGAGACTCATGGATTCAGCAGTAGAGGGTAGGAGGAGTCGGGGCAGACCGAGGAGAAGGTACCTGGATTCGGTTAAGAATGATTTTGAAGTAATAGGTTTAACATCAGAAGAGGCACCAATGTTAGCACTGAATAGTGGATCATGGAGGAACTGTATAAGGGGGGCTATGCTCCAGACTGAACGCTGAAAGGCATAATCAGTCTTAAATGATGATGATGATGATGATGATGATGAAATGTATTGTATCTAATAATAAACCATGAGTTAATTTACCATATACCTCTGTTATTACTATAATTTGATACTTCCACAATTAAAGGTATTGCAGGGTGCGAGCAAATAAGGACTAAATTATAAAACATTTTTATTGTTTCACATAGAGTCATTTAGCCGAAATAAAATATCCACAAAATTGTTGATTATATATTTTGAATTCAGCCCGAGATGTACAGTCGTGGACAAAACGAGCGAGACCCTCGCCTTTTCGTTATGCTGATCCGCACAGCTTTAAAGTCTGCTACACAGTATAACAGGCCAGGCGACGAAGTGGTACCAACATACTATGCACAGGCGTCAAATTGACAAACTATCCGAACTTTGTCAGACTGTTTTCAATCATGTGTAAGACTATACGAGGGTTGGAACCTAAATAGTGGCAACTATTTATTCACAACCGATACAAAAGAGTTGCATGTTTGCACCTGTTACTGTCCTTCAAAGAAGTCACCAGCGTTGTGTAGAACCCCGTTGGCATCGATGTGGAATGCGTAGTATACTGTTAGCAGAGCCTGCTCTGTTGATCGTGCGAATGGAGCGATCTACTGCCTGTCGAATCTCTAGAACAGTTCTGAAGCGAAAGCCACGAAGCAGCCAAATCAAAGTTACAAGGACTTTGGATGGTACAGTACTTCCCAGACCCATCGACCGAACAGAGCAGCCACGGCTTGTGCTGTATGCGCCCGCACATTGTCATGCAAAATGATGGGTGGGTTGTGCAGAAAGTGTCGCCGTTTCTTTCGCAAAGCTGGTCTCAGGTGATGCTGCAAAAACGAACAGTAATAGTGTGCATTGACGGTCTCGGGTGGAGAAAAGTAATGCGTTAGAATAACACCATCACAGTCGTACACGAGAATCACCATAAATTTAGACCGCTCCATTCGCACCATCAGCAGAACAAGCTTTGCTAACGGTATATTACGCCTTCCACATCGATGGCAATGGGTTCTACACGACGCGGTGACGACTTTGAAGGACAGTAACAGGTGCAAACATGTCACTCTTTTGTATCGGTTGTAAATAAATAGTTGCCACTATTTAAGTTCCAATCTTCGTATTAATGCTGATTTGTGTGTTAAACACAACAAGTAAATATAAGATATAAGTGAACGAAGAAACGCTAATTAGTATGAACTGTACTAATAAAAATGAACTTCAGCTTATCGAGATAAGACAGATGTTCTAGTAAGCCAAAGTACCCCGGATCGTTACGAATTAGCAAAATATTATGCGCATCCAGCTGCGAAACAGTTTGTGTCAACGTTCAGACCAGTCATAGTGAATTACCGTTGCTGACCTAAAATGAATGCGTGCAAATTTAGCAATGCGTGAAGATAACGAAATTCAGTCAAAAATTATTCAGTACCACAATTATTGGCAGAAGCGGAAAAAGAAAGGCAGTAACAAGTATGAAATTCTACAAGAGTTTCATATTGACATCCACAGGGCGCCAGTACAGAATAATGGTAGCAATAAAACGTATTGGGGGGCGCGAGAATTTCTTAAAATTGCTTTACTGATAATCTATCTGCCACCATAGAGATTATTGCAGTAGCAAATACCTTTCACTACGCTAGCAGACAAACCAGGCAAACAGCTTTCTATTGTTACTCCACACATGAGTAAGCCGGCAATATCGCAATGAAAATGGCAAAATGATCTGCAGTTTCTGTTGCATAGAGCTTTCTGGACTCTAAAACATGAATTTTCTACCTTTATGTCACCGCTTATGTGACAATCATTCGGAATGTTTATCGAAATAACAAAATACTATTATTAGCGAGTAAATTTAGTACGACACCAGGAAATAAACGGCTTTTTTTAGGCTTTATTTTGTGATTGCTAAACAGTGCTACTTCATGAGACATGTCCACATGTGGATAAATGTCAGAGGTGTAAAAAATTTTGAGAGGCGCTGAAATTCTCTGGAACAGTAACGTATTTCAGACAAGAAGATGATTTTTAGTTCATTTCATCTTAACCATTCACAGTATGCTTTGAGATTCTAATCTATGAGTTCATTTTATTATTATGCATCTTCTCTTCAGTGAAAGTGATCGGTAGTAAGTTTCAAGATATAAAAAATAACTGGAAGTTTTTAATTTGTGGAATAGCGTATTTAACAATTAATATTTTCAACAAATCTGTAATTATATGACATATTAAGAAGCAAAAAAAAAAAAAGAAAAAAAATGGCGTTGTGGAAAGATCAGGTTGGGCTCTAAAGAGTGACGACGGTCAAATAGCAAATACGAAAATATGGGTATCAACTATTGTTGATGGTGAGGAGCTATAATCGATATGCCACTGTTCTGTAAGTACACTCCTGAAGTTTATCGTCGACCCTAGGACTGAAACCGATACTCTGTTTTACGTAAAGAATATAACCTTAAAAATTTACTTAGCAGCGCCGAATATTAATACACTGTATATAGATCAAGAACCTAATCCCACTGCCTTTAATTTTATTTTCAGGGACGACATTGAGACAGTAAATAACAAGAGGAATTACAGAACTCTCAGAATCAATATAGACAATTCAAGTGTCCAGTGGATTCAAAAGTTTGCTATAATAGCGAATAATTTTAAGAAATTCTCGCGCCCCCCAAAACGTTTTATTGCTACCATTATTCTGTACTGGCGCCCTGTGGATGTCAATATGAAACTCTTGTAGAATTTCATACTTGTTACTGCCTTCCTTTTTCCAGTTCTGTCAGTAATTGAATTGACTTACGTGTGGCACTGAATGATTTTTAACTGACTTTCTTTATGAATCTTCACGAATGCTAAATTTGCACACTTACATGGTAGGTCAGCACCGACAATCCCCCATGACTGGTCTGAACGTTGACATAAACCGTTTCGCAGCCGAATGCGCATAATGCTTTGCTAATTCGTAACGATCCGGGATACGTTGTTTTACTAGAACAGCTGTCTTATCTCGATAAGCTGAAATTCATTTTTATTAGTGCAGTTCATACTAATTAGCGTTTCTTCTTTCATTTATATCTTATATTTACTTGTTGTGTTTAACACACTAATCAGGATTAATATAGTCTTACACATGATTGAAAACAGTCTGACAAAGTTCGGATGGTTTGTCAATTTCACGCCTGTGCGTAGTATGTTGGTAACACTTCGTCGTCTTGCTTGTTATGCTGTGTAGCGAACTTTAAAACTGTGCGAATCAGCATAACGAAAAGGCGAGGGGCCTCGCTCGTTTTGTCCACGACTGTACATACATAGACATTCACTCTCCACTTATTTTATAGTTGCAAGCTCATCAGAAAAATGTGTGTGAGGTCTTATGGGACTTAACTGATAAGGTTATCAGTCCCTAAGCTTACACAATACTTAACCTAAAGTATCCTAAGGACAAACACACACACCCATGCCCGAGGGAGGACTCGAACCTCCGCCGAGACCAGCTGCACAGCCCATGACTGCAACATCTTAGACCAAAAATGGCTCTGAGCACTATGGGACTTAACCTCTGAGTTCATCAGTCCCCTAGAACTTAGAACTACTTGTACCTAACTAACCTAAGGACATCACATACATCCACGCCCGAGGCAGGATTCGAACCTGCGACCGTAGCGCTCGGCTATCCCCTCGCGGCGCAGGCTCATCATTTACACACTGTCGGACCTGAGGAAAGCAGGTATTGGTGCATTGCTCCACCTGATCGATATTTACACTTTCACTACACAGATACGCAACATATTCATAGTATGCTCCTCTCACATACTGGCGCCAATGACACAATGTATCAGTGGCAATGGATATAGCACAGTACAAGTTTTTCAGTTTAACAACACCATGATGTTTTATATATGTTTCCGAGTCTCATGAAGTTAATTCTAGCACTGCCTCACTATACATCTATAGACACATAACGGTAAACGTATGAATGTTAGTAGGGGAGTGAGATTTGTCATACTCTATTTGCCATCTTCCTACCTATATTTTCCATCATGCTGCAACGATAGTCCCACTCATAGCACCAGTATTGTGCTTTAGCACCGGAACTTTCTGCATTTTCTACCTCCATAACTACTCAAAAGTCATTTTTGGGATGCCAGAACTACATTTATACAGTTAGAACTACCTACTGTTACATTTCCTATGTTAGTGAGTAACAATGCTCTTGTGGGACTTGACTGCTGTGGTTGGCATAGTCGAACGACACCAGGTTCGAAATGTCGGAAGACATCCCTCGTTCAGGACTGGATCAGGCGCTCGTTGCAGCTGCTCTGCTCGTGCAAACGCATAGTCTAACAACACCGAACATTCAGCTCAAGCTGCTGATGTGCGTCTGTAACAATTGTAGGAAAAAATTAAGTGTAATGAAACATACACACTTAGAAATAATATTAATAATTAGAGATGGATTGGCATACATGCTGATATCATGGTTCATATCAGATGATCGATGCTACTGTTGGCGCTTCATTCTGAACAGTTACTTGAGTTATCTAGGTTTGCGTTGTACTTAGGAGGACTGCTAAGGTAAGAATGAGAAGTTTCTCCGTGGTTTAGATGAAGAAACAATTACGTGGAAAATGCTGACAAGAAGACGGGAAAAATTGATAGGACAGGTATTCAGATATCAGAGAATAGTTTACATCGAATTAAATGCAGCTGCACAGGACAAAAACAGTGGAGGAAGACAGAGGTTGGAACAAATCCAACAGAGTAAATTACGTTGAGTTCGAGTGGTATTCTGAGAGATAGAGCTTCGCTCAAGTGAATTCGTGGCAGGCTGCATCAAACCAATCAGAAGACTGACGCCTCGAAAAAGAAATCTTAATAATTATAAAATCTTATTTTCTGATTTCAATTATTAGATCTATAACTTCGCGTCCGCCGTTTTGCAATAGACTGCAGTAGCCGCAAGTGGGGTTCAGGTGGGTGGTCATAGGTGTAATATAATAAGCGTAAGTATCTGTAGCCAGCCGGAGTGGCCGAGTGGTTCTAGGCGCTTCAGTCTGGAAGCGCGCGACCGCTACGGTCGCAGGTTCGAATCCTGCCTCGGGCATGGATGTGTGTGATGTCCTTAGGTTAGTTAGGTTTAAGTAGTTCTAAGTTCTAGGGAACTGATGACCTTAGAAGTTAAGTCCTATAGTGCTCAGAGCCATTTGAACCATTTTAAGCATCTGTAAACATAATGCCATAAAAATATTGGTCTATTTGTGATTGCATCACAAGGTTGTTCTCGATTAAGTACGTCAACTTACGTACCCATTTCTCGCCATTTTCGGGAAGGTTTAATTGTCTGCCTTAACATGAAGAAGTCTGCGGCTGTGGCTCTTAAAATGCTGGGTAAGACCAATGGTGAGGGATCTATTAGTGGAAGAAAGTGCAGAGATTGTTTTCAACGCCTTAAGAACGGTGATTCTGAAGTCGAAGACCGGCATGGCGGGGGAAGACAGAACTTTTTCGTAGCTACTGAAACAGACGAAGACAGTTACAGGACATGGTTATCTAAAGCAATTCATGCGTTCGAGCCCAGCAGTGAAACACATACGGCCACAATACAGCGATAGACACGTAAAGATAATGTTTTAGCTGGTCATTGCTCTACCCCATCTCGCAAAACCAGTCAAAATATACATGGAAACGTTGAAATGAGAAGTTCTATCCTTCCCGCCGTATTCACCATACATTTCTCTCTCTGACTACCACCTTTTGCGATCAGGGGCATACAGTCTGGCTGACCACCACTTCCGATCATATGAAGAAGTGCAGAATTGAATCGATTTATGGATCACAAAAAAAAAGACGCCCAGTTCTTCCGTCACGGGATTCGTATGCTATCAGAAAGATGGGAGAATGTAGTGGCCAGCGATAGGCAATACTATGAATCATAATTTTTTTGTACATTTTTCACAATAAAGTCCCGAACATCGAGAAAAAACGGTGGAAGCAAAGATGTAGACCTGGTATTAAAACACGTGTTGTTCACAAATTATAGACTCATTCATACATACAGGCTGGGAATGCTAACTACACCACTCTTGCTACTGGCAATCTTTTACTTACGATGAACATTGGCAGTGTTCGGACTTCCAAAAATTTTCGGATGCTGGATGCTCCAGTTGATCACGTTATACACGACTGTTATCGAAATTTAACAAGCGTTTAACATGCAACTGATTCCTTATTGTCATATATAATTTATTTTTATTAACTGTATTTAATATACACTGACAGAAAAAAAAATATCGAGATCAAGAAGGAGTTGTGCGACATCTACGAAAGATGGTAGGGGTGTTTCTACAACTGGACGAAGATGCCTGTTTAAATTTCGCGCCAATCTCATACGAATGGCGCTAGTAGTGCCACTATAATTATTCAAACGAGATTTGTCTAAAATACACGCTGTAACGGTCGTGAACTTTAGTTATATTTGAGTTTGAACGTGGTGAGTTAATGTTAGTAAAACATGCCTTTAAGGTGACAAGACGCAATTATCAACACCGAGTTTGAACGAGGTCGCGTACTAGGGCTACGTATTATTGGAGCAAGACTTGACAGAAATGTGGCCACTGTAAATGATTCCTGACAACGGTAGTCACGAGAATGTACGGTCGCTAGGATACCGGGCCCATGGACTGCCACGCGGCCCTACCAAGAGGGAAGACCATTGTGTTTGGTGTTTAGCTGTGGCGCGTCGTATTGTATATGCAGAAGCAATTTGAGCAGCTGTTACAAATCGGTTTCTTCATGGACTTCTGTGGGGTCAAGCGAGAACTCATTGTAGGGCGGGCTGGAGGGTTGTGATTTCTGATGAAAGCTTTTTTTGCCTCAGTGCCAGTGATGGATGACCTGTGTTTGCTAGAAGGAGGCCAGTTGAGGGGATGCAACCAAATTATCTGTGTCCTAGACGCACTTGACTCACACATGGAGTTATGGTCTTGAGTGCGATTTTGTATGACAGCAAGAGCACTCTCGTGGTTATCACATGCATTCTGACTGCTAATTTGTCCTTCATCTAGTGATTCGAGCTGTTGTGCTGCCACTCATGGACAGTATCCCATAGGGTATTTTCCAACAAGATTACGCTCGCCCACATACCGCTGTTGTAACCCAACATGCTCTACAGTGTGTCGACATTTTGCCTTGGCATGCTGTATCACCAGTTCTGTCTACGATCGAGCACATACGGGACATCATCAGACAACAGTTCCAGCATCATCCACAAACAACATTAACCATCCGTGCATTGGGGCGAGAAAGTGCAACAGGCATGGTACTCCATCCCACAATCTGAAATCTGGCACCAGCACAACACAATTTCTGCACGTTTGCATGCTGTAATTCGATATTCTGGCAGTTACACCCGTTATTAATGTACCAGCATTTCGTATTTGGAATTGCTTATCTCGTACTTATATTAACCTGTAGTCTTCTGGACAACCCCTTCTATTTCATGGGTGAGTTTCTGTTTCAGAACTGGTAAAAACATTGCGCCTCTAAATGTAGTTGCACCTCTAAATGCAGTAGGACTAAAAATTTCAGTAATATTAATATTCGCGCTATTCATGTGTGTATATACACTCCTGGAAATGGAAAAAGAACACATTGACACCGGTGTGTCAGACCCACCATACTTGCTCCGGACACTGCGAGAGGGCTGTACAAGCAATGATCACACGCACGGCACAGCGGACACACCAGGAACCGCGGTGTTGGCCGTCGAATGGCGCTAGCTGCGCAGCATTTGTGCACCGCCGCCGTCAGTGTCAGCCAGTTTGCCGTGGCATACGGAGCTCCATCGCAGTCTTTAACACTGGTAGCATGCCGCGACAGCGTGGACGTGAACCGTATGTGCAGTTGACGGACTTTGAGCGAGGGCGTATAGTGGGCATGCGGGAGGCCGGGTGGACGTACCGCCGAATTGCTCAACACGTGGGGCGTGAGGTCTCCACAGTACATCGATGTTGTCGCCAGTGGTCGGCGGAAGGTGCACGTGCCCGTCGACCTGGGACCGGATCGCAGCGACGCACGGATGCACGCCAAGACCGTAGGATCCTACGCAGTGCCGTAGGGGACCGCACCGCCACTTCCCAGCAAATTAGGGACACTGTTGCTCCTGGGGTATCGGCGAGGACCATTCGCAACCGTCTCCATGAAGCTGGGCTACGGTCCCGCACACCGTTAGGCCGTCTTCCGCTCACGCCCCAACATCGTGCAGCCCGCCTCCAGTGGTGTCGCGACAGGCGTGAATGGAGGGACGAATGGAGACGTGTCGTCTTCAGCGATGAGAGTCGCTTCTGCCTTGGTGCCAATGATGGTCGTATGCGTGTTTGGCGCCGTGCAGGTGAGCGCCACAATCAGGACTGCATACGACCGAGGCACACAGGGCCAACACCCGGCATCATGGTGTGGGGATCGATCTCCTACACTGGCCGTACACCACTGGTGATCGTCGAGGGGACACTGAATAGTGCACGGTACATCCAAACCGTCATCGAACCCATCGTTCTACCATTCCTAGACCGGCAAGGGAACTTGCTGTTCCAACAGGACAATGCACGTCCGCATGTATCCCGTGCCACCCAACGTGCTCTAGAAGGTGTAAGTCAACTACCCTGGCCAGCAAGATCTCCGGATCTGTCCCCCATTGAGCATGTTTGGGACTGGATGAAGCGTCGTCTCACGCGGTCTGCACGTCCAGCACGAACGCTGGTCGAACTGAGGCGCCAGGTGGAAATGGCATGGCAAGCCGTTCCACAGGACTACATCCAGCATCTCTACGATCGTCTCCATGGGAGAATAGCAGCCTGCATTGCTGCGAAAGGTGGATATACACTGTACTAGTGCCGATATTGTGCATGCTCTGTTGCCTGTGTCTATGTGCCTGTGGTTCTGTCAGTGTGATCATGTGATGTATCTGACCCCAGGAATGTGTCAATAAAGTTTCCCCTTCCTGGGACAATGAATTCACTGTGTTCTTATTTCTATTTCCAGGAGTGTATATCATGTGGGCCGGCCGCTGTGACCGAACGGTTCTAAGCGCTTCAGTCCGGAACCGGATTGTTGCCACGGCGTAGGTTCGAATCCTGCCTCGGTCATGGATGTGTGTGATGTCCTTAGGTTAGTTGGGTTTAAGTAGTTTCTAAGTCAAGGGGACTGATGACCTCAGATGTTAAGTTCCATAGTGCTTAGAGCCATTTGAACCATTCTTATATATCCTGTAATCCGACTTGTTCCACATCATATCGATAAAATAATGGTGAAAATCATCTACGGAACATTCCCTACGAAAGGCAAAGGTCCCGAGTTCGAGTCTCGGTTGGGCACACAGTTTTAATCTGCTATGAAGTTTCATATCAGCGCACACTCCGCTGCAGAGCGAAAATCTCATTCTGGAAACATCCCCCAGACTGTGGCTAAGCCATGTCTCCGCAATATCCTTTCTTTCAGGAGTGCTAGTTCTGCATGGTTCGCAGGAGAGCTTCTGTAAAGTTTGGAAGGTAGGAGACAAGATAATGGCAGAAGTAAAGCTGTGAGTACCGGACGTGAGTCGTGCTTCGGTAGCTCAGATGGTACAGTCTGCCTTCGGCAGTGCTACGGCACGGACGTCTGTTTACGTCCCTGCCGGAGACGTTCGTGCTCGCGCAGTTGTTTACCTCTTCGGCGTACTCGCGCGTTTAGACGACTCGATATAGAATGGCACATGCATATCGAAAGTCGACTCTCAAGATTAGTTTTTCGAATGAATACGCGAAACCGAAAGCCTACGAAATCGAAAGGTTCCTACGAGACGACGTTAAACTTGACTACAACGAACTTATCGGAATACACCTCTCCATAGTGAGCAGTGTCGTTTACGTCAAGCTGATTAACGATGCAGTATGTGACAGAATCATCCGAGATACTAAACATGGCCTCAAATTTCGTCACTCTGATGGACATGTAGGAGAAGTAACTATTGATCACGCAGGACTGGGCTTACGAAACATACGTATTTTCGAACTTCCCTTCGAGGTTCCGTCTGACTTGGTCGTTGACGCCTTACGCCCATATGGAAGAGTGCTCAGCCACGTTGAGGAAAAATGGTCCAACTTCACGACTTACCCAGTTCTCAATGGGGTGCGTCAAATCAGAATAGAACTGACACAACATGTACCCTCGTACTTGTTCATCGGCGGATGTAGAGCTATCGTCATCTACGATGGACAACCCAAAACATGCTCAGGCTGCGGGAAAGAGGGCCACGTCCGTTCCGAATGTCTGCAGCGGAGGATAGTCCAAGTTCCAACCGGCGAACCCGTGCCTCAGTCCACGTTGACGCCGCTGCCACTAACGTACGCGGACGCGTTTCGAACTGATCCCATCCCGAAGAATGACCAGCTACTGAATACTGACAGTTTACGGCAACCGACTGCAGCAGAGACCGCCTCCAGTGACGAAACGACGCACACTTCTACCGCTCCGGAGACGACGACGCCCTTAACTGAACGGAAAGGATCGGTAGGAGATATGGAAATTGATCCTGCGGTTGTGCCAACAGCTGCTTTCGTCCCTGAGCACCAGGAGTCACTTCCGCACTCGGATACGGAGGCGCACACGCGCAAACAACGATCGCCGAAGCGCCACAAAAAACGACGACTAGCGCCGTCGGATACCTGCTTACTGCAGCCCAAGTCAGACGGACTTGGGTGTAACGTCGATGCAGTGCATCCGGATGCGCAACGAGAGGTTCTACCTCCCACACAGCTGTACGACGCGAAGCATGCTAGACAGGTGTTGAATACAGACACACCGGACGGAAAGCCGACGGAAGGAGTCCCTCCACCCACCGCAGCAACGCCACCGCCTTCGGTCAGCCAGGCCGGAGGAACACGGCGGGAGCTGGACCACCAGCACAGGAACTGGGCCGACGAATCCGATACTGACCCACAGACCGACGACGCACCCGCCATGGCGAGTGCTGCGTCCACCGGATGTTAACCACGCAGAAGATGCAGACTGCCGCACAGACAGCATGTCGCCGAGCAGCGGCACACCAATTCACATAAGCGTTCATGTGCGCTTTACGCACTGAGGACCAGCGGCAGGCATATCGAACGGCCTCTATTAATATTAATACGATCAGAGCGCCTGTCAAATTGCAATTACTACGAGACATGTTGCGTGCGTCGGACGTCGACATCGTTCTTCTGCAGGAAGTATATGTCGAGAGCTTCCCCGACATATACGAGTACGATACATACATTACACCTACTACCGACGGCGGAAGTGGAACAGCGATACTTCTACGTAGCGGCATAGTAGCCGAGGACGTGGTGTACCTGCCGTCAGCGCGAGGACTGGCGCTCACAGTGCTGGGAGTACGGGTCGTTAACATTTACGCACCGTCGGGGTCTGACAGACGGCGCGATCGATCCCGATTTTACGCAGAGGAGATTGCAACACTATTCGTAGGTCGGTATGAACATGTCTTATTTGGAGGCGACTTTAACTGCGTGCTTGCACCAAGAGATCAACACCCACGTTACACTTCATGCCCGGAGCTGCGGCAACTCATACAGGACATGAATCTCATTGATACATGGGAGACGATACATGGCGACAGACGTGGATACACCTACGTTACGAGTCACTCTGCCAGTCGTCTCGATCGCATTTACGTAACACGTCGTCTCGAAGCTGCGATCCTCGATGCGGAATTGTGGCCTGTCGCCTTTTCAGATCACATAGCATATATATGCACGGTCTCCCTGAGACGTCAACAAGTGTGGAGGAGTCGCAGTGTTTGGAAACTGAATACAGCACACCTCAGGGAACCGGAGTGCAGACGCTTAATCGAAGACACTTGGCACGTGTGTGAACGACGCCTCCCGACATATCCGACGACATTGCAGTGGTGGCTGGAATGCGTTAAGCCTGCATTGCGCCGAGCGTTAATTGCATACGGAAGAGAGCAGGTGATGTGGAGGCGACACACGACGGAATTTTATTTCACGATGCTCCGTGAACTTTCTGTACAAGCACCTTCACAGGAGCGTCGTGCCGGTATAAAACGAGCACAGGCCCAAATAATTTCAATAACGCGCCGCCGTCTGGAGGGTGTCGCAATCCGTGCAAGGGCCTTTGAACGAGTCCATGGAGAATCACCGTCGATGTATCACATTGTCAGAGAAAAACAACGTAGCCGCAGAACCTTAATACAGACGGTCGTACTGCCGGATGGACGCCGTATGACAACGCAAAAAGACATTGCCAACGCTTTCGTGGAACACTACGGTCATCTCTATGACGAAGCGGAACACGATCAGGCAGCCTTTCATGAGGTCCGACGAACGCTCTCTGCGTGTCTCGACGAGTCGGCCAACCTGGAGTTAACAGGAGAAGTCACAGGTGACGATGTAATGGAAGCGATTGATAAGGGAGCGTCGCACAAATCGCCGGGGCCCGACGGGTTTCCGTTAGAGTTTTATCGTACATTTAAAGATCTTATGACTCCACGATGGACTGCCATGTACCGCGAATTGATGTCTCCCAACGTGCCTCTTCCACCCTCCTTCGTGGAAGGTATGATCATCCCCATCCACAAACCATCTGGCGGCACAGGGATACAGGCCTACCGGCCACTGACTCTTCTCAATTGCGACTACAAGATCTACGCCAGGATACTTGCAGCACGCTTTAAACGCGTGATACGCCAAGTGATTTCACTCGACCAAACCCAGCTAGGAGGAGCTAGCAATATACAAACGGCACTCAGCGACTACCGCGATGTTATCGCACTGGCAGCAACATGTCGTCTCCGGGGTGCTTTGGTATCGATAGACTTCGATCGCGCATTTGACAGGCTGAGCCATGCTTACCTCACGGACGTGATGAAGCAAATGAAGTTTCCGGAAAGTTTTGTCACCGTCGTCATGCGACTACTCCACGGAGCCGCATCCAAAGTGCTCATCAACGGACGCTTGGTGGGGCCCATCACCATCTCACGATCGGTCAGACAAGGGTGCCCGCTGTCAACGATATTGTATGCCATCGCAGTCGAGCCGCTGCTCTGCGGGCTCCGGAATCGACTCCAAGGAATGACGATAAGGCACAACACGTTTATATGCAAAACATACGCGGATGACCTAGTGTTTTTAGCACGCTCAGGCGACGAGGCAAGAGTGGCCTTGCATTGGATTAATTTGTATTGTATGGCTACGGGAAGTCGCCTGAACATGGCAAAGTCGGGAGCGATGAACATCGGGAGAGGACTCCCACCAGGAAGTGTAGCACAATTACAGCCGATTAACAAGATGAAATGCCTAGGAATTATCTTCACTACAGACGTTCGACGCACGGCGGCACTGAGTTACAGACATCTTCTGCAAACAATTCGTGCGAGTGTACGAAGTCACAGGTTAAGGGCACTGGATATGATACAACGGGTCACCTTTGCCAACACTTATCTAGCTTCTCGCATCCCCCACCTGGCACAAGTTCTTCCTATGCCGGTGGTGTTGGCCCGTCGAATCCTGGCGGCACTGGGATATTTTGTGAGCACGGGTCTGCTTTTTAAGGTCGGATACGAAACCCTCACGCTTCCTCGTAGTCGTGGAGGTCTTGGACTAGTCCACGTACGCGACCGAGCAGTGGCTATTTATGTAACCACAATGATAAAGATGTGGACACGACACCAGACAAGTCTGACGGGCACCTTGATAGACGAACTCGCTCCACCTTCACGTTCGGCTCCAGTAGCGGTGTCTCACATCTCACCATCGCTTGCCCATATGCGAACCTTCTTTGTGGAACACAGTTATCTACATCTGGAACTACCGACAACCAGGACGGCAACGGCTCGTGATATATATCAAATCTTAACTCGACGACGGCCGAATAATGCCGTAGAGCGCCGCCAACCATCAGTTACGTGGTCAGTGGTATGGCGTACCGTGCACCACCCACACCTTGATACGGGAACGCGCGCACTGTGGTATCAGGTGGTAAATGGGAAATACGTGACTCGTTCCAGATTGCATGCAATTCATATGGCGGACGAGCCACTGTGTCCGCAGTGCAATGTAATAGACACAGAGGAGCATCGCCTGATATGCGGACCTTCGGCGGACGTATGGTATTTGGTCAAAAAAATGATGGCCTTCCTCCTTCGGGTGGGGCCGCAAGCAATAGAACCACGGATACTACTTCTCCCAGATAGGACATATTATCCCCGAACAAAGACAAACGCAGTGACCTGGATTCGAGGTTTGACTGTGCGTTATCTTTTCCGAGACGGCAGTAAGAATGTGCTCGACTTTTGGGCCTTACTACAAGATCATCACTCACATCCGAGATATCGAACATATTACGCAAATTTTTTAGGGAGTGCCTTGCTTGATCCCCCACCCAGTTGGGGTGTCCCGGGTAGGAGAATGTAATTATTGATTATCAGTATCAGAACAAGAAAGGACCAGGACAGTGGAGAGGATCCACAACCACACGTGAAGACGTACCCGACACCAACGAGAGGTATAACGGGATTAGCGAGGTCCGCGCCCAAAGAGGAATGTAGACCGTTATTGTTTTGTACTGACAGAAGCAGGATGTTTTTTTTACGTAAAAAAAGTTCACGTATTTACGTTTCCCAGAAATATTTTATTTTATAAAAGTCGTCTTCCTATATATTAAAAAAAATGCTAGAAGCAGTTTATGTTTGTTATTGCTACACCGGACTGCAAACAAAAAAAAAAAGTCCACTTATTTACATTTCCCAGAAAAAAAAAGTTTGTAGAGCACTTGCCCGCGGAAAAAAAAAATGTGGTCGGCGTGACGGATTGCCGTCCTCTGGGCCCGGCTGGGTAATAAAAAAAAGATGGTAGAGCGCTTGCCCGCGAGAGGCAAAGGTCCCGAGTTCGAGTCTCGGTCGGGCACACAGTTTTAATCTGCCAGGAAGTTTCATATCAGCGCACATTCCGCTGCAGAGTGAAAATCTCATTCTGGAAACAAAGTTTTCTAATCAAATGAGTATAGGGTAATATCAACATTAGAAGAAAATGGTACAACTGGAGAAGATTCGTTACGAATATGAAGGTAGGGCAGAGAGTGTATTACTGTGAACACTTCAGTGATGGAGTTATTCTCATCACAATCGACAACAAGCCAACGACAACAACGATAATTCAGGTATACATACCGACGTCGCAAGCTGAGGATGAAGAAATAGAGAAAATACATGAGTGTATTGAAAGTGTAATACAGTACGTAAAGGGAGATGAAAATCTAATAGTCATGGAGGACTGGAATACAGTTGTAGAGGAAGGAGTGGAAGAAATGGTTACGGTAGTTATGGGCTTGTGACACGTAATGAGGAAGGAGAAAGAGTAACTGAGTTCTGTAATAAATTTCAGCTAGTAACAGCGAATACTCTTGTCAAGAATCACAACAGGAAGAGGTATACTTTGAAAAGGCCGGATGATGGGGGAAGATTTCAGTTAGATTTCATCATAGTCAGGCAGAGATTCCGAAGTAAGACAGTGGATTGTAAGGCGTACCCATGAGAAGATATAGGCTTAGATCACAGCGTAGTAGTGATGAAGAGTATGTTGAAGTTTAAGTGATTGGTCAGGAAGAATCAATACGCAAAGAAGTGGCATACGGAAGAACTAAAGAATGACAAGGTACGCTTGAAGTACTCTAAGGATATAGATAAAGCAATAAGGAATATCTCAGCAGGCAGTACAGTTTAAGAAGAATGGACATCTCTAGAAAAGGCAATCACAGATGTTGGAAAGGAAAACATATGTAGAGATTAGGTAACTGTGAAGAAACTTTGGGTAACGGAAGAATTACTTCAGTTGATCGGTGAAAGAATGAAGCACAAAAATTCCGGTGAATCCAGGAATACAGAAATGCAAGTTGCTGACGAATGAAATAAACAGGCAGTGTAAGGAGGCTAATACGAAACGGGTGTATGAGAGATGTGAAGGAATCGGAACAGAAATGACTGTGGTAAGGACTGACTCAGAATGTGAGAAAGTTAAAACTGCCTTCGGTGAAATTGAAAGCAAGAAATTCCAGTGTTAAATGCATACGAGAGAGCGCATAGGTAGGAAGAGTACATTAAAGGCCTCTATGAGGGGTAAGGTCTGTCTGATGTGATAGAAGAAGGAACAGGAGTCGATTTAAAGGGATAGGGGACACAATATTAGAATCAGAATTAAGGAGAGCTTTGGAGGACCTAAATTCAAATAAGGCAGAAGGAATTGATTACATTCCATCAGAATTTCTCAAATCATTGGTGGAAGTGGCAACAAAACGACTATTCACGTTGGTATGTAGAATGTATTAGTCTGGCGACATACCATCTGACTTTCGGAAAAATATCATCCACACAGTTAAGATGACTGCAAGAGCTGGTAAGTGCGAGAACTGTCGCACAATCAGCTTAACAGCTCATGCATCCAAGTTACTGACAAGAATAATGTACAGAAGAAATAAAAAGAAGAGATGTTAATTTGGCTGTTAGTTTGGCTGTAGGAGGCACCAGAGAGGAATTTGTGATGTTGTGGTTGATAATGAAAGTAGTACAAAAGAATGATCAATACATGTTCATAGGATTTGTCGACGTACGAAAAGTGTACGACATTGTAAAATGGTGCAAGATGTTCGAAATTCTGAGAAAAATAGGGGTAAGCTGTATGGATAGACGGGTAATATACAATATGCACAAGAGCCAAGAGGGAGTAATAAGAGTCGACGACCAAAAACGAAGTGCTCAGATTTAAAAAAAAAAGGTATAAGACAGGCATGTAATCTTCCGCTCGTATTTTTCAATCTGTACATAGAAGAAGGAATGATAAAAATAAAGGTTCGGAGTGGAATTGAAATTCAAGGTGAAAGGATCTCAATGAAAGGAATCACTGATGACATTGTTATCCTCAGTGAAAGTAAAGAAGAATTACATGATATGTTGAAGTGGTTGAGCAGGCCGATGAATACAGAGAATCGACTGCGAGTAAATCGAGGAAAGATGAATGCAATGAGAAGCAGAAGAAATGAGAACAGCGAGGAACTTAACATCAGGACTGATGGTCACGAAGTAGTTGAAGTTAAGGAATTCCACCTCCTAGGTAGCAAAATAGATAATGACGGACGGAGCAAGGAGGACATCAAAAATCGGACTAGCACTGGCTAAAAGGGCATTCGTGGCCAAAACAACTCTACGAGTATCAAACATAGGTCTTAATTTAAGGAAGAAATTGCTTTAGAATGCGCCCTTGGAGCACATCATTGTATGGTGATGACACATAGAATTTGGGGAATCTGGGACAGAAGAGAATCGAAGCATTTAAGATATTGTACCAGAGACGAATGTTGAAACTTAGGTGGATTGATGAGGTAAGGAATGAGCAGGTTCTAAATTTTTTAGTGATACGTAATTCCAGGATAAGCTCGAAAACGTGGGCCCGAATTTATCTTTCAGATCCTAGAAATCATTCCCATATTTACAAATGATTTCTTCCACATTTTCACCATTGTTTTTGCAATAACCAAGATCAGATCAAATTTTGGAACTCGTAAAACTAAGTGTAGATTGCAATAAAATTATGCTAAAGCTTGGTGTCAACTCCCCGCTTAGGAGTATGTTTCGTAGCATCTGTCACTAAACCACGCTTTAAGAGTTTATGTTTTGGTCTGATGGCTGCAATAGCCGAAACGTCTTATTTAATGAAGATTTACCAACTAACTAGAAGGATTTAGTCGCAAAAGTCCGTAATGATCAATAACTAGGTCCGTACTGGTAGAGGTGAATGAATCTCAGCTTCATATTTCAGGATCTCAGCACAAAATTCGTTTTAAAACGAGCTCAGTTTCGTTATTATCTGATATTAACAATTGTTCACTACCTAAACTGCATGAGTTTTATCTTCAGATATACCCTGAACAGATCTTTACACATTTCGCAACGTTGTTTACGTCTTGAATTTCAAATACGTGCAATAGCAGATGTACTCAGATACGACACTGTTTTGATGTTACCTAGCGATAAACTATATTGCGTTCAGAATTATTAGTCAAGTCCTTGTTAGACGGATAGAGACATTCACAATATCGTGGCAAGTCATATCACCCAATAGAGAAGCGTTCACCCAAGCAACCCGATACCT
This sequence comes from Schistocerca americana, assembly GCF_021461395.2. Taxonomy (NCBI): domain Eukaryota; kingdom Metazoa; phylum Arthropoda; class Insecta; order Orthoptera; family Acrididae; genus Schistocerca; species Schistocerca americana. The sequence continues at coordinate 215,451,149 of NC_060122.1, read as the reverse complement.
CACCAAGTGTAGGCAGCGTATGAGGCATTACTGTTAGAAACAAAGGAAATGTATGATTCCACTGGTTATCACTACTGTAAAAATAAAGTTGAAAGTCATTCTAAAGGGCTCTGAAAAAATTACGCTTTTGGTATGCTAAAAGGTGCTGTGGTTCGGGGTAAACGTTAAATTCCAGATGTGCTTTATGATTCAGCTGAAATGTTGAGGGAGAAAGGGAAGGACAGGGTATGCCATCGCAAATAGCACACATAGTGAACTGCGTCATCTAAACTTGCTTTTAGGTTTAGAACAGCTTTATCATTACGTCGCTGGTAAAAGAATTTCTGTTATTCAACTAGCTTCACAACCAACTTCCTATGCATGAGCTTCATTCAGGACTGCGTCAAAAATCATCGGCGAAGCATCTCTGTGGGCATGTGTGACAAGGAGAACTCCAAACCGCATCGTATGAGATTTCGTTACTCTTCGTGGTACCGCAAACACTACAGCGTGTGATTCGTTAACACTTAACTGTCTTAATTGTTTCAGTGACACTGTTGATACAGGTTCAGCGATTTTTGTACATATTTTAAACAGCTTGTAATTATGTTTTTGTAAAAAATCTGCTGACGAAGTACATACAAGCGTTCACTGAAATTGGTTAAGAAATGTGGTATGTTTATTTGATAACTTTGCAATACTAATTACGAATATAAGTTATATTTGAAGGTATCCTCTGAATGGTTTGTTGCGGTCCGCTACGAATTCCTCTTCTGTACCAACCTCATGTCAGTTATAAAAAAATATCGTTTAACGCCCTTTTTCACACCGGTAATCGCGTCGAGAAGGTTCTTGAGCAGTCTGTTTTGTCTCCTGAAACCATCCTTCATGCAGTTTCTTCTTCTTCTTTTTCTTCTGCTGCTGACTATGGTTGCCCCTGTGTCTGCCTCATTCCGTGGATGTACTAGATCGACTGCTGTCCCATCTCTTGGGTGGTCGTCCAGTTAGTCGTTTCCCTTGCGGTCATCCACGTTTACAAATTTTGCCTAGTGTTGAAGGGTCCATCCTTTCCACATGATACTTCCGATTTTTGTTTATTTAATTTATATTCTGTACTCCACATTGTTTCCTTATCGACACATTTGTTCTTTTGTCCCACATGATTACTCCTTGGATCTGTCTTAGTACCTTCATTTCCACCACCACTGCATATGTCAAAACAGAATGAACGGTTATTTTATAAGTTTTTATTTTTCCCTCATTTGTCATAAATTTGTTTCTCCCTACCGTATGTTGCAGACGTTCGGCTACGCTTACTGCCTTTGTTACTTGATTTTTCTCTTACATGGCTAAGTCTTTATAGTTCTTGGTAACAGTCCCTAGGTAATTAAAGCTCCTCACTTGTTCAGCTGACACACCATCTACTTTTAATTTACATCGTACGGGTGATTCTAAAGTTACCATGCTCTAAACTTTTTAATATGAGATTTCCATGTTATATTGCTTAGCTGCTTTATTAAACTTGTGAAGTAAAATTTCTAAATTACCCTCATTATTTGCTATCAGTGCGACATCATCAGCATAGCATATAATAATTACCTCTTTATTTCTCGTTTTATAGGCCAGTTACCTTCTTGCGTCATCAATGATGTGGTCCATTACTAAGTTGGACGGGAGTGGACTTAATGAGACTCTTTGTCTAATTCGTTTATCTTTTCGTTTTGTTACTTGTATATAAATTTTCTCTTGTCGATTAAGGTTTGATTTATATCCCTTTTTGCTAATCTTGTCAAAGGCTTATGACAAGTCAAGGAAGCACATGTAGGCTGGGTCATTAAATTTCATGGATTTCTTCACAGTCTGTCCTAAAGTGAAAAAAAGCATCTATTATGATCGTCTTTTTCCTGAATCCTTGCTGTTCTTCTGCTATTTCAATATAACTATGCACTCTGTCTGTAATTATTGATGTTAACAGTTTTAAGGTTGTATCACGGAGCATAATTTCGCCGTAATTGTCTACTTGTTTCTTATCTCCTTTTTTGCACACTGCAATTGTAGTACTTTCTCTCTATTCTCTTGGTATCCTGCCTTCCTTCATGATATTATTAAACAAAATCTGAAGCTGTTGATATAAAAAAACGTAATTTAAGATAAGTTTCCCACTGTACTTTGCTTACATTATGTTCATTAATATCCTTCTTTTACCCTGGGGCATCCAGTATAACTTCTTTTGTGATCCACAAAGGTCTCATTCCATACCTTTGTATATCGCTCTCAAAAATCCTGTTTTATTTTCCAAATATCAGCGTTCATCCTTGTACGAATGGCCTTATACGCCGTATAACCTTCTTTAGTTTAACTATCTGTCTAATTTAGGAATTCTTTCTTCTTCTAAGTAGTAAATTCTTTAACATCTTGGTTAAGCCATGGTGTTTAGTATGTTGTGCTGCCTACTATCACATTCACACTTTTCATACCTAAAGCTTCTCGTGCTACCTCTTGTATATTCGAACTCATAGTACTCCATCTAGCTTCCACGTCTTGTTCGTTTATACATAGTTTCTTACAGATTATTGGCTGTAGTCTAGGTTGTGATGAAATCGATAACCGCGCGCTGACCTCTTCTGTAACTCCAGATGCATTTTTGCTACAGCTAATGGTCAAAGTATGCGTCATTAATTCGTAAGTCGTCCAATGCAACATAATAAATTAGGTCTTCTCACTTCCATTTAATTCTGTTTCATTAAATCTCCGTTTAATGCCTGGAATCATCGAATCGCCAACACGTCTACAGAAATCTCCCATGAGCAAGATTTTTCCTGTTTTGAGAGTAGTATCAATTGCAGCTTGGCGATTATTACAAAAGATTTCTCTTTATGGTTTACTTCTTCCCACATCAAATGCTTATACAGAAAGTATGTATTTTCGGCGCACATATATATACTTCAGATTGATAATTGATAGTTTCCTCCTCCCTCTGAGTTTCGACATACTGAATAACACTGTACTGCTGTCTATGACAATAGTCGTAGGAAGGACAGTATGATCTAAGATAAAAGTCGAAACAACCTTTAGTGGAGTTAAAAGTATATATATATATATATATATATATATATATATATATATATATATATATATATATATATATGGAAGTAGTGTATTGAACGCCTCTTTGAGGGGGGAAGATTGGTCTCAAAACATGATAGAAAAATTGGAACTCTAAGGGGAAGTCACAGGGGATCCAGAATTAGTGTCGGAATTTAACCAAGTTTTTGAAGACTTGCGAGCAAATAAGACATAAGGAATAGATCATTGACGCAAGCTGCAAACGAACAAGATTTAAAACTGGTGTGTAGAATCAATGACACAGGAGGCATATCATCAAGCTTTTGTAAAAATAGCATCCACACAATCTCGAGGACAGCAAGTCAGTTTAACGGTTCTCGCATCCAAGACGCTGAAAAGAATAATATGCGGAAACATGGAAAAGATAACTTAGAATTTGTTGTACGAAGATTTGTTTGGCTTTAGGAGTGGTAAAGGCACCAGAGAGGTATCTCTGACGTTGTAACTGATAATGGAAGCAAAACTTAAGAAAAATCAAGCCATCTACAAACGTTTTGTCGACATAGAAAAAGTATTCGACATAGAATAGGGGTGCAAAATGTTCGAATGTCAGCGAAAAATCACAATAAGCTATGAGAAAATATTACAATATACGGTATATACGTGAACCAAGAGAAAAAAATAGGAATGGAAGACCAAGAACGAAGTGCTCGGATTAAAAAGGATACAAGGCAAAGATGAAATTTTCGCGCCTGATGTTCAATCTTTTTGTCGAAGAAGCAATTATGGAAATAAAAGAAAGTTTCAGATTTGGGATTAAAATTCGGGATGAAAGAGTATCGCTTGTGGCACTGACGTCCTCAGTGAAACTAAGGAAGAATGCAAGACCTTTAGAATGGAATGAAAATTGTAATAAGAGCACGCTATTGATTAAGGGTGAACAGAATGTAAAGGCAAGTAATGATGATAGTGTGAGACTGGTGATAAAAGCATAAAAACTGATGGCCTCAATTAGCACTTGACGGGTGAGGCAAGAACAACATAATAAGCACTCCAGCAGGGGCAAAAAGTGAATTCCTGGCCAAGAGACGTCTCCTAGTATCAAACATAGGCGTTATTTCAAGGTGGTTCTTAGAGCGTAGGTTTGTAGCACAGCGTTGTACGGTAGTGAATCATGGACTATGGGCAAACTGGAACAGAAGAGAATCGAAGCATTGGAGGTGTTTGACTGCAGAAGAATACTTAAAATCAGGTGGACTGAAGGAATTACGGGTGCGTGAGCAATTTGAAATTCATGTCGGTTGTGAGCGAGACTTTAAGGGTGACTGTCGTATACGTGTTTGCTGATTCGTATGGCTGTCTCGTGAATAATTCAATATTAAAAGAGGAGATGAAAGTGGGTCAGGTGGGATTACACGCATTGCACGGGGTTCCTACAACAAAATCGAATAACTTCGTTGAAAGAACCCAACGGAAATTTACGACGATTTGAGTGAGGTGTGTGGGAACAGTGTAGTGGATCGTAGCAGAATATCGCGGTTGTCTGTCTGTTTACGTGAAGGTCGGTTAAGCGCAGAGGACTCCCTAAAAATGGAAGGCCATGTGAAAAAGACTACACGTCTCACTTTACTGTTAACGACATTTTGAGAGAGAAATAAATGAGAAGAAACTGCATTTGAGGTCAGAATGTCTGTCACTTCAGTTTGAAGATTCACAACTGAAAAGTTAAAGACGAGGAAAGTTGCTGCCAGATGGGTTCACTATGATGTGCGTGAAGAGCAGAAAGCAGGTCGCAAAAAAATCACAGTAGAATTGCTTCGTTATCGAACTGAAGGAGAACAGTTTCTGGAAAGGATTGTTGCACTTAATAAAACCTCGATACAAATTTTAAGCCGGAAGTCTCAGTCGTCAGAGTAGAAAAGTTCCGACTGCCCACGCCAGAAAAAATTCTGCCGCCAACTTTCAAAGGTGAAAATAACGCCGATCTTTGTATATGACATGCTAGAAGTCATACCTATAAACAGAATGCCCGACTGGCCGTCTATAAGTGCTTCGTGGTACAAGCTGTTTGTTCAAAATGTTTTCCAACCGAAAATTTGTCAAAGAAGGCCTGATATGCATGCAGTTGGTGACCTCATTTTGCACGATAATGCAAGACCGCTTATGCCCTACCAGTGAGAGAAACGCTCGGCTTTCCCATCCATCAAACAGTCCTAATATGAGTCCATTGGAAATCAGTTGGAATATAAGACATTTTCTTGAGATCGAGAAGCTTATGTCCACGAATCAGCATGGTTTTAGACAGCATCGTTAGTGCAGAACTCAGCTTGCCCTTTCCTCATATGATATTCTGCGAAATATGGATGAAGGGCATTGCATATTTTTTTTTGGTTTCCAGAAAGCATTTAACACGGTTCCCCACTGCAGTCCGTTAACGAAGGTGTGTAACAAATTCACAGCTATGTGAGTGGTTCGAAGACTTCGTAAGTTTCAGAATGCAGTATGTTGTCTTCGAAGCCAAATGTTCTTCAGAGACAACGGTATCTTCAGTAATGCCCCATGGAAGGGTGATAGGACCGCATTTGTTCTCTGTATACTTAAACGATTTGGAGGACAGAGTGGGCAGCGATATGTGGTTGATTGCTGATGATGCAGCAGTGTACGGTAAGATAACGAAGTTAATGGCCTGTCGAAGATAAAAAATGACATAGACAAAATTTTTAGTTGGTGTGATGAATGTCACCTAGATCTAAGTGCAGAGAAATGTAAATTAAAGCCGACGAGTAGGAAAAACAAACCCGTAATGTTCGAATACAACATTAGAAGTGTCCTGCTTGACACAATCACGTCGTTTAAATGTCTGGGTGTAACGAATCAAAGCGATGTGAGATGGAACGAGCATGTAGGGACTGTGGTAGGGAGAGAAAATGGTCGACTTTGGTTTATTGGGATAATTTTGAGTAAGCGTGGTTCATTTGTAAGGGAGACCGCAGAGATGACGTTTGTGCGACCTATTCTTGTGTGTTTGGACCCGTAGGTCGCATTAATGGAAAATATGGTGTCACCGCAAGACACCACACTTGCTAGGTGATAGCCCTTAAATTGGCCGCGGTCCGTTAGTATACGTCGGACCCGCGTGTCGCCACTGTCAGTGATTGCGACCGAGCGCTACCACACGCAGGTCTAGAGAGACGTCCTAGCACTCGCCCCAGTTGTACAGCCGACTTTGCTAACGATGCTACACTGACAAATACGCTCTCATTTGCCTAGACGATAGTTAGCATAGCCTTCAGCAACGTCATTTACTACGACCTAGCAAGGCGCCATTACCAGTTAATATTGAAATTATAAAACATGTATCAACAAGAGCGATGGACACCAATTATGGATTAAAGTTATTACATCAACTACGTACTTTATTTGCTACTATTAATTCCCTTAACTGTTCCAGACCTCGCGTCAGCCTGAGTGAGCTTAAGCGCGTGCCTTTCGGCTTCCTCTCATAGTGACTCGTCTGTCTTGCCAAGTCACAACACAGGACATCGAAGCAATTCAAAGGCGGTCTTCTAAATTTTGATATTGATAGGTCTGAGAAACACCTAAGTGTGAAACGTCCCCTTAGGAAAATTTATGAATTACTGTGCTGTTAAACCTCTTACGTTATTTGATTTTCAAACAGCTGAGCAGAACTGAACGTACTCAGACATTTCTCTCTTTACTTATTCTGATCAACACTAAACTGACACAATATTTTTAGCGCAACGCAATCCGACTTTCAATAATCCCTACAAAAGAATGGCCCTGACTGACAATAACCTATACCTATCATGAATCACTTACCTCACAAAAATCTTCGTTACTCGAACTACTGCAATACAGCGAGCGCCACTACTGCCAGCTAAATAAAAGATTCTAACTACTGAAGGCACTAACTACTGATAGGCATAGTCAGCAAATGAAAGATTTTGATAGAGAACAAACAATGTATTTTTGCCGGCCGAAGTGGCCGTGCGGTTAAAGGCGCTGCAGCCTGGAACCGCAAGACCGCTACGGTCGCAGGTTCGAATCCTGCCTCGGGCATGGATGTTTGTGATGTCCTTAAGTTAGTTAGGTTTAACTAGTTCTAAGTTCTAGGGGACTAATGACCTCAGCAGTTGAGTCCCATAGTGCTCAGAGCCATTTTTTTGAAACAATGTATTTACCTTAATAATGTTCCAAAGTCATCATATACGTGGTGAGTCACCTAACATTACCGCTGGATATATTTCGTAAACCACATCAAATACTGACGAATCGATTCCACAGACCGAACGTGAGGAGAGGTGCTAGTGTAAATGGTTAATACAAACCATTAAAAAAATGCACAGAAGTATGTTTTTTAACAGAAACCTACGTTTTTTAAATGGAACCCCGTTAGTTTTGTTAGCACATCTGAACATATAAACAAATACGTAATCCGTGCCTTTTGTTGCATCGTAAAATGTTAATTACATCCGGAGATATTGTAACCTAAAGTTGACGCTTGAGTACCACTTCTCCGCTGTTCGATCGTGTGTATCGGAGAGCACCGAATTACGTAGGCATCCAAAGGGAACGGTGATGGACCTTAGATACAGAAGAGACTGGAACAGCACATTATGTCCACATGCTAACACCTTTTTATTGGTCTTTTTCACTGACGCACATGTACATTACCATGAGGGGTGAGGTACACGTACACACGTGGTTTCCGTTTTGAATTACGGAGTGGAATAGAGTGTGTCCCGACATGTTAGGCCAATAGATGTTCAATGTGGTGGCCATCATTTGCTGCACACAATTGCAATCTCTGGCGTAATGAATGTCGTACACGCCGCAGTACATCTGGTGTAATGTCGCCGCAGGCTGCCACAATACGTTGTTTCATATCCTCTGGGGTTGTAGGCACATCACGGTACACATTCTCCTTTAACGTACCCCACAGAAAGAAGTCCAGAGGTTTAAGATCAGGAGAACGGGCTGGCCAATTTATGCGTCCTCCACGTGCTATGAAACGCCCGTCGAACATGCTGTCAAGGGTCAGCCTAGTGTTAATTGCGGAATGTGCAGGTGCACCATCATGCTGATACCACATACGTCGACGCGTTTCCAGTGGGACATTTTCGAGCAACGTTGGCAGATCATTCTGTAGAAACGCGATGTATGGTACAGCTGTTTGGGCCTCTGCAATGAAGTGAGGACCAATGAAGTGGTCGCCAATAATTCTGCACCATACATTTACAGTCCACGGTCGCTGTCGCTCTACCTGTCTGAGCCAGCGAGGATTGTCCACGGACCAGTAATGTATGTTCCGTAGATTCACTGTCCCGTGGTTTGTGAAACCCGCTTCATCGGTAAACAGGTAGAACTGCAACGCATTCTCTGTTAATGCCCACTGACAGAATTGCACTCGATGATTAAAGTCATCACCATGTAATTGCTGATGTAGCGACACATGAAACGGGTGAAAGCGGTGACGATGCAGTATGTGCATGACACTACTTTGACTCAGTCCACCGGCTCTCGCAATGTCCCGTGTACTCATGTGTGGGTTCATGGCAACAGCAGGTAACACACCAACTGCACCCGCTTCTCCTGTGACGGGCCTGTTACGGACCCGTTTGCGTGCTACGACCACACCTGTTGCATACAGTTGGCGGTAGATGTTTTGCAATGTGCGGCACGTTGGATGCTCTCTGTCCAGGTACCGTTCTGCGTACACCCTGCAGGCTTCTGCTGCATTTCGTCGACACTCGCCATAGATGAGTATCATCTCCGCCTTTTCAGAGTTCGAATACACCATGGTCACAGTTCCTACAACACTACACTATCACAGACGTCTGGTAACACGGTGTACTACAGTTGGTCTGCGTGCGGAGACGAATGCAGAATAACAATAGCAGCAAGCGCTACATGCGGACACTGCGACAGCTAGACCAAATCTCAACAGTGCACTACAGCAACACTCGCAAACACGGTCGTCATCGTAAACATGTCCCTGCAGATGCTGTTCGCCGACCGTGGCCCGTGTCTGTTACAACACGCAACTGAACGTCGGAGGTTTCAAGCGTCAACTTTAGGTTACAATATCTCCGGATGGAATTAACATTTTACAATGCAACAAACGGCACTGATTACGTATTTGTTTATATGTTCAGATGTGCTAACAAAACTAACGTGGTTCCAGTTAAAAAAACGTAGGTTTTTGTTAAAAAACATACTTCCGTGCATTTTTGCATGGTTTGCATTAAACAGTTACACCACCCCCTCTCCTCACGTTCGGTCTGTGGAATCGGTTCGTCAGTATTTGATGTGGTTTACGAAATATATCCAGCGCTAGCGTTAGGTGAGTCACCCTGTATATATCAGTTCATGATATCAAATATTACAAATTTACTCTTTCTGATGGACACACGTCCAGATCGTCCGCTCTCAAAATTCTGCCATTTCTCTCCCCACATCCACCACTGCTGGCGGCTGACCTCCAACTGTGGAACGCTACGCGCTGTTCATATCCAACTGCCCAACACTACAATGGTGAATATTCCAACAATACCTACCAGCCACAGACTGCACACAGCACAGCCAGTGGTTTTCGTAGAGAGCGCTAGGTGACGTTACCAACATAAAAACCTAAACAGCCTACTTACAAGTGTTGCGGAGGTGCTTGGGAAACTGAAATGGGAATCCCTGGAGGGAAAGCGACGTTCTTTCCCAGGAACACCATTGAGAAAAGGACCATGAAGATAAGATACGAGAAATGAGAGCTTATATGGAGGCACATAGACAGTTGTTTTTTTTTCCTCGTTCTATTTGAGAGTAGAACAGGAAAGGAAATGACAAGTAGTGATTCAGGGATTCCTCCGCCACGCGCTTTACGGTGGCTTGCGGAGTACCTATGTAGATGTAGATGTTACCCAAATGTAAGGAACAACTCCGTGTAAGACGATTTGACGGAAGTGCTGAATCTTCAGTGAGGTGACTCGCGTAATCACACAGCCCTAAAATGAAGGTGGGCTACACGGAATACAGAAGTTGCCAAAGCGCTGGGAAGGTGTCAATCGAGATTATGTTGAAGGCGTGTAACCGTGTCTTATAAAGTAATTTCTTTGGTCTATCATACCGTGTGCAGATCCTCTGAAATGACACTCATATTGAATAGTGTCTTTATCACACGCCTGTTATACTCCAGTGCCTTCATCTTTCCATACTGTGGATGTTCACATTACATCCTCTTTTTCGTCTTTAATGCTTGTCAAGGCAACAAAAGGAAGTGAGTTGCTCCGGTTAGTTTAGAACAAGCGTACAATTAAAGGAACAGTCAGAATACACATTCTTACATAAAGATGAGCTACTTCATCCCTCTACGTCCTTGTGCTATCTCACCCCCATCTGCTTTTCACGCTCTACTGCTTCCTCGTATGCGCGAAATTAGAGGAATATTTGTCTTTGACTTTTTCTAGGATCGACGCCAGCAGTGTCAAGAGCTGGGAAAACTATTGCTTCGGCAAGCCGTACTTTCCAGTTCCTCTTTTTTTCCCCCCTGTGGGTCTGATTATAAATCTATGATGCAAGTGTAACACGGCGTGTAGGACCGGTCGGGACCCTGTGCGGTGAAGCGTTGAGCTGGAGGGCGCGCGGCCGGCCCAGCTCCAGCTCCAGAGCTGGAGGGCGGAGTTGTAGCCTGGAGAGGCGCCAGCGGACTCCGGCCAACTTGCGGCGCAGCAAACAATGAGGCGTCCCTCCCTCCGGCCGCCGCTGCCTTTTTAATTTGCTCTCCATTTCGCAGAAATAGCGCTCTAGTTGGGCAGCAGAGATAGACCGGTCCCAAATAATCCTTCGCAGTTCTCAATGGACCCCAGCCCGCATGAATTGCTCCTGTGGCGCTTTTTCTGGGCCTCGGACGCCCTCGACGAAAGCGGTACTTACTGAATATTATCTTCTTACGCTAGCTCTGCAGATTAAACATTCGTGCTCGCAATATAGTTGTATGATGAGTGAAGATCTACCGTGCGTTAACACCAGATTAGAGCTTGAAGCACACAAAAACTATCAAAAGAAAAACATACACTGAGGTGACAAAAGTCGTGGGACAGCGATGTGAACACACACAGACGGCGAAAGTATCGCGTAGACGAGATATAAAAGGGCATTGCACTGGGGGAGTTGTCGTTTATATTCGGGTGAAAACGGTTCCGACGTGACCATGACCGCACGGCGGGAGTTAACAGACGTTGAACTCGAAATGGTAATTAGAGCTAGTCACGTGGGACATTACATTTCGGAAATTGTTGTATTCCGCGATCAACAGTGTCAGTAGTCACCCGGGAATAGCAAATTTAGGGAATTACCTCTCACCACTGACACCCAGGGGCGACAGCCTTCAGTTAACGACTGAGAGCAGCGGTGTTTGTGTAGAGTTGCCAGCATTAGTAGACAAGCAAAACTCGTGAAATAACCGCGTAAATCAATGTGGCAACATATCCATTAGGACATCGAGGCAAAATCTGGCGTTAATGTGCTTCGGCAGCAGACGACCGACGCGAGTGCCTTAGCTAACACCAACTCATGGCCTGCAGTGCCGCACATGGGCTCGTGAATACAGTGGCCTGCCAGTTGAGTCCCAATTTGAGTTGCTAATAGCTGATGTAGGGTTCGAGTGTGGCGCAGACCCCACGAAGCCATGGGCCCAAGTTGTCCATGTGGTGTCACCGCCAGACACCACACTTGCTAGGTGGTAGCTTTAAATCGGCCGCGGTCCATTAGTACATGTCGGACCCGAGTGTCGCCACTGTCAGTGATAGCAGACCGAGCGCCACCACACGGCAGGTCGAGAGAGACTTACTAGCACTCGCCCCAGTTGTACGGGCGACTTAGCTAGCGATGCAACACTGACGAAGCGTCGTTTATTTGCAGAGAAGATAGTTAGAATAGCCTTCAGCTAAGTCAATGGCTACGACCTAGCAAGGCGCCATAGCAATTGATAGTTATCGTATGAAGCATGTCTCATCAAGAACGATGTATACAAATCATGATTAAAGTTAAGTATTTCAGCAGCTACGTACTTTTCTTTGTAGCATTCATTCCGTATCCTGTTTCAGACCTCACGCCAGCCTGCTTGAGTTTAACGCGTGCATTTCGGCCTTCTCTAGCTGTACAACAGTCCACAAGGCACTGTGCAAGTAGGTGACCGCTCCACAGTGGTGTGATCAGGATTCTCATGCAATGAACGGGGTCGTCTGGTACAATTGAATCTTTCATTGATGGAAATGGTAATGATCGGTTACTTGGAGACAATATGCGCCATTCACTGGCTTCACCTCCGCAAACATCGATAGAATTTTATGGGTGACAATGCTTACGTCATCGTACAAAAAATGTTCGTGACAGGTTGAAGAACATTCTGGACATTTCGAGCGAATCATTTGGTCACTCAGAATGATACAATTCGTGAAAAAAATCCTTCAGCTGTAACATTTTCGCAATTATGGACGGCTATACAGGCAGCAATTCTCATTATTGCTGCAGGGTACTTCGAACGACTTGTTGAGTCCATGCCATGTCAAGTTTCTGGCAATACGCAGGGCAAAAAGAGGTCCGGCACGACATTAGGAAGTATTCCATAACTTTTGTCACCTTAGTTCAAAAAAATGATTCAAATGGCTCTGAGCACTATGGGACTTAACTTCTGAGGTCATCAGTCCCCTAGAACTTAGAACTACTTAAACCTAACTAACCTAAGGACATCACACACATCCATGCCCGAGGCAGGATTCGAACCTGCGACCGGAGCGGTCGCGCGGTTCCAGACTGTAGCACCTAGAACCGCTCGGCCACCCCGGCCGGTTCATCTCAGTTTAATCAACTCTATGTAATTCTCTTCAAATAGTTCAAAAGGCTATAAGTACTATGGGACGTAATATCTGAGATCATCAGTCCCCTAGACATAGAACTACTTAAACCAACTAACCGAAGGACATCACACATGCCCGAGGCAGGATTCGAACCTGCGATCGTAGCAGCAGCACGGTTCCGGACTGAAGCGGCTAGAGCCGCTCGGCCACAACTGCCGGCTGTAATTCTCTCTGAAGGGGATTGAAGAGGATACCCCTTGTTGTACGAAATAGAGGGTGTAACGAAAGATATGGTGAAACTGTCACGAAATGTGAAACTTCAAGGCAGATTAAAACAGCGCGCCAGACCAAGCCTCAAATTCTGGATATCTGCCATCCGCGGGCAAGTGGTTTGCACGACTCACGACCCCTTCTCACAGCCTTACTTCCGCCAGTTCATCTCCTACCGTACAAACTTCCAAATGGTTCAAATGGCTCTGAGCACTATGGGACTTAACTTCTGAGGTCATCAGTCCCCTAGAACTTAGAACTACTTAACCCTAACTAACCTGAGGACATCACACATGTCCATACCCAAGGCAGGACTCGAACCTGCGACCCTAGCGGTCGCGCGGTTCCAGACTGTAGCGCCTAGAACCGCTCGGCCACACACGCCGGCTACAGACTTACAGAAAACGTTCCTCACGTACCCTGAGGAATAAAATATGTTATATGGCCATGGATCAGGAAACGCTTCATTTTCACATTATACCTTATTTCCTACTTCTCTTATAATCGCGCTTATCGTGGGCCGACCTCTGTGGCGCTTTAGTCCGGAACCGCGCTGCTGCTACGGTCGCAGTTTCGAATCCTTCCTCGGGCATGGCTGTGTGTGATGTCCTTAGGTTAGTTAGGTTTAAGTAGTTCTATGCCTAGGGGACTGATGACATCAGATGTTAAGTCCCATAGTGCTTAGAGCTATTTGAACCATTTGCTTGTCGTGGGAAAAAGAGAGAAGCAGAACGTTGCTGCATTACATGAGACGTTTTCTTATATGCAACGTTTAGACTCACCTCCTAAATTATATTTGGTTAGAATTTACAGCAAGTTGTCAGTCTTAGGCTCACGGCCAACGTTCTGATTCAACGAAGGTAATGTCGACATGCGATTAACGTCGCTGGTCTACTATCGTCAAGCACGTATATCAGCTGTTTAGTATTCATCACGAAAATTGTTTACCGTACAGTGCAATGGAAGTATACTCAGATGCCACGGTGGTAGATGCCCGTTTATAGATAAGTGTAGTACATTTTCTGACGGACATGTCCAACGGATCAGACATCTCTTCCAATGGCATCTGGGACATATAATAACTGGAGGAATAGAAAGGAAATGGGATTGGAAAGAGATAGGAAGTAAATAGTTATTTCTAGCTGCACAGGGGATAGCGGCATTGCAACGGCAAGAGCTGAAATTTATTTCAGACCGGGACGTGAACCCAGATGCTCAGCTTCTCTAAAACAGCTGCCTAAACCGCCCATCTGGACATGCTTTCTGTCAGACCCAAATTCCGACATCCTCCTCGCCGTACAGCCCCCCCCCCTCATTCCTCCCACTAAGCCCTACTTTCACATTTCTGATTCCCGTACTATTTCCTTACCTTGGTTACGCATACACACGGAAGCTTTTTCATCATACAGATTTCACGCCCATAGATTTATAGGTAAGAGTGGCGATACGATCTAGACGAATATCGTATGGATACGATGTTGTACCTGAAATCCTACGGGAATTGGAAAACTGAGTAGGGGTTAACGGGCGAAAAAAAAAAGCGTGTCCAGATGGCCGATGGTGTTAAATCAGCCAGTGTAGAGGAGCGGAGAATCTGGGTTTGAGTCACATTCCAGCACAAATTTTCATCTCTCGCCGTCGCTATCCCACAATGCTCTATGCCGCTGGAAGTCGCTATATCCTTCCTACTTCTTCCTGATGCCGTTTAATTAGCATTAATCCTTTCAACACAGTTATTTATGTAGAAGGTCCTTTGCTGTATGAATTAACAGGTAGCAACGGCCGCGAGCTCACCATTTGTATCGGGAGACATTTCCAGAACGAAAGCGCCCCTACAGGATGCCGTTTGAAACAGTTGATCGTCCTCTTTGGGAGCGTGGAACGTTTAAGTGCATTACTTGCGAGTTGGGGAGAGGAACTTCTTCGTGTGAGGGACGACAATCCTGGTGTCAGCGTAAGACAATAAGCTGCAACATGTAATGTTCACCATATGGCTGTCTCTAGAGTGCTACATGAGAACCGCCTGTATCCGTACGTTGTAAAGCCTGTGCGGGCACTAACAGTTAAGCCTAGGACTGGCAGATAAGCCTCATTAATACACTGACCTCTTTGGAGGTGTTATGGGTACATTGCCTTGGGATGAAATATTCTCCAAACGCTATTGTGGCTCATTGCAGTAGTTAGTGTGGAAAGTCTCCTTGTCGAGATTCCTGGAGAGCGTTCGACTGTTTCCTGCACCACATCTTCAACGAAAGATGTAATATGGGCAGGTATACCCTCTCCTGCGCAGCACACCGATCCGTTTCCGCGATCTGAAGACAGTAATTGCCAAAATTTGCATGCCAGAAGGGCGTCTTGCTCCGACTCATTAACCCTCTAACGTTTGCTGGGTACATTGCGACCTATACAAGTCGAAGGCAATTGCAGATCTTATCATTTATTTAACAGCGTCGTTGTGTTGTCCACCAGTGGTGCTGTCGGCGGCAGCTGTGTCGGACGATCCCTGTGAATCTCGAAAGCCACCTAACGCGAACTTTCATCATGCTCCAGTTGGAGCTGGGAAGTGAACTGACTAGTTCTCACACCGAATTCTGCGAGCAGAACTCGAAGAAGTTCTGACACTAGCAGAGGATGATGAGCCACCCTAGTTGCTGCTCTCTTCCCTCGTAACATTCATCCTTCTTCGAGAGCCAATGCTAGCCTCTTGCGAGCAGTCATCCAATTGTGAAGCGTCCTCCCACTTCCCAATAATCTTCTAAAACTCTGACGTCAGACCAGGCTAACCAATGTAATTCCCACATTTTCGTGCTTAGAGACCTACCGCTAAAGAAAGAAATGCGTTTTGGCTCTGTCCTGCCGGTGCTTTCAAGCAGCGTGTTAACAATTTGTTTCCTACGACGACACACCAAAGGTTCCTGTCTTCTTTATATGTAAGGGCTATTCGGAAAGTATGTTCCGACGGTCATGAAATGGAGACTACTGTGAAAATGCGATGAAATTTTCCACACATGTGTTGGATACTGTCGCTAGTATGCCCGTCGATCGCGACATATCGTTCTTTTCGCACAGTGAGCACTTAAAGATGTTTAGAAAGCAGTGTCTCCCTCCATGTACGAGAGCCTCGTGAGAGATTTTATGCGTTTTGTTCTTCATGACAATTCTCGGCCGTACTCTGCAAGGGCAATGAAGATGCTATTGCAGAGTTTTCGCTGGGAAGCGTTTCATCTCCACATCACAGCCCGTAATTGGCTCTTCCTTTCATCTCTGCTTACATGAGGCGCTGGCTATGAAGACAATATTTTAGCACAGACAACGAGGTGTAGACGAGAGTAGAGAATGGGCGGAAACCACAGACACCTACATCTACATGGATACTCTGCAAATTACATTTAAGTGCCTGGCAGAGGGTTCATCGAACCACCTTCACAATTCTCTGTTATTCGAATTTCGTACAGCGCGTGGAAAGAATGAACACGTATATCTTTCCGTACGAGCTCTGATTTCCCTTTTTTATCGTGTTGATCGTTCCTCCCTATGTAGGTCGGTGTCAACAAAATATTTTCGCATTCGGAGGAGAAAATTGGTGATTGGAATTTCGTGAGAAGATTCCGTCGCAACGAAAAACGCCTTTCTTTTAATTATGTCTAGCCCAAATCCTGTATTATTTCTGTGACAGTCTCTCCCATATTTCGCGATAATACAAAACGTACTGCCCTTCTTTGAACTTTTTCGATGTACTCCGCCAGTCCTATCTGATAAGGATCCCACACCGTGCAGCAGTAATCTAAAAGAGGACGGACAAGTGTAGGCAGTCTCCCTACGAAGAATGTCTAAACTGGAGCGGCGACGATATAGAGAAGCATCTGTAAGGTGTAACTAAGGATTGCAAATTACTTCTTTTATGTTTTTTACAGTGGTTTCCATTTCGTGACCGATCGGAACTTACTTTCCGAATAGCTCACGTATATGAAGTTCCAGCTACTTTTTTTTTTGTTTTGTTTGGGACGAGAAACTTGCATTCTCATACTTATAGAAGCCTCACATTTTGCCTGCCATGTTCTGCGGAAAGCATAGAACCATAAATACCTGTAGCTTTTAACAGGGCCTGCGTAGTCCACAGGTGTATTGCTCTCCTATGGGCAAGCTGCAACATCTTCTCTGCAATCCCCACCCAAAGCTCATTGTTGGTCACCTTCTGTGATCTTTATTGTACTTTACAACGCCTTCACCATAGAAAAACGTCTTAGGAAGGAGCGGCGGTCATGTCGTGCAGGATTACAACGATGGCGTTACCTGCTGTCAGCATTTTGTCGGCTCGCGACAGATGTCCGCTCGAACTGTGCAGTGCACACAGCAGCCTTCGCCGAACGCTTTCCTACTTGGTGTCGGCTTTACCTTTGCAACCTGCGTTAGTGCCCATCGGCCCACTTTGATTGCTGTCTGTGAAACTACCAGCCCAGCAAAACATGACTCTCATAAAATAAAATGCCTACAAGTATTTCATGTATTGATAATCTCTACTGGATAATCCTTAATAGATATGAAAAGATACGCTACTTTCAAATCAAGTTAATTTGATCAACTTATCACTCTGTATAATTTGCATCTCACATATCGATAATGGAAAGTCGATGAAACCGTCAGTTTTGCCGTCTTTCAGCTAGGTTCTCCAGGCAAAACAAGTCGACAGCGTTTTGCACGTGACATAGCTAGACGGAGGATTACGTACCTGCCACCATGCCCCTTATACCGACGACGCCGACCGGAGTAAACAGCCGAGGCAGCCGCGCCGCCAAACTTCCTGCACTGCCTCCTTCGAACTGTATCAGTTTCGCCTCCGTGCACGCCAGACAAGACCGGAGCCTGCTTCGACCTAGACGTCGAACTTCGGCGTGATGCTTCTCTGCCATCAGTAATGTATCACTCAATTATTCACTCTTCGCAAGTCACACTGAGGTAGCTTATTCACTTCTCACGTGCACAAAATAATTCGTGAAGTAGCCTTCCAAAGTCGTTCGACGGCAAATGAACATTATTTGTTAATAAAGTTGATGTTGTGTGACAAATCATTTCGTAAGCAGAAACTGCGTTCAAAAGGTGTAAGGTCGACAGTTCCGGAAACGGCGGCAAAGTGCACGGCAATCGAGAATTTAGAGACAGCGATAGGATTACGGTGGAAAGGTGCAAATTTTGTCCCCCAGATTTAATGCCTTCCAATAACTTTTAATAGCAATGTATCCAGATATGCAACCGTGTGATCTTCTTGGTTTTTTAGATCACCGTTTCGGTCATAGTAGCAAATGGCCTTCATCAGCTTTCTATATTTACAGAATAGTCTTGATGAATAAAACAACGACGCAGTCACATATCCGGCGACGTTTTACTACAGATGACAACAGTAAAGGAAACCAAAGTTTGCACATCTTTAAAATTTCGGAGCTGAACCTTAGGGATTTTTCATGAATAAGTATTATACACATTTTCAGTTGGCGTCATAGCCGTTACCTACAAGAGGAGCGAACAGCTGAACTGTCATCTAGTCTGCTCATTTTCTGCACACGCCAAGCGTTTTTTTTAGAAATCTTTGTACAGGTAGCGAGAGCGCCTACTATAAAGCAGCGTTGTTAGCGTAACTGGCTAAATCGACCAACTAAGTGTCTGCTCGTACAGCAAATGGTTCCAGTGGCTCTGAGCACTATGGGACTTAACATCTGAGGTAATCAGTCCCCTAGAACTTAGAACTACTTAAACTGAACTAACCTAGATGAGCATGTGCCAAGAAAGATCGTAAGAGATGGAAAAGAGCCACCGTGGAACAACAACCGCGTTAGAAAACTGCTGCGGAAGCAAAGGGAACTTCACAGCACACATAAATATAGCCAAAGCCTTGCAGACAAACAAAAATTACGCGAAGCGAAATGTAGTGTGAGGAGGGCTATGCGAGAGGCGTTCAATGAATTCGAAAGTAAAGTTCTATATACTGACTTGGAAGAAAATCCTAAGAAATTTTGGTCTTATGTCAAAGTGGCAGGTGGATCAAAACAAAATGTCCAGACACGCTTTGACCAAAATGGTACTGAAACAGAGGATGACAGACTAAAGGCCGAAATACTGAATGTCTTTTCCCAAAGCTGTTTCACAGAGGAAGACTGCACTGTAGTTCCTTCTCCAGATTGTTGCACAGATGACAAAATGGTATATATCGAAATAGATGACAGAGGGATAGAGAGACAATTAAAATCGCTCAAAAGAGGAAAGGCCGCGTGACCGCGGGACCAGTTCGATTTTACACAGAGTACGCGAAGGAACTCAACCCCCCCCCCCCCCCTCCCCCGCCCTCCTCTTGCATTTTTGGAACACGTATTGTGTTCGAGTATAATGACGTTTCTGGAGATTAGAAATCTACTCTGTAGGAATCAACATTGGTTTCGAAAAAGACGATCGCGTGAAACCCAGCCCGCGCTATTCGTCCACGACACTCAGAGGGCCATAGACACGGGTTCCCAGGTAGATACCGTGTTTCTTGACTTCCGCAAGGCGTTCGATACAGTTCCCCACAGCCGTTTAATGAACAAAGTAAGAGCATATGGACTATCAGACCAATTGTGTGATTGGATTGAGGAGTTTCTAGATAACAGAACGCAGCATGTCATTCTCAATGGCGAGAAGTCTTCCGAAGTAAGAGTGATTTCAGATGTGCCGCAGGGGAGTGTCATAGGACCGTTGCTATTCACAATATACGTACATAAATGACCTTGTGGGTAAGATCGGAAGTTCACAGAGGATATTTGCGGATGATGCTGTGGTATATCGAGAGGTTGTAACAATGGAAAATTGTACTGAAATGCAGGACGATCTGCAGCGAATTGACGCATGGTGCGGGGAATGGCAATTGAATCTCAATTTAGGCAAGTGTAATGTGCTGCGAATACGCAGAAAGAAAGATCCCTTATCATTTAGCTACAATCTAGCAGGTCAGCAACTGGAAGCAGTTAATTCCATAAATTATCTGGGAGTACGCATTAGGAGTGATTCAAAATGGAATGATCTTATAAAGTCGATAGTCGGTAAAGCAGATGCCAGACTGAGATGCATTGGAAGAATCCTAAGGAAATGCAATCCGAAAACAAAGGAAGTAGGTTACAGTACACTTGTTCTCCCACTGCTTGAATATCTCTCACCAGTGTGGGATCCGTACCAGATAGGTATGATAGAATAGATGGAGAAGATCCAATGGAGAGCAGCGCGCTTCGTTACAGGATCATTTAGTAATCGCGAAAGCGTTACGGAGATGATAGATAAACTCCAGTGGGAGACTCTGCAGGAGAGATGCTCAGTAGCTCGGTCCAGGCTTTTGTTGAAGTTTCGAGAACATACCTTCACCGAGGAGTCAAGCAGTATATTGCTCCCACATACGTATATCTCGCGAAGAGACCATGAGGATAAAATCAGAGAGATTAGAGCCCACACAGAGGCATACCGACAATCCTTCTTTCCACGAACAATACGAGACTGGTATATCAGGGAGAACCGTAGGGTGACTTGCGGAGTGTGGATGTAGATAGGTAGATAGATAGAACCTAAGGAAATCACGCACATCCATGCCCGAGGCAGGATTCGAACCGCTCGGCCACCCTGGCCGGCGCTCATACAGCGTTCGAGGCTCGTCCTCCATATTTTCCTCCAATGCACACGCATTTTATTATCCTTCAATCGCCGGTGACGACCCTTGCAACGTATGCATTTGAAAAATATAGTTAATTTAGTTGTGTACAGCATCGAACAAGCGTCCAGTGCTTTTATGAAGTGCTAACAACTCGATCATGCGTAGTAACGAAAAGAACGGTCTTCAAGATACTACATAGGAAATCAATCCATTGCAGGCCGGTGTGGCGCAGCGGTTCTAGGCGCTTCAGTCTGGAACCGGGTGACCGCTACGGTCGCAGGTTCGGATCCTGCCTCGGGCATGGATGTGTGTGATGTCCTTAGGTTAGTTCGGCTTAAGTAGTTCTAAGTTCTAGGGGACTGACGACCACAGATGTTAAGTCCCACAGTGCTCGGAACCATTTGAACCATTTTTTTGAAATCAATCCATTCCATCAGTAGGCTACACAGCTTCGGTGTAAGTACTGTAAATATTATCCGATGTAGGTGCAGCCCTCTAATGACCTCGTTGTCGACGGGACGTTAAACACTAACTAACTAACTAAGTAGGTGCAGCCACATTTTACTTCACAGTCATGCCTGCATGAATATACCAAGAAATCTCCATTACTATTCCCTGTTGTATCTCGACTATATTCGATAGAAACATATGCTTTGTAAGAAAATACAAGAGGTGGCAGAGCGGTAAAAACTGTTGATACTCGAATGCAGTAAAAGCAGACTTTAAGTCCGCCACCTTAGACATTTCCGATGACACTAACGCCTTGTATCGTATTCAGTATTTTAAAAGTTGGGGACAATATTTATCGAGGACCCTAAAGAAGTCCATTGTGATGGAGTAGCACTTGTTATGTTGTGTATGACTTCGTACCGAACGGTAGGAAGAGATGGGCGATAGAGTGGAGCATCAACTGTCATAGAAAAACGTGAGCAGAAGCGATTATCGAACAAGTAAACACAGTACACTAAAGATTAATTTAAATTCTTTTTCTCCAAATGTATGACGACTCATTACAAACAATGCTACAAGGAATAAAGTCCAGCTCTCAACGTCAACAAGGATGAAGTACTGCTGTTGTGACTAGGTGACATGTGCGTAGCTTCATGTAGCGAAGATGCTCCAAGTGCGTCGCGCATTCTTGCGAATGGCTATCTGGCTACCGCCATCTCCTTTGTTGCGACAGCAGAGGGCGCTCGAGGTACCTAGCTGCAGGAGGCGTGGCTCTGTGGGCATGCGCCATTGGGTCCGCCAAATCCCGCTCGAGTGCTATCGGCATCTGACGGAAACTTGAAGTTCCATAGTCAACTGTGACGCCTTGGAGTGGTTCTGATACGTGGTATCAAGTGTTACTCCTAAGAATGAACTACAATATTGATCTTCAGTAATGGTAGAGGTATAGAATGATTCGATTCCCACGTGTCCACTGGCTGTCGTATGGGAACTGAACGTACCTGAAAACCACGACTACAGAGAATGAGCTGACTGGCATTCAGATATTGTAATATGGGTTGGTAGGAATATTTAACCTTAACTCAAGTACACTTCAGTGTCAATATCCGCGAAGAGTAAATGATTATCCAGGGGCTCAATAGAAATTTTTGAGTGAAATATTTTTAATATTTTTTAAATTTTTATATTTTTAATTTTTTTAATCTTTTATTTTTTTAAATATTTTTTTAAATCTTAAAATGTAAAGAAACTATCCACATTACAGTATTTTCAAAGAATGGGTGTAAAGTACCCTCCACCCCCTTCCTCCCTTTGTATTGCGAGGATTAGTAATGCTATTTATTTACTACCCAAATAGCTCAGTCATTTACATTAATTGTTTGAAAAAAAGCAGCCAACAACTAATGTAAACAAAAACAAACGTGACATAAACGTCAACAGCCATCTGAAGATGAAACTATCTGTTAGCAACCGATATCGGCGATATTTGTGTACATAAATAGCAAAATTAATGGAGACTGCCTGTTGTTCTCTTCTTTGCAAGGTTCATCTTGTATTTTGTACGCAGTCACAGTTTCAAAAATATTTATTTTCGGAAAAACAGTGGGAGGAAAGTTTTTATTGCAACTGGACTAAACAAATGCCACTTTTCATATCTTTTAAATTTAGAACTCCACAGAGAAGGCCTCCTTGGCACAAAAACCATGCAGCGCCTGTTAATACATGTTTGAAAGACTTTTTCAGTGGTTTAGCACATGGATCAAGTCTAGGGAGATGCCATAGAGTTCCGAGAATACAACCGAACTGCAATCGCATGTTTTCTTTCTTTTATTTTTTTTAAAAAAATGCGATCTCAGCGTTTTCCGTTTCCATTTCTCATGCCGTCATATACTGCCCTTACCCAGGGAATGGCACTCCATCACCCGCCAGCCAATACGGTTAATTAAATCTGGCATACAGTTGAAACTATGTGGATTGACATTCCCTCATCAGTCATGCAGTCTCACCTCGACTTGTTGTCCAACCGGGCTAGAAACGTTCTTGTTACCAGAGCTAATGGATCTGCATAAATTTTGTACTCTCGTTGGATCCAAACCACCTACAATCATGAATTATTCCTATTATGCTTAATAGGCACAATAAGTGAAGTTTCTGAATACGCTGCCCTTTCTGTTGTTTCCGTTTTAGTGCACAGGAATGTATTTACATTTCCAACTGCTTCACTTTAGCCACCGCGTTAGCTGATAAATTTTATTGCTGTAAAAAAGGTGCCTACGCGAAAACCTAGCTCAACGCTTTTACGGGTCAGTACACTTCTTGTAAAATTGTACAATTTAGTTTTTGACATATTGGTTGAGTGCTACTTTGTTGTTTCTGTAACAGATTTTTAACCATATTCTCGAATCTGATATTTAATTTCACCTCTTTGTCTTTGAAGTACATGTGTTCTAGTGGCCAACAGCGTAAGTTTTAGACCAACATAGGTTTTGCTTTTAAAACTGTTGACACCGAATTTTCAGGAATGTTGATGGCTTCCATCACACTGAGGTTTATATCTGAACCGCGACTCAAAGTGATGAGAGATTCAATTACAAAACAATTTCGAGGCACCAAAAATTGGTGCTACAAAAAATTAAATGTTTCGGCTGCTGTACATGTAAGCCTCTCTGGCCAGGCGTACCATCGATATTATGGATATTTTGACGCTGCACTTGGAACGCGTCCAGGCGTTAGGAACGCATATAGGTAGCGCAGTAGCGTCGTAACACACATGAATCAGTGGTGTAGTGGCCTATCCTGCTACTCGAAATCAGAACATCAGTTTTTATGTTTCTGGCAAGCCGTATCGCCTCTCCCTCTCTTTCACTTCCACGTTCGAACCACTAGTATTTTTCTCTCATCCTATCTCCACTACGAGTTTATCTTTTTACAGTAACAAGCTAAAGTTATTGAGAAATCAGACGCTTTATTTTGGCTGTTAGGTAGGCGATACGGTTCCGACTAGAAGCTTATTGTACCACTAGCGGTCGTAAATACTGTAAATTCTTAGCAAATAATTTGAAATATTACTACGCAGTAAGACTGTCGGCCAGTGTCATCCTTCTAAAGCTTATGCTCAAATTTTCAGACAAATGCGTCGAATATAACTACCCGCGTTGTACGATTTTTCTGAGAGGTTTCGTAAGAATTCAAAATTACGTACGTAGCACTACAAAATATTTTGAGAATGAAAACATGATCCAAGAAGGCTGCATTTTTTACTTTCCCTGCAGCTTGTCAGTTTCAGCCGTCGTTCATCTTCAAGCACGTCTCTTAAGCTTCCTGCTTCATTTCACATTCTAATAAGTTGGTTAGTTGGTTGGTTGGTTTGGTGTATAAAGGGACCAAACTACAGGGTCATCAGTCCAATAAGTTAGACTAGCGATGTATTATGAAGCGCAATGAAGCTGGAAGCTTAATATATGTGCTTGAAAATAACCCACGGTTGTTACTTGCTAACTGCACGGAAAATAAAAGGGATACAGTCTACTTGGATAATGTTTTCATTGTCAAAGCACGTTGATGCTGTAGACACTCATAAAAATAAAAGTTTCAACTGAAACAAATTTTTCCTTAAAACAAATGGAGTACGACTAAGATAATTATTTATTCCTTAGCACTGAATTTAGACGAATTCATTATGCAACTCCACGTTATCTGCTGTGAAGTAGTTGAAAAAAATTATGTCGTACTGAAAGACTATCGTCTCTTTTTTTTGAGATTTTTCTGTTGTCTAACACTGACAATAACATACACAAAAAAAATTGAAACCGACAATGGCCCTAACACTTTCACGCAAAAAAGGACTTCTGCATATTTCCTGTGCTGTTCGGCGAAAGTCAAGGTTTAGAGGTTGCAATCGGTGTTGGGCTATCAGGAGGTCACTGATCTCATTCCCGTCTTGAGCAGTTATTTACCATTTGCAATTTCTGGAATCTTATGGGATTAACCGATTAATGGAATGCTGTAATTTTCTAGAAGATTCTGTGAGCGTACAAATAGCAGCACTCTACGCTGGAACAGGCGGTTCAACTCCGTCTTCATTTTCATGTGAGTTACGTAAATGAGCCTTCAGTGTAAAGTGTTACATTTTGTTAACGATCGTCCTTTCGTAGCAAATTGATGACAACTTGCACTGTCAGAAGAATGCGAAGAATTTCTCCATTATGGATATGCGTACTGGTTACATGCAGATCAAGGTTTACAACACTTGAAAAGTTTCACACCACTGGAGTCCCGCTGCGAATTCAAATGAGTGCCGTTTGTTCTGTGCAACTTCCAAGCCATCTCTGAACTAATGGCAACCTGCTTCAATTTCTTAAATGCACGAAGTACGTTTGCTAGCTGATAAGTTGTTTTCTTTAACCCATTTGAAGAGCAACTTAGTTCCTCCAAACTTGTAATGAATCTGAATGCTTTTTCATCGCCTAATATATAAAGAAATAGCTACTGAGGCACATAGCTAACGCTACCTGAGTCCTGCCTGATCGTGAAGAATTTAGGAACTATAACAGACTTTCCAATTCCTCTGCACATACGTGATGTGAGAGGCTTTGTCGAAATGTCCTCTTACTACCGAACTTTCATAATTAACAGGGAAACGCCATTTTTTTAGAATTTGAAGTAAAAACAATCCTTTTGTATTGCTAAGGAAGCACTGACACCTTCAACAGCCCTGGGTAATTACTTATGCAACTAGAACACTCACAAAGTCAGAGCAGAATTACTCCATAACTGAGAAAGCAAGCCTTGTAGTTGGCTGGACAATTAGGACTTTCCTACCTTATTGTTGTGACGCCCCATTCACTGTTGTAACACTATGCTATCTGGCAAGCCCGAAGGATCCACCATGACCATTGTAAAGACTGGTTCTTAAGCTTCAGGAATATGACGTCACAGTAATATACAAAAACGAAAGAAAACACAAGGATGACGATTGTCTGTCACGGAATCCATTGAAGGAACATAGCTCAGATAAAATTTCAGTCATTGGGACACTGCAACTGAACAAACTAGCGATCCACTGTTACCGAAGACCAAAAAGATCATAAATAAGAAACGAACTGTCAAATAAGATTTCAGCTAGATAAAAGGAACATGTGTTAAGCGGAATTATGAACCAATGAGATGGCAATAACTGATCTTTATCGCAGCTTATTAACAGTGAAGTATTTCTACCACCCTCAAAGTTCAGGTCACCTGTAATTTGTGAAAGAGGTACCACTGGCTAGGCGTCTACCAATCTGTTAGACATAATGAAACCCACGACGGCCTCAATTACCTGCAAGACACCTGGTATCAATTCCTACTGCAGTTGCTCTTCGTCACAGGATTGGAGGTGGCCTGTAGGGAAAGTTTCCCAAATCGACGTGTGGGATGAAATAACTAGTAATTTACTAAAGAAAAATCGCCAGGCAAACGTGTCTTTAGAATTTATTTTATTTAGGCGACCAGTTTCGGCATCTTATTAACGCCACCTTAACTCCCTGTACTGACTGTCAGATACATCGGTACTTGCATAACTGGAGCCATTGTATCTGGATTCAGTGAATTCGTTTTTGGACTGTTTACTCCCGATGAAAACTGTGTGTACCTGCAGAAGTTATGGAAACTGGCAGGTTTTGTGGTTGAAGACATAATTTTGAAGCGTGTAGCACCATGGGTTTTTATTCCTGATGGTGGAAACGTTTTTCAGTCGAAACATATTATAAGTAATTTCACGATGCAACATTGGTCACAGGATCGACGAATGACCTCACAAACTATTTTAATATGAAGTTATAAAACATATTGTCAAGACATTTTGAAGTCGAGCAGCGTGTCTAGTGTCTAACAGCGCTTAACGTGATAGTTCATGGTCTAGAGGCTGAAACGAGGGTGGGGCTGTGTTTCTATTTCGCTCTGACAAAAGTACAGGGTTCTAGGACCAGACAACTTATCGTCATAAATTTTCGTATGGAGATCGCAATACTTAATTCCAAGAGGAAGCACAACTGCAGTTTATCACCGTGTTTCAGAATTTTCTAGAGGTCGAAACATTAGAGTAAGATCTGTTGGAGCGTCATATCGACAGATACCCCATCTGTTGGAGCGTCATATCGACAGATACCAGAGACAGTTGGTTGTAATACAATGACTGGAATCAGCGACTGCTTGTAGGATGGACTCAGAACAACAACCTAGCAAGAACATGGAACGTTTCGTTATACAATGACTATATCGTGAATGCATCGTAGGACTGTTCCACTGGCTCCGACGAGTAGGTGCATGCGCACAACTGAAATCCGGACAGAAGTTACGGCGCACCATCGTGAACATATTACCGGACGCTGGGTTGAGTTGTCGAGTTGCATTGCATCGCGTACCACTGACATCAGATACGGAACACAGATTTATATGACGCAGAGCCAGAGTAAACAGAGGCACCGTGTGTCATACTGTGGTTCTCGGAGATGACTCTCGAATCAGTTTCTGGTGGTTAGGGCAACTCTAATATGTTTGTAGATGAGCTGTTTGAAGGTCACAGGAGCAGCGATTCATGAAACCCAAACCTATATCCCGGAATCATGATGAAGATGGGGGTTTTGGATTGGGGATCCGTGATTTCCTGTCAGATCGATCAGTAAAACTGAAGTGAAATCTGATGTTCCCGAAGAATGTGTTATATGTCCCTAGTTTTTAATCTATATTATCGAATGAGGAGAGAACCTCTGCAGCAGTCTCAAGTTTTCTTCAGATGATGCTATCGTTAACCGTCCTATACAGTCATCAGAAGATCAAAATGTATAAACAAATGATTTAGACCGGATATCTGCACTGTGTGGCCGGCCGCTGTGGCAGAGTGCTTCTAGGCGCTTCAGTCAGGTACCGCGCTACTGCTACGATCGTAGGTTCGAATCCTTCCTCGGGCATGGATGTGTGTGATGTCCTTAGGTTAGTTAGGTGTAAATAGTTCTTAGTTGTAGGAGACTGATGACCTCAGATGTTAAGTCCCATAGTGCTTATAATCATTTGAACTATTTGATTTTGGTTCCGTGTGAAAAGCAACAGTAGATAGTGAACAGCAAAATAATTTAGATCCTTCACATGACTGCTAAAATAATGGGTTAAATTTCTCTTGCACGATAAATCATATAATTTTGAAGATTGTAGATTCAACAAAATATCTGAGAACTGCTATTATATACAACTAAAATGGAATAACCACATATAAAATGTTGTGGTTAAGGCGATCAAAAGACTGCGTTTTAATGGAAAAACACCTAGAAGATGTAACAAATCAACAAAATAGGCAGGCAGTCTGCATTACGCTTGTCCGTCCTCTTCTGCAATGACGCTGCGTTGTATGATTTCCCTATAATACAGGAATGACGGAGGAGGTCGAAAAAGCTGAAAGAAGTACAGATCATATTATATTTCGCAAAATAGGGGAGAATGTGTCACAGATGTGATACAAGACTTGGGGTGGCAACCAATAAAATGTTGCAAAGTAACTGTGTGGACGATGTGGCCTATTTTACACCATATTTTAGATCTATTTGACGATGCTGTGCTGAGTATATTTGTATGTTCTGACGATACCATTACGGCCTTATCACATTAGGACATGGTGTAGCACAGTTCTCAAGGTGGTCATTACTGACTGAAACCGGTCATCGTCAAAGGAACTGATATTGTGATCAAAGACTGGAATAAAGAACATTTTCAACAAAACATAGCCGTTTTTCATGCGGCCAAATATTTTCACTAATTCTCTGTAATCAACATTCTCCTCTTAATTTCCAAATTTAAATGACCCCGACCTATATAGGAAGACATGACCACCACAATAAAGTAAGAGAAATCAGTAACCGCCCATGCTATTAGAGAGAAGAATAGCAGATAAATTGTCTGATAGTAGCAGTTGAATATCCTACCAAAGAATCAGAGATTAACCATGTAAATATGGATGTAGAGGTAGAAGCAAACATAGTCTTATTACACTCATATGGGCACGCACATAGGCTTAGGTATCGGGGCATTGGTAACGGACGCTGAACGTATTTAGAAAGATCGACTATACTGCTTAGTTGCGGTACATGTTAGATACAACCCATTATATGACACACAAGTTAATGCTTAACGCTTTTGCGCGAGGTATGGCTAAGCATAGTGTTGATGAAATCCTGTGGGGAGATTTCGTGGGATCCATAGTATGCTTACAGTCTTACAATACACGCACGGCGAAGTCCATACGTAGTTGTAACCACCATCATGAGTGTTCGGCTCTAGCACAGATCTTCACATGTAGCTCTCCATGCAGTCCTGTCACTTGCTACCCTCTTCGTTCTCTCAGTATTGTTTTCCACCCTTACTCTATCCACAATCTGGTTTCTTCTGCGTCTTATTCCAGCATTCACCATTCAGTAAACAATCCACTCTCACCTACAGGGTGACGCACGAAATGTGTTACCATTTTGTTTTTGAATATAAACTTTATTGTCAATACAGTCCGAAAGGAACATATACTACAATGAAGAGCCGTCCATGGAGATTTGTTCTAACTCAGCACATGCTCAATATGTCCACCATTTCGTTTCCAAACTTCCTTCAAACGTAACACTGAAGTTAGTGATTACCCTACGGCACATGTCTTCCTTAATTTCACTGCAAGCTTGAAGAATAAGTCCTCTGAGCTCCATTAAATCACGTGGACGTTTCGGGAAAATTTTTCCTTTAGGTACCCCCAAAGAAAAAAATCACATGGATTGAGGTCCGGACTATTTGGGGGCCAATTTTATCCATCATTGAAGC
This sequence comes from Schistocerca americana, assembly GCF_021461395.2. NCBI lineage: Eukaryota > Metazoa > Arthropoda > Insecta > Orthoptera > Acrididae > Schistocerca > Schistocerca americana. The sequence goes on along the minus strand of NC_060122.1, from coordinate 215,421,014 downwards.
GACCTGGAAACCTGCGTGAAACGATCCGCATGTCGAAATGCTCGTGTAAAATCTCCAACACAGTGTTTACAGTATGTGGTCTCGCTCCTTCTTGCATGAACCACTGCGTGTTGAAGTTCAAGGCAGTAGCAAGAAGCTTTGGAATGTAGCTATTGCGAAGCATGCTCAAATAACGCTCGCTGTTCACAGTTTCTTCAAAGAAAAAGGGTCCATTAAGTCCGTGACTGGAAATTGCTGCCCACGCTGTAATCCTCGGAGCATAATGTTGTCGTTCATGAAGCACTTGTGGGTTTTCAGTGGCCCAAAAACGTACATTTTGTTTGTTAACGACACCGTCTAAATGAAAATGCGCGTCGTCTGAAAACCAAACGTTGTTGAGAGTTTCTTCCCTATCCTCCACCCACTGAGCAAACAGTAGTATCCGCTGCTTGTGTTCTTCAGTGAGCTTCTGTGCACAGGTCATCTTGTATGGGTACATATGGAGGAATGCGTTGAACGGAGCGTCTGGATATTCCCAGTTGCACTGCTGCCTTTCTACACGATTACCCGGGACTTCTCTGTACAGCGACTCGCACCGCTTCAATATTCTCCGGCGAACAAACAGGCTTAGGCCGAGGTCGCTTCGCTTCCAATACTGTTCCTTCCTGTACAAATTTATCGTACAACCTGTGGATGGTCTTCTTGCAAGGGACCAATAGTGTGTTAAACTGTTGTCGAAAACGCCTCTGAGTCACAATAATGCTTTTCGTTTCATGAAAAATAAACACAACTGCCGATCGTTGCTGTGTCGTCAGTCTCCCATTGTCTGCCATTGCTGCTTACTAGTCTCCTAGCGGCAGTATCGTGAATTACACGTCATTTCGTAACTCATTTATTTTCCCAAGCTCTGCTGGTACTGCTGTAGAAATCCTAGTGGGATATTTAATGTGCGTCGTAAATTGTGAAAGAAACAATTGGTAACACATTTCATACGCCACCCTGTATGTCAGTCGTAATTCCACCTCCTGACTAAAATTTCTCTCCCTTCCTTCACTCTCCTCAGCACCTCATCTTTTACTTTGTCTGCCCATTTATTTCTTTCATCCACCTCCAAATCCACATCTCAAATGCTTCTATTCTTCTTTCTTCCTCTTTCCTGGGTGTTCACGAATCAGCTCGTTATAATGCCACGCTCCATACAAAATATATCACCATCCTCTTCCTCAAGTCCCTGTCCGTTGACCCACATTATAAGCATAGTCTGCTTAGTAAATACCTCCTTGGCAAATGCTGTACGCGTTTACAGCTCCATACTGCATCTCATTTCATTCGTTACAAAGTCGTTGTTTAGAGGCACTGGTTTATACGGGGGGCGTTTGAAAAGTCCGTGCAAAAATAAAAACTACTTGCATGTGTGGGGTAAACCTTTTTTATTTTCGATATAGTCTCCTTTTAGACTTATACACTTCGTCCCACGCCGTTCTAATTTGTTGATCCCTCCCGAATAATAGGAATTGTACAAGTCTGCAGAATAGCTATTAGCTGCTGCAATCACCTCCTCGTTTGAATAAAATCTTTGCCCACCAGCCATTCCTTCAAATTGGGGAATAACTAGTAGTCCGAGGGAACCAAGTCTGGAGAATAGGGGGGATGTGAAACGAGTTAGAATCCTATTTCCATTAATTTTGCGACCACAACTGCTGAAGTATGTGCTGGTGCATTGTCGTGATGGAAAAGGACTTTTTTGCGGTCCAATCGCCGACGATTTTCTTGCAGCTCGGTTTCCAAACGGTCCAATAACGATGAATAATATGGACCTGTAATAAGTTTTTGCTCTCAGGAGGATAGTAATGTATCCATGTTTCATGCACAGTGACGAAACGGCGCTTAAAGTCCTGCGGATTCTTTCTGAACAGCTGCAAACCATCCTTGCAACACTTCACACGATTCCGTTTTTGGTCAAGCGTGAGCAATCGCGGAACCCATCTTGCGGATTGCTTTCTCATGTTCAAATGTTTATCCAAAATATTATGCAGCCATTCATTCGAGACGCCCACAGCACTAGCAATCTCACGCAACTGAACTCTTCTGCCATCCATCACCATATGAAGCATTTTATCAATGATTTCTGGAGACGAAACCTGCACAGGGCGTCCAGAACGTCCACCTCACTTGCGCCCATATGGTTACTCCGAAATTCTTGAAACCACTTATAAACTGTTCTAATCGAAGGTGCAGAGTCACCGTGATGTTGATCACGCTTCTCTTCAGTCTCCTGAGGCGTTTTGCCTTTCATAAACTAATGTTTAATCACCACATGAAATTCTTTTTCGTCCATTTTTGGCAATCACTCGACTTCCTTGATTCAGACGAAGGCCAGACACAAAGAAATAGGCCAATATGTCTGAAACATGTTGTGCGTTCTTTCGAAAGATACTACTAACTAAAGATGACCTCGATACGTGCCCTTGTTAAGGAGGGAGGCAACGCACTTTCCCTTTACAGAACTGGTTAAAATGAGGTATCGACCTCATTTTGAGCAGTTCTGTAAAGGGAAAGTGCGTTGCCTCGCTACCCTAACCTGGTTTTGCACAGTTGTTGTCTCCGGGGAACTTCCCCGTGAGAGCTACATTAAACAGTTCTGCCACTTCCGCTGCGAGGCCGACAACGTCGCAGGTATCAGTCCCCATCTCCGCCGTTTGTTACACCCTATGTTCTGCTTTATTGCAGTCGAAAGGTTGGCAATAGTGACTTTTACCCGCAAGACACGGCCACGAGTGGTGATGAACCACATGTGGATCGAATCCACTGGTATGGCAAAAGGTCAGCCATCTTTTTTTTAGACTGTTTCACACACTACTATCGCTTCAACTAGTAAGCAGTTAAAACACAAAATCACACTGAACGATAATTCGAGAATACATAGACAATCTCTTCCATCTCAGTATAAGTACTGATTTGATGAAAGAAGAGGCAAAATCTCGAGATATAAATGAAAACCGTAAGAAACGAGTGAATAACTGCGCAAACAAGAAACAAACACCATCCGAACAGGGCGTGAAGACCCAACGGTACTAACGGACCGCTTTGTTATCCTACGCCCTTAGGCGTCACTGGATGCGGATCCGGAGGGCATGTGGTCAGCACACCGCTCTCCCGGCTATTGTAAATTTTCGTGACAGGTGTCGCTACTTCTCAATCAAGAACTTTGAACTTCTTCGATGTACTCCGTCAGTACTACCTGGTATGGATCCCACACCGCGCAGCAGTATTCTAAAAGAGGATGGACAAGCGTAGTGTAGGCAGACTCCATAGTCGGTCTGTTACATTTCCTACATGTCCTGCCAATGAAACGCAGTCTTTGATTAGCCTTCCTCAGAACATTTTCTGCGTGTTCCTTCCAATTTAAGTTGCTCGTAATTGTAATACCTAGAAATCTAGTCGAATTTACGGCTTTCAGATTTGACTGATTTTCCGTGTAACCAAAGTTTAACGAGTTCCTTTTAGCACTCCTGTGGATGAGATCACGCTTTTCGTTATTTAGGGTCAACTGCCACCATTCAGATATTTTTTCTAAGTGGTTTTTGCTCTTTCTTTTGATCTTCTCATGACTTTATTAGTCGATAAACGACAGCGTCATCTGCAAACAACCGAACACGGGTGCTCAGATTGTCTCCCAAATCGTTTGTATGTAATACTACCTTGGGGAACGCCAGAAATAACTTCTGTTTTACTCGATGAATTTCCGTCAGTTACTACGAACTGTGACCTCTCTGACAGGAAATCACAAATTCAGTCACATAACTGAGACGATATTCCATAAGCATGCAATTTCACTACGAGCCGCTTGTGTGGTACAGTGTCAAAAGCCTTCCGGAAATCCAGAAATACGGAATCGATCTGAAATACCTTGTCAATAGCACTCAACACTTCGTGTGAATAAAGAGCTAGTTGGTTTTCACAGGAACGATGTTTACTAAACCCATGTTGACTGTGTGTCAATAGACCGTTTTCATCGAGGTAATTCATAATGTTCGAACACAATATATGTTCTAAAATCCTGCTGCATATCGACGTTAACGATGTGGGCCTGTAATTAAGTGGATTACTCCTACTACCTTTCTTGAATATTTCCGTGACCTGTGCAACTTTCCGGTCTTTAGGTACGGATCTTTCGTCGAGCGAACGGTTGTATATGATTGTTAAGTGTAGAGCTAATGCATCAGCATACTCGGAAAGGAACCTAATTGGTATACAGTCTGGACCAGAAGACTTACTTTTATTAAGTGATTTAAGTTGCTTCACCACTCTGAGGATATTTACTCCTTCATTACTCATATTGGCAGCTGTTCTCGATTCGTATTCTGGAATATTTACTTCGTATTCTTCTGTGAAGGCGTTTCGGAAGGCTGTGTACAGCAACTCTGCTTTGGCAGCTCTGTCTTCGATAGTATATCCATTGCTATCGCACAGAGAAGGCGTTAATTGTTTCTTCCAGCTAACATACTTCACATACGACCAGAATCTCTCTGGATTTTCTGCCAGGTTTCGAGACAAAGTTTAGTTGTGGAAACTGTTCATCTCGCATTGAAGTCCGCGCTAAATTTCGAGCTTCTACTGAAGATCACCAATCTTGGGGATTTTGCGTCTGTTTAAATTTGGCATGTTTGTTTCTGCAACTAATATCGAAATATAAATAAGCGCAGTGTAGAGGACGCTAGGCATAACCTGCGTCTCAACGTTTTTTATTGTTTCAGTGATTCTAACCACTACAAATCTATGCCGTGCGCTCCACTCTCTGCTCTCGCCCTAGATACATCTTTGGCAGAAGTACGGTGACAACAAATTGCAAGTTAGATCGGGAAGAACGGCTATAAAGAGCCACGAGCAGCGTACTAGGGAAAAGCTGAAAAGAGTCGCGACGCTGCGGCTGCTTGAAGAAGAAGCTGTTGGGCACCGTAGGTACAACGTGGGAGGGTTGTGTACAGTCGTAATTGCTTCAAGATTGAGCCGTCCGGTGGAAGGCAAACAACTTGTTTTTTCTTCGTTGAGAATGGCCGTTATTCATAGCCACCAACTTGAGTGTGCTATAACTTGGTCGCTCCTCCATTCTTGATGGCTGTTGTACTTCTCGACGTAGTACCAACTACAGATAATTATCTAAGACTTTTCCGCTTTACCTTCTGATCTATACATATTTACTGTTCCGGAGGCCAGAGTGATATTTTTGTCTGGTCTTGAGGCTTGATCAGTTGATAAAGGAATCCCACATCTGTTTGTAATTATTTTCTCTCGAGCGTTTAGATTAGTGTGGTACAAAAGTTTCGTACTTTGTGAACTTGTGGAGTTACGTTCCGTTCTGTGTACATTGCAGTAGTAACATTTCTACATAAGTAATCAAAGACTAACTGTTCTGTACTTGCTGGTTTTTCTGTTACTGCTGAGTACGTGTGATAGTTTAGCGCTGTCGGTATTTTGAAAATCGAAGACTGTGGGTGAACAAGCGCACCTCTGCTTGTCCCTCTCTGTGGCGTCGGAATAAGGATTTCGTGTTTTGATTTTCCTAATAATTGATTTATGAAGTAATTTCTCTTTATTTAAGTTACAGTATTAACCAGGGTACACGACTGACGACCGAACTGATATTCTTTCTGGCCCTGACGATTACTGGCCAGGGAGGCGGCACAGTGGGCGCCATTGGCATATTCTAAATTTTGAATCCTTGTATCAGGACAAGAACGCCTACGGCGCAGTTCGGTAAAAATATTTATTGACTTAAGAATTGTCACTCAGCTGGCATGGGCATCGTAAGTCTTCCGTTAATCTTCTGATTTGTCGATTCTCTTGTAAATAAGAGTGAGACTGGAAGAGTAAGTTTAATGCTGTTTATTAGGTTATTGTGCGTTGTTGTGTGAGGCACCCACAGCAACCTACAATAACTTAAGAGATTAAACAACATTAAACTTACTCTGTCAATGCCAACTGTGAATAACACACGCCCATGTGAGGCACCCACCTCGTGTCTTATTGACTGTTTCTCTTAAATGGTCGCTGAGACGCCCCTTCTAAACCCGCAGGACAGGTCAAGTAGTTTAAATTGTGGAAAGGGGAAAAAATAAGCGGCTGTCAGTACACTCGAACATACAACCTTTTATTTGATCGAACATTACAAGAGCCAAGAAAATAAAAAAAAAAAAAAAACAGCTTTCGTTTTGGAATCTTAATTAGCGGCTGAATGCGCCGTACAATCTCATGCCTTAAGGACAAGGCAACTTTAATTTAAAATCGGCTGAAAGCCAATAACTTAAAGCTCAACCAAAATCAGAAATTTAAAAGGCAAAGCCTTATCTTAAAACAGTTCCTTAATTAGGCTGAAGGCCCAAAGAATCTGACACTTTAAGAGCAAACAACTTAAATTCAAAATCGGCTGAAGGCCCAACACTTAATGGTCAATAACATTACTTTTAAAAATACCAAAGCCTCACATAAAACAATTCTTAAATTAGGATGAAGGCCCAAACCATCTGACACCTTAAGGGCAAAACAACCTTAATCTAAAAGTAGGCTAGAAGCCATACAAGTACAAACAACAAGAAAAAACAAGAAAAGGCAGTACACCCAACCGTGCTCAGAAGGTCCGAGGGTCGGCCTGGAATTCAAACATTAATCCTCGCTTAGGTGAGATAGGCAGTCGGCCCAAACATTGACGATCTGACGACAACCCAACCGACAGACAGTCAACGGACCCACCGACAAGCTAACCTCCACTTCACCCGACCAGCACAAAACAGGGAGTTCAATGGAACAACGTAGAAGGTATTGGCGTCCATAACCAATTATACATTGAGCAGTCAAACTACTCACTGTGCTGGACAGTGGCAACACGATGAGGCAAATACATTGCCTGAATTTACGTCAACGGCCAGGACAGGTAACTAAAACGTTTACGGTCACAAGGCAGAAGATTCCGCTGTGCACTTCAATTCAAATAACGAAGTACAGTTAAACTCCACCAGAGAGTGGCTAAAATTTGCAAACTTGAAAACACACGTTGTTGCTCGCAGGAATATCCCAACAGCCGACCAAAAACTCCAAACGACACAATGTGAACAGTCGTGACTTGCTTGTAGATTAAGTCAAAACTCAACTTTCATGTCCAGGATCGGTGAGCCACGAACCTCGTAATAATGGGAGCAGCACCACATACTCTCGACACCGCATAGAGGCCACCAGCGGGCCCGGCCAAACTACGCGCCGAGGAAATTTCCTCGCTGCTTCACGCCAACCGACCAACTCCCCAGGCCCGGAAAAGGTGAAAGGACCAAGTATACGTCGGCCGATGAGACGACCAACCGAACAACCAGCCAACGGTCGTCCCGCTCCGATCTCCATCCGCCGGACAGTTCACGTGTGTCGCCAGCGGTCGGCGACCACTGGCTGTCGGCGCCTCACCGGCGTTCCGTCCCCCGACTTCACTGCTGCTGTGTCCCGACTGCACGGCTAGTTGGTTCCGAACTGACTGCCAGACTCACGACGACCCGGAAATACTATCTGTCGCCCCAGAGATGGTACGACAGTGCACTCACTTATCGATACGCGCTGCTCTTGCCTCAACGGGCAAGTAAGGCAGGAAGTTAGTGACGCCAGTAAATAGAATAAGAGAACGAGGAGGCAGTACCGTAATAGAAGATGAGAAACAATAAATGGCATGAACACGAGCCGTGTACGGGTCAGTCGCATTATATGGTATCCGTTACATTGAGATGTATGTTGGACCGGCTTAATTTAAAGAATCGGTTACACCAGAAAAATTGCTACTCGTTTAGCTGTTCACACATATATACAATGATCAGCCAGAACATTATGACTGTTTACCTAATAGGCGGTATGTCCACCTTTGGGACCGATAACAGTTGCGACGCGTCGTGGCGTGGAAGCAATAATGCACACCTGCACACACAATTGTCCTAATTTTCGTAAATTTACTGGATGGGGGCGACAAGCAATGACGCCACGTTCAATCACATCACAGATATTTTCGATCTGGCGAGTCAATTGGAACTCGCTACTGTGTTCCTCGAACATCTCCATCACACTCCAAGTTTCGTAGTATGGCGCATTATCTCGTTGAAAAATGGCACTGTCGTCGGGAAACCGCCATGAAAGGGTGAACGTGGTCTGCAACTACGATATTCGTTAGCCGTCATGGTGCCTTGCACGACCTCCACAGGGCCTTGTGCACCCCGTAAATGTTACCCTGAGTACAATGCAGCGCCGCCAGCTTGTCTGAAGGAGCTGTTGCGCTGGAAGACGATGGTTTCGCGTCCTCCGATCGGCATGATGAAGAAGGTATCGGAATTATTGTGACTTGGCAAGACAGCCAAGCCACTATGAGGTAGCCGAAAGGCACGCGTTTAAGCTCACGCAGGCTGGCGTGAGGTCTGGAACAGTTAAAGGAGTAGAGTCTAGTAAAAAAAGTACGTAGCTTCTGGAATACTTAACTTTAATCCATAATTGGTGAACATCGGTCTGACGGTACATGCATCACAAGATAAATAGCAAATGATAATGGCGCCTCGCTAGGTCGTAGCAAGTGACGTAGCTGAAGGCTATGCTAACTATCGTCTCGGCAAATGAGAGCGTAATTTGTCAGTGAACCATCGCTAGCAAAGTTGGCTGTACAACTGGGGCGAGTGCTAGGACGTCTCTCTAGACGTGCCGCGTGGCGGCGCTCGGTCTGCAATCACTGATAGTGGCGACACGCGGGGCCGACGTATACCGCGGCCGATTTAAAGGTTACCACCTAGCAAGTGTGGTGTCTGGCGGTGACACCACAGGAATTCATCATACAATGCAACGCTCTGCCACTGCGCCACCGTCCATTGCCGATAGTCATGTGCCGATTCCAGTCATACTTGCCGATGTTGTGATGTTAACACTGGCACTTGCATGGGACGTCAGCTGCGGAGGCCCATCGTTAGGGATGGATCGGTGCACTGTGTGTTCAGACACATTTGAACTCTGCCCAACATTAAGGTCTGATATTAGTTCCGCCACAGTTCCCCGCCTGTCCGGTTTTACCAGCCTTCCCAGCCTACGACGCGGAAGTTTATGAATGGTTGTTTAATACATAAGTGCACAACGGTAAAGGAGGGATGGTGGTTAACTTTTGAAAAGGAATGTACCCCACCATCTAGGCGTACTAGCCGTTGTTAGCTTTATGAACGAGAAGAAAGTTTCAATGTACGGTAGGTAATGAAGTTGTTACCAAGTTAATAGCAACCGCAAAGCAGCAGCAGGCAAACAGAGCTGTAATACCAAGAGGGAATATCGACCTCGTAAATAAAGATCGCACAGATGTGCCGAAAAAATGCAGTCTGCAAGGGTTTTTCGGGAAAATTTACTTTCAGTTTTTGTTTATTCCTGCTTCGCGTCCGCGATTTAAATCGCCCCTGGGCATCTAAATCGCGTAAACACTTCACAAAGTAAAAGCACGCGTCCCTGTAGGGCGTTATTGTATGTCGATAAACTGACACAGGCAAACACCCAGACCGTGGAGCGTGTAACGACAGAACAAATAAGAGGAGTGTTTCACAGTGTGCGTGCTGAAAAAGGAATCAAAGCACACAGAGCGTAATTAGTTCAAACGCGGTTAACAACGTTCAAATAAGCGCGCTACATACACAGTCTCACCCATAGGATTGTGGACAGCTAATATTTTAGAGCGAGTTGTTCACGCTACTTTCAGTCGACAAAATGCGTTGTGGCAGTTTCGTTGTTAGTACTCATTATCTTCCTTATAAAGATAAAGTGTTAGACTCATCTTCAAAGGTTTTTAATGTGGCATGGGTTAATACGAGTTTTTGTGCCTTTACAGAGCTTAAAACTGATACCTAAACTATTATGTTATGGTTTCAGTTCTCCGTCAATATATGTCTGAACACTGAGTATGACGTCAGAACTTCCAGTTCTTGGTTGTTTCGTGTGCGAAATATAATTTAATCAAGTCACTATCTTCTTCCCTCAACACTCTGTCTCTCTATGTTCTCAGCGTATGTAACCATGTAAATCTGAGTATTTTGCTGTACTGTCCTGTTGCGTGTATTTTATCTCTTGAGTACTGTTTTACTACAGATCTTCCTTGAGTTTTGTGATCAAAGATTGTTATAGTAAAAATGAAGTATTATTTTTTTTTATAACTTCTTTCGCTCATTCAGTGAATCTGTCTGAAAACTATTAATCTTTGCTTTGCCATTACTTCTATTTTCATAATATGTTTATTCATTTCACAGTACCTCCTTCTGAATATCTGTTGTATGCATTAGATCCATGAACTTTAAATATTTGATTCTAATTTGCGCACTCTATCCAGTTTATAACTTATTCCTGAACTTGAAGTAACATATAAAATTTTGATTCGGTTACCGTATTTTTATGAGTAAGGAGATTATGATACACCAGTTGTCCTTTGTCCTAATGTGTGATTTATTTATGGACTCAGCATGTTTCAGGAAGACATGATCTCATTATGAATTTCTTTAAGCAGGGAAGACACATATCATTGCTTCGTGTTATTTTGCATAGTAACGTACATGTAATTAAATATTGTGTGCATGTCCACGTAGTCTTACATACTTTAAAGGTAGTATGCCATTATGTGTTATCAAAAATAAGCAAGTGAGAAACATGCGTTGTCAGACATATTAGACTCCCCGTCATACATACCAAGGTGTAACATTCATAATTTGGGATGCTGTGTATATTGTGGAGCATTTCCCATGTGACTAGCACCCGAGGATACCTGCACAGATGGCCTACTTCAGGGGCAATGATGTAATTAATGACCTTGAATTCATGATGCCATAAAATAGCGATTATTCGAAATTTAAAAATCCAAGATTGCATTGGCAGGACGTTTAAGAACTGCAAGATGGTGCTGGTGGCAAATACTAAAATGGAAGAAGGCGAAGGTGGAAAATTTAAAATATTCTTGGAGTTCATTAGAATTAAAGAGACAATGAAAGCACAATATTTTTACCTAAAACTTAATAGGCCAATCAGCGTGTGCAGCAGACTATTTTTCAAAAGTACCTAAATCTTCTGGGCCATATTTCAAATAAATTTAGATACACACGTGGGTGTTGCGTACATTTATATACATTGTTCAGCATAGACTACTACATACATTTTGTACAATGTATTTATATTTTCCTATTTAAAATTTTAACACATTTACACACATCATAATTATTTGCTCAATTAATAGGTCTGTAACGCCTACAGTGGAAAAGAAAAAGAAATAACCACACTAGAAAATACAAAAAAACACACACTGCAAAAAATTATGAAAAATGCATTAAAAAAGCACAATAAAAATGGAAGTCAGTCACAACACAAGAGAAATGCCTTGCATATGATATACCATCGTTGCCTGTGTCTAACTGCATCTTTTACAGCGGTCGTCTGTTAGAGGATTGTGAATACCTACTCCTTCCGTCGCATCCTTGGGCATCCTATTCGGCGTTTTCTCCTCTTGGGCATTTTCCAGCAGTTTGAAAATGGAGGACTCAGTATGGGAGAGATCCATCAGATTCAAGGATGTGGCCAAACAACTGTAGCCTCTTCTGACCTAATATTAGGCCAAGGTGTGGCTTTCCAAATCGCTGGTGAAGATCCTATTTTGCTCTTAATTCCCATTTTAGATGGGTCCATCGACCTTTTGAAGCACCTTCCTCTTGAAAGGACACTTTTTTTTCTTCAGTCCGTTTTCAAACCTGCACCACGCAAGTAACGAGCAGCCCTTAGTGGCTCGCCATCACAGTTTTGTCTTTAATATTTTGCGATTAATGCCCTTTTGGCATATTTATTATTTTATAAATGACATGTAAGTACTGCCAGTCTTTTACGACGATTTCGTACTGATACTCTATCATACATTTTTAGTCTTAATTCTGTGACCATGTTATAGAATATAGACCATTCTTTGATTTAATTTCTGAGGAAGAAACTCCTAGTAGTGTCGAAACGAGGTTAATTTATTAAAAATAGTGGCCGCGGACTGATTTTCTATCGATTGAAAGAAAATAGAAGCAGACAGGGCTAAACTGGCAGCATAATTTTGTAGTAAACCAACTGATAAAAGGCATTATACTGTATACGGTAACCGATTTGAACTGACGGCAATGTGTGAGTGAGTGGTTATTCACCGGTAGCTCCTATCATACTTTCGGAGTTATTCTTGGTGGCAATAGTTAGTGACTAATCCTGTATATGTGACGATGCTGGTGCTAATTTTGCATTTAACATTTGACGATGGCACTACGGCTGCAGTACATTAGGACTTTGTTTTTATAAAACGGATCTGAAAATGGTCAATTAGTTTGTAATCATAGACGTAAAGTAAAGGAAATTTATTTCATTCTACATTATCGAACGCTTTTTCCAGGTCGACAAATCCTATGAACGTGTGTTGATTTTTCTTTACTCTTGCTTCCATCATCACCCGCAAGGTCAGAATTGCCTCTCTGGTGCCTTTTCGTTCCCTAAAGCCAAACTGATCGTCATCAATTTTCTTTTCCATTCTTCTGTATATAATTCTTGCCAGCAACTTGAATGCATGACCTTTTAAGCCGATTGCGCAGTAATTTTCGCACTTGTCAGCTCTCGCAGTCTTCGGAATTGTGTGGATTATATTTATCCGAAAGTCAGCTTTTATGTCGCCAGGCTCATACTTTCCACACACCAACGTGAATAGTCGTTTTGTTGCCACTTCTCCCAATGATTTTAGAAATTGTGATGAAATGTTCTCTATCCCTTCTGTCTTACTTGACCTTAAGTCATCGCAAAGTTCTCTTAAATTCTGATTCTAATACTGGACCCCCTATCTCTTGTAAATCGACTACAGTTTCTTCTTCTATCACATCAAACAAATCTTCTTCCTCATAGAGGCCTCCAGTGCAATCTTTCCATCTATCCACTGTCTCCTCTGCATTTAAAGTGGAACTTTCTTTGCCCTCTAAATGTTAATATCCCTACTTTTAATTTCACCGAGCCGGCCGAAGTGGCCGTGCGATTCTAGGCGCTGCAGTCTGGAACCGCGAGACCGCTACGGTCGCAGGTTCGAATCCTGCCTCGGGCATGGATGTGTGTGATGTCCTTAGTTAGGTTTAACTAGTTCTAAGTTCTAGGGGACTAATGACCTCAGAAGTTGAGTCCCATAGTGCTCAGAGCCATTTTAACCATTGTTGAGCCAATTTCACCGAAGCTTGTTTTGATTTTCCTATATCCTAAATCAGTCCTACCTACAATCATTTCCTTTTGAATGCTTCACATTTTTCATGCAGCCATTACGTCTTACCTTCCCTGCACTTCCTGTTTATTTAATTCATCAGAAACTTGTATTTCTGTATCCCTGAATTTCCCTGACCTTTTTTATACTTCCTGCTTTCATCGATCAACTGAAATATTTATTCCGTTATTCATGATTCATTCGCAGTTATCCTCTTTGCACCTACGTTTTTCTTTCCAACTTCTGCGATTCCTCTTCAACTGTACTGCCTACTGAGGTATTCCCGATTTGCTGTAGAGAACTTCAAGCGTATCTTGTCCTTCCTTAATCTTCCGTGTCCCACTTTTTGTATATTAATTCTTCCTGATTATCTCCTGAACTTCAGCCTCACTACTATAATGTGATCGGAGCCTTTATCTGCTCCTGGATACTCCTTACAATCCGGTACCTGATTTCGGAATCTCTGTATGACCATGATGTAATGTATATCAAACATCCCGTATCACCAGGCTTTTTCCATCTCCTCCTCTTGTGGTTCTTGAACAAAGCATTCGCTACATATTACTGAAATTTATTACATAACTCAATTAGTCTTTCTCCTCTCCTATCCTTACCCCAGGTCCATATTCTCCTGTAACCTTTTCTTCTACTCCTTCCCCTGCAACTGAATTACAGACTCCCATGACTATTAGATTTTCATATCCCTTTACATACTGTATCACCCTTTCAATATCCTCATATACTTTCTCTATCTCTTCATCTGCAGGTTGTGACGTCGGCATGTATACCTGAACTATCGTTATGGATGCCTTCCTGTTGGGGGCGAATCCCACTCCCGTTATACCATTTCCGCATCTGTCTAAGATTGTAATGTCTTGTTAAATATGCATCAGTGCCACCAATGATATAAATGTCGACGCAAAGAAGTATATTTCTACATGTGAAGTAATTAATAACACTGTCAGCAGTATGTCTGTATATACTATGTATATAATTGCGACCGGTTTTGATGGTACAATCCACCATCGTCAGGTTTCTCCAGAGTAACTGGTGGTCGTATAACCAACGGTAATCAATGCTGTAAAAGTAATGAAAAAATCTATGACTAAAAAATCGCTCATGTATTGTGTGTCTAGTGCAGCTCACTAACAGAATGAAGTTTTAACTTCTTTGTTGTTTAATAATCTCGCCGAATAATGTGAGACATTTCCTCTATGCGACACGACCCTATATTTCTGCGAATTTATCTCGTTTTGTTGGTCCTGTCGTTTCATTTCATCTATTAAACGCTCCACAGTGACTAGGAATTTCGGTTAATCACTGATACGTGATGGAGTGTTACAGTGATCAACAAACGGCGCCTCTGTGGCGACAGGGTTGAAAGATTTATAAGTGTCCCCTCAACTTTAACCTGTCATCCAGTCACTCAGATGTTAATGCTCTGCCTCTTGGCTGTCAGATACTTCTCCTCCTGGCAGGGTTGTAGTGCTCTACATGTTGCATGGAATCAACAGAAAACAGACACGGGAAAAACTACAGTCTTTGCGAGGCCTTTTTCGACGGTAACTTGAAAGTATATTGTGATCAACCTTTTTAGGCAGCCGTGTTGCGGAATTTTTAGTATCATCATGAAAATTGGCATAAATGGTGACATAATAAAATGTAGAATTATGTCTGGTCTTCTAGAGTCTACATTCTCTGACGTCACTTTAATATTTACATCACATTGGCATGTGCTAGTCTTGAGTAGGTCTGCTTTGGGCCGACTCTACCAGATATGATGTGCTTGTATAACAATGTGCTGCATTTCTACAAGAAATTTATATTAATGCTAATCAAATCTGTTGAACTGTGTATTTCTCATCCTGCACAGTATACAGCAAAATGATGTTAATGGTCTAACAAGTAAGTGCATATCTCGTAATTTTGTGTCAGCTTTCATATAAAACATGTTTTTTCAAAAAAAATTGCTATGCATTTTATTCTTTACATATTCCTATTTTTACCACTTTACATAATGGCGAGACAGCCGAAATATAGATTGTACACAAGAAAAGTACAGTAATACATAGTCAAATTGATGTGTATTCTTCGAAGTAGACATATTCTATTTGTCCATTACCACAGATTTTTCATCTACTATATTTGAATTAGTTTCTAAATTACCCCACACTTCCCCGTTATCTTTAAGCAGTTTGCCCAGGACTTCTCCCTAATTCATAATTAGCCTGAGCATCTAAGCGACAATAGAATACATTGCTGTGCCCCAGAAGAGCTTCAGAGAGTGCTGGTAGAGCTTCGTATTAAGTTCTGTGTTTAATTTATTTCTTTACTCACCTAAATTGGAATTAATTTCATACCCATAATTACCTTCATCTCAGGTCTCTGATAATCTAGTTTTGCACCCATGGCGGCCAGCAACTGGCCGAAAATATTTCGCAAGTCAGAGTGTGCAACAGCTGGCAGCGTCGTGTCTGTCGTTGTTTCTGCAACTGGCGGTGTCGACGACTGCCCGTTGGTTCCCTCGTTCTCTGCGTGCTATGCTGCAACGGTAGAAGCAGCGGCATCAAGGGCATCAAGGAAGCGGTGTCCCTATCCTCAGCAGCGCCACAGGCGCCATAGATATTCGGATCAACCTGGTGCGGCGAGTAGCCGTGTACCGTGGTTCTACTCAGTGCTTTAGAAAATAAAAATTACAATCTCACAACAGTTATTTAAAGGAAATAGGAAGCCCGGGATCACTGATGATGGACAAGCTTGTAATTGTTTTGCAATTTTAATTTGACTCAAAACAGACTTTATTATAAACTTCAATTCGGACATTTGCCCTCTTAGTCAAGCAATATACAATTCTTCACTTTGATTGAATTACATAAACACGAACAAGAATCATACTATTTTGCGTCCGCAACCAAAATCATTGATAGTAGGCAAGGTGAATAATCAATCACAAACAATCGTTGTTGTTTAACCATATCTCAAGAGAATAATAACACTACACACTTCCACCCAAAGTTACACAGCCACATAATACCACAACTTCATAAGAACAAAGAGATCGTAAAGCTTAATAAAACTGAACTGCCCACATAAAGCTCCACAGTGAAACATCCTTATACTAAAAATACAAAGTGGGCCAAACAAGGTTGCAAAACTCGCACAGAGGAGTAGTAAGTTGCACGTTCATTAAAGATACACAAATGATTAACATAAGTGTTAAATAAGAATAGCTTGTAATAACCAGTAAAATGACTTACAGAAACGCTAACATTAAAAAATTGGCCTCACTTAACTAACGGACATAATGACTCAGAATGATTCCCAAATTGTACTTAACTTTAGGGAACAGCGTTAAGGCTCATAGCAGTGTTTGGAAGCAATAACGCTACTGCAGGGAGGCAATACGAGCGTTCACTCCCCACGGCTTGTGCACAGGGTCACATAGCAGGCGGTGTATATTTATATATAATCCGACCGACCCCACAATGAGCGGTCCTGACAAGAATCCATAAGCACGCCGACGCCAGGGAACAAGCAGTCTTAACAAACGACCTGCAGCACAAACAGATTGCAATGAAGACAAGGTCAAATCACAGCCACACTGGAATATATAATAAGCACGCTCCCAAACTATTATGGAGCAATACTCTAACATTACCCGTCTGCCAGTAAATTAGCAAAGAACTTAGAGATCACTTCCAGTTGCCTTAACACACTTTCAACATTAAATAAACATACCAAATGCGGCCGTGACAGATGATTAAACCATTAACTCTACGGCTGCCGGGCACGCACACAACCGCAGCATGTCCCGAAGCGCACAATTTGTCCTAAAACAAGTTAAAATTTGCATGAAAACCACTTAAAACACACACCCCATGGATGATCAGAAGCGGAATGAGGAACATCAGCCTCCTTAAAATAGCCACTGTGGAACCAAGTTAAGAACCATCTCCGGCAGTTACTCATGCCTGAATAAGTTTCAACAATCTTCTTAGTTAAACACAGAATAAAAGTCATACTTAACTTGGAGCATGCAAACTACGAGCTGGGAAGCTGATCAGCGTGAAACGACGAACCCACCGCAATTTAGCACGTCAAGCGCCCAATGATCGGCACCTTACATCCGGCGCGCGCCGAAAGACAAGGGCGGCGAGCACGGCGAGGCCAATGCACCACGGTCAGGGACGCAGGCTTGTTTACAACACAAGTTGGCTCGTTGAACGCCGACCGGAGACTCACTTGTCACACGTTCAACCGGAAACCCGCCGTGGGAGCAGTCAAAGATAGCAGGACATCCGAATATCGATATCAGCGATGTAAGTGGAACACCCTAGCGCCAGCCGCCACGGTTCAAGTCGTATGCCATGACAGAAAAGGATCAACGCCCTTACACATTGGTACATCAGCATGGCCCTTCGGCTCCCCCGTGCAGGACGTTGAACTTGCCCCAGTAACAGTACAGGCTACGACAAACAGAGTCGGCTTCTGCGAAGGCTAGGGCTTGTACAGCCCATGTAGAGCGTAAGGCCGGTATCCTTATCCTTCAGCCACGACGGCTCCTCTGCTTCATAATCCCTCCCTCATAGCTCTAGTTAGCGAATATGTAGGCAAGAAAGGAAAAACACTCTCTAGGATTAGTTGGCTGATTTGAAAACTTCGGCTGCCACTACAGTGTGGCTAGTAGTAAACGTATTGCTATTCAGCCACCGCCGCTGGCTAAGCCAATTACGGCCAGCAACTAGTTGGATCTTCTAAAAGTGACAAACCGGACGTGAATAAGACTGCCTGGAAGATTTCTTACAAGAGAATACTAGACAACTGCAGCGTAAGTCTCCATACATTTCTTCTTCGCCGATTCTGCAGGGAACGTTCTCATTTCGTACGTAATCAGTTTGCTGAATTTTCAACATTCTTCTGTAATACCACATTCAAATGCTTCGATTCTCTTCTGAGTCGGTTGACACACAGTGTAAGTCCCACTACCACACATTGTTCACTGATGTTCGCCCGTGCATGTTTCTTTTCTGTGTCTTACAGTGCCTCAGCGAGTACCACTTCTACTTGAGTACAGACGAAAACATGGGCTCCTTTCCAGATGCCCATACACTTAGCTGACAAGAAAAAAAGATCGCAGAAAGGTGTCATGTGTGCTACTCAAGAGGAAAAAGAACTGAAAGTGCATGGTACTGTAAAAAGTGTGGCGTTTCTTTACGTTTGGAGGACTGTGAAACGTCCCCTTTTTGAAGAATTATACAAGACTGTGCTTTAACTGACACACAATATTTTTTAGCGCAACGCAATCTGACTTTCAATAATCCCTACAAAAGATTGGCCCTGTCTGATATTAACCTATACGTTTCACAAATCACTTACCTCAGAAAAATCTTCGTTACTCGAACTACTGCAATACAGCGAGCGCCACTACTGCCACCTAAATAAAAGATTCAAACTAAGGAAGCCACTAACTACTGATAGGAATAGTTAGCAAATGAAAGATTTTAATAGAGAACAAACACTGTATTTACCTTGATAGTCATATTATATATAGCAGTTCATGACAGATTCAAACTGTGGTGTCACCGCCAGACACCACACTTGCTAGGTGGTAGCTTAAATCGGCCGCGGTCCATTAGTAGATGTCGGACCCGCGTGTCGCCACTGTGTGATCGCAGACCGGGCGCCACCACAAGGCAGGTCTCGAGATACGGACTAGAACTCGCCCCAGTTGTACGACAACTTTGCTAGCGACTACACTGACGAAGCATCGCTCATTAGCCGAGCAGATAGTTTGAATAGCCTTCAGCTAAGTCCATGGCTACGACCTAGCAAGGCGCCATTAGCCTTACATAGTTTGATAGTTATCGTATGAAATGTCTCATCAAGAACGATGTATACAACAAGGATTAAAAGTTAAGTAGAATAGCAGCTACGTACTTTTCTTGCTACCATTCATTACGTCTCCTGTTTCAGACCTCTATCTAGCCTACGTGAGATTACGCGTGCCTTTCGGCTACTTCAGTGTGGCGTAGCTGTCTTGTTACGCCACAACACAAACTAAGGAAGGCACTAACTACTGATAGGCATAGTTAGCAAATGAAAGATTTTAATAGAGAACAAACACTGTATTTACCTTAATAGTCATATTATATATAGCAGTTCATATATAGCAGTTCTCTCCCCACATCCATCACTGCTGGCGGCTCACCTCCAACTGCGCAACGCTACGCGCTGTTAACATCGAGCTGTCGCTGCCCAACACTACAATGGCAGACAACAATGCAAACTAGCCACAGACTGCACACAGCACAGCCAGTGATTTTCGTACAGAGCGCCAATAAGAAAACATAAACAGCCTACTTACATAGCCCCCATGCTCCCCACAAAAAGTTTTACAAATTGTTTTGGACAGTGGCCAATACAGATTTGAAAAAAATTTTCATAATTACAGTAAGAAAGATATCAAATGCACACACTTATCGATACACTGTTGGTCAAAAGCTAAAATTTTCTCACAGTCCGTAAAGACAGTCCTGATCATTCATCACAGTAAAATTGCAGTGTTTTTCTCAAAGTCTGAGCAGTAAAAGAAAATGCACACGGAGGTAGTGGGTTTCCATGCAGTCTTGAAGAAGTAGTGTTGTCCTTCCAACGGAAAGACAGTGCTGACTCTTGACATGCTGACAGGTAATGGGCCACAACAGAGCAAACCCACAGTAGAGTCATTCGACGTTTTGAAGAATATTGGTAGGTAGGTCATCACAGAGTAGACCCACTGTAGTCCTGGTAGAGATTACGGTATTGGTGGGCCACCAGAGGTGCAGACCCACTGCAGTCCTTGTAGAAATAATGGTAATGGTGGGCCATCAAAAATGCAGACCCACTGTAGTCTTTGTAGAGACGGCCAGCAGCCATCTGTTGCAACTGTGCAGGTGCACAATCACTATCGAAGAGTCTTTCGGACAATATAGCAAGTCCATAACCACCACTTGTGCACTCACAAAGTTTTTGGAATTGTCCTTAGAACCAGCAATGCTGTCATCCAGTCCCTTGCTGAATTATTAACACACGTGCAAACACTAACAGTCCCTACTTGTCACATATTGTCCATATACTATGACCAACAGAAATGTATGCAGTGAAATGTAACTTAAGTTGAAGAACTGGTGTCTATACAATTATAAATTTACAATATGAAAATACAATTACAAAGGTACAAAATACATCATTAGAGAACATAATAGTACAGATAACATTTGTAGTAATATGGGCTTTACAAAAGAATAGAAATAAACATGAACATCAGTGTTACAAGAATTATGACATAAGTAAATACATAAAAGATCAGAATAGCTTTTGAAACATCAACTTCACACATGAGCGTTAAAACAAAACAGAATAAATAATGTCTAAAATCTTTACAAAGTAAATAACATATTATTAAAGCAAATTATATTTGAGGATAACAGTATTCCTCATCATAGTTCATGTAGCTGAGTATTAGAAACATTCTACAACATAAGTCTTATCAGACAAACATGTTAAGACAGGAAGAACATAAATACACAAGGGTCCACAAACACTTTCTTTACTTCTCGGAGATCTCCCTTCGTTCTTCATTATTCCCAAAAGGTCCTATCTATACCTGCTTTCTGTACTTTTTTCGTATAACTTCTCAATGCGTTTCTTCCAATTCATCGCAACTCATTCTCTTATATAGTCTACCCCCTCTTAAGCTAGCTTAAATCTACTGAGCTCAGATGCTAGACTAAGGGGCGAGGCAATGCAGCAGCACAAAACAATTAACACAAACAGCAATGACAAAAAAATTCAGATTTGCAAAGGAAGCAGCATTACAGAAATTAGCAAAGCAATTGCAATATTACAACTAATATAAGGCAATGTGCAGCAAACAAGAAAAATAAATCTAGCTTAGCAGAGTAACACAAATTAAAATTCAGTAGCACTATGCCTGGCAAACAGCAGCAGAAAATGAAATAACTTATACCTAAACATGACATAGCTCAAGCAGAAAAAATAGTACACTAAAGATAACAATGCAGATAAGGGAAATGTATAATCACATCTTATTGTCTAAGTAATTAAAGTGGTGCACCACAAGAAGTTATTCTACCAAAAAAGTTACCAAGTACTTGAAACGAAAATTATGGAATCAGTTCCTGTGAAGGTAAATGTCTTTTGTGCTTCCTCATTTTTTGAAATAATTATTATTTACTTGATCTATAGACAGAAAATATTTATATTAGTACATCTATAAAATTTTATTTTAACCATTGCTGCAGTGCAGCTAGAAACTAGATATTAAACAAAATTAGCAATCTCTCAACTAGAAAGACAATAGACGTAAAATGTTTCTTATCATTTCATTAGGCATTTTAGTAAATACCATAAATTAAGAGCTCCACAGTGTAATCATATGTTTTCAAGTTCGAGCGTGTCGTATTTGCGATGCTTTCTACAAAGGAATGTCAATAGCGAGGATAATGGCCTCCTTTTTTTTTTTTTTTTTTTTTGCACCTAATGGCTTTCTTTTGTCAGACATCTACCTCTCAGCTGGGCGCCCAAAACGCATTACGCCAAGGTCACTTACCTTTCTTGCTGAAATATGTACGACGGCAGTTTCCGCCACAGTGACAGTCTCATATTATAATATTTCACAGGTCAAGAATTTGGGTTACACATCTGTAGAAACAAAATCCTATAAATATAACAGCGTCCAAAAAATTTTCGCCATCATTGTGATACATTCACGCATATACACACATTTCATAACTCTTAAAGCACGATTCTTGGTTTCCAACAACCTTTTCACAAACCAGAGTCCCTAACCACTACTCATTATTCCTTACCTTATTCGTCAACACTTCTTCAATATTTCATCATTACAGATATGTAGCATAATCAAATAACTCATATAGCATCAGCTTACTGATCATAAACATACCGCAACAGCATAATACACATAGTCATCGTAATAATATCATAACACCTCAGTCAACTCTCAAAAACGTCGTAGCTTTCTGCAATAATTTAAAAACCTAAAAAAAATTCTCTGCTCATTTCAATAGTGTCATCTACCTCAATCATACTTTAAACATCGTGATCCCATACCAAATATATCATTCAAACCTCTCATAGTATCACAATGGTTCCGAAAAAATATGAACAGTTCACAAAGTACAGACAAAATACAATTTCATAAGTGTGAAATCATTCAACTGTGTAATTGTGTAAACGTGTGTCACTGATGTAGTAAAAAAATGTTTATCTCTCAGTTAAATGATAAGATAGCGGTGTAATTTGTGTGTTAGAGAAATAAAGTACCGATGTGTAAAGTTGTATAAGCAAATACCATATTAGCTAGGGCTCCTTGTGCTTGCCAAACACATGGTACACAAAGTAGGCATGTATCCCCCTGAGGATTAATGTAATTATACCCTCAGGTGTTACAGATTACAGCAATGGAATGAAATGTATCACGGAAAACCTTTGTATCATTGTACTTCAAATATCTTTAAAAATAAATGATTTAAGTACCAAATTAATCACTCAAATACGTGTACTGTAGCGCTAAATGTGCGTCTTGCTGTAAGATAATCTCTCTAGAAGTGTCGTAGGTATCGTCCTCCAAAAGCTAAGTTCTGCAGAAGTCAATGTACTTACCTCATGATGAACAAAAGTGAAATGCTTTGCGTATAGATATCTTAGTTATTACGCTTATTGCCGTGATGAGGAAAGTACTGTGCTTTAACGTATTGTTGTGCTACGGAAAAGGCTGTCTCCTTGCAGCTATAGCACAAACGTTACTACTAAAACATGTTTTACTTTCGAGAATAATTCAGAAAAACTGTGCAGAAATAAAACAGAAACACTGCAAATGCAACATTGTAAATTGTCACTCATTAGTAGCGTCATGATAAAACTGTGTAGTTGTCACATAAACTAACCACTGTGTCGTCTGGTATCTCACAGAAAGTACTTTAAATCCAGAATGTATTTTCAAGTAAACCAAAATGTTGCATTAAAATCTCATTAGCAGTACCAGTATATGTTCTATGTATGTAAGCCTTATAGTCGTTACGTAATCGTGCAACTAACAAGCAACGCAATCTGACTTTCAATAATCCCTACAAAAGAATGGCCCTGTCTAATATTAACCTATACGTTTCACAAATCACTTACCTCACAAAAATCTTCGTTACTCGAACTACTGCAATACAGCGAGCGCCACTACTGCCAGCTAAATAAAAGATTCAAACTAAGGAAGGCACTAACTACTGATAGGCATAGTTAGCAAATGAAAGATTTTAATAGAGAACAAACACTGTATTTACCTTAATAGTCATATTATATGTAGCGGTTCATGACAGTCTTACAAATTTCAAAACTCCGCCATCTCTCTCCCCACATCCATCACTGCTGGCGGCTCACCTCCAACTGCGCAACGCAACGCGCTGTTAACATCCAGCTGTCGCTGCCCAACACTACAATGGCAGACAACAATGCAAACTAGCCACAGACTGCACACAGCACAGCCAGTGATTTTCATACAGAGCGCTACGTAACGTTGCCAATGAGAAAATATAAACAGCCTACTTACAACTGTTATGATACCGTTATCCATATTGAAGGAAATCGAAGCAGAAAGACAAGTTTGGCGAACAGTATGATAGGGAAGGAGAAAGCGGACCCTGTAACGTGAGTTCGCAAGCAACTGAAACGGCTGAGTGAATTTAGAGGGAGAAGAAAACCTTTCGGTGATCATATAGCTAAGGCTTGGCATGGAAATGTTCGTTGCGTGTGACAAGTGGCCCAGCGAGCTAAAAAAATTACGTCAGTGTTAGCAATTGTGAAGAAAATACAAGTATCGTGACGTAGTCTGTACCGAAGACAAACTGCAGATGTTAAAATTTTCTTTTATATTTTCGACAATTTGTCTATACGTTTCATTTGAAGTATTAAAATAAGTAAAACATAGTAAAAGTGATAATAATACGTTTCGTTTAGAATTTCAGATGTTATTTTGCTGCCGTCTGCTGAGAAATACATGTCTGATTGAGCTTGATCCATTGACAGACATAACTCAATTCTGGGTTTGAAACCATTATTTCCCATGACGGGCACACGTTTTTTATGGTGGGGATGTAACTGCTGCTCCATCATTACTCTGTTTTCTTTGAACTGTGTGCTTCACGGAGAAGATGGCAGGTACTTCTACTCCCACACGATCCATCAGCATCCTTCCGGTTACTACTACGCTAGCAATTCGTTATCAAAAGTATGGCCATCTACCTTTCTCACAAGATTATATATAAGGGATTTGTTGCGAAATTATCGCCTGCACTATGTTTCGGCTCACCGAGCACTGAATCCTGTTGCACTATATATTAATTTGCGTCTGCATGCACTGTCAGCTAGTAAAGTTCCACACGTTGTCAGCGAACTGACATATGGTGAGAGAGGGATATGTTTACGACCGTATTACTTACCCACTCACCTGTACTGTCCAATTCACGTTCGCTTCTTCCTTCTTAGGTCTGCAATGAAACGAAGATGAACTGTTGCTACAACAACCAGTTTACTACGGATGGAATTAAGGTGGCACTAACCTACCGGATGATGCAACAAAGGGCTGCAACGTTCTCAAACGAATTTACAGAGGGTGAAGAAAAATTCGAGCACTTGGATTTCGCAGCGCGATTCCTCATATAGTTGCAGTACAAAAATGTCTGTCGCAAACTTTCGTCTAGTGCATATTTCCGGCAGTAAATGGACGTCAGAGATTGGCAACCTGGCAACACTGTAATCATATGTACGGTAACTATACCTGTCAGCATTTAGGAGTAATGTCGTGCAGTTGGTACACTCGACTGTGTTTCCTGTTAGCATGCAGAAGGTTGAGGGTTCGATTTTGAGCTCAAGTGTATTTGGTTTTATTTGCCAGTTTCAGTCTGCCATATAATACTCTAATACACACGATTTCATAAGCCACACATAGTACAGCGTTTTGCAACAGTATCTACAACAGAAGACAAGTCAGAAATGGATAGTTTAAACAAAACACCTGTCATAGGACAGAATAAATACAGAAACAAAATCAATTTCGAAATGCTATAGATGATTCCACAGTTACATAGCTCAACATCTAATAGTCATCTATACTACATGCACTAGGTCAGCTCTGGTTAGTGACCAGTGGCAATAATAATTTCCATATTAATGACCGCACGACATTTACAAAAGAATACATTGTCCTCAGAGCAGATGCTCAAAGCGACCCTCCCTGCACGTCCAAACTTAGCGCGACCCGCTGTATCACACAGCTCTGGACACTCTGCAACATCGCTGCATCCACAGATACACGAGCTGCATGATCATCCGCTATCACTTCTTCCACATGCGTTGACGGAATAGAGTACACGTGCTCCTTCAAGTGTCCCCACAGGTATAAATCTAGGAGATTTAGGTGAAGTGAATGTGGGGGCCATACAACTGGACCTCCCTGACCGAACCATTTCCCTGGAAATGTTCAGTCTAAATACCATCGTGCATTAATTCCAATGGGTTGAGGTGCACCATCGTGTTGGAACCATAACCAGTTCAGAACATGAAATTGAACATCTTCGACTGCGTCAGGCAGAGGAATGCCGGTCAGACAATTAGTAGGGACCCAAACTCCTGTCTTCCTGTATTCCGGTCCAGACGTTGATGCCAAAGCTGATAAGAGCGGCACACCAATGGGGACATTGTGAATGTTGCAGACATCCTCGCGAGTGGATGCTGCTTCATCCGACCATATTACAGTATTTATACACTCGTCGTTGATCCTTGTTGTTGTTGGAGCCATTTACAGAACTGCATCCGCAGAGGGTGGTCTGCAGGATGCGGGTGTTGAAATAAAGAATCATGACAGGAGTGCAGCCAGTGCCCGTGCAGCACGTGAATGGCAGTGCGTTGCGAGGCACTCAGCTGCCTTGCTACGCTAGACGTACTTCGCTGGGTGCTTGGTGTATGACCTCCAGATTAGTTTCCTCAGTGGCTGGAGTACGGCGAGTCCATGGACAACCTTCATCGCGCGGTGGTGGAAGCAGAGAAGGCAAAGCTCCATACGCCGAAACGTTTATATCTGGGTGACGTCGACCAGAATATCTAGCAGCCTATTCACGAACGGCAACACCAGTCCGATTATCAGATATACCAAGGACCGGAAGAATTTCCGTATATTCATCGTTTGCGTATACCATACGTCTGCTACACTTTTATAGAATAAACAAAAAGAAATGCGGGAGGCCTCCCGTCGGCTAGACCGTCCGCTTGGTGCAAGTCCTTCGAGCTGACGCCACTTCGGCGACTTGCGTGTCGATTGGGGTGAAATGATGATGATAAAGACAACACAACACCCACTCCCTGAGCGGAGAATTTTTTTTTTTCAGATCGTTGTGTTTTGCCGTTGCGGACGTCACATGACATCCGTTAAAATTCGTTTGTTGATCCTTCCACTCAGTTTTTTTTATTGAAGAGGCCAACCAGGTCTCTGACCGAACACGCTGAGCTACCGTGCCGGCTACCACTCAGCTACCAGGGGCGGACTACAGTAATACTAATGCATGGAGATGCCTACTAAATAGCACGCGCTTATCAGATTCAGTGATGAAAGGCATAATTAGTAGTTGCGTGGTGACAATACATGCAAATGGTATAATAATAATGGCGTGTGACGAGGGCCTCCAGACGAGTAGACCGCTCGCCTGGTGCAAGTCTTTCGATTTGACGCCGCTTCGGCGACTTGCGTGTCGATGGGGATGAAATAATGATGACTAGGACAACACAACACCCAGTCCCTGAGCGGAGAAAATCTCCGACCCAGCCGGGAATCGAACCCAGGCTCTTAGAATTGATAGGCTGTCGCGCTGACCACTCAGCTACCGGGGGCGGACATGCAAATAGTAACCGAATGTGGAAATTATTTTCAAAGCATGTTGCAAGCCCTACTGATGATATAAGGTCCTAACGAAATGGCATGCAATGTGATAACAGACTATTGGCGGAGAATACACGGGAAACAGGGTTGGAATCGAGGGGACGCAATGTGAAAGATTTCTTTAACAGTTCACTAATGAACACGATTGTACTTCAATTTCTGCGCTCGTGGTACGTAGAAGTAGCCTGTAGAAGACTCACTGTAATAGCTGTATGATGATTAAGTCTCCAGATACCGAACCACGCAGAATGCATTTAGCAAACAGAAACAAATACGTCTCGAACCAGAATAGAGCCCGCGACTTCCTGCATGCTAACCCAAAGCGCTATCCACTGCACCTACTGCGCGGCACTACTCAAATACACTGACAGACATAGGTACCGTACCTGTGACTACAGAGTTGCCAGAGTGCGAATCTGTAATGTACATTTACTACCGAAAATATGTGCAAGATTACAATTTGTGAGAGATTTTTTGTATGCTAGGATGTGAGGAAATGCTGAGTGCGCGACTTTTTTCCCTCTTCATATATTCCTGGGAGCCTCATTTGCATTCAGTTACTACAATCCACCAAATCTCTGTTCTTGGGCACAGTAATTAATAACTGCGTCCACGTGACGGGACAGTTTTATGCAAACGTGCGTTCGTATTTCTTGTGATTTGTCTCAACTTTTCGTGTTTCGTGAACCATCTATTCTGTTACGTGTTGTCTACCTCATAATACAAATCAATAAACACTTTTTAACTTTTCGTGACACGGGTTCTTTCATAGCTTCGCCGCGTGGGCCAACCTATATTACACTGACGTGACAGTAGTCATGGGCTAGCGATATGCACAAATACAGTGGCGATAATATCGCGTACGCAAGATGCAAAAGGGCAGTGCATTGGCGGAAGTGCCATTTGTTCTCGAGCGATTCACGTGAAACGTTATATGAATGCGTGATGTCTGCTCTTTTGGAGATAGACACCACTCGTTGATATAACTGATTCATCTCGATGGGCAATGGATCCACCATATTTAGCGCGGGAATATCCAAGTAGCGAGCATGGCGGACTTGGGCAGGGACTGCGGATAGCTGACACTGGATGGGATTGTCGGTCGGCCAGGGGGCGTTCCGAAATAGGCCACGCAGTTACGCTAAACACCGTGTCCGGGTGGCGAAGCGGTTAGAACTAGGAGAGCGCAGGCTCGAATACTGGTCCGGCACAAATTTTCGCTCGTCACCGCTGATGCACAAAATCGTGATGGATCTGATATTAGTAATCCCTTCCATTCCTTTTATCTCTCCCCCCTACTCCTTAAATTTACATAATTACGTGAAAAATTTTCTGATGTGATTATCGTCACATGGCGGGAATTAGCAGACTTCGAACGCGGAATGGAAATTGGATCGAGACGCATGGATATTTCAAATTCAGTATTTTGTGATCCAGAGTGTCAAGAGTTTGCCGAGAAAACCAATTTCAGGCATTATCTCTAACCACGGACAGTGAAATGGCTGATCATTTAGGCTCAACGACCGAGACCAGCGGCCTTTGCGCAGAGCTGTCAGTGTTAATAGACACGCTACATTGCGTGATATAACTCCAGTAATCAATGATAGGACGTACGATAAACGTATCCATTACGACAGTTTATTTAAATTTGGCGTTAATGGGGTAGGGCAGCAGACAATCTATGCGAGTACCTTCGCTGGCAGAACATCACTTGCAGGCCCTCTTTTGGGCTCATGGCCATATCGGTTGGACCCTAGACGATTGGAAAACCATGGCCTGGTCAGATGAGTCCCATTTTCGGTCGACAAGAGCTGATGGTAGGGTTCCAGTGGGGACCCGAGTTGTCAACAAGGAATTGTGTAAGCTGGTGATGGCTCCATAAAGGCGTAGGCTGTATTTAGGTGGAATCGACTGCTCGTCTACTCGAAAACCTGCAGCCACTGATGGACGTAATGTTCTCAAACAACGATGGAGTTTTTATGGATGACAATGCGTCATGTTACTGGGCTACAATTGTTGGCTATTACTTTGAAGTACATTCTGGGGAATTCGAGCTAACGAGTTAGCAGCCCAGAATACCCGACATGAATTCCACGGAACATTTAGGACACATAATAGAGAGGTCAGTTAGTGTAGAAAATCGTGCTTCGGCAACACTTCCGCAATCACGGACTGCTGCGTGGGAGGTATTTTGCAAACACGGCTAATATCCTCACAGCAGTTCGGCGGCAGGAGGCACACTTTGATGGCAATGTCAACGGGGGATTTCCAGCGATTTATTGAGTCCATGCCACGTCGAGCTGCTGCACTACGGAGGTCCAGAAAAAGGTATGACACGATATTAGGAGGTATCCTATGACTTCTGTCACCTCAGGGTACACTCTACACATTGAATACCCACACTTATTACTCTTGTCATCAGCTGTTACAGATTTATACGGCAAACAAAAACAATGGTAACGGCGCTGCACTATCAACCTCAAATACGATATACAGCGTTCACTACGACAAACAGTGGTGAGTATGGTATGTTCCACAGTCGACCACATACGATCGATTCCATATTCCTAGATTTCCAGAAGGCTTTTGATACCGTTCCTCAAAAGCGACTATTAATCAAATTGCGTGCATATGGAGTATCGTTTCAGTTGTGTGACTGGATTCGTGATTTCCTCTCAGAGAGATTACTCTTCATAGTGATAGATGGTAAATCATCGAGTAGAACAGAAGTGTTAACTGGCGTTCCGCAAGGTAGTGTCAAAGGCCCTCTGCTGTTTCTGATTTACATAAAGGATCTAGGTGATAATCTGAGCAGCCCCCTTAGATTGTTTTCAGATGACGCTGTAATTTACCGTGTAGTAAAAACATTAGCCGATCAAGTCCAATTAATCCGATAAATTTTGGGTATACGATAAATCGCACAAATCTAAGGGCTGTCAATTCGACTAAATACCTGGGAATTACAATTACGAGCAACTTAAATCGGAAAGACCAAATAAATAATATTGTGGGGAAGGCGAAACACAGACTGCGCTTTGTTGGCAGAACACTTAGAAGGTGCGACAAACCCACTAAAGAGACAGCCTACATTACACT
This sequence comes from Schistocerca americana, assembly GCF_021461395.2. Lineage (NCBI taxonomy): Eukaryota > Metazoa > Arthropoda > Insecta > Orthoptera > Acrididae > Schistocerca > Schistocerca americana. The sequence continues at coordinate 215,390,649 of NC_060122.1, read as the reverse complement.
TGTACTTCCTCTGCTGGAATACTACTGCATGTTATGGGATCCTTAACAGATAGGATTGACGGAGGACATCGATAAAGTACAAAGAAGGGCAGCTCGTTTATCGCGAAATAGGGGTGTGAGTGTCATTGATTTGATACGCGAGTTGCGGTGGCAGTCACTGAAACAAAGGGACGGTTTTCTTTCCGGTGATATCTATTTAGTAAATTTCAATCACCAAATTTCTCTTCCGAATGATAAAATATTTTGTTGACACCCTCCTACGTAGGGAGAAAGGATGATCATAATAAAATAAGAGCAATCAGAGCTCCAGCGAAAAGATTTAGGTGTTCCTTTTTCCCACGCGCCATTCGAGACTGGAATGGTGGAGAAGTAGTATGAAAATGGTGCGATGAACCCTTTGCCAGGCACTTAAGTGTGCATTGCAGAGTAACCATGTAGATGTAGATGTAGAGACGACTATTTATTGTTTCTTAATGTTGTGGGATCAAGCTCGAAGCATGTGACTCACACCGCTGATTGAGTATCAAATGTTTCTCTCGGGTATATTAATCGTCTCCATATTTTTCTCTCTCAGGATTTGGTGCATCTTGCAGCAAGGTATAAGTTTTAATTTAGGTTTTAACAACAAATATATTTTCAGATAATTTTACCACATTTTGGGGCTATAGACATATAATGCTTTTCAAATGAAAGTGCCACTATTTGATCGTTTATTCTACCGTACAGTCATGATTTCAGGCATTGGCCATTTTGAAATACCGGAATGTTGAGCATAATCGCACTTCTGCGAGGGTCATTCTGCAAGTCATGCCAAGTATGGTATATCATATGATCATGTGGCACCCTGTAATCGCAGTAAGTACAGTCGAAAGCCTGCGACAAACGGTACCGAAATCAATCAACTGATTCTATTCGAGGATGGCTCGGTACCAGCGCCTGAAACATTCAGGTGAGCTCGGCCGTGCTACAAGATAGATGTGTACAGCGATGGGCATGGGAAAACTTCCCACACACATCCTACCCACCAGATCTTAGTCTATGCGTATTGGACTTCATTACACAACAGAAGAAATGTTTGCGTGAGAGGTATTTTGCAAACATGGTTGATATCCTCACAGCACTTCGGCGACAGGTGGCACACATTGATGGTAATGCCAACAGCTTTCAACACCTTTCCCATCGTTGGCTGTTCTGTGTGGATACACTAGGGAACTATTCTGGAGGACCGTAATTGATTTTGATTCATTTTGTTAAAATGCATGTCTTTCATTGCAACTTTTGCCCTAACCTTCTGTACTCGAATCCCACGTTATCTTGTCATTCAGATATACACTGCGTTACCTGTCTAAAGAATCTCGTGGAATTACCATGTTCTTGCTTTATAGCAGGATATGCCATAGTTGCCATGACTTATGAAATGACTCTCGTATAAACGAAGTCATCCTCAAAATATACTAAGCTTGGTTATGTAATGGAGGTGTCTCACAACGTACACGAATATGTTGTCGTTTTCATGATGTGACACCTCCGCTATGTAACCAGCTTTAATATATATCGACGATCATTTCTTTTTTGCAAGTCCGATCATGCGCAATATTGTGTTACTTGAAAGTGGCCTAAGGCCAAAATCATTATTGTGCATTAGAATAAACGATATACACAGTAAATGACAGAACTTTAATTCAAAAAGATTTTAATAGGAAATTTCGATTTATTCCAACAAGAATTGAGAACCGAAAGATGTAGCATGCTATTACTTACAAGCTGGACTATCTCTTGTTTCGCAATATCTTCTCAGATGTCGTGAATCACAAGTTTTATGAAGACTGCAAGCACCCGTTTTCAAAAAGACTTCATCGTTGTCATTCCCATTTTGAGCAGGGATATACTTCCCTCCCGAACATTTTGGAATTTGGAAGGGGCAAGTGGTGGCGACCTAACGTCCTTTGCTACTCATGGGAGCCTGTTGAATAACAGCAACTCTGATTTGTAATACACTGCAGATTTTTGGAATTAACAAATCCCTCTCTTTCAGAAATGCTTTGTTGCTGTTGCTCATCTGCATTTCACATTCTCTCTACTTCGGTCATCCTCCATTATAGTGTTGAACATAAGCAAAACGCGTCTACTACGTTCAGCGTCTAATTTCATAATCTAATACCCTGATTTATTTCAGCTATCCTCCATTACCTTGTTTTAATTAGTTTGATGATAAGCTTATAAATTCTTTTGGAGACGCTATTCATTCCATTCAAGGCATCTTCCAAATCCTTAATTCTCGGTTTACTTTACCACCTGGTTAATGTGCATATTTATTGATGTTGAGTAGAATTTTTCTGACAGCTGGTAAAATTGGTACACAATCTGTTTCGCGGTCTGAAGCTGCATTATCAGGCGCAACAACGTTAAAAGGTCATATGTGTACCCATCGCTCTTAGTCAAATTATGTTATTTGGAGAATATTACCTGCATTACATTGACGAAGGTAGGATATATTGGCGAATGTATTCACTGAATAATATATCTTGACTAGTAGTAATGGATACACATACGACCTTTTAACATCAACTTGATGAAAGAGCTTAAGGCCACGAAACGGTTGTGTATTAATAAAACAACAATTTACCAGCTGTCATTCTTCCTAACATCAAGCACTTCTACAGCTGCGGATGCCCGGAATATAGAATATTTTGTGAAATATTTCATGACATCATGGATATACTCCATCAATGACCCGCCCTCTTATTCACCACTGCCTCTCTTTTTTCTAATAAATACAGTCTAGATCGCAAATCAGGTATTTATAAGAAGTGTCCATACTCGCTGCTGTGTGATATTAATTTTTATTTCTTTCGCTTTCACTATAGATATGTTTCGGCTAAATTGCCGCTATCGAGTGACCTGTGGTACTGTGTTGGTGACATTATTTTCATTATACATTTTTGTGTTGTTGTAGAATACTGAACATGGATTGCTTGACAAACTAAACGTAAGTAGCAATCCATACTCTGTGTTCAACTACAACATAAAGATATATAACGATGATTATGTCTCTCATATTATACCACAATAAACTCGATAATGGTAATTTAGCCTAAACAGATCTGTAGTGAAAGGAAAGGAAATAAAAAGTAATATCACACAGCAACGAGTATGGACACTCCTTACAAACACATCAGTTACTGACTTATACTAGGCTGCAGGCCGTGTGGACAATAAACTGTACTTTAGTTCCTTCACATTTTTCTGACGGGCTTTAGCGCTCTATGTTTTACTCTTTACAACTTCAGAATTTTAAAAAGCGCATTGCAGTCCCAATTTTTAATATCTATTTCTCAGTCTCTTAATGATATAAATGTAGGTTACGGTTTCTTCATCCTGTCTATGGCTTTAGTAGTTGCTCTCGTATTCCTACATTGCTACGGAATCGAAATTGATCCTCCCCACGTAGGTTCCTATCAGCAGTTCCATTGTTAGTTATCGTATTAATCTTACTGTTTGGTAATACAACGGGCAGCGTATACATTCCTTGGTGTTGTGATTTTTAGATTATTCTTGACGTCTAAGAGTATTTCGCCCGACTCTCACAGTTTGCACATGACTTGGAACATTAATCGTGGTTGGTTAATGCAAGCATCTTAATAGCTTCTAGTGAATTCGTTTGTACCAGGTTCTTTGTTTAGAATTCGAGATTTAAGTTCTCTGTCATATTACTCCATTTCACGTTCTTTCCTTTTCATTTATGTAGCCTAGATTGTAATAATTCCACGCCTCTCAGTTGCTTGATGCAAATCATGCAATCGGACGCCACTTCGGCGACTTAGGTATCTCTAATCTACACCAGTAATCATATCGGGGGAATGTGGCCTGCCGGCCCGAGTGACCGATCGGTTCTAGGCGCTTCAGTCTGGAGCCGCGCGATCGCTACGGTCACAGGTTCGAATCCCGCCTCGGGCATGGATGTGTGTGATTTCCTTAGGTTAGTTAAGTTTAAGTAGTTCAAAGTTCTAGGGGAGTGATGACCTCAGATGTTAAGTCCCATAGTGCTCAGAGCCATTTTTTTAAGGTGGCCTAGTGTAGCCAGGAATCTGAATCATGTATTGTTGCTGGTAAATCTTTACATCATTTATAGATGAATGCTAGGTTGATGGCAGTCTGAAATATTCTGTGGTCCGACTGGGATACAATCCCGTGACATTCCGGTATGCATTCTACACCTTGTGTAGTTGTCATTGTTCTGCTCCGTCGCCAACATCTTAATGCTTTTAGTATGTGTTGCAAATTTTTTGCTCTTGTTACGCTAAATATCCTAGTGTACACCAAACATAAAACTGCAGGGGTAATAATAATAATCTCTTAAATGAAGCCAGCACTCATTATGATAGTTACTACGATATCTACCAATGTTTACTCTGTGGCATGTAATGGAGCACTCTTCAGAAGTGTATCAAATCCACAACCGCCGTGACTGTACTGTATTTATTATTACTATTTCGTCCAGGGTTACAGGTCCACAGCTTCACATGTCTGAAGAGTAAGTAACACTTAACATAACGTTTATTAGCAATACAACAAACAAACAAAGTCCTAACAGGCCTTGAAGACCCAAGGTCCGACCGGCAGCCGTGTCATCCTCAGCCCTTAGATGTCACCGGATGCGGATACCGAGCGATATGTGCTGAGTACACAGCTCTTCGGGCCGTTGTCTGTTTTCGTCACCTGTGCCGCTACTTTTCAGTCAAGTAGCAACGGCTGAGTGTACCACACTTGCCAACGGCACTCGGAAGACCCATACAGTGACCCATACAAGTGCCAGCCAAGTCAGACAGTGCTATGCCGTTCGCTTACTAGCAATAGCAGCCATCACAAATAAAATTCTTGATAAGTGCAAGTAGAATGGCTTGCGAAATGTTCCATACGAACTTAATTATATATACAGATAGTCCATTCATCATGGGTATCGAGAATTTCAAGGGTTGTTGCCTTTTATCGGTATCGATACTGGCAAGATGTTCGTCTACATGTTCCCGAGAAAAAGGGGTCTTATCAGATGGATATACTGTCGGACAACAACCGACAATTTTTTTTCCCATGTAATCTTACGAATTTGCAATTTTCGCACTGTTTTTCCTTTATTTGTACTGCGAAACCTTGCTTCGTGCCAGATTTCCCGGTTCTAGGACAACCGGAAGTACGCTGAGTTTGGGAGTACCAAAATTTGTGATTTAAATGGCCGTATCTTCCGATTTCATTGGCTTAGAAGCTTCAGTTTATTACACTGCCTACAGGCGTTAATATGTGACCTAGCCATTCCTGAGAAATAAGGGTTTTTAATAGACGGGTGGATAGACAGACCGACAGAAGGACAACAAAGCGATCCTTTAAGGGTTCCGTTTTTATGTTTGGGGGTACGGAACCGTTAAAGCATGTATCTGCTGTACCTCAATATGGCCGCCGTCAGCTTTGCTACTATACCGTTAATAGGACGTAGGAATGAGAAACATCATCAGAAGATGTCAAGATAAATAACCACCTTTTCCTTTCATTATTCTGTAACTGTCTGCCGAAACTGTCTATAACTGCCGAGCTCGTAACTTTTGTAGTTATGGCTTATGACGTCATTGATATGGCGTCAAGCAAGATGTACATGAGATTTCACAATGTATTTTGAAGCAAATAACGATTTACAGAATTTGAGATGACGTTTAAGGCCAGTTTCAAGCGTGCTTAAGTGGATAAAAATCGAATTCGGACATATTCAGAGATTTTCCATTATTTTTGCGTGCAAGTCATCTTCATGATACGTTAACTGAACTAGGTTGATACTTGTCTAGAAAGGCTGAAAGCATATCAGAGTGATAGTTCAAATGGCTCTGAGCACTATGGAACTTAAATTCTGAGGTCATCAGTCCCCTAGAACTTAGAACTACTTAAACCTAACTAACCTAAGGACATCACACACATCCATGCCCGAGGCAAGATTCGAACCTGCGACCGTAGTGGTCGCGCGGTTCCAGACTGTAGCACCTAGAACCGACCGGCCAGCCTGGCCGGCCCAGAATGATAGTCACTACAAAGATGACAAAATAAAAACTATAGAGAATGTGGTTCAAATGTATACGAAATTGAGTCTAGACGCTGACTTAGCGAATTCGAGATATTTCGACAGTTACACATGAAATTTTATGGATGTTTTAATTGTAAATAGAAATAACCACACTTTCGGGTGAAATAAATAGGTATATCGAGAACTTCGAGTGTGATACTTCAGTTGGTGTGAAATTTAGAGAAAATATTAAAAAGAATTTGAGCATTACTCATATATTAGGCGGATTGGATTAGTTCATAGGAAAGCCTATTATACCAATGCGAATAAGAGGTGATTCTGATTTTCGATAAATGTTAGTAATGTTGCGGTCAATTTCGAAGAAAGAAACCAAATGCGAAAAACTGAATAACACAGAAAATGTAAGTAGAAAGAGAGTTACGAAAATCTTTGGATGATTGCAAGCTACGGTATTTTGTGTTGTTGCCGAAAGTGTCTGTTGCGTTGCGTAAGAACCTAACTTTTGTATCACTTAGATACAGATCTAATGGTTGCAAACGCTCTCAGATTGCTAAACAGAAGCCGAGACTCCAACATAATTATTTAACAATCACACTGTTTCTGCACTTCCTTTCTCTTTTCATTTTACGATCTTTTGGGAGTAAGTAGGCCTAACAGTAACCGATACAGCAGCCTTTGTTACGGAATGCCGCCGGCACTGAGCGGCACAGTGCAGACCGCCCAGCCACTAGCTCTAGATGAGCTCCCTGCTGTGAGAAATGCTCCTGTCACCGCCTCCTCCTCCTCGTCTGTGACGTCACGTCACGCTGCGCCAGAGAATGAGGGCGTCCCCTGACGTCAAGCGAGCTGTGTGGCACCCAGCACCCGAAACGCAAGATGCTGCACCTCATACTCCATTGCCTCCTGTTTTTGAATTCTTTAGTATGTTGTCTGTCTCTGTTTATCGGTAAATTTGTTTGGTACGTTATTATTTAACAGCTGTTTCATTTTACCTTTAAATGTAAAGGGAGTGGAAGGGCTGACCCAATAAAGTGAACATTTCAATTCCAATGGGTTTATTAACTCCTCAAAACGATTTAACAGGCGCCAATTGGGCAAGATTTTTTTAAAGAGACATTCATTACATAAAATCGTAAGTTAATAAAACATTTCCCATAAACATTAAGGACCGCCAATCAGGCGTAATATTTAATAAACTCATTATATAAGATCATAACCAGGTTAGCAAGTTATTAGCCCACAATCTACCACCTAAAATTGACAAAAGCCAATAAGGCTGAATTTAACCATAACTTTATCAAAACTCTAGTTAAGACAGTTTATTTAAAACCCTCTTCATTTCTAAACTGTACAGGTAAAGTAACAGTTGACACGGGGCCCCGGATTTACAGAAATACTCAAAACACATATATATTAGACGTAACTTGTCAATCTTCCAGAGCGAGCAACTTGTGAGATGAACCTTTGTGGCATACAAAGTTACAACTTTGTGCAACGATCAATGTGTAACAACGGAAGCAAGGTCCAAGCTTATAAGGCCGAAGTTTAACCACGAACGGTGGAACCGACTGAGAGAAGTAATACTTAACTTCGAAACAAGACGTGGCTCCGTTTGCAACCCCATGTCGAGTAGACCAAAATGTGAAGCATGGACACGCTACCGAAGAGGACCACGAGCTCAGGCGAAGTCCATCGCCCGTAAGCCAAACTTGTAATCTAAAGGGAAACCCTTTGCTTCGGTTGCCCGCTGCCTTAGCTCACTGAAACACAGACCACACCCAACAGGAAGGAGAAAATCTTATCTTAGTCTAAGGCGCTGCAGTCATGGACTGTGCGGCTGGTCCCGGCGGAGGTTCGAGTCTTCATCTACATCTACATCTACATGATTACTCTGAAATTCACATTTAAGTGCTTGGCTGAGGGTTCATCGAACCACAATCGTACTGTCTCTCTACCATTCCACTTCCGAACAGCGCACGGGAAAAACCTACATCTAAACCTTTCTGTTCGAGCTCTGATTTCTCTTATTTCATTTTGGTGATCATTCCTACCCATGTAGGTTGGGCTCAACAAAATATTTTCGCATTCGGAAGAGAAAGTTGGTGACTGAAATTTCGTAAATAGATCTCGCCGCGACGAAAAACGTCTTTGCTTTAATGACTTCCATCCCAACTCGCGTATCATATCTGCCACACTCTTTCCACTATTACGTGATAACACAAAACGAGCTGCCCTTTTTTGCACCCTTTCGATGTCCTCCGTCAATCCCACCTGATAAGGATCCCAAACCGCGCAGCAATATTCTAACAGAGGACGAACGAGTGTAGTGTAAGCTGTCTCTTTAGTGTCCTGCAAATGAAACGCAACCTTAGGCTCGCCTTCCCCACAATATTATCTATGTGGTCTTTCCAACTGAAGTTGTTCGTAATTTTAACACCCAGGTACTTAGTTGAATTAACAGCCTTGAGAATTGTACTATTTACCGAGTAATCGAATTCCAACAGATTTCTTTTGGACCTCACGTGGATCACCTCACACTTTTCATTATTTAGCGTCAACTGCCACCTGCCACACCATACAGCAATCTTTTCCAAATCGCTTTGGAACTGATACTGGTCTTCGGATGACCTTACTAGACGGTAAATTACAGCATCATCTGCGAACAACCTAAGAGAACTGCTCAGATTGTCACCCAGGTAATTTATATAGATCAGGAACAGCGGAGGTCCCAGGACGCTTCCCTGGGGAACACCTGATATCACTTCAGTTTTACTCGATGATTTGCCGTCTATTACTACGAACTGCGACCTTCCTGACAGAAAATCACGAATCCAGTCGCACAACTGAGACGGTACCCCATAGGCCGGCAGCTTGATTAGAAATCGCTTGTGATGAACGGTGTCAAAAGCTTTCCGGAAATCTAGAATTACGGAATCAACTTGCGATCCCCTGTCGATAGCGGCCATTACTTCGTGCGAATAAAGAGCTAGCTGCATTGCACAAGAACGATGTTTTCTGAAACGATGCTGATTGCGTATCAATAGATCGTTCCCTTCGAGGTGATTCATAATGTTTGAATACAGTATATGCTCCAAAACCCTACTGCAAACCGACGTCAATGATATAGGTCTGTAGTTGGATGGATTACTCCTACTACCCTTCTTAAACACTGGTGCGACCTGCGCAATCTTCCAATCTGTCGGTACAGATCTATCGGTGAGCGAGCGGTTGTATATGATTGCTAAGTAGGGAGCTATTGTATCAGCGTAATCTGAAAGGAACCTAATCGGTATACAATCTGAACCTGAAGACTTGCCCGTATCAAGCGATTTGAGTTGCTTCGCAACCCCTAAGGTATCTACTTCTAAGAAACTCATGCTAGCAGCTGTTCGTGTTTCAAATTCTGCAATATTCCATTCGTCTTCCGTGGTGAAGGAATTTTGGAAAACTGCGTTCAATAACTCCGCTTTAGCGGCACAGTCGTCGGCAACAGTACCATCGGCTCCTTCGGGCATGGGTGTGTGTATTTGTCCTTAGGATAATTTAGATTAAGTAGTATGTAAGCTTAGGGACTGATGACCTTACCAGTTAAGTCCCATTAGATTTCACACACATTTGAACGTTTGAAAAATCTTAACCTTAATATTTAAGATTGACCAGTAAATTACCCTATAAAATCAAGGCTAAACAATAACTAATTTCACTCGCAAGTGCTTCCTTTAAGAGAAATAGTACTTGATAGCAACACGGAGTTAGAAATGAACTGACTGAGGGAAACCAATGCTCACTAAAACTTAACAACACATATCTGCAAATACATCAATATTATGCGGAAGCCGAGCACACGCCTAGGAAGAGGCCTCGAATGAAATCGAACAAAGATAATGTCACACGTCTTGCAACATCTCACTGTACCAAGAGCGATCACAACGACAGTTAACTAAGCGCTCTTAGTTAACAGCGTACTTAACTTGGTGTCTTGATGCTGGGGCGATTTTGCCAAGTTGTCAATCCATCACTTCGCAAGATCATAATAGCGTGTTTCTACAAGGAAGCGGGCACATCCACAGCTCACGAGATTGCCGGAGAATACACAGCGCCGCCAACTCCCGCCGACTCTAGTACAACCACGTGGCAACCGCCGCCCGGCCTCAGGCACGCCGTCTTCACTTCTGTCCGCCAGGGAACCAACCAACTCGCGCACTTATGCGTAACGTTCCCAAGCGTTGTGTCCTCCCCTCCTACTTGCGGTCGGCACTCCCTTATATCTCGAGCCGGCCCAAGCCCAAAGACAAACCTCTGCACTAGGAAATCTATCGTACTCATGTCAGAGATACAACTGGCGCCGGTCCCGCCACGGCTCTTAATTAAACAGTTTTTGATGTTGCTGAGAAACGGTCATACAATAATATTAAATGAATACACCGCTACAAGACCGAGTTGTTTATTTAATTAGGACCCAGGTGTCGGCTCTTTATGCCATTTTCTAGTGACTAAGTCTGCCTTACTTACGTGCGAACGAACAAATACTAAAAATTCTTCTTCATTTAAATATTGTCCTGTGCTCTGCCGGTATGCCAAAACCGAGCCGCTCTGTCTAAAGCGTCTTGTCGCGGTTCACCCGACTCCCTCCGTCGGAGGTTCGAATCTTCCCTCGAACATGGGTGTATGTTGTTGTCCTTACCGTAAATTGGTTTAAGTGGTGTGTAAGCTTAGGGACCGACGACCTCTGCAGGCCCCATAAAACCTTACTGCAAATTTCCAAGAATTTCCAGAACTGCTTCCTTCTCTCTTCCTCTCCAGGTGCGCCGACGGCACGGCCTTCCTACTCCTTTATCCCATCCGTTAGGAATCCAAACACTCCATTCAACTCAATCGGTCTGGATAGAAACAACGACTCCTCAATGTACTCCCTTCCAAATCGCAGACAATACTTGTATGAAGAACATGTCGCAGCTTCCACAACTTCCATAGCGTTAGTAACCGTCCTATTCCATTAACTAATATACTAAAATACATCGAACTAACGCTTGACTTGAAAGTAATATGAAAACCGCATCTGCGAACCACACAACGAAAGGCTTATAGTAGACAAAACTTATTAAACAGCGGAATATAGGGACTGCGTACCTCCACCATACTTCACACCTACAAATCCTTCACCGGGCAAAGTCTCCTGGATGTTCACTCCTCTAGAATTTTTCAGCTACCTCCAAATCCATGAGTGACACGCCTTCAGTACCCATCTTCCATCACCTACAATGATCCCGAATTTCCATTCTCCAATCTCTCTGGCAGAACACCATCTGATTTCAATATTTGCTACATCAGCCGCAAATTTGACACCAACAACTCTATCGTTTCATCCTTGATTACAGCCCTTATATTCTGCCACGCTTATACCAACAGACCCCCCTCCCCCCAACCCCAGACTTACTCTTACACTCTCCAACATCCCAAACTTCAGATGTCTCTCCATATCCGCCCATGAGATCCAGCCACACTTAATCTCATCCTCCCAGCTTTGAGAGACAACCTACATCCTTTCCGTGTCTTCGTTTCCTCCTCTCCCTCTCACTTTTCTCCTTCCGAAATACCCCTTATAGCCCCAACTACTACTAAATGATCTAACTGAGCAACTCATGCTCACCATCTCTCTCCCAAATCATATACTGAGCCTTGCCACTTCCTGCGTCCGCCCAACGCTATCCAGCCATACATCAACTGATCTACATCTATATCTACATCTACATTTATACTCCGCAAGCCACCCAACGGTGTGTGGCGGAGGGCACTTTACGTGCCACTGTCATTACCTCCCTTTCCTGTTCCAGCTTTGAGAGACACACCTCATCCTTTCTATGTCTTCGCTTCCTCATCTTCCTGTCACTTTTCTCCTTCCGAAATACCCCTTATAGCCCCAATTACTACTAAATAATCTAACTGAGCAACTCATGCTCACCACGTCTCTCCCAAAATATATGCTGAGCTTTACCACTTCCTGCACCCGCTCAACTGTCGTACTCCTTACGTGGGATATCCCAGAAATGTTGCAATAAGCTACGAGGGGCTGTAGAGGAAGAAATTGAGGATAGGAACCAGTGCCTGGAAACATCATACGACGCCGCAGAGCGTTGTAGTTAGAAGTGGAGGTGTCTGGCACCAGCCCATTCCTTCACCAGCGTCGACGGCTCTGTACTCTGACGCATCTTAGGCAGAACGTCTCGCAATGACGTTTGTTATACAGTGGTAGCGACTGATTGTCATGATCGTTGTTGGGGAAGCTGGAGCTAGCTGCGATGTAGAAAGGCTGGGCAGTAAGCGCTCTGCTCTGCCATTGGCTGGCCTAGTGACGTCAGCGTGGAAGCAAACGCTCACAAGCAGACGACACGGCATGCGCGTTTACGTCAAGTTTTTGGCGGAAGATTTTGTTTATACCAGAAATGAGATGTCTAAACTGCTTTTCTGCTGCTAAAATATTACAGTTAAAACTGATGAGTTATATTCTTTCGCAGCTTATGCCTCACACATCGGTAAAATCTCAGATCACAACCACACTGACACACACTTGAAATTCGAAACCTCGGCTCAAATAAATCAGAAACTATTCATTTAATCGCATTGAAATGAATTTACTTAAAGAGCTCGAAGTTGCACACACTTGTTTCTAAGAACAGCATTCCTTCTTTCTAAAGCCGCTATAGTATTCAAATGGTTCTAATGGCTCTGAGCACTATGGGACTTAATTTCTGAGGTCATCAGTCTCCTAGAACGTAGAACTACTTAAACCTAACTAACCTAAGGACATCACACACATCCATGCCCGAGGCAGGATTCGAACCTGCGACCGTAGCGGTCACGCGGTTCCAGACTATAGCGCCTAGAACCGCTCGGTCGCCCCGGACGGCTGACAACAATCATTGCGAGACATTCCGCCTACGGTCCGTCAACGTACAAAGTCACTTTTGTAGCTGAGGTAGTGACCTAGAGACATGTGCCAGGCTCCAGAACTTGGACGTTTCGCAGCGCCTTTACATGACGTTCTCGGACACCCTCTACAGATCCTCGACGTTCATTACAACATTTCTGGAACACACTTTATATAATCACAGTCGATCATATACTGCACTGCCTACGTCTGCCGAAAAAACACTGATGGTGTCAGTCTGTAGGTATTCTCAATGATCTAGAAATCCACATCACTGATCACAGTGGACCTGACACAAACACTACCTCTACTTCCGTTATTGCTGCACTCCAAATCGAAATAAAAAAACCAGCACGGGTAGAATCTTACAATAACCTGAATTGTTTTCAAAAAATAATTTTTCTTTCAGCAGGAATGACGTGTCGCTGTTGAATAGTGTGGGAGAAGAGATACAGGTTACATTCACTACGCGATTTGATGGCTGATTATGTGCCACCTCGAGCAGCACTGTTTCCTCCACCTTGATAGATCAGTTTTTTCGAAGCGTTGCATTGGAATCTCGAGAGAGCGGACGGCCTGGGTACACGTTTGCATTGATCGCTGTCATCACCGAGCTGGTGGCAAGCACGGGCAGCTGCGTGGGCTGCTGCTGAACTGAGACCAACAAGCGAGTTCTGGGCGGGGCCAAGAGGAAGGGCCTCGACAAACTGACATGCTGTGCTACACTCAGGTCGATGTCACAAACGGTCACCGCGGGGCGTGGTCAGTGTGCGGACACAACAGCCTGATGGATTGGTAGGTGCATTTTCCCTGTAGAACGGGCAACGACCCTAATGTAGGTGGAGAAAGGGGTTTTGCACGTCAGGCGGAGCGTGAATTAAGTGCTTTAATAACTGACTGTTCCACCTGGTCGTTGAGTGCCTGGTACTATGCATTTTGTCACCCACTTGCGTACATTCGCTAGCAAACAACATTCTGCATGGAAGTACATTGTTGTTGTGTGACAGAGGGGTGAGGTTGTTAATAGATGGTATACGGGAAGTGCGAGTGTGTGCGCTGTGCTCGAGAGCCAAGTAAATTCTCAATCTACACTCTGTGCACATAATTAACTGAATTAGAAAGTGAAATTGTTTGAACTACACCTTGAGTGTAATTCATTTAGTTTGGTAGTCGTTCTGTGTGAGTGAGCAATTTTATATGATATTGTACAATAGTTTATTGAGACATGTACACAGATAGTTTGATAGAGCATTGTGGGTATTTGTTGAGGTAGTTATCCGGTAACGGTAATAGTAGTAGATGAGTAACTGATCCCAGATAAGCTTAAGAGTTGTTTTGGAAATTATATGTTCACATGCAGAAGGTTGAATCTGTTATAATAAGTGTTTATGGCCAAGGGTCTTGAATTTTAAACTGATTAGTGCTCTGTGTTCATCACATGTCTTCCTTTTACAATTCTGGTATCACATTTTTGTTTTTCTGTTTATTTTTCTTTAAAATAGTGAACATCTCGCTTTACTGTTAGATATTCTGGTCTACCTAGAAACACAGTGTCTGCTTTCAATATTTATCCCAAATTTCTCTTATACATTCAATCTTGCTCTTAGGTATGGTCCAACCGAATTTCATGCCATTTCATGAAGAAAGTTTCTTCGTGGTCTCCCTACTTCATTATTGGAAAGGGTAAATAGAACCATCGTGTTTATCTCACTTTGATCCTAAATGTCACAGAAAACTCTTGTTGCTCGTGCAGTGGTGTACGTTTTGCACAGTTGAACAAAAGTGTCAGTACCACCTTTTGTTTTATTGTGTGAAATTTTCATTTCAGGTCTTCCTGCTGTTTTGTCGATGTCGTTTGAGTAGTGCATGGTAGGGAACAAGAGTAAAACTTAATAGTTCATTGAGACATATGACAGCAGCGACTTATTCATATCAAACGCAAATTGTGTTTTCCCGACATTTTCAGAATAAAATGATTCTGGTATATCAGGCTTATTTCTCTCTCACAGTTCCCAGCATTATCAAACCAAAGTTTGCAATCATTGTACGATAAAGAGGGAGTAATGAAAACCATCTGACAACATTCTGGTTTCTATTAGTGGCATGAAAGGGTTCTGATAACTTTCCCAAATAATAAGATGGGCCAGCTTCATTTTTTTCTGTTACTACCTTGCCAATATATGGAATGGCGTTTAGCATGTGATAACTCTTGAAATGATTCAACGTCAAAATCTTAATTCAATTTTGGTCACATTTTGATTATATATATATATATATATATATACAGGGATTTGGTGTTGCCAATAAATTTAGTACAGACGTCCCGAACGGATGCAAACTGATCTTCTTGTTTTCTTTGCATGGGAGTTGCTTTATTATCATCTTAGACAACTATTCAGTAATTCAAATCGCCTTTGTGAAGTTGTGGCACGAAATAGGGCAGTGTAAAAATTTAGGAGACCACAGTTCTCGTAAATTTGTTTAAGAAACCTTGTTTACTTCGCTGAGATACAAGAGATCAATGGCAGCTCCTATTTGTACAATATTAGTGCTATTATGGCAATGCGGCGGGTTTTCGACTGAAGAACATTTGTGACTAATTTCTTCGTACGTGTAATGCATTACGCAAATCTTCATCTGTTCTGAGCCTTTTACTCATTGTAGCTGATCTGCACAAATCATCAATACGGACTTTACACTGGGCTACCACACAACAGAAGATTTTAGTTGAAAAAGATATAGTTTGTAATAGAACTTTTAGGTATAAACTGGGAAGAATTAGCATGTAGTGTAATATGTATCTAAAGCACAAATTTTTTATGTATTTCAGTGTTACATTACTTATTAAATTACACATTTTCTGTCTGTTTAAATGCGCTAAACGGAACTCACTGGGGATATGAAGACCCCATGGACGATCAACAATTTTAACAATTTGTCATTGCCACTACAACAACATAACTCTTTGTATTAAAATTACATACATGTAGGCACTGTTACCAACATAATATTCATTAAGTGTCAATAAACTGTAGCCAACATATTCTTTGTATCACACAATAAAAATACACCAGGGTTTCTAGGACCTCTGTGTTAGGTGTGAGGGTTAAGGACCTTTAAGGACTACGGAGGGATATATTGCTTTACTACTTCTGTATTACTGCTCTGATAACCAGAAGCTTCTTTTATGTTTAATAATACAATTGTTAAACTAAGCCGCATGTGTGCACAACCCCCATCCCGATTACCACTCAACGTAAATTCTATGCAACAGCGCAAGATGTGTTTCTCATTCCTGCTCATGGTGGTAGGTTCGTACCGTTTGAATTTAAAGTAAGTTTAAAGATCGGATCACTTTCAGATATACTGCTTCAAGGTACGCACACAGTGTAGACAATGAGCTCTGATCAGTGTGCGGTACAGGAACGCATGGCGCGGGAAATGTCTCGAGTGCTACGTCGTCGGGTACAGTTCAACGTGTGGAAGGACGTACTGTTCAAAGTAAAGAACGCAGTACGTCCGTGGATTACCACAATCAGCCCTTCTAATTGCAAACACACTAACTTCTCACTGCCGCTGTTGTGTCTGAATAAAAATTGTATGTGATGTCGTATTTCTAATAAAGACAGACGAAGGAGCAGATCGAAAATTGAAGTAATCTTGAAATTTATTTTATATGCAAAAGGTTTATGTACGAACATGGGGCCGGCCGTTGTAACCGAGCGGTTCTACGCGCTCCAGTACGGAACCGCGTTGCTGCTACGGTGGCAGATTCGAATCCTGCCTCAGGTATGGGTGTGTGTGATGTCCTTAGGCTAGCTAGGTTTAAGTAGTTCCAAGTCTAGGGGACTGATGACCTCAGATGTTAAGTCCCATAATGCTTAGAGCCATTTTGAACCGAACATGGATTCCTTATCAAAACTTCTACTAAGCCCCCCCCCCCCCTCCCTCCCAAGCTTCAACCCACAAAAGCCCGAAAATACCCTGTTTAAAAACTAGATACCAAAATGTAATGTGGGATTGACCGCTAGATGTCAGGAGAAGTGGACCCGCCAGCATAGAAGGATGCAATTCGGTGGAAGTGTTCGGGTTTGGCGAATGCTGGGAGAACGTTACCTGCAATCATGTATACTGCTTACAGTGAGGTCGATAGGTGGCTTTAGAGCACCTGGTAGCGGGAGTAGAAAGATCAGACCCATTTAAGGGTACAATATAACAATCCCTTTCTACTTCTTTTGTTCACCACAACATACTAGCATAATACCACCGTGCACTAGTCTCAGCATAGATATTTAATTCATAGTTCGAAGCCACAAACAATTAGCACATGACGTGTAACACACAGTAATTAAAAGCGTAAATTCTTAAGAAAAACAGAATATTTGTATATGAATGCCTCAATGTAAGACAAAATCACTCTTGTACCGTGAACAGACAGGCACGTCTAGTGAAATTGTACTTCAATTAAATTTATACTTCAGCTTTTAAAAAATCACAGTTCCATAAAACAAACTGACCAACAGAAGGAGACTACCAGTCCCTTGTTAAGGGAGTTTTAAGCACGACAAAATTTGACAACATTTAAACCGAACTTATCTCAGAGAATAGCAGAAAAAAATGCTTCAATCAATAATTTTAGCTTGTTTATTCTGCAGTCTCATGTGTCCAGTACAATCAGTAAAATAGCATGATTTACAACGAAAATTTTTTGTCATCAACGTTGAGTGTTTCACTACGCTGCTTGAGAGAGCGTGGGTTCCAGTGACTGCCCCTGACGGCAGCAGCACCAAAGGCAGCCTCGGACACGACACGGACAAACAAACTGAGCTCCACAACATATGGTAAAACCAATAAATTTATAGCCAAGCGCTGTGACTCTTGTGAAGCCGTCAACGTGTTACTCAGCACTAATCTAATGCAGCAAACACTAAATCAAATCAGAGGAACCAACTGTTTCGTCAGCCAATGTGACTGAAAGGGTTCTAGGCGCTTCAGTTTGGAACCGCGCGACCGCTACGGTTGTAGGTTCGAATCCTGCCTCGGGGATGGATGCGTATGATGTCCTTAGGTTAGTTAGGTTTAAGTAGTTCTAAGTTCTAGGGGACTGATAACCTTAGATGTTAAGTCCCATAGTTCTCAGAGCCATCTGAACATTTTTGAACCAACTGTTTCGTTAAATACCACACAGTTCATATAGTGGATCATACAAATTTTCGGGAAAGGAGGTGAAATGTAACTATGACTAGTTGACTCATAATGGCATTGCCGCAGTGGTAATACCGGTTCCCGTCAGTGAAGCGCTGTCCGGCTTGGCTAGTACCTGAATGGGTCACCGTTCAGGTCCTGCGAATGTTGTTGAGAAGCGGACTGCAGTCAGTCCTTGTGAGGACAATTTAGGAGCTGTTTGATTGAGAAGTAGCGGCACAGGTCACGAAAAGTCACAACGGCAGGGACAGTAGTGTGTTAAACACATGTCTCTCTTTATGTTAAACCTGAGACGTCTAACGTCTAAGGATGACACTGCGGCCGGTCGTACTGTTGGGCCTTCACATTCTGTTCCGATGTTTTTTTTCTTTTTTTCGGCTTCTACTTTTCGTCTTCACATAACCACAGAGTACAACTCAGGCTATAAAAACAGTGGGCAATTAAGAGGCTTAAGTAACGTAAGTAACACAAAATACCAGTAGCGTGCAGCTAACTGTGGTGTCACCGCCAGACACCACACTTGCTAGGTGGTAGCCTTTAAATCGGCTGCAGTCCATTAGTATACGCCGGACCCGCGTGTCGCCACTGTCAGTGATTGCAGACCGAGCGCCACTACACGGTAGGTCTAGTGAGACGTCCTGGCACTCGCCCCAGTTGTACAGCCGACTTTGCTAGGAAAGGTTCACTGACAACTACGCTCTCATTTGCCGAGACGATAGTTAGCATAGCCTTCAGCTACGTCATTTGCTACGACCTAGCAAGGTGCCATAGCATTTGATATTATTTTATATTGTGGTTATAACATGTACCGTCAAGAGAGATGTTCTACAATTGTGGATTAAAGTTAAGTATTACATCAACTACGTACATTATTTGCCACTATTAATTCCTTTAACTGTTCCAGACCTCACGCCAATCTGCGTGAGCTTAACGCGTGCCTTTCGGCTTCCTCTCATTGTGACTTGGCTGTCTTGTCAAGTCACAACACTAACAGATTTGAAATTTACGGTAATTATTTACGAATCACTAACAGAAACTACAGGACCTTAGCGTTTTTCACTGACTCCACGTTAAAACATTTTACATGGTACGTGCCTAGCACGACCATAGAAAACTCATTCTAAACGCACAACCAAGTGATTTAAATATGTGTAGCAGTATAGAAGGGGCAGAACTCGGGCACTGGTGAGCCAGAAAGTAAGGTAGTGCACTCACAACATGGCATAGTTTCCTACAGAAAAATAATTGCCAACAACTATGTATTTTGAGGCACAGAACTTAAAACGACTCACTCGCTAGAAACGACTGCGTCTGTAAAAGCAGAATGAGGGTTGGAGATACTGCGTGACGCCAGGTCTAACCGGCCATGGACAGCAACGGCTTTTACTGCGGACGCTGACAGTCCCGCTACGCTAACGTGGCCTCGCCGTGCCGACACTCTCACAAGGGAACCTCCCCATCGCACCCCCTCAGATTTAGTTATAAGTTGGCACAGTGGATAGGCCTTGATAAACTGAACACAGATCAATCGAGAAAACAGGAAGAAGTTGTGTGGAACTGTGAAAAAATAAGCAAAATATACAAACTGAGTAGTCCATGGGCCACATAGGCAACATCATGGACGATTTCAGTTCAGGAGGGCTGTGGTCCCGTGGTAGCGAGAGCAGCTGCAGAATGAGAGGTCCTTGGTTCAAATCTTCCCTCGAGTGAAAATTTTACTTTCTTTATTTTCGCATAGTTATTATCTGTCCGTTCGTTCATTGATGTCTCTGTTCACTGTAATAAGTTTAGTGTCTGTGTTTTGCGACCGCATCGCAAAACCGTGCGATTAGTAGACGAGAGGACGTGCCTCTCCAATGGGAACCAAAAACATTTGATCGCAAGGTCATAGGTCAACCGATTCCTCCACAGGAAAACACATCTGATATATTCTATACGACACTGGTGACGGCATGTGCGTCACATGACAGGAATATGTTGTCGACCCACCTAACTTGTACACTTGGCGAATGGGTAAAAAGATTCTTCTACCTTGCCCGATTTAGGTTTTCTTGTGGATGTGATAATCACTCCCAAAAAAGTGATGAAAACATAAGAGTTTGTCACATAAACTGAAAATAAAAAATTAAACTTTTCACTCGATGGAAGATTTCAACCAAGGACTTTTCGTTCCGCAGCTGCTCGCGTTGCCACGAGACCACGGCGTTCCTGCATTCCCAAACGCCTTGATGTTGCCTATCTTCCCATTAACTACTCAGTTTGTATATTTTGCTTATTTTTTCACAGTTCAACACAACTTCTTCATGTTTTCTCAATTGATCTGTGTTCAGTTTTTCAAGGCCTATCCACTGTGCCAACTTATAAGTAAATCTGAGGGGGGTGCGATGGGGACGTTCCCTTGTCAGAGGTGTCGCTCCTGTGCGTACGCCGTGTCCTACGTGAGCGACAGAAACGAGCGACAGTGGGCGACAGCTTCAGGCGACGAAACACAACCGCAGGTGTAGTTACGGAAGTGTCCTACGTGAGCGACATCTGTGTCGCTGCCTGTCTCCCGCTGCAACTGGCAGCAAACGCGTTTGAATCTTGTCGCTGCAGCACGCGCCACACAGTGCGACAGCTATGTGTCATCTCAGCAAAGCAGTGGAGTGGATGCGACGGCAGCCATGAATTAGTTAACATCCGATTTTAAGAAAACTATTAGGTGAAAAAATTTGATTCTTCCGCATTTTATAGCTTGATATCTCTAAACGATAAAGGTCTGAATTTATCTTCGTTATTCGTCATAGTTACTGTGCTGCACGAAATTGAGTACGTGGCTACACGAAAATTTTAAGAAATTGCAGAGGTAAAATCACATTGCGTAGACTTTCCGTATAGTTCATTTAAGGACATCCATTATTGCGTATGAAATGTAACCAATATATCTAAATTGTATTTAAAGTTGCGACCGGTTTGATATGTCTTTTTATTCTTGAGATATTGGTTGTTATATCTGCGGGCGGCTCGCTCGCGGCGCGTCCGAACCTTTCCTGCGCTTCGGGAATCAAGTGGTCGTAAGAGTCGTTGTATCTCATAAACGGTTCAAGATAGCGAAAAGATAGAGTTTGGAGATGACAAAACTCAAAAAGGACTATTTTATTATATGATTAACACTCGATACGTTTTTGTAAACGGCTGAGCAGAACCAAAACAATACATCCTATAACTTACACCGTAGGTTTTGTCCAAACTTTCATAGCCAATCAAAGTGAGAGAAACGGGTAAACGTGGTATCAAAGTGACCAGCATGAGGTCTAGTTTGGCATGAAAATATTTAACTGCTTGAAAGTCATCACGGTAATTAACGAAAACTTAATTAATAATCTGAGGAAAAATTGAAATATTTCACTAAACGCTGCTGCCAAGCTATGTAAATGAAGTGTAAAAAATTTCATCTGTTCAAGACCTAGCTATTTTGCACATAAAAAGATACATTTGTGCGATATTTAAATGTCAAAAAGGCACACTTCGAATCAAGTACAGTAGGAAGGGAAACGAGGAGTCAGTAAGATCATGCTTTATGAGTAAAACTTGAAACAAAAATTAAAAACATCAGTGAAATATTTTATGAAATGATTCGTGTAAGAGAAATAAGTAGATCAGAGAAACATTCTATGTGCCTTTGAATGATGCTCAAAATCATGAACAGAAAATGTGCACTAAGAGTTTCCCTAATATTTTTTATTTCATACTTTTAGACACATGATAACACAAAACGTTTGACTCTCTTTTCAAAAATTTTCTACGCTTTACCTTTACAGACGATTTAGAGTAATTGATACGCTTGGCCTTAACACTGACTGCTGATTAATTACGTTCGCAACATCAAATATCTGTAAAATTTCATGGTTCATTATAATTTATTACGAATTAAATGTATGTAATATACTGGGATAGATGTTAAAATCAAGTTCTTCAGCAAGACCTTAAAAACATACTTAACGATGCAATGTAAAAAGTATACATAAAACCTAGTATGCAGAATAGTAACTGAGTCAGTAAATATACAAAATCTAACAGGAATCGAACCCAGGACCCTTTCCTAAGACGTAATCAGGAGCTGTAAACGCTACCCCTACACCACAGGTAGATGTGGTATAATGTTATCACCATTTTTATTTAGCTAGTTAGTCATGTAGTAGTCATTCTTCTTCACTTATTGGCTGTTAAAAGTTCTTGATCATCTAAAAAACACATTCGTATTTAATTTATTGATGGGATAGTCGAATGCTCCTCTGCTCATTCACATGTATTCGAAGAATTTGTCTGCTGATCTTCATAGTTGATATTTATGAAATTCTCCATTGAGATTGCTCCCTTTGTAGATTCCATGTACAGCATTTCTTTTCACTTTATTTTCTTACGTAAACCTAATTCTGTAGCCTTACTCTCCAGCTACAGAATTCTACAAGTTAGGGACGCCATTTTATTGAAACAGCTGGTTGCCTCTGAGCAGCATCTTGTAGCACGAAATAGTCACTCGCACGCAGGACATCCAAGCTTTTCGCCTGATGAGGCTCCTTGTCGCTGGAGTGTCGCATATCCAGAAGTCGCTCCCTGTCACTCGCTTCTGTCACTCACGTAGGACATGGCCTAAGATGCGGAAGAATCAAATTTTTTCACCTAATAGTTTTCTTAAAATCGAATGTTAAGTAATTCATAGCTGTCGTCACATCTGCTCCACTGCTTTGCCGAGAAAACATGTAACTGACACTCTCTGTCGCGCGTGCTGCAGCAACAAGATTCAATCGTGTTTGAATTCAAACGTCGCTAGCTACAGTGGGAGACAGGCAGCGGCACAGATGTCGCTCATATAGGACACTTCCGTAACTACACCTGTGGTTGTGGTTTGTCGCCTGAAACAGTCGCTCCCTTCTGTCGCTCACGTAGGACATGGCCTTAGCCCAAACCAGCAGTGGCGCTGCACTGCTCCAGGACTGAATGCTCGCTGCAATTGGCGTAGCTGTACCAAGCTCAATACACGAGCCTACCACCCTCTCCTGGACGAGCTCATAACTCCCTCGATCCTCTCTGGAAACCGACCTGTCAGACCGTTTTTTTAACCTGTTTACAGGCAGGCCAGCAGCAGCATACTAAGCCGCTCTTTGACCTTAGAGAAACACAAAAGAGACAAATGAAGACAATGTGAGATAAAAATATGGTGGACATATAAACG
The DNA here is from genome assembly GCF_021461395.2 of Schistocerca americana. Lineage (NCBI taxonomy): Eukaryota > Metazoa > Arthropoda > Insecta > Orthoptera > Acrididae > Schistocerca > Schistocerca americana. Next base: position 215,367,234 of record NC_060122.1, on the reverse strand, counting down.
GAGACAAACACTTTTTATAATACATGGAGCCGTTCACGGGCATAGAGTCCAAGATAAAATTTGTTCAGACACTTGGACACATACATAGACGAAAATTGTCACACGTAAACGTAGGTGCACAAAACGGATAACACTGAACCACTTAAGCACAAAACGACGGCACACACAGAAACACGAAGTGTTGATCTCCGGTGCGCGAAAGTTCACTAACCGTGTACGAGTCCGGGGACCTGCCAAGAGAGAAGGAGGCAGGTGGATGAGGGAGAGGGGAGAGCAGATGCCATGGGCATGGAAGATAGGGGGAAGGGGGTAAGGGGGAGGGGAAGCCCAGGGGAAGAGGGGTGGAGGAAGGGGATGGGGGAAAAGGAAAGAGAAGGTAGGGAGGGTGCTGAAAGGAAAGGACACAGGAAAAGGGGGGAGGGATCAAAGTTGATAGGAAGGGTAGATGGAGGGGAGGAGGACATCATCAGGGAGGGGGAGCTGGCGGAAGCCACCTTGGGAGAGGGTAAGGAGGGTGGAGAGATGGAGACTGGGTGGGACGTGGGAATACAGGTGTGGCAGCGGGTGGGGATGGGAGAGGGTGGGTGAGACAATCGGGTGAGGAGGATCGAGTTTGCGGGAGGTGTACAGGATGCGTATCCTTTCAAGGAAAAGGATGAGGTGGGGGAACGGAATGAGACTGTACAGGATCCGCGTGGGGGAGGGGAGACGGATGCGATAGGCAAGGCGGAGAGCATGGCATTCAAGGATTTGAAGGAATTTATAAAAGGTAGGGGGGGGGGCAGAGATCCAGGCCAGATGGGCGTAACAAAGGATAGGGCAGATGAGAGATTTATAGGTGTGGAGGATGGTGGAGGGGTCCAGACTCCACGTATGGCCCTAAAGGAGCATGAGGAGACGCAGTCAGGAGTGTGGCTTGGCTTCGATTGTCTGGAGATGGGGCATCCAGGAGAGGCGACAGTCGAGGGTGACGCCAAGGTACTTGAGGGTGGGGGTGAGGGAGATAGACAGTGAGATAGAAATCAAGATGGCGGAAGGAAGGGGTGGTTTTGCCTACAATGATCGCCTGGGTTTTAGAGGGATTGACCTTGAGCAACCACTGGTTGCACAAAGCGGTGAACCGGTCAAGATGGGATTGGAGAAGGTGTTGGGAGCGCTGCAGGGTGGGGGCAAGGGCAAGGAAGGCGATGTTATCGGCAAACTGTAGAAGGTGGACAGGGGGTGACGGCGGCGGCATGTCCGACATATACAGAAGGTGCAGAAGGGGGGAGAGGACAGAGCCTTTGGGCACACCGGCGGAGGGAAAAAAAGTGTAGGAATCCGTGTTAGTGATGGTGACGTAGGAAGGATGGTGGGAGAGAAAGGAGCTGATCAGACGGACGTAGTTAATGGGAAGGGCGAAGATTTGGAGCTTGAAGAGGAGACCGGAATGCCATACGTGGTCATAAGCTCGTTCGAGGTCCAGGGAGAGGACGATTGCGCAGCGACAGGAATTAAGCTGGTTGGATGGGAGATGAGTGAGGTGAAGGAGAAGGTCGTCGGAGGAGAAGGATGGCCGAAAGCCACAATGGGTAATGGGAAGGAGGCGGTGCTGGCGGAGATGCTGGTGGATGCGTTGGGTGAGGATAGATTCCAGGACCTTGCTGAAGACCGAGGTAAGGCTGATGGGATGGTAGGAGGAGACGGCGGACAGCAGTTTGCCATGTTTAAGGAACATCAGGATACGGGAGGTTTTCCACAGGTCAGGGTAGTAACCAGTGGACAGGACTACATTGTAGAGCCTGGCCAGGATGGAGGGGAAAGAGACAGGAGCTTCACGAAGGTGACGGTAGATGACACGATCGTGACCAGGAGTGGTGTTGCGTTTTGTGCGGAGTGTAGCAATGAGATCCTGTGTAGTGATAGGGGCATTGAGTTCCGTGTGTGCAATGTTGTCCAAGTACTGGAAACCAGGTGCAAGGGGAGGGACAGAGGTGTCAGTTCAATCGCGGACATCCGGGAAGAGGGAGTAATCGAACTGGGGATCATCGGGGATGGAAAATACATCGGAGAGGTAGGAGGCAAAGTGATTGGCCTTACTAAGGGTGTCAGGGAAGGGGTGATCATCATGGAGAAGAGGATAGTAGGGGGAGGGTTAAGTTCCGGTAAGGCGACGGAAGGCTGACCAGAACGTGGATGAGTTGGTAGGTCGGTTAGCATTTAAACAGGTGCATGTCTGTCGCCAGTCCCGGCGTTTCTTAGCCGCGAGCAAATTACGAATGTGTCGCTGGAGTTGCCGGTGGCGTCGTAGTGTGTCCGGGTCACGCGTGCAGAAGAAGGCACGGTAGAGACGGCAGAATTCACGGAGGAGGAGGATGGCCTGTGGGGATAAGGTAGGACAGTGGGGGTGGATGGTGACAGTAGTGATGTGGGCCTCCACGGCCTCAGACAAGGTCTGCTGGAGAAAGGAGGCAGCATGGGTTACATCGTCAGGGTGGTGGTAGGTGAAGGGGTGGCTATCGACCTGGGTGGAGAGGGTATCTCGGTAGGCATTCCAGTTGGCATGGGAATAGTCATGGACATACTTAAGGGGAGGGTCATTACGAGGGTCGGGGCGGGGGCGACGACCATCTGAAACGGTGAGGAGGACAGGGAGATGGTCGCTACCAATAGGCTCCAGGACATACACCATTATGCAGCGAAGGAGGTTGGGGGAGGAAAGGATAACATTGGGAGTGGAGTTGGATTCGGGATGGGTGTGCTGGGGGATGGGGATGAGGTTGCCTTGAAGGGGGGAGAGGAACCGATGCCACTGCCGTAACTGGGCGGCGGAACGACTATGGACGTTAAGGTCGGCGGCAATCATGTAGGAGGAGAAAGTACGGTCAATGTGAGAGAGGAAGTCGAAGGGAATAGGGGCTTTAGGGCGGACATAGATGGTGGCGCAGGTAACGGTAAGTCTGGGGAAGAAGAGACTAAGGATTAGGTGTTTGGTGGGGTCAGGAAGGAGAGGTTGGAGCCGAACGGGGACCTGGCGGTGGCGACCAATGGCTACTCCACCACGCACAATCGGGAGGGGATTATCGGAGCGGTGGAGAAGGTAGGGCAAAGTGTGGACGGTGTGGTGGGGTTCGAGGAAGGTTTCATTGAGGATGAAGGCATCCACATGGTGGGTGGCAAGGGTGTGTAGGAAGAGGTTCTTGTTGGCAGGAAGGGAGTGGATATTGTTGAAAAGGATACGGTGCTGTCGTGCCATGACAGAGATTTAGACGAGGGTGTCAAGATGGGAGAAGGTGAAATGGGCCTGGTTGTTGGAGTAGGTGGCGTACATTTTTAGTTGGAAAACGGAACGGGCGGCGAAGGATGTCTGTTGGAGAGTGTGGGGGCGCTGAAAAGGATGAACATTCTGAAGGACGATGGTGAGGAATCTGATGATGTCCTCAGCGGTAGGGGGTGGGCGAAGGGAATTGCTGTGAGGGGTGGGGGCATCCAGAGAGCAGACAGGAACGGTGAGTTCAGGAGTGGTAGGAGGGGGTCGGGCCTTACATTTCTGGGAGTAAGTAGGATGAGGGAGGTTATGGGTATTACAGGAGGGGGGGACTGGAGATTGGGGCACTGCCATAAAAAGTGGGCTTGCCTACAGTGCGGGCAGGTGGAGGCCTCATGGCACTCAGATGTCGAGTGTGCATTGTACTGCAAGCACCTTTGGCAGTGGAGGGATTGAGGAGGGGAACGGAAAGGGTCAACCTGGTAGCGTTGGTGAAAGAGAAGGGCACCCTCCTTCAGGAGACGGTCGATGGAGGGTGCGTGTTCAGAAAAGACCCACATAAGGTGGGTGGGGCCGGCTGAATTATGGATGCGGCGAACCGCACGCACCTCCAGATGGGAATGCGCCTTGAGCTCTGCCAACACCTCCTCCTCCATGATCACCGGACTAAGCTGAGTGATCACAGCGGTGAGGGTCGGCGGGCGATGCCGGGGTTGGGGTTGGTGGGAGGGAGGTGGGGAAGGAATAGGGGTGAGGGAGGCATTAGGGCCAAACCGGGTGACAGGGATGCAGGAAAGGATATATGTGTGGAGGGTAGGGCTGGGGGAGGAGATGAGCACCGAATCATGACGAGGAGTGAGGAGGGAGATGGGGGCACCAGGAAAATTCTGGCGAAGGAAGAGGGTGAGGTTCCAGGCCTCAAGAAGGGAGGCATCAGGACGGGAGAGGAGGTAGCGGTAGGAGGAGGGGGTGAAGGAGGAGGAGGAGGGGGCAAGGACAGGCGGGGAGACATCCATGGCATCATGGGCTGTGGAAGGGGGACGAGGCGAAGCCTTTTTGGGAGTAGAGGAGGCAGGGGTGCCACTGGGGCGCTTGACGGCGGCGGAGGAGGTGTGGGGGATGGGAGCGTCTGGAATGTGGCGGGGAGTGGCAGGTCCCGGTGCTGGAGCCGGCGCCGGAGATGGTGAGGGCGATGGCGAAGGGGATAGTGAAGACGATGATGATGATGGTGAAGGGGAGAGTTGAGCGTGGGCCGTAGCCCGCCGGGCGACCGCCCTAGAGGGGGCCACAGAAACGGAAGGAGCAGAGGGAGGAAGTGGAGGGAAGGCATCAGAGGAGGCGCAGGAGGGAGGAGCCGGGGATGGGGCGACAAATAATGAGGGAGATGGGAGAGTGAGGAGTGGGGGGATGGACTGAGGGGGGAGTGATGCGGCACACCACGTGATAGTGGTGGCGGCGGTGGAGGGGGATGTGTATATGATGGCAGTGGTTGTGGCAGTAGTGATGATGGTGGGGGTCGACATTATGAGAAGGGTAAAAGCACAGGACGGGACAAAGAAACAAATGAGGGACAGACAAGACGACGAGAAACACAGAGTAGAAGGGACGGAGAAACTATGAAGGGGACAGGGGCCGAAGCCCCACCCTGCTGCTGCTGGCGGGGGAGGCGACCTGGCTGGCCGGCCGGTGGGGATGCTATTGCTGCTGCTGCTGCTGTTGGACGCTGTTGGCTGCTGGACGCTGGCTGGGACCGCTGCTGGACGCTGGCTGCAGGCTGGTGGCTGCTGGCAGGAACCGCTGCTGGCTGCTGGCTGGGACCGCTGCTGGCTGCTGGCTGGTCCGCTGCAGGGTGGCTGGCACCTGCAATACACCTAACACTTCGATTAGAACCGAAAGGCCAATCGAAGGGCGGTATCCTTCCGGATTACCGCCGGAGATCGTCAGCCCGTCTTAGCCCACTCCTTTCATACTTCACGTGGCCGTCTGCACCACAGCAAAGCAAGCTAAGCGAAGAGCCAACACACGTCTGGCACCAGAGATAAAGAGGAGGCGCCGCAGCTCAGAAGCACTGACACCAGGTGATGTTACATTACAGTACGAGGACGATTTTCGAGATTAGATTGTGGTCTCCTTATTGCGCTTAAGAAAACAATAAATGCAGCAGAGTGACAACAGCTTTTACTGCTTTGTTTACTGCGTACAGTAGAGAAACAGTTCGGAGACGATGAGTGCTGTGTCAGCACGTCAATGCACCCTGTCTTAAAGCACTATCTCTGAGGCAACGAGGCCCACTAGCCGCCAAGCTTCTTCTTCTTCTTTTTGCTAACTAGGTGACCCACTGTTTCTGCTGCTATCGTATACAACCTACACGGTCACTCCCGACCGTTATCCCGTGGACACTCATGGGCGTAATCGCGGTCTACTTTCATTTAAACACCTCCTCGCCTACAGCGAGAAATAAGCCCCCCTGAACTGGGCGGAACTTCATCTGTACCCCAATAGTCACGGTAAATACCACCAAAGGCATACACTTTAGCCCTGCACACACGTAGGCGCACTCGCGAATGTCGACAGCGTTCGTGGCGGTATACGACTACGTATTCTATGTAGCTCTACTGCGTCTGTGAACAGTCGTAGTGATGAATTATGGCATCTACGAGATCAACATGTACAGTCAGGTCCAAGCAGTGTCTAAACTCAAATAAGGCTCCATTCATTCAGGTGTAGCGATGGATTCGCTAGTGTTTATTGTTGATCAGGAGGAAATATTGAATACGTCACAGTGATGACCCACGCAATAAGGGCCCTGTGATGATACGTATTTCACGAGGAAAAGAATGACATTTAGACATGCAAACATCCGAATGCCGTATACGTCCGAGAAAAAAATGACGAATTCTGGCGAATGTCAGGCAGTCGTTGGTGAACCAACACGTGATAGACGCCTTTGCACTCTTAACGCAGATTTTAAAAAAAATCCGTAATTTTATTTAGGAAATATAGAACACAATGTTGACGTCCTTATGTTTATTACGAAGATTCCGAAGCAAACATTAATCCGTATTTTATTTGCCCTTCCTGGATTGTTTGACTGTACACTGGATACCATGGAACCGCAAGAGTGTCGTTGGAAGAACTCAAAATAGATGGCTTGATAACCTGAAGCTTTTGGCTAGAACATGACGGTTTCAGGTGGACAAAAACATTGGAAACGTGTGGAGGAGACCTATATAGAGCAGTTGACTGAGGGAGGCTATTGAAGAAGAAGAAGAACAAGATTATTTGACTGCATGAGTACCAGTTATCAATATCCTTAATGTATCGAGACATTTGAGTCACATTAAATTATTATTAGTGTTATTATTAACATTATTATGCTGAAAACAATCCTGTTGGAAGAACATCCGCAACTGAGCATTATAGCAGAGGTTGGAAATACCGCTTCAGTTGTAAATTTCTTTATTTTCACACGACCAGTTTCGGACTGTTATAAGCCCATCTTCAGGTATCTTAGCTGTACTATGGTCCCCTAGCGCTGCGTGTATCAGGCGCGGTGTGCTGCCTATGAGCACTCCCTGTTCTGTGTTTACAGGCAGCACATCGCGCTTGACGCACGCAGCGCTAGGGGACCGTCAAAATAAAGAAATTTACAACTGAAGCGGTATTTCCAACCTCCGTTATTATGCTGAAAGGTATATCTGATGCTGTTGTTACGATTAAAAAATGGAAATCGGGAATAAGTCTCGATCTAAAGAGTATCTGGCGACACCTAAAGTAAGCCAACGGGTAAAGTTTCTTGAAATGCGTTTGAGGTCTACATCCACATTTACGTCATTAGTCTGGAATTCTCACTTGAGTGTTTGGCAGAAAGTTCATGGATCTGCTTTCGGACTCTTCCTAGACTGTCGTACCCTTTAATGTTAAAAGTGAGTACCTAAATCTTTCAGTGTAAGCTCGATTTCTCTTCTTTTGTTATGATGGTTATTTCTCCCTATGTAGCTGGGAGGCAATTGAATATTTTGTCATTCAGAAGAAAAATTACAGAAACGTAAGAAACTTTATTACAGCAATTCCCTACAAACAGAGAAACCTAAATCTGTAAACATATTTCGGCAGCCATCATTTTGACAAGAATTAATAAATTGTTCAGTATGGCGACGGCAGTTAAAATGATTACAGTTCAAACCGAGCACCTCCTTGGTACTGAGCCGCCCACGAAAAGAGAACTTCCCGCCGTCCCAATGGCCGAGACTGCGCCAGACTAGGAAACCTATGCTGCAAACACGAAGCGACTAGTTCTGTGGTCCAGCAGGCGACAACTGGTCGCTTGACCAAGCAGCAAGTTGGCACACAAGTGTGAGGTTATGACTAGATAACAAAACCGCTAGCATCGCCGGTCCGGCCTATTCTGTGACGCTTTCCTGGAAGGTCCACCAGATGCAGTCTCGCCCGCGACCGCCTATTGACCATAGGTACGCTCTGTCGTGTGCAGGTAAAGGTTAACGGTCTGCGACTTCGGGTCCAGTCTAATAATGATGCTCGGATTCGACCGCAAGTTCACTAACCGCAAGTATTACCTTATACTATGTCAGAGTAGTAACACAGCCACGCCGTAAGGTTCATAGAATTCCGTAACACCTCCCCCTCCCCCCCTCCCTTTGTTGTCGAAACCTAGTACTTATGATTCAGTATTGGTTCAAATGGCTCTGAGCACTATGGGACTTAACATCTATGGTCATCAGTCCCCTAGAACTTAGAACTACTTAAACCTAACTAACCTAAGGACATCACACAACACCCAGTCATCACGAGGCAGAGAAAATCCCTGCCCCGCCGGGAATAGAACCCGGGAACCCGGGCGCGGGAAGCGTGAACGCTACCGCACGACCACGAGCTGCGGACGATTCAGTATTCTCTCTCCGAAGTGTTATCAGTTAAACATGTGCAGCTACAGGTGAATACTATTTCTATATGTCATTCTTTAAATGTGTTTATGTCAGTGGAGGCTGTTCTCAGTTAACAGTACGTCACATTGTCCTAATTTTAATCTGTTTGTATTGCTTTCTAATTTTTTGTGTGTGTTGCGATTTCTACCCCTTCTCCCAGTATCCATTTAAGTCAGTGGTCTCCTGCCAGTAGTGTCATGGTCTATGCCTTCCCACCGTCTGATGGTGCAGATATAAGATCCCGATGATTATTAATATGTATCTCACCCGCTAACTGGAGCAAGCTCTTTTCATTCAGGTCATCTATGATACGAAAACTGCACTTGTCAGTTTAACCATGTTAACGCAAAGAGTAGTGTAGAGATCTTTTTAGTAGATTCGTGACATCTTTTACGTTTCTGATAGTAAAACGGTTTTTTGTTCGCCTTCCACACATTTTTTTCTGCGTGACGTCTCCAACTCGAAACTGCTAAAAAATGGTTCAAATGGCTCATAGCACTATGGGACTTAACTTCTGAGGTCATCAGCCCCCTAGAACTTAGAACTACTTAAACCTAACTAACCTAAGGACATCATACACATCTATGCCCGTGGCAGGATTCGAACCTGCGACCGTAGCGGTCGCGCGGTTCCAGACTGTAGCGCCTAGAATCGCTCGGCCACCCCGACCGGCCCGTAACTGCAATCCCCAACTGTTTACTTCCATCGGCGACGTTTAAATTTCTATGATTTATTGTGCAAATGAAGTTTAATGGAATCTTCTTATTGGTGGTGTGTATGACTTGAATTTTATAAAAATTATTCAGTGTCACCACTTTTCGCACCTTTAATAAGTAGAGATGAAAAAACCGACCCCTTGAAATCGATGCCGGAGTTTTAGTTCTGAATAACCGATATATTTCGGTGTTCGTTTAGCCTCGGTTATAACAGCGATTTTTATTTTTTACTAGCAACATAGCAAACAATTGAAATATCAATTTTCCATAGCAGCAATGCTAAAACTGTTCGTTTTTAAATAAACCTTTTAAAAAAAATGCAGTAATTTTTATTCGTTAAATTTCCATTGGTTTGGAATAATGCGCTATTATAGGAAATAAGAAAAGCGATTACTGATACTTTAACAACGACACCAAGAGAAAGGAGCAACAAACACATGGCGCAAGAACTGTTACAGCAGTAATGTTCCTGTTGCGTTTGTCGAGGCTTCAGGTGAACGTGTACATGCAATGTGCCAGACTTAGCCCCACGTGGTCTGTACGGTAGTTTGTCGCTGTTGTCGCCTGTTTAATATATTGTTATGGGATTTTAATTAATATTATTTATTTATTTATTATTATAAATAAATACTCTTTATGTGTGTTTTTATTTCAATTATTTGGTTTAGTCATTAGTGTTAGTTGGTTCAGCTTAGTTCCTCTTTTCCTTTTAGCTTTTCTCTCCTGAAAACTTGCAAAATATAAATATTTAGTTTTAAAAACCACAGGAGAGCAAGAGATGTATTCCGCAGGGGCGATCTCGTGGTATTCCTCTTCGTTATCTGCTCCACCTGAAATTTCTAGAACCTTTACTCGCTACGCAGATAGTTCGCCACAACTGTGTGCTATGTTGTTTGATGAATCTGGATGATACATCCAACAATTTTGAAAGTTAAGTAACTTAATTCGGAGATAATTTATCGACGAATTCTGACCATGGAAAATGTAGGTTCGCACTATCGTTCCAAACTTCACCTCCGAGCGATCTAGATATCGTAATATCTGTACCATCATAATGAACTAATTTCGGTATGGGGATATACACACCTCGAATACTTGATGATAGTTATTGGATTTTATTTTGAACAAAAGACTATTTGAACGTTTACTATACACCGTAACTGCGTCTCACAACAATACAATCTCTCTCCTCCTCTCGGGCAAGGATGCGTATGTCGTCCTTAGCGTAAGTTAGTTTAAGTTTGGTTAAATAGTGTGTAAGCTTAGGGACCGATGACCTCTGCAGTTTGGTTCCTTCAGACCATACCACAAATTTCCATATTTTCTCTCCTCCTCTCACACGTTCGATCTCCCCATTTCCTTCACAAATAATCCCGTAAAGACAATTTGTAGCTCGGTAAGACACAGAGATTCGTTCATAGTACAGAACAACCGATTCTCGCAGTCGGTGTATGCCATACACCACAATATCAGGTCGTCGCATCCAAATAAGTACGTGGTGCTGCAGGTTGGATCCCTGAGAGTGTTATCTAATACGAGTGCCTTATCTTGTTGGTGTCTGAGCGTGTTATCTAATTGGAGTGCCCCATCGCTTTGGTGTCTGAGCAGCCATTATCCCAGGGTACACCGGGACCCGGGCCATGCCAGGCGGACGCGGGTCCACTATGGAGAAGCTCGCGGAGCAGCCCTCGCGACCCTGAGAATTCGAGTGCCCTATCGCTTTGGTGTCTGAGTAGCTATTATCCCAGGGTAGCTGAGAAGCCTTTGGTGTGCGCAGTCCCCTCGTGCCGGGACCGAGCAGTTATTACCCCAGGGTAGCTGAGAAGCCTTTGGTGTGCGCAGTCCCCTCGTGCCGGGACCTTGGCGATGCCAGGCGGACGCGCGTCCACTATGGAGAAGCTCGCGGAGTAGCCCTCGCGACCCTGAGACCCATGCACCGCCACCCTTCGGGGAGAACCGCGTCGGAAACGCCGGAAACGCCGCTCGTCCCGGCCTCCCGTCCCGCACAATGCTCCGCCCACCTCGCAACGGGCGAAGGATCGCTTGAATCGCGCCAACCGCCACAAATCGCCGGTGGACACCACCGGCCCTGAAACCGATCATCATGAAGACTGTCCACCGTCGCGTGTCAGGGTCCGTTCATCCGCGTCGTCGTCGTCGTCCGACGATTCACCTGACTGCCTAGTAATTGATCTTTCTCGTATTGAGGCGACGAACACATCGGCTCTGTCTGACCACCACCCGGCTGTACCTGCACCTCCCTCTACGCCGTCCCGCCACCGTGGCGAGTCTTCTGGACACCCTGACCCAGTCGGAAAGTCCTCTGGCCGTCGCTCCAGACGCCCCTCCGACCATGCGGGCTGTGGTGCCAGCAGATCGTATTCCGATACCTCCCTACCGGGGGACACCGCACCGGATGGTCCTGTGGATGAGGAAATGGCTCATGCTCCCGACCCTCCTTCTCAAGAGATCCCGTCAAGCCCTCTGAAGAAAGAGAAGATACCCCCCCCCCCCAATTGTGATATATAATGTCACTAATTATACGAAACTGAACACTGAGCTCCAGCGGCTCATTGTCGGCCAATTGAGAGCTGTTTACCAAAAAGATCATGTGAAATACCTGCTTGATGGTAGGGATGACTATCTTACCATTCTCGATTTCGTAAAATCAAAGGCGATGCCTTACTTTATCCACCAGACGTTGGGTAATCGCCGCACCAAAATCGTCATCAAGGACTTGCCACCAGAGGTTACGGCAGAGGAGGTCAAGGAGGAACTGCTTCGACTCGATTTCGAAGATCCTTTGGTCCACCAGTATAGCAAGAGGAATCCTGAGACCAGGGCATTGATCCCCTGCCCTACCCACGTCGTCTCCCTTTCCCGGAGGGAGGACATAGAGTGGATTTACCAAATCCGGTATCTTCTGTACACGAAAGTCCGGATTGAATCGTACGAGGGCCGCAATGGGCCAGCCATCTGTCGCAAATGCCAACGTTTACGACATACTGGGAATTACTGCTCCCTGCCGTTGCGGTATGTTAAGTGTGCTGGCCCACATTTAGTGGAGAACTGCACACTCCCTGCTTTGGAGAAACCTACCTGTGCCAGATGTTTGGGAACGACGCATGATCCCCACCACATGGCATCCTGGAGGGGGTGCCCTGTTTACCAGAAGGCACTGAAGTCTTCTCGTCCGCCCAAAAGGAAACCAAGAACAAATCGACCTTCCCCCATTGCTAAGGGACATGACCAGCTATCCTGTTTTGCGGGGTCAGACTGGTGCACTGTCCTCAGCAGCCACTCTGGTACCAGCCACTCAGGCACCAGATGGTTCAGTGGCTCCTGTGCCCCTTCCTGCCCAGACTCCCACGACATCCTTTGCTGCTGCAGCTCGGTCTCCTCCTCATTGTCTGTCTTCCGTGACGGCTCTCACTGCTCACCAACTACAGGAGCCAGCTGTAGCTCCCTCCAGTCCATCTGTGGCTCTATCTCAGCCCTCTGCCCCTACCCCCACTCTGCCTACTACTACACTTGCACCTGCACGCCTTAGGGGCAAGCAGAGCACCTGGGACCCTCCCCCAATGGGGGAGATTGATGCGTCCTTTCGGGCGAACGTGCGCGAAATCCTCCAGGTCATCTCGTTTTTCACGAAACCCCACATCCGGGCTGTTGTTCGTGACACTGCACAAAATATCCGTCAGTCGGAGGACGGGCTCTCCAAGGTCATCGCCCTAGTGGAAGGGCTTAGTCAAATATTGTTGTAATGGCGAATCGACCTCCACACCACCACCAGCCCCCTCGGGATCTTGTCACTTGCATTTTTAATGCCAATTGCATTAAACGTCTGAAGACAGAATAGAACACCTTCCTCCATGACTATCGTGTGGATGTTTTACTGGTCACAGAAACACACCTCAAACCGGCAGACGATTTCCGCCTTCGCAACATGGTGTGTTACCGATCTGACCGCCTCGACCGCCGTGGTGGAGGCACAGCTGTATTCCTCAACAAAGCTCTTGTCCATACCCAAGAGACTCTCCAGCCAATGGAACACATAGAGGCCACAGCGGTTACCTTCTCCACACGCCTTGGTGCCATTACCTTTGCAGCAGCGTATTTGAGCCCAAACAAGCCACTGCTGGAAGCAGACCTCTGCACATTGTTATCCTGCGACAGGCTCATCACTGGGGCAGATCTCAATGCCAAGCATCCAGCTTAGCATTCTCGCGTGTCTAACCCCAAAGGCCGTCTCCTCCTTGACCTGGAGGATACCTTAGCACTATCAGTCTATGGCCCCCACGAACCTACCCATATCCCAGTCCGTACTAACTGCCAGCCAGACGTTCTGGATGTGGCCATCTTCAAAAACATCACCGCTCAGTTCTCACTGGAAGTTCTCCATGAACTGGCCTCTGACCATGAGCCAGTACTCTTGCACCTCACCAAAGCTGCCCTTTCATTTGATGTTCGTTCCACTGCGACCCTCACCAATTGGGACAAGTTTGCCAGGGTACTTAATAACACCACTCGACACGACCTCGATTTGACAACACTGGCCAATGTAGTCCGTGCTGTGGATTACCTTACCGCCAAAATGCAGAAAGCAGTGAAACTCTCTACCTCCACTGCACCTCGAAATTTAACACCCCTGGACGACTTGCCACCTCTGTTACGAGAGCTGAATGTGCAGAAGAATCGCTACCGTCGGAGGTGGAAGCAGTTTCGTGACCCTCAGGACAAACGCCAAATGAGACGCCTCCAACGCGAATTCAGCCACCGGCTCGCTGAATGGAGGTCTGAACAGTGGGAGGACAGGATGTCCACTTTCCTACTCCACCAAAAATCTGACTGGGCTGTCATTCGCACCCTGCAGCGTTCTAAGCCAGCGACTGACCATCCTATTCGCACAGCAGCGGGCTTGTCATATGATACCCTGCAAATTGTGGAAACGCTGGCAGATGCGTTAGAGGCCCAAAACCGCCCTCTGGTCCAGGACCTTTCTCCGAACGAACTTCAGGAAGAACATGAAGTCCTGACAGCTGTTGCTGCTTTCTGCAAACGCCCACCTCAGTCTGCTCCCCTTCTTACGTCCATGGCAGAAATTCAGCGCATCCTTCGACGGAAACGTGGCCGGGTGGCCCCTGGATTGGACGGAATTTTAAATGAACATCTTTGCCACCTTCCCCGCACACCACTCATCTTGTTCACCAAGATTATAAACTGTTGTCTCACATCTGACGTTTTCCCCCCTCAGTGGAAAAAAGCCAAGCTGATTGCGATCCCCAAGAGGTTCAAGGACACTACAGTCCCCACCAACAACAGACCCATCAGCCTCCTAAACACTATGGCGAAGGTCCTTGAATCTGTGATCCTTCACCGACTTTCCCAACCTCTTGCAGCAGCTGGGACAATCCGTCCTGAACAGTTTGGATTCACTACGCACCTCTCTGCTGAACTTCAGGTCCTACAGATCACTGAACACATCAGCAAAGGCTTTAACACTGCCAAGTCGACAGCTGCCGTTTTTCTGGACTTGCAAAACGCCTACGACAAGATCTGGCAAGACAACCTCGTACACAAGATGCTGACATAGACCGCTGTACCAGATATTTATGTCAAGATCGTAGATGACGTCCTCCGTGGTAGGACTTCCTAGTGGCTCAACGGGGAATGCGTTCTGGCATTCGCCAATTGTCGGCAGGCACTCCACAACGATCAGTGCTATTTCCCACCCATTTTAATATCTATGTCAATGATATGCCGGTCATCCCCGAGTGCCACCTTGCACAATACGCTGACGACACAGCACTATACACCACTGGCCTCATTACTGACGCCGTCGTCGGCCGCCTCCAGCGAGAGGTGGACGCCACTATCACCTGGTGCCGGACAAACAAAATAGCTCTCAATGCCGCCAAAAACTACTGCAGTTTACGAAACGGCGCCCAGTCCTCCGCCGCAATATCTCGATTGCAGGTGTGCAGGTGCCCTGGTCCCCGACAACCACCTATCTCGGGGTCCAGATGGACCACAAGTTGCTCTTCCACTGTCATGCGGAGTATGTCACCAACAAGGGGCAAAAACTAACCAGGGCTTTGTACCCGCTCTTCCGCAGTAGGGAACTTAACCTGCATACCAAGCTCCGCATTTACCGAACAGTTATCCTGCCTGCCCTCACGTATGGATCTGCTGCATGGGCCACGATTAGTGTCACCAGGATGCGGACATTTCAGCGCCTGCAGAACAAGGTGCTCAGGTGGAGCCTGCACGCCCCGCCACTCACGAGAATTGTCACTCTCCACGAGGAAGCGGATATCGTCCCCCTAAAGACGACCATAAGCAACAACGCGCGGCGGCTCTATGAGAAAGTGGATGCCTTGCGGGACACTGTCCATGGGTTACGCCACGTTGGGACCACACTTCCACGCCGCTGGCATCGACATCCGGTTCCCCTAACCATCCTAGAGGAATCGGATTCCGACCATGGCTAACGATAGGCCTGGCACGTCCACCACGGACGCATCCTTTGGCGGGACTAGTCCCCATTCTACGTCCAATACTTTCCAACCACACCTGCCCACGTTAGGCTAAATTTTTCTGGCTGACTCATGTAGTACTGTCACCGTCAGAGGGTGGTACAGGACTACTAGTCCCACCGCCACACCTCCAAAGTGAATTGCAGTGACGCAGTCACTGTCCTGTGTATAAATTTACTGCCTCACCAACACAGTTAGACCGCAATAGACCGGTGATGCTGTTTTGTAACATACCACAAAAAAAAGTACTTAGTGATTTTCTGGAGTTTAATAGCATTGTTATGGAGTAGATGAAAGAGGTAGTATAATTGGGGTGAAAGAAAATGAAACAGTTCGTTGGTAGTATATGATAAAATTAGGAGACAGCTGAGTTGCTGCCTATGTTTACATATTGTGCCTGTATATGTTTGGAGCCCTTGACAACAGACATATTAACACGAATATCATAGCTCTTCAACCTCACCATTTAACAGTTACTACTGGAAACGCCCAAATAGTAGTAGGCTATGATCCCCGATTACAACATTGTTTCCGAGCGGAGTTTCGAAAGATTAGAATCAACAGGAGAATGTGTGTTGTGGTGTGGTCTTCAGTCCTGAGACTGGTCTGATGCAGCCCTCCATGCTACTCTATCCTGTGCAAGCCTTTACATCTCCAAGTAGCTATTGCAACCTACATCCTTATGAATCTGCTTAGTGTATTCACCTCTTGGTCTCTCTCTATGATTTTTGCCCTCCACGCTGCCCTCCAATACTGAACTGGTGATCCCTTGATGCCTTAAAACATGTCCTACGGATAGACTCCTTCTTCTAGTCAAGTTGTGCCACAAATTCCTCTTCTCCCGTACCTCCTCATTAGTTACGTGATCTACCTATCTAATCTTCAGCATTCTTCTGTAGCACCACATTTCTAAACCTTCTATTCTCTTCTTGTCTAAATTAGTTATCGTAAATGTTTCACTTCCATGGCTACGCTCCATACAAATACGTTCCGAAAAGACAGCCTGACACATTTTTTCGATGTGAACAAATTTCTCTCCTTCAAAATCGCTTTCCTTGCCATTGCCAGTCTACATTTTATATCCTCTCTGCTTCGACCATCATCAGTTATTTTGTTCCCCAAATTGCAAAAGTCATGTACTACTTTAAGTGTCTCATTTCCTAATCTAATTCCCTCAGCATCACCCGACTTAATTAGACTACATTCCATTGTCCTCGTTTTGCTTTGTTGATGTTCATCTTATATCCTCCTTTCAAGACACTGTCAATTCCGTTCAACTGCTCTTCCAGGTCCTTCGCTGTCTCCGACAGAATTACAATGTCATAGACGAACCTCAAAGTTTTTATTTCTTCTCCACGGATTTTAATTCCTACTCCGAATTTTTCTTTTGTTTCCTTTACTGCATGCTCAACATACAGATTGAATATCATCGGGGATAGGCTACAACCCTGTCTCACTCCCTTCCCAACCATTGCTTCCCTTTCATTTCCCTCGACCCTTATAACTGCCATCTGGTTTCCGTACATAGCCTTTCGCTCCCTATTTTACCCCTGCCACCTTCAGAATTTGAAAGAGAGTATTCCAGTCAACATTGTCAAAAGCCTTCTCTAAGTCTACAAATGCTGGAAACGTAGGTTTGCCTTTCCTTAATCTAACTTCTAAGATAAGTCGTTGGGTTAGTATTGCCTTACGTGTTCCAACATTTATACAGAATCCAAACTGATCCTTTAAGAGGTCGGCTACTACCAGTTTTTCCATTCGTCTGTAAAGAATTCGTGTTAGTAATTTGCCACCGTGACTTATTAAACTGATACTTCCGTAATTTTCACATTTGTCAACATCTGTTTCCTTTGTGATTGTAATTATTACGTTCTTGTTTAAGTCTGAGGGTATTTATCCTGTCTCATACATCTTGCTCACCAAATGGTAGAGTTTTGTTAGGGCTTGCTCTCCAAAGGCTATCAGCAGCTCTAATTGAATGTTTTCTACTCCTTGTTTCGATTTAGGTCTTTCAGTGCTCTGTCAAACTCTTCACGCTGTATCATATCTCCTATTTGATCTTCATCTATATTCTCTTCGATTCCATAATATTGTCCTCAAGAACATCGCCCTTTATAGACCCTCTATACACTCTTTCCACATTTCTACTTTCCCTTATTTGCTTAGAACTGGGTTTTCATCTGAGCTCTTGATATTCATGCAAGTGGTTCTATTTTCTCCAATGGCCTCTTAAATGTTCCTGTTGCAGTATCTATCTTAATTCTGGTGATATGCGCCTCTACATCCTTGCATTTGTCCTCTAGCCATCCCTGCTTAGCCATTTTGCACTTCATTTTTGAGACGTCTGTATTCCCTTTTGCCTACTTTATATAGTGCATTTTTGTATTTTCTCCTTTCATCAATTAAATTCAATATTTCTTCTGTTACCCAAGGGTTTTTATTAGCCCTCATCTTATTACCTACTTGACCCTCTGCTGGATTTACAATTCCATCTTTCAAAGCTACCCATTCTTCTTCTACTGCGTTTTCCCCCTTTCTTGACAATCGTTCCCTAATGCTCTCTCTGAAACTATCTACAACCTCTGGTTCTTTCAGTTTATCCAGATCCCATCTCACTAAATTCCCACCTTTTCCCAATTTCTTCACTATTAATCTACAATTCATAACCAATAGATTGGGGTCAGAGTCCACATCTGCCCTTGTAAATGTCTTGCAATTTAATACCTGGTTCCTAAATCTCTGCCCGTATCTCGAGGTCGTGCGGTAGCGTTCTCGCTTCCCACGCCAATGTTCCCGGGTTCGATTCCCGGCGGGGTCAGGGATTTTCTCTGCCTCGTGATGGCTGGATGTTGTGTGCTGTCCTTAGGTTAGTTAGGTTTAAGTAGTTCTAAGTTCTAGGGAACTGATGACCATAGATGTTAAGTCCCATATTGCTCAGAGCCATTTGAACCTAAATCTCTCTCTTACTGTTATATAATCTATCTGAAAGCTTCCAGTGGCTTCTGGCCTCTTCCATGTGTACATCCTTCTCACATGATTTTCAAACCAAATGTTAGCGATGATTATATTATGCTCTGCGCAAAATTCTACCAGGCGGCTTCCTCTTTCATTCCTTATGCCTATTCCATATTCGCCTACAACTTTTCCTTTTCTTCCTTTTCCTACTATCGAATTCCAGTCACCCATGACTATTAAATTTTATTTTCCCTACACTATCTGAATAATTTCTTTTACCTCACCATACATTTCATCAATCTCTTTGTCATCTGCGGATCTAGTTGGCATATAAACTTGTACTACAGTGGTAGGCGTATGCTTGGTATCTATCTTGGCCACAATAATGCATTCACTATGATGTTTGTAGTAGCTTACCCGTATTCCTAATTTTTTATTCATTATTTAACCTACTCCTGCATTACCCCTATTTGATTTTGTATTTATAACCCTGTATTCACCTGACCAGAAGTCTTGTTCTTCCTGCCACCGAACTTCACTAATTCTCACTATATATAACTTTAAGCTATCCATTTCACTTTTTAAATTTTCTAACCTACCTGTCCGATTAAGGGATCTGACATTCCACGCTCCGACCCGTAGAAAGCCAGTTTTCTTTCTCCTGATAATAAAGTCCTCCTGAGTAGTCCCCTCCCGGAGATCCGAATGGGGGACTATTTTACCTCCGGAATATTTTACGTAAGAGGACGCCATCATCATTTAACCATACAGTGAAGCTGCATGCCCTTGGGAAAAATTACGGCTGTAGCTTTCAACCGTTCGCAGTACCAGCACAGCAAGGCCGTTTTGGTTAGTGTTACAAGGCCACATCAGTCAATCATCCAGACTGTTGTACCTGAAATTACTGAAAAGGCTGCTGCCCCTCTTCAGGAACCATACGTTTGTCTTGCCTCTCAACAGACACCCCTCCATTGTTGATGCACCTACGGTACGGCTAACTGTATCGTTGATGCACGCAAGCCGCCTCTCCAGCGGCAAGGTCCATGGTTCAACGGGGGTGGGGGATCGGTGAGGCGGGGGGCGGTAAATACTGTTAATTTTTTGTGGTATTCATCTGCTTATCACTTTTATCACTTTTTGAGACAAGCAGCGAATTATATTTTCTAGTTGCCTATTTAATATTTCGACTCTATTTATCTTGTAACTGACAGAGTCAAAGTTTTTCAATCTTCGTTGGATTTCTACGTTCAGTACGGGAAATAATGGGAATAAAAAAAAACCAAAATCGGTTCTACATGTACATCTACATCCATACTCCGCAAGCCACCTGACGGTGTTTGGCGGACGGTACCTTGAGTACCTCTATCGATTCTCCCTTCTATTCCAGTCCCGTACTGTTCGTGGAAAGAAAGATTGTCGGTATGCCTCTGTGTGGGCTGTAATCTCTGTGATTTTATCCTCATAGTCTCTTAGCGAAATATACCTAGGAGGTAGAAATATACTGCTTGACTCCGAGGTGAATGTATGTTCTCGAAACTTCAACAAAAGCCCATACCGAGCTACTCAGCGTCTCTGCTACAAAGTCTTCCTCTGGAGTTTATTTATCATCTCGGTAACGCTTTCGCAATTACTAAATGATCCTGTAACGAAGCGCGCAGCTCTCCGTTGGATCTTCTCTATCTCTTCTATCAACCCTGTCTGGTACGGATCCCACACTGGTGAGCGATATCCAAACAGTTGACGAACAAGTGTACTGTACCCTACTTCCTTTTTTTCGGATTGCATTTCCTTAGGATTATTCCAATGAATCTCAGTCTGGCATCTGCTTTACCAACGATCAACTTCATATGATCATTCCATTTTAAATCACTTCTAATGCCTACTCCCAGATAATTTATGGAATTAACAGCTTCCAGTTGCTGACCTGCTATATTGTAGCTAAATGATAAAGGATCTTTCTTTCTATTTATTCGCAGCACATTACACTTGCTACATTGAGATTCAATTACCACTCCCTGCACCACGCGTCAATTCGTTGCAGATCCTCCTACATTTCAGTACAATTTTCCATTGTTACAACCTCTCGATATACCACAGCATCATCCGCAAAATGCCTCAGTGAACTTCCGATGTTATCCACAAGGATTTGGTCACAGAGTGTCTGGATATTTTGTTTTGAACCACCTACCGCTTTGACGTAAGACCAGAATTTCTTAGGATTTTCTGCCAAGTCAGTACATATAACTTTACTTTCGAATTCAATGAACGCCTCGGGCATAGCTCTCCTCACACTACATTTCGCTTCGCGTAATTTTTGTTGGTCTGCAAGGCTTTGGCTATGTTTATGTTTCCGGGCGGTTCTAGGCGCTACAGTCTGGAACCGCGCGACCGCTACGGTCGCAGGTTCGAATCCTGCCTCGGGCATGGATGTGTGTGATGTCCTTAGGTTAGTTACGTTTAAGTTGTTCTAAGTTCTAGGGGACTGATGACAGAAGTTAAGTCCCATAGTGCTCAGAGCCATTTTTGTTTATGTTTGCTGTGAAGTTCCCTTAGCTTCCGCAGCATTTCTTTCAGAAATCGGTTATTTTGCGCGGTTAAACTGGCTTACAGAAAAACCATTGGACTCGGAAAACTGTTGACTCCGCGATAACCGCCAGCCCTTGTTAGAAGCCAGAATACTGAGTCCCATATGTGATACAAGTTGTGATTAACTGGTTGCTGGAGTCTGCTGTTCATGTCGGGGGGATTTTGGCGCCTCGTGTCGCCCATATGAGTTGGTGGTGGTGGCGGCCCTGGCAGGAAGTCCTGGCGCGGCGCCAGCTTGGGAGGGCTGCAGCTGACACAGCCGCCATTACACCCTGTCCTACCAGCGCAACCTCTGCTCCCCACGGAATTACTTCGTGCGCACTCTCAGCGGGCCTTAGGCAGCGCGCAAACGTTCCGCGAATGCCGACCGCAAAGAGACTGAGCAGCCGACACTGTAGCCTCCACACGTGAAACAGCCACCGCACGTGTGACTCTAAATTCAGACAAATACAGGGCGGCGCAGGTACAAGTAGCCCTTATAAGTATACAGTAAATGCAGTGAAATTACAGAAACGAAGAGCTGAAACGGATTTGCCATTTAGCTGCAATGAACAAAAAAGTGAAAAATTCATTTATAGCAGATGTTGGAAGTGACCGCCTGCAACCACAGCACACAGCTGTGCACTTCTAAGCGTAATCGGCTGTACCCCGCGTAATGTTCGGATATCGGTGGCGACAACTTCACTGCTACATCTACATCTACATTTATACTCTGCAAGCCACCCAACGGGGTGTGGCGGAGGGCACTTTACGTGCCACTGTCATTGCCTCCCTTTCCTATTCCAGTCGCGTATGGTTCGCGGGAAGAACGACTGTCGGAAAGCCGCCGTGCGCACTCTAGTCTCTCTAACTTTACATTCGTGATCTGCTCGGGAGGTT
Source organism: Schistocerca americana (assembly GCF_021461395.2). Taxonomy (NCBI): domain Eukaryota; kingdom Metazoa; phylum Arthropoda; class Insecta; order Orthoptera; family Acrididae; genus Schistocerca; species Schistocerca americana. The sequence continues at coordinate 215,345,369 of NC_060122.1, read as the reverse complement.
TTAGTAGGGGGAGGCAATATATTAGATACCTCATCCAGAAACGCACCCTCTCGAAACCTGGACAGCAAGCTACACCGCGATGCAGAGCGCCTGTCTTGCAGAGTCTGCCACTTGAGTTTGCTAAACATTTCCGTAACGCTATCACGCTTGCCAAATAACCCTGTGACGAAACGCCCCGCTCTTCTTTGGATCTTCTCTATCTCCTCTGTCAACCCGACCTGGTACGGATCCCACACTGATGAGCAATACTCAAGTATAGGTTGAACGAGTGTTTTGCAAGCCACCTCCTTTGTTGATGGACTCTCCCAATGAATCTCAACCTGGCACCCGCCTTACCAACAATTTATATGATCATTCCACTTCAAATCGTTCGGTACGCATGCTCCCAGATATTTTATAGAAGTAACTGCTACCAGTGTTTGTTCCGCTATCATATAATCATACAATAAAGGATCCTTCTTTCTATGACTTTCAGTTGTCTTTCAACCCCTTTGCTGTGTATGGATTTCATTCATAGACCTTGCTCATTAAATGTACCTACAGGAAAAAATCACATGTTGTTAGATCCAAAGAAATGGTAGTGATAAATGTTTGCTGACAGTTCGTTCGTCAGTGAAGATATCATGGCGTCGTTTCTGGCATATCTTAGACGTATGGGATATTGCCCCAACTTGCTGAAGAACCAGTATTGTCTTTAATATTCAGTGAATTGGGATCGAAAATTTCCTTATATGCAGCCGTGTTGAGCGTAGTGTAAAAAAATATCGGTCCAATGGCGAGCGTTCCTGTTGCACCGCACCAAACGCTGATTTTTCTATCATGGAGTGTTTGTTGATACACAATGTTAGGGTTCTCCGTTCCAGTACCTCTTGCTCTGTCAATTCACACGACCGCAAAGATAAAGCTACGCTTTATCCCTCATGATGTAATGGAAAGAGTCGACAAACTATCGTTGTTGTTATTCAGAAGCTACGTGCAGTAATCAACACGTTTTGTGATAGTCATCCTCATGTAACTGCTGCTCAACCGTCACATGATATAGCTTGAAATTAAGAATTTTCATTATCCGCTACTTACATGCGGCTGTTGGCCCAATTTACGCGTAGACTTTTTGGGCGGCGAATATCTGCAATAGCTTCTGGTGCGCGAACTGAAGGAATTCTTTGTCGTTATAGGGTTGTAACCTCCCCGTGAAAATAAAAAGAGATTTATATTTAAATGTTAATGGACATCGTGCTAAACGTAACCTACCAGCAGAAATAAAAGAAAAGTCTACGATAATGAAAACGAGCCAAATATTTGATCCCCACAAAAATTATAGAATAATAATGACCCAAATGTAAACTCGACACAAAAATTGAGAAATGAAATTTAATCATTAAACCCACAATAATCGGGCAGCATCGCTGACCTTAGGTCCTGTGCAATAATTAATCTGGTAAATTGAAGGGCAGCATCGCTGACCTTAGACCCTGTGCAATAATTAATCTGATAAATTGATTCTGGGAGGAAAAGCATAGGAAATATTGTTTCAATTGGAATGATTCTTTTCTTAAAAACGATTGCTTTGAAAACAAAATTATTATTGGGGCATTTCTTGAACAAATTAATTACAATTAACAGATGTTATTGGCTGAGCGCAATGCTGTTTCATTACCATTGATAACAATATACCTCGTCCTGAATCGTGACCAGAGACCCATGTCGACGCCCGCCGACTCCTCACACACGACTACTGCCTCGCGCGCCCTACTAGCACTGACTGACTGCAACTCACAACTGCAACTCGCGACTCCCTACACGCAACTGAACTCTCGCGCAGTCAAGCGCAGACTAGCAACGATAAACAATTCTCTGGTCAGAGATTCTGTCATGCCTCGCCATCGCTGGTACATATGAGACGTACGCGTTTCAGGGTTTGCACAGATTTTTAGATGCGTCAAAAAATGTTTCAGATGACTCTAAGCACTATGGGACTTACCGTCTGAGGTCATCAGTCCCCTAGAAGTACTGAAACCTAACTAACCTCAGGACATCACACACATCCAGACACGAGGGAGGATTCGAACCTGCGACCGTAGCAGCAGCGCGGTTCCGCACTGAAACGCCTAGGTGCGTCAGTTTGTATACCAACGCTGTATAGCTCTCTTTGCTGATAGTCCCGGTAGTTGACCATGAAAATCTCGCTAGTTTCCATAATAGAATCTGTTTTCACATGTACTTCCACAATTACAATTATTCAGATGTTCAAATGTGTGTGAAATCTTATGAGACTTAACTGCTAAGATCACCAGTCCCTAAGCTTACACACTACTTAACCTAAATTACCCATGCCCGAGGGAGGAATCGAACCTCCGCCGGGACTAGCCGCACAGTCCGTGAATGCAGCGCCCCAGACCGCTCGGCTAATCCCGCGCGGCATGCAATTATTCTTCTACCAGGAAAGTAATTTTCCAGACCGCAAAGAGGAACGTCTGACGACACTGATGAAATAAACTGAAATGTTGACTCCCGCCGGAGGTTCGAGGCCTCCCTGTTGTTCTTTGCATAGGTTAATTTAAGTTAGTTTAAGTAGTGTGTAAGTCTGTGGACCGATGACCTAGGCAGTTTGGTCCCTAAGGAATTCACACTCATGTTCACAGATGAATGTTAACAAACAATTATTGCATAGAACTGTCCATCGTTGTAGCTGTTTATTTCAGAAGCTGAGGTACTGCATTCGCATTCAGAGGAGTGGTGGGCTACGTTTAACTGCACCAACAAGTACCACACGGCTTTCGTGAAGGCAGACTAAGGCTCTTTCTGTTATCCACATCGATTAGGGATTTCATTTATGATGGAAAGGTGTTGCCAACTATATTGTTTGTAACGCTAGCAGTCAGGAAACCTACCAATCGCCGAAGCACGTTTTGCCTCGTACCTCTTTTTATAGCGGTTTTCGATTCTAGGCGCAGATCCGCCTCTTATTGCTTGTCCTGGCTACAAACTTTTTTGAGTCAAATTTTTCTTATTGGCTCGAACTATTTATTAGGGCGTCTATTTTTAAGATTCAGTTATATAAAGTGTGCCATTTACGATATAATTATACAAACTGTCAACAGACGTCAGTACGATCGTGTTCTGCACGGAAGGTGCCTTTCCAGTCAACGTACAACCGTGTCAACGATGACGACGGGCACGTATCAAACAGGGTAGTGTTTGCCGGTGCAGTATGCCACAAGGAAGACGCCTACCAGACGCTCTGCGGGGAAGGCCATGAGAAGAGTGGAAAAAGGACAGTCACATACTGAAGTGGTCCGATGGTTTAATGTGAATCGTTCTGTTGTTTCTCGGATGTGGCGACAGTATATAGAGACCGAAGCTGTATCCCCAAGACGAGGGCAGAGCCGACCACGAATAACATCAGAAGGAGAGGACCGTTCTTTGGCCGAAAAGGGACTACGGTATCGCCTTAGATCTGCAAGGCAACTAGCATCTGACCACAGCATGCACTGGACGTGTTATATCGAGTCAAATGGTGTACATACAGCTTCGGCAGAGTGACCGAGATTGACAGAGACCTGCTGTATGTGTACCTCTGATTCGTCTTCACAGAAGGGAACGTCTAGACTGGAGTCGTCAATATCCCACCTGGACGATCGAACATACAGGGTTATTACAAATGATTGAAGCGATTTCACAGCTCTACAATAACTTTATTATTTGAGATATTTTCACAATGCTTTGCACACACATACAAAAACTCAGAAAGTTTTTTTAGGCATTCACAAATGTTCGATATGTGCCCCTTTAGTGATTCGGCAGACATCAAGCCGATAATCAAGTTCCTCCCGAACTCGGCGCAGCCTGTCCCCATCAATGAGTACGAAAGCATCGTTGATGCGAGCTCGCAGTTCTGGCACGTTTCTTGGTAGAGGAGGTTTAAACACTGAATCTTTCACATAACCCCACAGAAAGAAATCGCATGGGGTTAAGTCGGGAGAGCGTGAAGGCCACGACATGAATTGCTGATCATGATCTCCGCCACGACCGATCCATCGGTTTTCCAATCTCCTGTTTAAGAAATACCGAACATCTTGATGGAAGTGCGGTGGAGCACCATCCTGTTGAAAGATGAAGTCGGCGCTGTCGGTCTCCGGTTGTGGCATGAGCCAATTTTCCAGCATGTCCAGATACACGTGTCCTGTAACCTTTTTTTTCGCAGAAGAAAAAGGGGCCGTAAACTTTAAACCGTGAGATTGCACAAAACACGTTAACTTTTGGTGAATTGCAAATTTGCTGCACGAATGCATGAAGATTCTCTACCGCCCAGATTCGCACATTGTGTCTGTTCACTTCACCATTAAGAAAAAATGTTGCTTCATCACTGAAAACAAGTTTTGCACTGAACGCATCCTCTTCCATGAGCTGTTGCAACCGCGCCGAAAATTCAAAGCGCTTGTAGCAATTGTAAACGGTAAGGCTTCTGCTTTAGCTTTTCCCGGAAGATTTTCCAAACCGTCGGCTGTGGTACGTTTAGCTCCCTGCTTGCTTTATTCGTCGACTTCCGCCGGCTACGCGTGAAACTTGCCCGCACGCGTTCAACCGTTTCTTCGCTCACTGCAGGCTGACCCGTTGATTTCCCCTTACAGAGGCATCCAGAAGATTTAAACTGCGCATACCATCGCCGAATGGACTTAGCAGTTGGTGGATCTTTGTAGAGATTCGTCCTGAAGGGTCGTTGCACTGTTATGACTGACTGATGTGAGTGCATTTCAAGCACGACATACGCTTTCTCGGCTCCTGTCGCCATTTTGTCTCACTGCGCTCTCGAGCGCTCTGGCGGCAGAAACCTGAAGTGCAGCTTCAGCCGAACAAAACTTTATGAGTTTTTCTACGTATCTGTAGTGTGTCGTGACCATATGTCAATGAATGGAGCTACAGTGAATTTATGAAGTCGCTTCAATCATTTGTAATAGCCCAGTATTTTTACAGATGAGTCCCGATTTCGTCTGGAGAGTGATTTTCGACGGATTCACGTCTGAAGCAGCAAGACTTCGGGAGCTAAACATCGTGGAAATAGACCGATATCGAGAAGGATCCGTAATGTTGTGGGCAGGGATTATGTTGACAATTCGAACACCTCTTAGTGAAATTGCATGGATGAATCGGAGAGGTTTAACTGCTGTCAGGTACTGTGACCAGATATTCGGACCTCAAGCGTAGTTGTCACGAGCTGCTGTGCGCCCAGACTTCGTAATGATGGACGATAATGCTCGACCTCATAGAGCACGGGAGGCTGACGTTTTCCGTTTGAATCCCATAGAGAGCGTCTGGGATGCACTAGGAAGACGGGTTCCATCATGTGATCACTCACCAATCAAAAATGGTTCAAATGGCTCTAAGCACTATGGGACTTAACATCTGAGGTCATCAGTCCCCTAGACTTAGGACTACTTAAATCTAACTAACCTAAGGACCTCAAACACATCCATTTCGAGGCAGGATTCCAACCTGCGACCGTAGCAGCAGCGCGGTTGTGAACTGAAGCGGCTAGAACCGCTCGGCCACATCGGCCGGCTGCTCACCAACCATCCTCTAAGACTTGAGAGCAGTACCGCAGGAAGAATGTGCATTACGGCCTAAACATGAGACTGGTGATATCATACACAGTATGCTCCATCGTTGTAAAGCCTATGTTCCTACCAGAGGCGCTCACAACCCGTACTGTTCTCTTTGTAACATGGTTCTAGTAAACAGTCTGAAATCATTGTCCTTTCTCGCGTCTGCTTTACTTGTCATGTCCCTTGAGTTTTTATACGAAATAAAACGTGAGTGTTTGCAAATGACGAACAGTCGTATTTATGTGGATAGAAAAATTTCTGATAGTACTCCCAGTCGTGAAAAAGACCCTTGGATTGGTAAGTGGAATCTATTTAAGTTCGTCAAAATGAATGTGTTTCGAAATCGGCGAAAAATAGGCCAACTACACGCTGCTGGCACTGCCGACTGAAGGGTTGTTCGGTGTCACTATTAAAAAACAGAAGCTGAAACATTAAACGCTTGTTTTTTTGCAACATAATATTTTTTAGTTGGCGGGAGCTGTAACTCATGAAATGTATAAGCAATTACTTTATACCTTTTGCTAACGTGTGAGTCGGCGGCTTTTTACTGCAGTACGTAGAAATTCTGCGGTATATTTTAATTTTGATGTTTATTGCATGTTTTTGTAATGAATTTCATGTCGAAAATTCGACGCGCAAGTCACCGAAGTGGCGTCAAATCGAAAGACTTGCACCCGGCGAACGGTGTACCCGACGGGAGGTCCTAGTCACACGACATTCACATTTTTATGTCGAAAATATTTTCTCGTATTTCAGAATCCTACCAATTTGTTAAAAACAATTTTTTAAATATACCTACGTAATAAATTAGACAATATTCTCAATATCAAAACATTTCCTGAAATGTTGTTGTACGTGGAACATGGGTGCGTCCAGAGCTCCCACCAACCGCCCTTGCACTCCGCAAAGGCCTTCCGTCGATGCCACGTACTGTCCTCCAGAAGCAAATTTTTTACTTTAAAAAGCAAGTAACACAATCGTAAGAGTGCACAATAAAGGTATAAAGTCAATTTTGTAAATTTTTTGTTATTTTATTGAAAAAATCATGAATATCAGTTGCAAAATCGAGTGTCACTATGGTGTACGCCTTCAGAATTTCTGTTTGCTCTAAATTTTCTGAGAAGTATTGTTTCATGATGATTTATTTGAAATGGAAAACCTATTTACTAACTTAGGCATGAACTATGAGATACGCTTGTGTGAATGTGAGATGTTATGAGGGACGATTAACTTCAAATAACGGACAAAAACATAAATCTCAGGTTTCTGTTGTAGTAAAGGAACGTATCAGACAAAACTTAGGAAATATGACGCTGAAATTCCTTGATATGGAGCAGTGATTCTGAGTTTGAGTGTAATACATTTCATTGACAGAGGAAACCTTCTATCCATAAATCAGCTTGTATTTAGAAGTATTTGTGAGTACGAAACTCAGATTGCCCTTTTCTCGGATAACATCCTGCGAACCACGGATGAAGGGGAACATGCATATTGCATTTTTCTAGATTTCTGGAAAGCATTCGACACAGTGCCCCATGCAGACTGTTAACAAAGGTCTCTGCATTCAGAGTACATACTCACGCATGTGACTAGCACGAAGACTTTTTAAGTAACACAATTCACTGAGTTGCCCTGGACGGCGAGTTTTCACTGAAGACAAAATGCACTCTAGATTTTTTTTTATTTGACTTGTAGCATTTTGTACCGATCACTTCTTTGTTCCAATTACAGAATGCTTTCTGAAATACTGAAGACAAGGGTGTCGTCAAGAGTGCCAGGGGGATGTCTGACAGGACCGTTCTTTTTCTGTGTATACAAGGCGTGCTGAAAAGTAATGACTCCGGGTATCTTATGGGAAAACGTATAAAGCTCTTTAAATAAAATAAACGATATTAACATTCTAAATCTTTATTCTTCACGTCTAGACATTTGCAGCCCTCTGCCGCTAGAGGGTTCTGAATTGTGGCGTGTGACATTGTGGTGTGTAACATAACTATGGCAGTGCGTGTGAAACAGTGTATTGTAATGTAGTTTCGAATTCGAAGCACCCTCTGCTTCAGCATGACAATGCCAGACTGCACACAAGCACTGCGACATCTCCAACAATCCGATGCCTCGGGTTCACTGTCATCATCCACCATACAGTCCCAACTTGGCCCCATCCGATTTTCATCTCTTTCTAACATTTAATGACCTTCTTTGGAGGCTTCAGTTTAATAATAATGAAACGGTGCAAGCAGAGAAGAGGTTGTGCCCCTGTCAGCAAAATCAAACATTCTAGAGTGACAGTATGAACCAACTGGTCTCTTGATGGGTGAAATGTGTTCGCCGCTGTTAAATGTGTTCGCCGCTTGGGTAACTATGTTCAGAAGTAAAAATTTAAACTTGAAGAATAAAGGTGTAGATGTTAATAAATTTTATTTCGCTTGAAAAAGCTTAAATTTTTTCTACATGAAAACTCGAAGGCATTAATTTTCAGCACGCTCTCTTAGGTAAACGATCTGACGGAGAGGACGACTGTTTCCTGATGACCGTGTTCTGTATGGGAAAATACCGTCGTTGAGTGGCAGTGTGATCATAAAGCATGAGTTGTTTTTTTTTTGTGTGTGTCTTCAGTCTTCTGACTGGTTTGATGCGGGCCGCCACGAATTTCTTTCCTGTGCTAACCTCTTCATCTCAGAGTAGCACTTACAACCTACGTCCTCTATTATTTGCCGGATGTATTCCAATTTCTGTCTTCCTCTACTATTTTTGCCTCCTACAGCTCCCTCTAGTACCATGGAAGTCATTACCTCACGTCTTAACAGATGTTCCGTCATCATGGCGCTTTTCAGTGTTTTCTACGTATTCCTTTCCTCTCCGATTCTGCACAGAACCTCCACATTCCTTACCTTATCAGTCCACCTAATTTTCAACATTCTTCTATAGCATCACATCTCAAATGCTTCGATTTTCTTCTGTTCGGTTTTCACACAGCCCATGTTTCACTATCATACAGACGTACATTCCCAGAAATTTCTTCCTCAAATTAAGGCCGATATTTGATATTAGTAGACATCTCTTGGCCAGGAATGCCCTTATTGCCATTGCTAGTCTGCTTTTGATGTCCTCCTTGCTCCGTCCGTCACTCGTTATTTTACTGCCCAGGTAGCAGAATTCCTTAACTTCGTCTACTTCGGGACCATCAATCCTGATATTATGTTTCTCGCTGTTCTCATTTTTCTACATCTCATTACCTTCGTCTTTCTTCGATTTACTCTCAGTTCATACTCTATGCTTATTAGACTGTTCGTTCCATCAGCAGATGTAATTCTTATTCAGGATAGCAATGTCATCAGCGAATCGTATCATTGATATTCTCTCACCTCGAATTTTAATTCCACTCCTGAAACTTTCTTTTATTCCCACCATTGATTCCTCGATGTACGGATTGAATAGTAGGGGCGAAAGACTACATCCTTGTCTTACATCCTTTTTAATACGAGCACTTCGTTGTTAGCAGCCCACTCTTATCATTTCCTCTTGGCTGTTGTACATTTTGTTCATGACCCGTCTCTCCCTATAGCTTGCCCCTATTTTTCTCAGAATGTCTTGCACCATTTTAAATTGTTGAACTGTTTTTCCAGGTCGACAAATCCTATGAATGTGTCTTGAGTTTTCTTTAATCTTGCTTCCATTTTAACCGCAACGCCAGAATTGCCCCTCTCGTACATTTACTTTTCCTAAAGCCAAACTGATCGTCACGTAGCGTATCCTTAACTTTCTTCTCCATTTTTCTGCATGTTATTCTTGTCAGCAACTTGGATACATGAGCTGTTAAGCTACTTGTGCCATAATTCCCGCACTTGACAGCTCTTGCCGTCTTTGGAATTGTGTGGATGATGCTTTTCAGAAAGTCAGATGGTATGTCGCCAGACTCATATATTCTACATACCAACGTGAATAGTCGTTTTGTTGCCACTTCTCCTAATGATTTTAGAAATTCTGATGGAATGTTATCGATCCCTTCTGCCTTATTTGATCTTAAGTCTTTCAAAGCTCTTTTAAATTCTAAATCGACTTCTGTTTCTTCTTCTATCACATCAGACAAATCTTCCCCTTCACAGAGGCTTTCAATGTATTTTGGCCACCTATTCGCTCTCTCGTCTGCATTTAACAGCGGAATTCCCATTGCACTCTTTATGTCATCACCTTTGCTTTTAATGTCACCGAAGGTTGTTTTGACTTTACTGTGTGGTGAATCAGTCCTACAGACAACCATTTCGATTTCTTCACATTTTTCATGCAACCATTTCGTCTTAGGTTCCCTGCACTTACTATTTATTTCATTCCTCAGCGGCTTGTTCTTCTCTATTCCTGAGTCTTCCGGAACATTTTTGAACTTCCTTCTTTCATCGATCAAGTGAAGTATTTCTTCTGTTACCCGTGGTTTCTTCGCAGTTATCTTCTTTATATGAATGTTTTCCTTCTCAACTTCTGTGATGGCCCTTTTTAAAGATGTCCATTCCTCTTCAGTGGTACTACCTACTGAACTATTCCTTATCGATGTATCTATACCCTTAGATAACTTCAAGCATATCTCCCCATTCCTTAGTATTTCAATATCCCATTTCTTTTCATATTGATTCTTCCTCACTTGTGTCTTAAACTTCAGCCAACTATTCATCATTACTATATAGTGATCTGAGTCTATATCTGCTCCTGTGCACGTCTTACAATCCAGTATCTGATTTCGGAATCTCTGTCTGACCCTGATGTAATCTAATTGAAACCTTCCGTATCTCCGGGCCTTTTCCAGGTATACCTCCTCCTCTTGTGTTTCTTGAACAGGGTAATCGCTATTAGTAGCTGAAGTTTATTACAGAACTGAATTAGTCTTTCTCCTCTCTCATTCCTTGCCTCAAGCCCATATTCCCCTGTAACCTTCTATTCTACTCCTTCCCCTAGAACTGCATTCCAGTCTCCCATGACTATTAGATTTCGTCTCCCTATACATACTGTATTAAACTTTCAATATCCTCAGACTCTTTCCCTCACTCTTCACCGTCATCTTGGGACATCGGCATGTATACCTGAGCTATCGTTGTCGGTGTTGGATTGATGTCGATTCTGATAAGAACAGCCCTATCACCTGACTGTTCACAGTATCATACTCTCTGCCCTACCTTCCTATTCATAAAGAATCCTATTCCCGTTATACCATTTTCTGTTGCTGTTGATATTACCCTGTACTCATCTGATCAGAAATCCTTGTCTTCTTTCCACTTCACTTCACTGACCCCTACTATATCTAGATTGAGCTTTTGCATTTCCGTTTCCATATTTTCTAGTTTCCCTACCACGTTCAAGCTTTTGAAATTCCACGTACCAACTCGTAGAACGTTATCCTTTCGTTGATTATTCTTTCTTCTTATCGTTGTAATCTCCCCCTTGGCAGTCCCCTCATGGAGATCCATTGAGATAAGCGACTTTGACAAAGGACACATTATCTTCATGCATAGCCTGTGAACGAGTATCTCGAAAACAACGAAGCTGATTGAATGTTCACATGCTACAGTCATGAGCATGTACGGAAAGAGGTAGAAGGACAGTGAATCTACCATTAGGTGGTAAATGGTTGGAAGTCGGCGACTCTTCATAGAACGTGGAGTTCGGAGGCTTGTCTGCTCTTTAGAGTAGGGTAGAAGCTGATCTGTCGAATGAGCACTATGCTGGTGCACGCGCAAGTATTTAGGAGCATACCGTTCATCATACGATATTGAAGCTGGAGCTCCGCAGCAGACCACATCTACGTGTTCACATACTGATCCAACGACATCGTCAATTACGATTGCAATGTGCATGGGACCATCGGTGTCCGACCGTCGATCAATGGAACCTTGTAATTTCTTCGGCTGAATCACATTTTTTCAACACTAGATCGCCGTCATCGAGATGAACGGCGGCTCGAAATGTACAGCGCGCTTCGGACGCAGGTTTGTGGGAGTAGTCTTCTCCTGCCCTTGCTTGAGACCTGTGGCTGTAATCGCAGACACCGACAGCAGCGAACCACCTGCATCCCTTCGTGCTTGGTATCTTCCCCGACGGCGATGTTATCCGGTCCGGTATGTCCGTGTCTCGGAGCCAGAACCGTGGTACAGTTGTTCGAGGAGCATTGTAGTGAACTTACGTTGACTTCTCGACGACCATATTCACCTAACGTAAATCCTACGAAACCCATCTGAGTCGCTATCAGGCACCATCATGGCATACGCAAATTAGCGGCCCGTTATTTTCGCGAATTACATAACGTGATCGTAGACATTTAATGCCACATACCTCCACATACCGACGACAAACTGATACGTACAAACAAGCTATTAAGCAGCCTCATCAGTGTATATCTCGCATAAGAACTGAGAAAACAAGATAAATGAGGACTCGTACTGAAGAATTTAGGCAGTCGTTTTTCCCTCGCCCCGTTTGTAATAGCAAAGGCAGTGATTAATATCACTGCAGGGTACGTTCCGCCACACGCAGTGTGCTAGCTTCAGGAGTTTACCTGTGGGATAGGTATAGAACAATAAATCGGAGATGTTGCAGTGAGGGATGGAGAGGAGTGAGGCCTAACAACAACAAAAGTACTAACCAAAAGTTCCATAAATATTGGTCAGATAAAAATTAAATTTTAGTACTGGAAGTTGTGTTATGTAAATGTTTGTATGTGTTCTGTTAAGTCGTCGTCCTAGCACGTCTTGTGACGCTGTAGCTGATTAGTGTTACCAAGATGATTTCTCCGTTACACTTCCATAAAATGGTTTTGTGATTACTTTTCTCAGATTAGAAAAAAGGTGGTTCAAATGGCACTGAGCACCATGGGACTTAACTTCTGAGGTCATCAGTCCCCTAGCCTTAGAACTACTTAAACCTAACTAACCTAAGGGCAGTACACACATCCATGCCCGAGGTAGGATTCGAACCTGCGAGCGTAGCAACAACGCGGTTCCAGACTGAAGCGCCTAGAACTACTCGGTCACAGCGGCTGGCTAGAAGAAAGAATACAATAATACCTCCGATAGGAGCGTCCTGAGCAGAGCACTGTGTTGCACCGAATAATGCTTTGAAAAATATTTGCTGTATCACCAGTGCGAATAGTATCTCTTAATAGAAGTTTATTAAAATTGCTTTTCTCATTCGTTCATCGTAAATGAAAACTATTTGTTAGACATTAGCTAGTAGAGCGCTAAATGTTAGTCATTCTTAATCAGAAATGATAGCTAGAAACAGATATCAACACTCAAATCCGGATACGATCTAACAATGCCATTTCAGATTTGTGTAGCATAGATCATTTATTAGTGAATTGTACAACACACACAGAGTGATTAAAAAAGTATTCCACATTTTGGGAGGTAATACTGTGTACCAAAACAAGACGTAAATTACCTGTGAACATAGGCTCTAAAATGTATCCCTTAAAAGCTTAAGCATTTCTTCATCGTCTCATAGCTCTTAATGTAATAGCGTATGTATTTCAGAGCCTATGTTTTCTGCCTATTTTAACTTGTGTTGGTCCGCAATACCACCTCTCAAAACATGGAATACATTTTTTTACGCTCTGTATATAGAATGTACGCAATTTTCCAAAAATATAGTAGAAATATTCCACAAATGCGTCGCTCAGTAGTATAATCCAAGTAAGATTTCGCGAAATTATATCCTAGTTATCTTTAAGATCATTCCGTGCATAATTCCTTCGGTTATAAATTTTCATAATGGAATTTTAAGTTCTGTCCCGTTGCTTTCAGAAAATAATAATGAACTATACAGGGTCTGCCTTCTTGGTTTTGTTTAGTTCCCAAACATGTTTCACCGTAATAGAGACATCTTCAGTGCCTTTTTTTCTTTTATTGTCCTTGAAATACGTAGATACAATTTCATTGTAGGTTAGGAATGCACTCACAAACGTTTTGTTGCTTAGATTACATATTACATATTAGGCAGGAAAAGAAGGAAATGTAATAGGTGAATATGGAATAGGGGTAAGAAATGAAAGAGGAAGCCGCCTGGTAGAATTCTGCATAAAGCATAGCTTAATCGTAGCTAACACTAGGTTCAAGAATCATGAAGGAAGGTTGCATTCATGGAAGAGGCCTGGAGATACTGGAAGGGTTCATATAGATTATATAATGGTAAGACAGAGATTTAGGAACCAGGTTTTAAATGGTAAGACATTTCCAGGAGCAGATGTGGACTCAGACCACAATCTATTGCTTATGAACTGTAGATTAAAACTGAAGAAACTGCGAAAAGGTGGGAATTTAAGGAGATGGGACCTGGATAAACTGACTAAACCAGAGGTTGTACAGAGTTTCAGGGAGAGCATAAGGGAACAATTGACAAGAATGGGGGAAAGAAACACAGTAGAAGAAGAATGGGTTGGATTGAGGGATGAAGTAGTGAAGGCAGCAGAGGATCAGGTAGGTAAAAAGACGAGGGCTAGTAGAAATCCTTGGGTGACAGAAGAAATACTGAATTTAATTAACGAAAGGAGAAAATATAAAAATGCAGTAAATGAAGCAGGCAAAAAGGAATACAAACGTCTCAAGAATGAGATCGACAGGAAGTGCAAAATGGCTAAGCAGGCATGGCTAGAGGACAAATGTAAGGATGTAAAGGCTTATCTCACTAGAGGTAATATAGATACTGCCTACAGGAAAATTAAAGAGACCTTTGGAGAAAAGAGAACGACTTGTATGAATATCAAAAGCTCAGATGAAATCCCAGTTCTAAGCAAAGAAGGGAAAGCAGAAAGGTGAAAGGAGTATATAGAAGGTCTATACAAGGGCTGTGTACTTGAGGACAGTATTATGGAAATGGAAGAGGATGTAGTAGAAGATCAAATGGGAGACATGATACTGCTTGAAGAAGTTGACGGAGCACTGAAAGACATGAGTCGAAACAAGGCGCCGGGGGTAGACAACATTCCATTAGAACTGCTGACAGCCTTGGGAGAGCCACTCCTGACAAAACTCTACCATCTGCTGAGCAAAAATGTATGAAACAGGCGAAATACCCTCAGATTTCAAGAAGAATATAATAATTCCAATCCGAAAGAAAGCAGGCGTTGACAGATGTGAAAATTACCGAACTATCAGATTAATAAGTCACGGCTGCAAAATAATAACGCGAACTGTTTACTGACGAATGGAAAAACTGGTAGAAGCCGACCGTGGGGAAAATTAGTTTGGATTCCGTAGAAATATTGGAACACGTGAGGCAACACTAACCCTACGACTTATGTTAGAAGATAGATTAAGGAAAGGCAAACCTACGTTTCGGCTTTTGTATACTTAGAGAAAGCTTTTGACAATATTGACTGGAATACTCACTTTCCAATTCTGAAGGTGGCAGGGGTAAAATACAGGGAGCGAAAAGCTATGTACGGAAACCAGATGGCAGTTATAAGAGTCGAGGGACATGAAAGGGAAGCAGTGGTTGGGAAGGGAGTGAGACAGGGTTGTAGCCTCTCCCCGATGTTGTTCAATCTGTATACTGAGCAAGCAGTAAAGGAAACAAAAGAAAAAATCGGAGTAGGTATTAAAATCCATGGAGAGGAAATAAAAACTTTAAGGTTCGCCTATGACATTGTAATTCTGTCAGAGACAGCAAAGGACTTGGAAGAGCAGTTGAACGGAATGGACAGTGTCTTGAAAGGAGGATATAAGATGAACATCAACAAAGTAAAACGAGGATAATGAAATGTAGTCGAATTAAGTCAGGTGATGCTGAGGGAATTAGATTAGGAAATGAGGCACTTAAAGTAGTAAAGGACTTTTGCTGTTTGGGGAGCAAAATAACTGATGATGGTCGAAGTAGAGAGGATATAAAATGTAGACTGGTAATGGCAACGAAAGCGTTTCTGTAGAAGTGAAATTTGTTAACATCGAGTATAGATTTAAGTGTCAGGAAGTCGTTTCTGAAAGTGTATGTATGGAGTGTAGCCATGTATGGAAGTGAAGCATGGATGATAACTTGTTTGGACAAGAAGAGAACAGAAGCTTTCGAAATGTGGTGCTACAGAAGAATGCAGAAGATTAGATGGGTAGATCACATAACTAATGAGGAGGTACTGAATAGGATTGGGGAGAAGAGGAGTTTGTTGCACAACTTGACTAGAAGAAGGTATAGGTTGGTAGGACATGTTCTGAGGCATCAAGGTATCACCAATTTAGTATTGGAGGGCAGCGTGGAGGGTAAAAATCGTAGAGGGAGACCAAGAGATGAATACGCTAAGCAGATTCAGAAGAATATAGCCTGCAGTACGTACTGGGAGATGAAGAAGCTTGCACAGGATAGAGTAGCGTGGAAAGCTGCATCAAACCAGTCTCAGGACTGAAGACCACAACAAAATTATGCATAAATGGCTAGAGGACAAATATATATCAATAGGGGAAAGATAAATACCGCCTAAAGGAAAATTAAAGATACCTTTGGTGAAAAGAAAAGCAGTTGTGTAAAGAAAAGCAGCTATGTGAATATCAAGAAGTTATATAGAAAACCAGTTTTAAGCAAAGAAAGGAAAGCTGAAAGTTGGAAAGAGTACGAGGGGGATCTATACAATGGAGATGTGGTTGAGAGCAGTATTATAGAAGTGAAAGATGAAGTAGATGAAAATGAGTTGAGAGATATAATAGTGCAAGAGGAATTTGAAAGAGCACTGAAAGACCTAAGTCAAATCATGTCCCCAGGAGTAGAAGACATTCCTTCAGAACTAGTAATAACCTTGGGAGAAACAGCCAGGACAAAACTTGTCCATCTGGTATGTAAGGCGTATGATACATGCAAGATACTCTCAGACTTCAAGAAGAACATAATAATTCCAATTCCAAAGAAAGGGTAAATATTACTGAACGTCCAATTGAACAGATCACGGTTGTAGCATTTGTAGACTTAGAAAAAGCTTTTGATTATTCTCAGACTTCAAGAAGAAAATAATAATTCCAATTTCAAAGAAAGGTGTAAATATTACTGAACTTCCAGTTTAACAAATGATGGTTGTAGCATTTGTATACTTAGACAATGTTTACTCGATACTCTCTTTGAAATTCTAAAGTTAATAACTGTAAAACACATTGAGCAAAAGGCTGTTTATAATTTCTGGTGATACCAGTAGACAGCTATAAGGGTCGAAGGGCATGAAAGGGAATCAACTGTTGAAAAGAGAGTGAGACAATGTTATGGCCTATTCCCAATGTTGTTCTCTCTGTACATTGAGCAAGCAGCAGAGGAAACGAAACCAAAATTTGTGGTAGGAAATAAAGTCTAGGGAGAGGAAATAAAAACGTTGATATTTACCGATGACGTAATTCTGTCACAGGCAGCAAAGAACTTGGAAGAGCACGGAATGGACAGTGTCTTGGAAGGATGATATGAAATGAAGATCAACAAATTCAGAACAAGAATAATGGAGCGTATTCAAACTAAATCAGTTGACACTTACCCAATTAGATTAGGAAACAAGACGCGCGAAGTAGTGGATGAGTTTTGCTATTTGGGCAGCAAGATAACTGATGATGGCCGAAGTAGAGAGGATATAAAATGTTGACTGGCAGCGACGAGGAAAGCGTTTCTGAAGGAAAGAAATTTGTTAACATCGATTATAGTTTTAACTCTAGGAAAAACCTTTTTGGAAGTTTTTCTGTATTGTAGTGATGTATGGAAGTGAAAAATGAACGATAAACAGAACAGAATAGACCTAGAAGAAGGACGCTATAACCGTGGTCAGCAGTGGCTTTTTACAATATGACGCGGTACCATACCCAGATAAACTTTATGTCGAAGAGAATAGAAGTTATTGAAATGCGGTACTACAGAAGAATGCTGAATATGAGATAGGTAGATCAAGTACTCAATGAGGAGGTTCTGCATAGAACTGGAAAGAAAACAAATTTGTGGCACAACATGATCAGAAGGATTCGGTTGATAGGACATATTCTGCGACATCAAGTGATCACGAATTTCGTTCTGGAGGGAAGCTTACAGAGTAAATATCGTAGAGGGAGACCACGGGAGGAATACAGCAAGCATATTTGGAAGAATATGGGTTATAGTGCTTATTCGAAGATGTCGATGTCTGCACAGGATACAGGAGCATGGAGAGCTACATCAAACCAATCTTTGTATGGAAGACAAAAAACAACAGCAACCGCTTACATATGTATTTCACCTATGTTATATTGTGTGTAGCCTGTGGCAGCCGCTAGAAGTCACCCAACTCCAATAAAATAGTGGGATGTGCCCCTTTATATATATATATATATATATATGTGTGTGTGTGTGTGTGTGTGGGTGTGGGTGGGTGGGTGTGTGGGTGTGTGGGTGGGTGTGTGGGTGGGTGAGTGTTGGTGTGGTTGAGTTTATGCAAGTTTATTTTGTATTATTTTATAGCTTAGGGTGTTGAGTAATGTTCTGCTGCTCAGTACTATTTTGACCATTCATAACACTTTCGCCCTGTAAGGTAGATTTCTTCATGTAATTTTCTTCTGTCGTTAATTAGTGATACAGGGGACAATTTTTTAAGAGTTACAGATCTCTTTCTTTATATTTCAGAAACCTCCCTCGTGCCTTTATCATTTCTAACGCCAAACTGATCATCTAACAGAGCCTCAACATCCTTATTCTTCCTTCTGTATACTGTCCTTGTCAGCAACTTGTATGCATGAGGTATTAAGCTGATTGTGTGATAGATCTCGCACTCGTCTACCCTTGATATCTTCGAAAGTCTGTGGTTGATAATTTTCCGAAAGTCTAATGGTACGTTACCAGTCTCGTGAACTCTACACACAATAATCGTTTGATTGTCACTTCCCCCAGTTCTGACTTTAACACTGGAGCCCATATGTCATACTATCGACTCTAGTTTCTTCGTCTACCATCAGAAAAGGTCTCCCTCTCATGTAGGCCTTTATTGTACCCTCTCACTGCACTCTTAATGTTACAAACTGCATTTATTCTCACCGAAGGTTTTTATGACTTTTCTGTATGCTGAGTCAGTTCTGCAGATGACTGTTTCTCTTTCGATTTTCTCACATCTTTTCTGCAGCCATTTCGCCTTGGCTGCCCGGTACTTACTTATTTTACTCCTAAGTGATTTTTATTTCTGTTTTTCTGTCTTTCCATGAACGTTTTTGTACCTCCTCCTGTCATCCTTCAGTTGTAGTATTTCTTTGTTACTCATGGTCTCTTCGCAGTTACCTGAATAATCAACATCTGTGCCCCTTTCAGAGATGTCCATTCCCGTTCAACGGAAATGCCTGCTTTCGTGTTCTTTAGCGCATTATGCATATCCTTAGCGAACCTGAGACACCTCTCATCATTCCTCAGTATTTCTGTATCCCACTTCCTTCCACTCCTTCCAGGCGATTCTCTTAAACTTCAGTCTACTCGTCATGAAGTGTGATCTGAATCTCCATCTGCTCCTCTGTACGCCTTACAATCCAACATTTGATTTCAGAATTTCTCTCTAACTACGATGTAATCCAGCTGGAACCTTACCATGTGCGCTGGTCTTTTCAAAATAATACCTCACCCTCCTGTGATTCTTGAACAGAGTATTCTCTTTCACTGTCTGAAATTTATTGTAGACCTCAGATGGTCTTTATTCTCTCTAGTTCCTACTGCCAAGCCCACATCCCCTTGACCACATTTCTCCTGATCGTTGTCCTACCACCACGTTCCATTACCTCATGATTATTAGATTTTCGACTCCCTCTACATACTGAACTACTCATTCATTCATATACTTTCTGTACCGCTTCAGCTTCTGCCTACGACGTTGACGTGTGTACCTGAAATAACGTTGTCGGCGTTGGTTTGGTGTCAAATCTGATGAGAACAATGGCTCACTCCCTCCTCTACTATCCGATTCCTAACTAATCCTACTCTTGTTTACAACTTTCGGCTGCTGTTGATATTTCCCGAGATTCGTTCGTCTAGAAATCAGTATCTTCTTTCCACTTCACTTTACTGACGCACACTCCAGCCTTTGCATTTTCGTTTTCAGATTTTATAGCATTCCTATTACGTTCAATCTTCTGGCATTCGAATAGTAGAGTGTTATTCTGTCGTCGGTTATTCCATCTTTTTCTCATGTTTACCTCCTGCTTCGAAGTACCCTTAAGGAGATTTGAGTGGTGGATTAATCTCGAATCTTTTGCCGGTGGGGAGATCATCTTGCTACTTTTCCAATTACGGAAAACATCTCTTGTGGATTTGTCGTTAAAGCAGTGGATTCAACTATCTACTTTAGTCTCATGAATCTGATAATTCCTCCTTTTAGGGGCAGTTTCTCAACCCAAGGGCAAAGGTTTGCTCTGAACATTTGTTCGCTCCTCCGCCGTCTTTGATAAGTCCATGGCAGAACGAGTCTGACTTGTTATGCCGGACATCTTCTGCCACCATTGCTGATGACTTTTATTCAAAATTTAAACATTTTCTAGATTTACCGGGGCCACAGCATTGGTAAATTTGTAGTCAGAGACGCTACCACAGGTGAAATAAGAAAAGAATAAGAAACCACTGAAAATGCTACGACTTCGGGGAAACATTTTTTGGGATTCAACAAAAAGTAGAACCACGTTGTTGCAAGAAGGCGGACGCTATAAAACGTGTAACAGAACGAGGTTTCAAGAATTTGGTAACTTGTAGAGGATGAAATCAGAGGAATGAACAGCCGGAAATATGAAAAAAAATGTTTCTGCATTATAAAGCACTTCCAATGCACTTGGTAGGCTAAATAAAGCACCAGAAACAGCAGTCGGGAAAACGGTTGTTGGCAGTAGAGTAAAATCAGATACTGTAAACGGAATCCATGTTATCACTACCGCAGAGTAAATTTTCGATATGACGACCATCAGTTTTGTTACATAACGTTCTCAGATTCTCTGAAAGATATCATGCCCTCTCCTGATAGTATCAAACGCTGTAATGATGCGTTCAGGAAGCTCAGGTACTATCCCTGATGATTCTGAGTACACAAGGGATTTTATGTAACCTGAAGGTTGAAGTCAAGAGAGCGCACAGGACAAGGGTACCCCCTTCGGATGACTCTCTGACCGCAGCTGTCTGTGAGGTATGCCTTGGCTCGACGATCAAAGTGAACTGGAGCACAAACGTTCTGAAACTACAAACTAGAGCACTACAGCAAGGGAACGTCCTCCAGAAGTTCAGGTAAGGAACTCTCCAGAAAGTTCAAATACCATGCTGCACTCATCTTCCAGTAAGGTGATCTCCAAGAATTCCAGTCCAGGTAATCGCTGAGAGTTTCACCAGGTAACTTCTCTTACATGAAGTGTGTGAATGTTCAACAACACAGTGGTGGCTATAGATAGTCCAGTTATTTTCACGTTTGCGCTATAGGTGCCGAATATAATCCAACATAAGCTCCCTCATTTTTAAAACATATTCTGTTACACCCTGTATCACTCGTTACCGACACCAAATGTTTCCTTTTCATTTTCTAGATTTTATTTGTTTATTTATTATATATCTTAGAGCATAAGGATTTAATTAGCACAAAATCAGACCCCAGAATAAAAGTTTTAAAGCGCAATCTGATGATGGCTTTTTGATGAGAAACTGCTCATGGCTATATGTGAGTAAAACATTTACACAATTTTATCATTAATCCAGCTTTTATCTCGGTATTTCCCAACTGCATTTCACACGAAGGTGTAGTGTAGGATTTAGTTGGAGTGAGGCTCAGACTGTCACATGCGCAGATATGAGGCTTAGTGTAACCATTATTTTATTACGCATCAAAAGTTCAACCGACAGAATAGTGTACTTACTTTAAAGTGCATTATATGTACCTGTAGCCCGAAATAACCTTCAGTAGAGCTAAAATAATCAACAGCATAATCATCCTTATAACTATAGCAGAACAAACTCGAACACAGAGGAAACTGGGCAACAACATGTACAATCTATAACGTAGGGTAAATGTCCATAGCAAGAAATAGTAAGTAAAAAGCTCATTCTGCCAAAGAACAAGGAATACTTAAAATTATCTTGGATCAGTCTCACTTCACCTTGATTACTGCTGTCACTAGACAAGTAAGACACCAAGATACCCATAACGCTACCGAACTACCCGCGCTTATGTCTAAATTAATCCATGTCCAGTAACAGATGTGAGATAAAATAAATATTTTGTATTTATAATAAATCTGTAAAACTGACGGGTTTGCCTATTTGTTTGTTTGAACACGCTTCTCCAAAACTACGAATTTTCATGGGGTTTTAGCTTGGAGCACCGTACAGGCTTTACTCCATCACAGAAGCGTCACGAAAGAAAACGACCTGGCGATTTAAAGCTTTGCTAAAACCATCTTATCTGGCTGTTTCTCTGTTTGGAGAGGTTAATCTCCTAAATGGGTTTTTCCCAGGTAACTTGAGGATAGCTTGCGATACCGTACAGGCTTTGATTCATGCAAATCGGATCATGAAGAAAAGAAAATACCGTGATTTAAATTATTATTTAAAACAGTTTACACATATCCAAAACTGTCGACACATTTCTAGTGATTTTTGAGAACTGCTCTCCATTAGATAGTTCTAAACTTCTAAACTGGGTACTAGCAGTAGTAGGCAGTCCAGATGGCTTACTAGTGGGATAAGGATATCATGTAGAACAAAGCGGGAATTATATCAAAAAGTTAGAAGTAGTCACAATCAAGCTACAGTAGCCCATTACACGGTATTATAAGGTGCTTAAAAATACTAGTAAGAAGGCAAAGAGTGTGTGGTACGCAAATGGAATGGCTAATTCACAGAATAAAATTATAACCATATGGTCAGTTGTGAAGGAAGTTCCTGGTCAGCAGCACAAGGTCGACGATGTAAAGTCATTTCGTAGTAAAAATACTTCTGTTACTGATAAGTCGGATATGTGTACAGAGTTTAACAGTCATTTTCAGAGCATCGCTGGTGAATTATTGTTGGTGAATTAAATAAAAACTCAGTTTCTACAAGGAATCATATAACTCTCTTGGAAAATGCCTTTCCGAGATTTACGTCTGAAATACTCCTCTGTGATACTGACAACGGGAAGATTGAGTCAATAATTAAATCACTGAAGACCAAAGACTCTTATGGGTATGATGGAGCGCCTAGGAGAATATTAAAGTACTGTGTTGGACATATTAGCCCTGTACTTAGCCATATTTGTAATTTTTGCTTTAAGAATGGTCAGTTTCCTGAAAGATTAAAGTACTCAGTAGTAAAGTCACATTATAAAAATGGAGAAAGGAATATGTAGACAATTTAGACCTATTTCTATGCCATAATAGTTTTCCAAAGTTATTGAAAAGGCTGTGTAGGTAAGGATAATTGGTCATTTTATATCATATAATTTGGTATCAAATGTACAGTTCGGCTTTAGAAGTCGTTTAACAACTGAAAATGCTATATTCTCTTTTCTCTGTGAAGTACTGGGTGGATTAAACAAAAGATTTTTAACACTAGGCATTTTTTTTTATTTAACTAAGGCGTTTTATTGCGTTGAGCACAAAATATTACTGGAAAAATTGAACCATTACGGAATACGACGAGTAGCTCACAATTGGTTCACCTCTTACTTTAACAACAGACAGCAAACTGTCATTATTAACAGTGCTGAGAATGGCTGCGATGTGGGGTCTTAGTGGGGTACGGTCAATTGGGGAGTGTCATATGAAGCTGTGTTGGGGCCACTCCTGTTCCTTATTTATACAAGTGGTATGACCTACAGTACTATGCGTAATTCCAAAATATTTCTGTTTGGTGATGGCACTAGCTTCGTAGTAAAGGATACTGTGTGCAACATTTGCTCTGTTCCAGTGGAGTTCATGACATAAGTTAATGGCTTGCGCAAAATAAACTAACGCTAAATCACAGTAAGACACAGTTTTTACAGTTACTAACACACAATTCAACAAAACCCGACGTTTTAATTTCATAGAATGGACATATTATTAGTGAAACTGAACAGTTCAAATTTCTAGATGTTAAGATAAATAGGAAACTGTCATGACTGCCATTTTTACTATTCGAACGGTATCTGAAGTAAGTGATTGTTCGACACGAAAATTAGTCTACTTTGCTTATTTTCATTCGTTTATGTGGTATTGTACTATATTTTGGGTAACATTTCCCATTCTAAAAGACTATTTTTGCCGCAGATATGGGCAGTTTGGGCAATAAGTGTGTAAGTTCGCGAACCTCTTGTCGTCCCCTTGTGGGGCGGCGGGTGGAATTGTTGTCTGTTATATCAAATATAAAATGTTCCTATTATTTATGCTGTTGTTTTGCCGTTCTCAACACTGGCTTTCTAACTACAATTTTGGCAACCAGAAAGTGATTAGCAAAACGTGAAGCCTGTAATTAGAATTCCTAGTACCCACTTCATCTGAGAAATACACTTATAGGTACAGCTTATAGCTCTGAGGAATTAGGAGATTGTCTGGGATTCATAATAAAAAACGATCGTGTAAAAACGTTCTCTATATTCTGAGAGTCACAGATGAAAAAAAAAAAAAAGAATCCACACAATCTGACTAACAGAGCAGTTCAGAGTCTAGTGCGCAGATGCAACTATAACTGTCCTAATTAAATGTTTAAATGAATGCTCACCATAATTTGATGATAATGTTCATCAAACGCCACGCTAAATAATGGTAGAATGTTTGTCCTGCGACGGCACGTGAAAATACCACATACGCAAACTGCAGATAGATAATTAAAGTCATCCCAGAATTAACACTTCACTCGAAAATGATTTCATGGTTACGCGTATCCCGAGTAACTTAATACGGCATCCGAGGCTGTTTATAGCAATGATACCGACGCGACGCGACTCCCGACACAGATGGTGTGCTATTCAGCGTCTGGAGAGAACTGGGGCCTTACTAGTGGTGGGCAGGAAATCGCGTATCTGTTAGAAATCACAGTGATTGAGAAGTCACAGATATCACAATAACAACTTTACAAAATCTAACTGCGATTTCAGTCACAGTTAGCAGTCGCAAGTAGCATTTCACATTCAACGCCGTGAGCCGTCTGTTGGCCGAATTCCGTACTGCTTTCTGCGATTTCAGTGACAAATCGCGGCTAGAAGTCGCAAGTAGCAACTAAAAAGCGTAGTTAACAGTGCCATCTGTTGGCCAAAGTTCGTACTACGCTCATCTCTGCGACACGCTATCGAGTCTAACTGCGACTTCCGTGACAAGTCGCAACTAAGAGTCGCAAGTAGCAACTAAAAAGCGCAGTTAGCAGTGCCATCTGTTGAGCAAATTTCATACTATGCAATTCGCTACCGAGTCAAACTGCGATTTCTGCGACAAATCGCAACTAGGGGTCACAAGTAGCAACTAAAAAGCGCAATTAACATTCTTTTCCTAGTGCCATCTGTTGACCGACGTACGTACTTCGTTACGAGAGCCTTGTGCCTCACGAGATCGACGTGCTGTGTGTGACTGTGTGCATAATACTGAATATGAAGGGCTTATTTCAATAGTGGTACAAGTCCACTTTTGTTCATTTTGAGATACAGAGTCGTAAAGTTAAATGAGTGCTGAAAAATCTGCAGTTGAGATACCAGAAATATTCAAGCATATGGCTTCTTGCTAGAGATGAACCTTTGTTTATGATCATTAATTTCAGAAGCATTATAGACAGAAAAGTGGAGATAATGGACTTGTACCACTATTGAAATAAGCCCTTCATATTATATGACGACATGCACATTCAGCGTCAGTTATGGTTGGTCAAACACAGCTGTGACTCTGAATGTATTATATTAATAAGAAGCAACATTGCCTTTTTCTCCTGAAAATATCAAGTAACGTAACAAATGTGTCTGATTCTGCTTCCAATATGACAGTTTTGGTTAATACTCCACATGCCTACAGGACTTTGCAATGTTAACACAGCAGAACGCAGACACCTGTATAAGTGTAGTGACATAAAAACAGTATTATTGTGTCATATGAATGCCTCACTTTTGTTTCGACACAGTTCAAGAGTCGGGAGAAAAGCGTTACACCTGGTGTTCTACATGGCAACTTCACACACAAGAACTTTTTGCCGACACTACTACCACCTACATAAGTAAGCTTTTCCTGTGTTACTTTCAAGTAATTCACTTAAGCTATTCCTGATTTAACTGTAAGATCTGTACTTCCCACTTTCGTATCAACAGCCTCAAAATGCATATTGTAGACTTCAGGATATGTTACAGGTCAGTGTCACACCAAGATTGTGGAGATAGAGGGGGGGGGGGGGGGGCGGCATGTCACTCTCCAACAAGTCTTTACCAATAAATATGTGGCGGAAAATTACGGGTACAGGACGGCTTAACATGTGGAAAATGAGATTTTCATTATTCGCTCACTGTATTTAACATTTATTATTCCTTTAAAATCGCACAACAACTTCAATAAAACACAGTTTAATCACTCATCTGCACACTTATTTCGCAATAATGTCACTTCTAAACTGCAAATCCTCTAAGAGCTCTCTTGAATCTTCACGAGTCTCTCCCAACAGCCTTGATGTGGATAAATACGTACATCAACCAGAACTGTGTCTGCAAAATCACAAGGATTATTAAACAATTTTTGCTGTCACTAATTACAAGCAATATAATTGACAGAGTAGATTGCTAATATTTGCTGTAATGAAAGCCACTCAATGGGGTATATTTCACATTTGCAAGAACGATCTCACTTAAGTCCATCGAAACACTTAGAAACTAACCTCTCGTCTGACGAAAACGGTCTAAAGACGCAGTGGCAATTTCTCCAGATCTGCTGACAATGATATTTTGAGTTATCACTTTACTGAGTGACTGAAATGTAGTTCGGGTACCTGAGAACATAATAATATGTTAGAATTCATTTTCTAAACACGAACTATTACGGTACTGTATGGCTACTTACATATTAATTACACTATTAATATTTTCACAGTTATTTCTTTAATACAAGATTAAAGCCAACGGAAGAACAAATGTAAAACATACTTACCAATGACAGGTTTGTTGAGATGCAATTTTCTGTGTGGACGGATGTAACTTTTTCATATGGTGGTAAGTCGCAGAAATCGCAGGAGTCACAGAAATCGCAGAAGTAGCAGAAATCACAGAAGTAGCAGAAGTCACAGAAATCGCAGAAGTCACAGAAATCGCAGAACTCACAGAAGTAGCAGAAGTCACAGAAGTCGCGGAAGTAGCAGAAATCGCAGAAATAGCAGTGGCGGAGGGATACGCGACTTGGGTTCCTTAACTGCGACTCTTAACTGCGACAAATCACAGTTAAGAATAACAGATACTGAAAAGTAGCATTCACAGAAATCAGTGATATTGGAAAATCGCAGTTAAGCCCATCACTAGGCCTTACTCTCTCGCGCAGCGTTCTTATATATAAAGCCGGCTAAGGGAACGCCTGATCAAATCGGCTCCCCCGACTAGCCGCTGGGCTAGTAATGCACCACATTAAGTTATTGAATAAATCATTGCTTCCTTTGCTGAGGGCCGATGAAGCTCTCAATTTAAATATGCATTCATCACACAGTTAAGTAATCATAATAAAAGTTTGACGTAGCTAAGTCAATTATTTTGGACGAGAGAATTAATTTAATTACACTACACGCAGTAGACGAGCTCTGAACTTGCCCTTTGGAGATACGCTATCGCTATAGTTTTATAGTTATTCAATTGAAACTTCTCACATCTTTATGATTATGGCGAATCTCCCTTCTACTTAAATTTAAACATCCTAGCCTTATTTATTAGCCTACTTAATCTATCTTGCTTCCTTAATTTTTAAGACAAAAACCAGAAAATCATGAATTTCAACTAAAATTTTAATTTGTGAAATCCAAAGTACTGTTTCTATTAAATAATTATGAAGAAGGAATCTAAATATAAATTTTTAAGTCTGTAGCTGTTTTCGGTTGCGCCAATGATTTTTACAGAAAAACATCCAAATTTCGAAAATGGTTAAAGTTATTGAACTGATATTCAACACATATTGATTTAGTATTACTCCTGACATGCTAGAAACGTTTCAGGTTATTTACTTGATTTTTAAAGTATTGCGCAACATTTATGACGTCAGAGCTACGCTGGCACACAATGGAAAGACTGATGTGAATTTATTACGGCGTCAGTAGGCTGCTTCCCTACACCCTGTTCACTAGTCTGGGTCCCTTGACACTGATCTCTCAATAAATATTCTTTACTGTCGTTTCTTTTTAACAATATCACTTTTTTCCCAAGAATAAGCAGCTTTCACTCGGTTAACACTCTTCAGAAATCCAATCTGCATTTGAATTACACTTCCTTAAGTCTTGTAAAGGTGTGTAGTATACTGCTGTATCCATTTTCAGTGAGCTACTCCAAGAATTCAATAATTCGCCCTGCCACCATCCACTGGAGCAGCCATCACCGCCTGTCTTGTGATCCAGCAACAGCTCTAGTTGTCCGACAGTTTAATTAAGGTACTTCTAGCTATCGACCCAGAGGGAATTTACCGACGTCAAGTGCCAGCAGCCAGATGTCGGGTCTAGGGTTCGCTGCCTGGATGCCATCGCTTCTCTCATAGCCTGCTGCTGGGCAGGTCACCAGCACGCCCTGCTCTCGGCATAGCCGTGCCAGTCTCCATAGCCGCCACCTGACACAACTCTACCGTTGGGTCATAATGAGCATTTTGGTTTCAAGCGACCATACGATATAATAGACTTCTTTACCATAATTCTCTTATGTACATATTTAAATGACAGTGCGTCAGTTTATTGACCAGAGTTAGAATTGTCTATACAGCAGTAGTCTGCTGCGATCCGTGAGCTGAGTCTCAATGCAATGTTCTGTTGTTTCTGTTCCTTATCGGGAAGTATCATCTAATACCATTACCTCTGGTTCTTGAGCTGTACGGGAGACGAAGGTGTAACTGGCTTTAGCGTTATTTTTTTTTTATCGATACCATTACTCACTGAACAACTTGTTGACTGCAAGCGAGCCTTTCAAACTCCCTTAATTAATTTTACAGACCTCGAATAAAATTCGGCGAGATCTACAATCTGGTGCGCATTGCACCGAGAGCAGCCGTATTCCAGCCACTGCTTTCCTTACAGGAATAGGTGTTTTTAGTTACTGATGTTAAATTCAAATTTTCGAATGATTTCAGGATCAGACCCAAAGTCACAAAAGGCAATTACAAAAACTTAATTAAATATTTTATTTCATATTATCCATTATTCGAGACTAGGAGATAATTTAGCTCTGCAGTGCTGTCGAGGACTGTGGTTTCGTCAGAACAGCCAACCTGCAGGACGTGGCACAGGATTTCCATTGTAGACTGAACCTAATAGAGGAATCAACTGCTCCCAAGTAATACTTGTCTGGATTTGCTTTCGTCTTCATTGTAAAGGACCCTGCGCTATTACAGTAATATGTTAGTGTCTTAGTATCTTCTTTTGCAAACAATCCTTTGGGAAGGTACGATAAATCAATATTCTTTCTCCTTCTTTGTTTTCAATGTAGTTTCCTTCAGATCTACACTTCTTTCATTCTTTGAGAACGTTATTTCTTCTGCTCTTGTATCGATTTTCTTCCAGTTCATCATCATTTCTGTTCTGGAAGCCTGTAGTTTGTCTCTTATTGTGCCCAACTTGACTCCTACGTTTTCGATGTAACCTCCTACTTTTCGCAGCCATAATATTTTGCATTTGCAATTGCTTAGTAAGTCGAGGAACAGTTTCGTTGTATTGCCATTATTAATTGTGCGTCTGAATTAGTATATAATAACTGAATAGAAATACGATTCACGATAGATCAATTTTTATTTAATTCAATTGCCTACGGTGAGTTACGTATTATAAATGACTGAAGTGACGTCATAAATTCACTGTGGATACATTGATATATTGTCAAAAAAAACTCAACAACCACTCAAAAAGTTTTGTATTGTGGCAGCCATAGTCAAGAATTCTACCATAAGAAGGCAGCAGTCAGTTCAACAAAGATCCACCAACTGTCAATTCCATTCGGCGATGCTGTTCGTAGTTTAAAGCTTCAGAATGCCCCTCTAACGGGAAATCAACGGGTCAGCCTGCAGTGAATAAAGAATCTGTTGACCACGTAGCTCTCAGAAGTCGAGGAACAGAGCAAGCAGAGAGCTTAACATACCACAGATCTTAACGAAGCGATTGAACGTAAGCGTTACCGCTTGCTTTTGATACAGGCGCTGACTCCCGATGACAAAGACACTTTGAGTTTTCGGTACAGTTGAAACAGATACTGGAAGGGAATGGGATAAGAACAAGATCTATCTTTTTCAAGTACCGATGGACTGGATGTGGTGGACCCATCGATCATCAATTCGTACCATGGGCTTCACGCTCTTCCTACCTAGCTCTATGTGATTTTTGTGGGTGGGGTTACGTGAAAGATTGAATGTTTATGCTTCCTGTACCAAAAAACCCCTCTCAGTACTACGAGCTCGCGTCAGTAGAGCTTTTGAACAGTCTATTAGGGACGTGCTGTACTGAACTTGAGAAGAAACTGATTATCGATATCTGCATATTCAGTGGAGTCAAATATGGAGTAGCAGTGATATGTCAGAAGAAAAAGCTTTCAGAATTTTTCTATGTCTGCTCAAAGCCCTGAGACAATTTGTCAAAAAATATAGCTACAGAAAATCTGTGAAAACGCTTCAGTCTTTTACAGTAATCTTGTATATTTAAGATTTCAGAAAATTTCCTTACCACTTAGAGCACATTTCTGCGTTTCTGCTATAATGTTCCCCCCTCAAGCGAGGTGATGAAAAGCTGCACCGATATTAAAATTCCTCTCACTCAGTTTCTCCCGCTAAACATGTGACGTAGTCTCGGTTTTCAACCATTGCAGCCACTGTACGTTGTGATGTAGCAGTGAACTCTGAGGCGATGATATGAGGACACGAACATCTGGCTGAGACCCTTCAATCTCCATCCACACATTTTCTCCTCGTAGCATACAAGCCACATAGCTACGTGGCGTACGTGCAAGATTATGTTTCTGTTGAAAAATAGCATCATGATATAGCCACATGAGAGTTAGCGCATGAAGATGCACGATATCCGTGACGTGCTACTATACCCTCAGAGTTCCCTTAATCACTACTCCCTGTGACCTGACGACATACCCGATGACTGTCAATACTGTGACGTCATTGAGTAACACTACTGTGTCCCTCCAGATTGTCGTCGTGCTCGTGGACAATCGTCATCCAGGTAGTGCAGAACGACAACTCATCACCAAACACAATGCGACGTGAATCATCAGTAGTTCATCCTTTCTCGATCACAATAGCACACAAAACGAAATCGTCTGTGTTATAGGTTAGCAGCAGCCTATGGCTAAGACGGCATTTTCCTAATCCAGCGACTGGTAGTTTCTGTCCAATGATGCAGGGAATCCATTATTGCTCTATGCTGTGGCCGCCCACTTAGGAAGTCGTAGCGCCTACTGCATCGGCATCCCACTTTACGTCCAACTATCACGGGATGCCTGTATCACAGGGTGTATATTCATCAGGACAACCTACATCGTCTGTGTTGTCAAAACAAATACTTACCGACGGCGACAACACAACACAACACCAGGTCTCCACCAACGGCCGCCAGGGACCGCTACACGTTCGTGGAGCCTGCGGAACAGCTTCACCACAGATCGCAGCTAGCGTAGGAACTACTTTGCTACTCCAGTAACGTGATCGCAAATAGCTTCGGCAGATACATCGGCCAATGGGCTTTATAAGGCGGCGCACTGCCGGCAAAACGCAGTTCGACGCACCGCACTGAAGGATACAGAGCTGCGGCCACGACCAGACACGTCTTCTAGCTGGCCAATCTCTTGGTATAGTCGATGAACCTCTTGACGTTGTAGAATTGTTTGTGTTCGCTCCCGGTGAAGAGTCGGGTCTTTTCTATTATTATTATTATTTGTTATTTTGTATTTGTGTCGACCCGCAGTTGGGATCGATTCGATTGTTCATTTTGAGATTGTGTTATTGTTTCTTTTTGGTGAGTATAATAAATTGTTTTCAGATTTGTTTTCCGCATTTCTATTTTGCTAGTTCAATTCTCAGATGGCAAGTTTGTATGTGTAGGCTCTACGATATGCTTGTTGCATTGTACGGCGATCCTTCTTTGCAGTAGTCAGACGTGGTCGACCAGAACCGTGACGACGAGCATATCTGCACTCATGTTCCCAATCTAACGTCGGGCCATCGTCACATCTGAATGCTCCACAAATCTGGATACACCTCTGTCAGACCAGCTGATCAGACTAATACCCACAGTGTGGCACCTTCCACTGTCAGGTGCTGATAACACTGTCTCACAGGAGTATGTGCCATCTCCATGTCCTTCGCAATGAGCACGCAGCATCTGATGGTGCTCACGCTTCTCATACATCTTGCCAGGCCATGTAACACATTAAACACTAATACACCCTGGTGGGAGTTATACAAGATAGAGAGAATAGCAGCCATTAACATTTACATACCTACCAATGGTGTGTGTACGTTTATGAAGCTCCATTCAATTCGACTGTGTGTTGTGGGTGCTCCACAATTTTTGGCCTATTGTACAAATATGAGAAAACCTGTTGTTTAATTTCGTTACTCATTTTCCCGTTCCAGGTGCCATCTTCGAGCAGGGGACGGACGAGGTGCAGACGGCGTTCAAGTACGCGATGCTCAGCCACAATCAGAACGTCACCGGCTCTAACAGCCGCCGCTTCGAGCTGCAGGCGTTCGTTGACGTTATTAACACTGCCGACGCCTTCAAGCTGTCCAGGCTTAGTGAGTATACTTTGCTACAGGGAAGTGCAAGGTGAATTGGGAAAGTACATTTTATGGTAAACAAATAAAAAGTAAGATACGAGCTAAACATTGTAATTTCTGGAAAAATAACTTCTGACGCCGTTTATAAACCTGCTAGTCTGTGTCAGTGGAGGAGTCTCTTTAAATCGATATTGAGATACCCTAAGTTTCAAAATGTCATAAAACTCAATGTTCCTGCAGAGAAGGAACCATATTGTTCAGCCTACAAGTCTTCACTTCGTAATGGCACGCAAGGTAAGATTAAATTCATTCTGACAGGCACGGAAGCCACGATTTATTTCAATAACCTTCATACATCGTTCACACAATCTGTTATCTTTCGGGTTTATCTTTCTGTGAAAAATCATCCGCTCAATTTACTTTGAATCATAACAATCTGTCTGATAGTTTTCGAGATTGTATGTCGAAATTTGTGACGAAAAAGAGGTGGCTTACTTCTCTGGCTGTTCGTCAAAGAGACATATGGAAGCTATTCACTGTGTCCGTGATGTTTGTCTACCGCATTCCGAATAGCAGGAAGTTCTATACCCTGTGATGACAATTTGCAGAACGGATGCATCTGACTCACTGTTGTCTTGGAGTAGCTCTCAGCGTCCATCCATGTGCCCTCGAGACACCTGTCAAATTTTTTCTTTGTTAGCCGAGGCCAACGACCTTGGAGCATGGTAACAGCGGTTCCAGTCAGATTACCGAAGTTAAGCGCTGTCGAGCTGGGCTAGCGCTTGGGTGCCGAGCGCAGTTGGCAGGCAGGGTGCACTCAGCCCTTGTGAAGAAAACTGAGGAGCTACTTGTTTGAGAAGTAGCGGCTCCAGTCTCGTAAACCGACATACGGGCGGGGAAACGGTGTGCCACATGCCCCTCCATATCCGCATCCGGTGACACCTATGGGCTAAGGATGACACGGCGGCCGGTCGGTGCTGTTGGGCCTTCGTGGCCTGCTGGGGCGGCGTTTAATGTAGTTTAGTTTCTTTTTCAAAACTGCATACAATTCCGTTAACAGTGTTTTTACTAATCTCTATTAACACTCTTCTTCTTGCCAATCTCGGAGGCAGCTCCGGTTTTGTAACAGCGTCATTAATCATTGATCGATTACATGTCATTGAATGTAGAACCAGATTTCAAACATCGTAAACGATTTTTCTAGCAACTTCGAAACGTTAGGACCTATCGTAAACAAGAGACTGCCATGAATACTTCTTTTTTTTTATTTTTTTTACCACGTATATCTGGGGTTATTTGTCCCCGTCCCACTGATTTTTGCACTTTGTAACAAAACGTCATGTTTCTCCATTCCACCACACTCGGCCTTCGTAGACATTGTATTCGGTTCGCCTAAGGAATTTACCTCAGCTTAATGCGTTCATCGTTTCTCGACGGGAATGATGCATATGTTCAAATTAGTAACACATTTTGCTAATTATTTATAGCTCAATCCAAGAAAACATTTAAAGCATACCGTTAATTTTACATGTTCTGTGGATTCTTTTCCGTCGCTAATTTCGATATGCAAGCACTGTCTCGAAATGTTTTAGACAGATCCTCATGATTCAAAGTAAAATGAGCTGGTGATTTTCAAAGAAAGGTAAACCTCAAGAATAAGAGATTGTGTGAACGATGTATGCAGGTTGTGAAAATAAACCGTGGCTTCTGCACTTGTCAGAGTATATTTAATATTCCCTTGCCTTGCGTTTCATTACGAAGTCAAGTCTTGTAAACTGAAGAATATTGTTTAGTCTCCATAGAAACATCTAGTTTCGTAACTTTTTGCCAGTTAATGGTGGCTGTTAACGGTTTTTTGTTTAGGATTGCTCGTGATATCTGTAAGATTTTTACTTGACTTTCATCACCAGTAAACTTGATATACTCAGGCATAAAGTGTTAAGTATCAAGGAGTTCACGACGTCCATGTGGGTTGGATGTAATATAATACACGGCCTGGTATTACAGAGCAATAGCATTTATTTGAATTTCTTACCTCCATTTACGTTTGTATCCGTACGACTGCACTGCATTGCACTGCCAAGCCGAATAACCCGAAGAACTGCTTGCATAATGGCGAGAGCTGGACCAACGCGTTGCTCATTCGATTTAAGTGTTTGAAACCAGTAATAGATGACTCGAACACTAAAAGTTATATAGCATCTCCCGAGTGGATTGGTAATGACAATACTGGGCAGCTCCCGCGTCGTGGATAGGCTCTGTCAGTGTAATGGAGGTATTTCTGTGTCTATTTCTCGCCAGGGAAGCGTAGTACACTACATACTTTTTTGTTGGGTAATACTCTGTTTCGTTTCCTCTACCTCTATACCTACTACGTAATTACAAAAGTCAAGGTCATCTTCAACAACATGATTATCATCTTCACCGTCGTCAACCATTGGACATCCACTTTTGCGGAATGTCACCTCCAGTTGGTGATCGTGTTGTGCATCTTCCGTTACCAGCTTACGATGTCCTTAAAGTACTCTTGTACATTCAGTGCATACTAAGCAAATTTCACTTCCTTCGAGAACTAGACGACGAAATTATACAGATATTTTACTTCGCGTCTCACTTCATCTTGTGTATTTATGATATGTCTCTTACGACACAAGGAACGTGACAGTAAACAGCAGACACTTGTGTGGAGTATTCACTCACGAATTGTTGAATGAGAGACAGCTGCTTACTAATGTAACGTTCCTGGCTTGGTCGTTGGCGTGCGGATATGCTATCGATTCGTCCGTTCCTAATGAACTCTGCCTGGCGCTGATAAATTAAATTGGACCGTGATTGCTAACAGATACATCAGATACCTTCTCCCACTGACGTACGTGGTGATTCCAGTGGCGTAATTCATTTACATATCAACCAATTAGAAAAAAGGGACCAATTGTACTATGAATGAAAAAGAGGAAGAATCGTAATTAGATCTTGTAAATGTTATAGATACAATTGCATTCATCATACAGCAGAGAAACGTAGAGCAAAGTATATTTAACATATGGTATAAGATAACTCACTTGGGTCAATTTAAAATTCTGGTCTGCCGCATGGTAACAGTAACAAGTGGAACTAGAGAGAGGTGTGGTGTACAATAATTACACCGTTGTTTGAATGTGATAAGCTGAAGTACTATCTGACTTGGTTTATTCTTTGGCGTACTGCATCGTCGGATGAGTTAATAAGCAATGCGTAGGTTTGCAAGGCCATTACTGGTCTCAACTAACAGCATTATTTATAAAGTGGAATGAGAATGACCACAAGTTCAAAAAGATTTATTTATCATGGCGTCGAATGAATTCGTCGACAAGGCGATGAAGAGATAGAAGCGTCGAGATCAAATCTTTATACAGTCTGTGTTTCCCTACAACGAGATGCAGCACCATGTTTTCGTTGTCGTTTGTTTAGGAGGTAGCATAAACCTTTCTCCCTTGGGTGACAATGCATAAATAGGGACGTCAAATTATGTCAAAGTTCGCCCGACCATGTTCTACCTCAACCACTAAAAATGTTTCTTGAGAATAGGACAGTGACAGTCAGTGGTAACTTAAATTAAAAAGCTGTTTTATGAACTTCGGTAAGTACGGGCCTACACGGCGCAACACTATCAAAGGCTCACTCTTTCGAAACCCCATTTTTGTCTCTCATTCTGACGCAGGTTTGAAATTGGGCTCAGAGGCGTCTACAACCTTTTTCTGCAGTGACGAAAAAGCATGGCGCACTGCGGCGATAACCTCGTGCTTGGCAACGATTCCAACACCAACGTTTCGACACGTGCAAAAAGTAGGCCAGAACTCAGAAAGTCATGTGAGGTGTAAGGTGGGATAATGTTGTCACATTGGCACCAAATGTCATCACAACGTGTCGCACCCCCTGTTGCCAACATTTCCACCTTTCTTCTAATATCTCTGCGATGGAGGTCAGGATCACGACGTCTATCGTTGAAATCGTTTCATTTGGCAATGGGTGTCCAACGAAACCATTGCAGACGCACCGACGCTCAGAACTGTAACGCAATGACCTCAGGGGGTGGCACACAGGGCGTCAATGAACCCAACCCTTTTCTTGATTCACACACATTTCGCGATCGTAAACGGCAGTTCGCCTTGCGTTCTTGAGAACCTTTGATTCTTATAGAAGGGTTGAATCGTCCAAGGCATTTCAACGCTCTCAAGGATGATCAAGAAAAGTGTCATGCTGCTCATTGCGGTGAGAACTGTAGTTTTCGACAGCGAATTGCGTGGAAATCAATGCCCCAAATAAGGGATGGTTTCATTGATGACATTTACGCTGTACACTAAGGCCTTTTCATTTCGATTCTGAACATCGGTGTGTCCGAAACACCTAGCCTCACACAAGAAAACCCCACAGTTTCAACTGCTGGGCATTGCGGTGATTCTGACCTCCATAACAGAGGCGTGAATAGAAGGCGTGAAATGTGGATAAGAGGGGTTTGCGACGAACTTCCCAGCGTGTAAAACGCCAACGGTAGCAGAAATATGGTGAAATCTGGCGTCAGTGTGATATCATAAACCCACCTTACACGTCGCTTGAACTTCTGAACTCTGACCTCTTTTTTCGCATATGTCGAAACCTTGGCGTTTGAAGCATCACAGAATCCGAGGTTAGAGTTGCAGGATGCCACGCTTTTCCACCGATGCAGAGGAAGGTTGTACGTACCTTTGGGCTAAATTTCAGACCTGCACCGCAGTGGGGGAAAATAACAAGGTTTTGACTGGGTGACGCTAATTATGTTGCGCAGTGTAGTTGTAGGAAAATCAATAATATCACGGTGCAGAAGGAATACTGTAATGAAAAGGAATTTCGGGACATAATGATCCACGTAACATCCTCAAGGCAAGCAACTAACTATACAGCCGGTCTGTAAACCGTCCCACACTTTATGTTAACCTGTGCCAAAACACCACCAACAATGCGTCGAATCAGCATTGCATCATCTGGTGGGTATCCGGTCGCAACCAGACAGACTGGCAGGCCCGATAGCCTATCAGTAACGAAGGAATTAGTGAAGAGATTGATGGCACAGTGCAGTGGTCTTACGTGTCATTCCACAAAGCCTGTGCCGGCCATGCTCTTCAGGTTCAAATGGTTCAAATGGCTCTGAGCACCATGGGACTCAACTGCTGTGGTCATCAGTCCCCTAGAACTTAGAACTACTTAAACCTAACTAAGATAAGGACATCACACACATCCGTACCTGAGGCAGGATTCGAACTTGCGACCGTAGCGGTCACGCGGTTCCAGACTGTAGCGCCTAGAACCGCACGGCCACTCCGGCCGGCTGCTCTTCAGGAAGCAAGTGTATACGTCCGAGTGATGTGGTGTAGTCGTAATGCAACTACCACCATTCGGGAGGACGATAGTTCAACCTCTCATTGGTTGTCCTTGGTTTCACTAAGCTGAACATGATAATCCTAGGGCAAATCTTCGAGAAGAAGAAGTATGACTTCTGTCCCCGAACTTCCTGAACCCAAACTTGCCCTTGATCCCAAGTCTCGGGGCGCTAACGGCTAATTTTCCTTTTTCAGTACATTGAAAGGATATACATTATGTGATCAAAAGTATCCGGACACCATGCTGAAAATGACTTACAAGTTCGTGGCGCCCTCCATCGCTATTGCTGGAATAGAGTATTATGTGGGCCCACTCTTAGCCTTGACATCTTTCTCGCAGGCATACGTTCAATCAGGTGCCGAAAGGTTTCTTAGGGAATGGCAGGCCATTCTTCACGAAATGCTGCACTGAGGAAAGGTATCGACGTCGGTCGGTGAGGCCTGGAACGGCGTTCCAAAACATCCCAAAGGTGTTCTGTAGGATTCAGGTCAGGACTCTGCGCAGGCCAGTCCATTACAGGGATGTTACTCTCGTATAACCACTCCACCACAGGCCGTGCATTATGAACTGCAAGCCCTCTCCATGAAAATACACGCCCACATCATAACACCACCGCCTCCGAATTTTACTGTTGGCACTACAC
Organism: Schistocerca americana; assembly: GCF_021461395.2. Classification (NCBI taxonomy): domain Eukaryota; kingdom Metazoa; phylum Arthropoda; class Insecta; order Orthoptera; family Acrididae; genus Schistocerca; species Schistocerca americana. The sequence continues at coordinate 215,306,880 of NC_060122.1, read as the reverse complement.
ACGCTGGCAGATGAAGTTCGCCGGGCATTCGCCATACCCACACCCTGCCATCGGATCTCCACATTGTGTACCGTGATTCGTAATTCCACACAACGTTTTTCCACTGTCCAAGTTCTCTCACATGCCACCTAACTGTCGTAGTACTTGTACTGAATCCTGATGCAGTTTGGAATTCCTGTGTGATGGTCTGGATAGATGTCTGCCTAGTACACACTACGACCCTCTTCAACTGTAGGCGGCATCTGTCAGTCAACAAAGTCGGCCTGTACGCTTTTGTGCTGTGCGTGTCCCTTCACCTTTACACTTCACTATCACATCGGAAACAGTGGACCTAGGGATGTTTACGAGTGTGGAAATCTTGCGTACAGACGTATGACCCAAGAGACACCTGACCACGTTCGAAGTCCGTGAGTTCCACAGAGCGCCCCATTCTGCTCTCTCATGATTTCTAACTATTACTGAGGTTGCTGATATGGAATACCTGGCAGTAGGTGGCAGAACAATGCGCCTAATACGTAAAAGCTATGTTTTCGGGGGTGTCCAAATACTTTTGATCTCATAGTGAACATTGTATTCTTTGCTCTTTAACCATGTGACAGCATATAGAGATTAAGTCGGGTAATGAATAAATTAAGTACCTCAGGCAACTGCAAAATATAGTAGTGACTGTGGGATTGAAAATATGTGTATCAGTTTCATTATAGGTTTGTATGAGTGATCTGTGACAGTTACGTTCAGATCCAAAATGTTTCATTAAAACATCTTCAGGTTGAAGCTCATCTGTCTTTGCTTACTTACAAATTAATTTGCTTTTGGAAGAGGTTCGCCTTGAGCAAAACACATTTTTTTCAGTTGCATCTACCACCGTTGTCATTATGGATAAAATAATTTTGGGTATTGAGCTGCGTCACTTCAAACTACTAAACCCACTGAACTGTAGACTTTTCGATTTACCTCTTGCGACCCTCTTCAGGGCCGTGAAGAGGACCGCAACAAGTCGGTCGAAACATCGGCTGCTCAGTCGGTTTGGTAGTTACAATGGCGCGGTCCAATAATAAAAATTATTTTATCCAAAATGTGTAGCTGAAGCTACAGCATTATCAGTGGGATTTTATTTTTGTATATTGTACAACAGAACTAATGCTATTTACTACTTGAAAACCGAGAAGAAATTATTTACTACTTGAAAACATAGAGGAAATTATTTACTAATTTGAAAAACAGATACGGTTTTGTATTCACATCATGTTACCACACGCTGTGTGTTTCCTGTTTTTCTTATGTTTTACAGTTCTTTCCTTTCAAGTCTGTCATTTGCCACCACATGGAACTTGATGCAGAAAAGTTATTTATTTCGAAATTTTACGACTGGGAAAGTCGTGGTTAGTCTCAAGTCTTCTTTTTATGTCTGGTTGTGCAATACGTTTCACTTAGTTTTCCTGGTTTTCCACTTTCCTTCACTGTAAAAAAACTGCACTATTTTACAAAGATAAAATAAGGGAAACAAGGGCTTCTAAGGACGCATGTAAAAGTCGTTCTTTCCTCGAACTATTTGCTGGCACATTACCATCCAGCTAAGCAGGACACTGTAGATGTAGAGGAAGTAGAACACGAATGTGAGAAATACAATGAGTTATTTCAAAAGTGATAAGTTTTAACTAATATATTAGGAAATTTGTGTTTTGGTTATGAGTTGATTTGTTAACTTTTACGGCAGTTTCAAAATTTGTTGCACTTCTTATTATTAGAGACCGTCCCCGTGTAAAATTTACCACAGTGACCACAGGACTTACTTTCTTGATGCTGAGACTGCAATGCATAGGGTTTGCAGTTGGATCTTACTTGATTGAAAACAGAAGGAAAGACGGGATAAACGGTATGAAAATAAAAAACTAAAATTTCACCACCAGATGGTACTGTAAGCGGCAGATGATGCAAATTAAAAGACGTGGGGTTTATGGCTGTTCATCAGTTTTCCATAGCATAGTTAAAAACCGCCGGCCGATGTGGCCCGAGCGGTTCTAGGCGCTTCAGTCTGGAACCGCGTGACCGCTACGGTCGCAGGTTCGAATCCTGCCTCGGGCATGGTTGTGTGTGATTCCTTAGGTTAGTTAGGTTTAAGTAGTTCTAAGTTCTGCGGGACTGATGACCTCAGATGATTTGAATTAAAAACTGATGTCATTGTTGCTCAAATACGGCAATTTTCTTATCGCCAGCCTTTTGACTCGTTCGATACTTACTGCGCCAACCTTGCAATTGCAACCTACATCTTGAACTTACATTATTTGCCGGATGTATTACAATCTCTGTCTTTGTCTTCTGATTTTACCCTCTACAGCTCCGTCTAGTACCATGGAAGCTATTCTCTGACGCCTTAATAGGACACAGATGTCCTTCCATCCTGCCCCTTCTTCTTGTCAGTCTTTTCCATACATTCCTTTCCTCGCTGGTTCCTTGGAGAACCTCCTCATTCCTTTCTTTATCAGTCTATCGAATTTTCAATATTCTTCTGTAGCACCACATACCAAGTGCTTCCTCAGAGTTCTGTAATCTTCTTCGCTTCCACAAAGGATAATATCATCAACGAATATTATCCCTGATGTGCTTCACTCAGAATTTTAATCCCACTATTGAACCTTTCTTTTATATCCGTCATTGCCTCTTTGTTGTATTGACTGAACACAAAGAGCGGAAGACTGCATTCCTGTTTTACGCCCTTTTTAATCCGAGCACATCATCATTGTCTTACAGTCTGATTGCTCCCTCTTGATTCTTGCACATATTGTGTAATACATGTCTTTTCGTACAGCTTACCCCGCGTTTTATCGGATATTCGAAAATCCTGCATAATTGTACATTATCGAACGCTTTTTCCAGGTCAAAAAGTGCTATGAATATGTCTTGAGTTTTTCTTCAGTCTTCCTTCCATTATCAAGAGCAACTACAAAATCATCTCTTCGGTGCTTTTACTTTTTCCTAATACAAACTTGTCGTTAAACATATACTCAATTTTCTTTCCCAATCGTCTGTTTATTATTCTTTAAGCAACATGGATGCATAAGCTGTTCAGCTGATTGTCCGATAACGCTCGTACTTATCGCCTCTTGCAGTATTCGGAATTGAGTGGACAGGAAATTTGGAAATAATTGACAAGTTTCTATGGGAACAAACTGCTGAGGTCATCGGTCCCTAGGCCCACACATTAATTAAGCTGACTTTAACTAACTAAAGCAAAGGACAACACACACGCACACACACACACACACACACACACACACACACACACACACATATATATATATATATATACATACATACCCGAGGGAGGACTCGGACATCCGACGTGGGTAGGCTCTTGAACAGCCGCGGCAAGGCTCCCGAGACCGTACGTCTACCTCGCGCAGCATTGTGTGGATGTTTTTCCGAATGCCTGATGACATAACGGCAGTCTCGTACATTCTACACACCTTCGTGAATTGTCGTTTTCTTGCCACTTCCGCTCCAATGACTCTAAAAGTTCCGACGAAATATTATGTATCCCTTCTGTCTTATTTTATCTAAAGCTGTCCAAAGTTCTTTTAAATTCTAATGCCTGATCCTCTGTTTCTTCCCTGCCGACTCCTATTTCATCTTCTATCTCATCATCAGGCAACTCCTCCCCATCATAGACGGTTTCAGTGTATTCTTACCACCTATCCGCTCTCTTTTCTACATTTAACAATGGAATTCCCATTGCACTTTTAATGTTACCGCCCTTGCTTTTAATTTCTCCAAAGGTTGTTTAGAGTTTTCTATAGTCTGAGTCAGTCTTTCCGAGATTCATTTTTTTCGATTTCATCACAATGCTACATGCAGTCTTATCGTTTTAGCGTCCTTTAACTTCGTATTTATTTCATTCCTAAGTGACTTGTAGTTCTATATTCCTGAATTTCCTTGAACAGTTTGGTACTTCCCTCTTTCATCGATCAAATGAAGTGTTTCTTCTATTACCTATGGTTTCTTCACAGTTACCTTCTTTGTGATTGTCTGGTTTGGAAATTTCCTATTCCTCTTGAGGTGAACTGAGTACTGAGCTATTCACCACCGTAGTACCTATAGCCTCACAGAACCTTTGCCATATCTCTTTCATCCTTAGTACTTCCGTATCACAATTCTTTGCACAATGATAGTTACTGACTAGCCTCTTAAACTTCAGTGTACACTTCATCATTATTAATTTGTGATCTGAGTCTATAACTGCTCCTGGGTACACCTTACAGTTTATTATCTGATTTCGGAATAATTGCCTCACCATGATGTAACATGACTGGAATTTTTCTGGATCTCCCTGCCTCTTCCAGGTTTACTTCTTCTCTTTTGATTTTTGAACAAAATATTCGCTATTACTAACTGAAATTTAATGCAGAATTCAATTAATCTTCCTCATTTCTCATTCCAACTATGAATCTTATATTCTCCCGTATAAGTTTCATCTATACGCTCCCCTACAACCGCATTCCAATTATCCATGTCTATTAGGTGTTCAGCTCCCTACACGTACTGAATTACTCTTTCAGTATTCTCATATACTTCCTCTATCTCTTCATCTTCTGACTGTAACTTCGGCATGGATACTTTAACTATTACTATCATTGTTGGTCTGCTGTTCTTTCTGATGAGAGAAATCTTATCACTGAACTGTTCACAGTAGCTGACGTTCCGCTGTTCCTTCCTACTCATAACTAATCTTTCTCCATTATACCATTTTCTACTGTTGATGATACCCTTGTTATCTTTCTTTTTCACTTCAGTAACCCCCACTATATCTAAACTGAGCCTTAGCAATTGTCTTTCAGGTATTCTAGCTTCCCTACCGAATTACAATAATGTGCTATGACAGCGTATTTTCATTGGACAAATTTCAGATTACTTCGCTATTTCGTGTTTTTCTAACTTGAAATTTTAGTTACATGTATTTCTGAAGAATAACTGTTTACATCTGTTGAAACTGTCGCTAAAGGTTGAGTAAATCCAGTAAATCCACTTTTTGTTGCAACTGGTAGGCTGCATTGATTTCATTTATTGATCTCTAATCGTTGCTCAAGCGCAGCCGTGTTCAAAATATTATGTCAGTTGTTTTATTAGCACAATATCTTTCTGTAGCGTAGATCCATTCTATCAGATGTATCCGATCTCGAACCTTTGTCCTGTAAACAATGTCCTTGATAAACAACCATGCACTACAATCCAACGGAGTCAGACTGGGGCAACCAGGGGCCAGACAGTGTGCCCCCCCCCCCACCCCAACCGCCCATCCTCGCTGTTCCTATTCAACACTTAGGAAACGTCTCGTGGAGAAATGTGGTAACATCCTCATGGTAATGGGGTGGGACACCATCCTGCTGGAAAGTGACATCAGGCGGCATCTGTAGAACTGCATAGTTGGTCAACATGAAGAGATGGATGTACCCTGCCACCGGCGCCCATGAACCATGCGACTCAGCACTGTTTATGAAGTAATGAGGACCACATCGTAAAGGGTGTTCTATAAGATTGCGTATTTACTCAACAATATAAAATGACGAAATCTTTCTGGGACCGTCTGCCCATCTCCATCAATATAAATTGATTGCTCTGGGAGTCACACAGTCTACAGCCGTGACTGCACTGTTTTTGCTGTGGAACGTAAAATTCAGGTAGACCAACGAGGTCACCTAGTCAGAAAACAAAAACATATATATATACACTCCTGGAAATGGAAGAAAGAACACATTGACACCGGTGTGTCAGACCCACCATACTTGCTCCGGACACTGCGAGAGGGCTGTACAAGCAATGATCACACGCACGGCACGGCGGACACACCAGGAACCGCGGTGTTGGCCGTCGAATGGCGCTAGCTGCGCAGCATTTGTACACCGCCGCCGTCAGTGTCAGCCAGTTTGCCGTGGCATACAGAACTCCATCGCAGTCTTTAACACTGGTAGCATGCCGCGACAGCGTGGACGTGAACCGTATGTGCAGTTGACGGACTTTGAGCGAGGGCGTATAGTGGGCATGCGGGAGGCCGGGTGGACGTACCGCCGAATTGCTCAACACGTGGGGCGTGAGGTCTCCACAGTACATCGATGTTGTCGCCAGTGGTCGGCAGAAGGTGCACGTGCCCGTCGACCTGGGACCGGACCGCAGCGACGCACGGATGCACGCCAAGACCGTAGGATCCTACGCAGTGCCGTAGGGGACCGCACCGCCACTTCCCAGAAAATTAGGGACACTGTTGCTCCTGGGGTATCGGCGAGGACCATTCGCAACCGTCTCCATGAAGCTGGGCTACGGTCCCGCAAACCGTTAGGCCGTCTTCCGCTCACGCCCCAACATCGTGCAGCCCGCCTCCAGTGGTGTCGCGACAGGCGTGAATGGAGGGACGAATGGAGACGTGTCGTCTTCAGCGATGCGAGTCGCTTCTGCCTTGGTGCCAATGATGGTCGTATGCGTGTTTGGCGCCGTGCAGGTGAGCGCCACAATCAGGACTGCATACGACCGAGGCACACAGGGCCAACACCCGGCATCATGGTGTGGGGAGCGATCTCCTACACTGGCCGTACACCACTGGTGATCGTCGAGGGGACACTGAACAGTGCACGGTACATCCAAACCGTCATCGAACCCATCGTTCTACCATTCCTAGACCGGCAAGGGAACTTGCTGTTCCAACAGGACAATGCACGTCCGCATGTATCCCGTGCCACCCAACGTGCTCTAGAAGGTGTAAGTCAACTATCCTGGCCAGCAAGATCTCCGGATCTGTCCCCCATTGAGCATGTTTGGGACTGGATGAAGCGTCGTCTCACGCGGTCTGCACGCCCAGCACGAACGCTGGTCCAACTGAGGCGCCAGGTGGAAATGGCACGGCAAGCCGTTCCACAGGACTACATCCAGCATCTCTACGATCGTCTCCATGGGAGAATAGCAGCCTGCATTGCTGCGAAAGGTGGATATACACTGTACTAGTGCCGACATTGTGCATGCTCTGTTGCCTGTGTGTATGTGCCTGTGGTTCTGTCAGTGTGATCATGTGATGTATCTGACCCCAGGAATGCGTCAATAAAGTTTCCCCTTCCTGAGACAATGAATTCACGGTGTGCTTATTTCAATTTCCAGGAGTGTATATAAAAGATGACAAAGACCTGTAGCTGCCACTTCGTATGTTTCCATAGTGCAAAAACCTATTCCCAAGGTACACGCCTCGACGCAGGTGACGTCCACCACCAGCACTTGTACTTGCACCTATATATCCCAAAGCAAAGTGACAAAAGACATAGCAATCCAAGCAGCTACGACAGAAGAAATCGGACACATTTTTTGCAGTGAGGGTCGAGAAGGCACTCCAAAAGTAGTGTGATTCTCAATGCTCCCTTTCCCTCAACATCTCCGAAGGGAAAGGGTACAGGCAGGGAAAGGATCACGACGTTCGTGTTGAAAGTTGCGCCGGGTATCATCAGTCGCCATTCTGGCATGTCTGACTGATGTGGAGCACATCTTGGATTTCGATGTCTCGACATTGGACCCACGTATCCCGTCAGCCACACCGCTGAAATGGCTTGGATTCTCCGGTGGAATATGAGTAGATACAGGACTCATCCGGAGGAATTGAGACTCCTCGCACAGGACAGATTTTTTTGCCTGTTTCCAAGAAGATCATTTGGCTGACGCACCTGTGTTTGCAGCCTGCTCTACAGAAACTGATGACGTGACGAAATGTGGGGTATCAGTGTTCGTGTAGGACACATGCCACTTCTAACCTGTGCTCTTAGCCACAACGCTACAAGCACTTGCTGTACGGATAGTGTCCTATGTAGTCATCACCTTGTGCTCTGTGTAGCTACCATCTCACGAGCCTGTTGGCAGTGAGATCCTCACACACCTTCTTGATAAACTACCCTGATCCTTTCGGCACCTTTTTTTCTTATTTTTAGATGTCAGTCTTCTGACTCGGATTTTATCTCCGTTTACAAAAAAAAATGGCTCTGAGCACTATGGGACTCAACTGCTGTGGTCATAAGTCCCCTAGAACTTAGAACTACTTAAACCTAACTAACCTAAGGACATCACACACATCCATGCCCGAGGCAGGATTCGAACCTGCGACCGTAGCGGTCGTGCGGTTCCAGACTGTAGCGCCTTTAACCGCTCGGCCACTCCGGCCGGCTCTCCGTTTACAGTGATTAAGCAGGCCGCTCTGTCCTTCTCCCGAACAGTGGCCCCTGGACAGGACTCCCGCAGCAGTTTTCAGTTTATTGTGCGGAACTGTATGCCACCCTGAGGACTCTGGAACTGATGAGACGGCATCGTGCCAAGAAATTCCTCATCTGCTCAGATACTCACAGTGCCTTCTCGCTATTGACCAGATGCACACAGCAGATCTGAAGATGCAAGAAGACCGGGACGGTCTTCTTCATTTGCAAAGGTGGGACAAGGAAATATTTTTCTGCTGGGCCCTGGGGCGCATAGGGATTCGACGAACGAACTCGCCAACTCGGCTGCCAAGGAGGCTTCCTACCTTCTACCTCCTTCTCGCTGCCCAGTCCAACTGCACACTGTTACCACATTAGTGATCAAGAAGACCATGTGTTGATGGGGCACTCAGTGGGTGAAAGTGAGGAATTATAAGTGACCGTGGCTTACCTCCTTCGATCACAACGATCTCAAGGAATAGCCTTTACAAGGCACAGAGTGTGACATTGCCCATTGACTCATGGTGTCCTCTCACGTCGCGAGGTGCCCCCAGTGTTTCACAGATGTGGGACACAGCTGTCCCCATATTTTGACTGAATATATTTTGTGGACAACCTGAGGGCTCATCCGGATCTCTCGCATTGTCAGGCCTCTCATTTAACTGATAATGATGCGACTGTGGTTCGTGTCTTAAAATTTTGTGTGATGTCCGAAATTCTTCCTGAAGTATTGGCTGTGAGATTTTAGTGCGTCCCAGAGTGGTTTGGTCATCCATTATTTCTAAACAGTCATCCAGACACAGTCACTTATCCCCTTTTAATCGTGTATTTTGTCGTTGATTGTATCCAGTTACCCTACTGTGTTTCGTCTGAATTTTTTTGAGGGCTTTTTTAATGGCGCCTAATCGGGGTTGTCTTTTCACGTCTTGTGTGTGAGCGCAACTTGGTTTTCCGATTTACTATTATTTTTTAACAGATTTTGAACAAGCTTGTCTGTATATCATTCATACATTGGCGTTGATGACCTTGCTGTTTAGCGTCCTCACCCTCAAATCATCATCATCGTCATTTGTCTTTTCACGTCAGCAAAATAAAGGAGCCCCCACAACTATAGTGCCGTTTGAACACAGACTCAATGTAGTTATTTATGTAGCGTATGTGGTTTCCAAGTACAAATGGTTTCATGTTTAAATACATACATATAGATAAAGATAAAATCAACATATATTGTTGTTGTTGTTGTGGTCTTCAGTCCTGAGACTGGTTTGATGCAGCTCTCCATGCTACTCTATCCTGTGCAAGCTTTTTCATCTCCCAGTACCTACTGCAACCTACATCCTTCTGAATCTGCTTAGTGTATTCATCTCTTGGTCTCCCTCTACGATTTTTACCCTCCACGCTGCCCTCCAATACTAAATTGGTGATCCCTTGATGCCTCAGAACATGTCCTACCAACCGATCCCTTCTTCTGGTCAAGTTGTGCCACAAACTTCTCTTCTCCCCAATCCTATTCAATTTTTCCTCATTAGTTATGTGATCTACCCATCTAATCTTCAGCATTCTTCTGTAGCACCACATTTCGAAAGCTTCTATTCTCTTCTTGTCCAAACTTCCTGTCGATCTCATTTTTGAGACGTTTGTATTCCTTTTTGCCTGTTTCACTTACTGCATTTTTATATTTTCTCCTTTCATCAATTAAATACAATATTTCTTCTGTTACCCAAGGATTTCTACTAGCCCTCGTCTTTTTACCTACTTGATCCTCTGCTGCCTTCACTACTTCATCCCTCAAAGCTACCCATTCTTCTTCTACTGTATTTATTTCCCCCATTCCTGTCAATTGCTCCCTTATGCTCTCCTTGAATCTCTGTACAACCTCTGGTTCTTTTAGTTTATCCAGGTCCCATCTCCTTAAATTCCCACCTTTTTGCAGTTTCTTCAGTTTTAATCTACAGGTCATAACCAATAGATTGTGGTCAGAGTCCACATCTGCCCCTGGAAATGTCTTACAATTTAAAATCTGGTTCCTATATCTCTGTCTTACCATTATATAATCTATCTGATACCTTTTAGTATCTCCAGGGTTCTTCCATGTATACAACCTTCTTTCATGATTCTTAAACCAAGTGTTAGTTATGATTATGTTGTGCTCTGTGCAAAATTCTACCAGCGGCTTCCTCTTTCATTTCTGTCCCCCAATCCATATTCACCTACTATGTTTCCTTCTCTCTCTTTTCCTACACTCGAATTCCAGTCACCCATGACTATTAAATTTTCGTCTCCCTTCACAATCTGAATAATTTCTTTTATTTCATCATACATTTCTTCAATTTCTTCGTCATCTGCAGAGCTAGTTGGCATATAAACTTGTACTACTGTAGTAGGTGTGGGCTTCGTATCTATCTTGGCCACAATAATGCGTTCACTATGCTGTTTGTACTAGCTTACCCGCATTCCTATTTTCCTATTCATTATTAAACCTACTCCTGCATTACCCCTATTTGATTTTGTGTTTATAACCCTGTAGTCACCTGACCAGATGTCTTGTTCCTCCTGCCACCGAACTTCACTAATTCCCACTATATCTAACTTCAACCTATCCATTTCCCTTTTTAAATTTTCTAACCTCCCTGCCCGATTAAGGGATCTGACATTCCACGCTCCGATCCGTAGAACGCCAGTTTTCTTTCTCCTGATAACGACATCCTCTTGAGTAGTCCCCGCCCGGAGATCCGAATGGGGGACTATTTTACCTCCGGAATATTTTACCCAAGAGGACGCCATCATCATGTAATCATACAGTAAAGCTGCATGCCCTCGGGAGAATTACGGCTGTAGTTTCCCCTTGCTTTCAGCCGTTCGCAGTACCAGCACAGCAAGGCCACTTTGGTTATTGTTACAAGGCCAGATCAGTCAATCATCCAGACTGTTGCCCTTGCAACTACTGAAAAGGCTGCTGCCCCTCTTCAGGAACCACACGTTTGTATGGCCTCTCAACCGACACCCCTCCGTTGTGGTTGCACCTACGGTACGGCTATCTGTATCGCTGAGGCACGCAAGCCTCCCCACCAACGGCAAGGTCCATGGTTCATGGGGGGGGGGACATATATTATAGCACATAAATAATGACTCGTCTTATGGACATTCAATTAAGGATAAAGTACGCATACACAGGTTGCTACAATAAGGTATCTTGTCATAGATAAGATAAAATTATCATACAGAAATTGTTGCTATAAGGTCATTCAGCAATCACATATATGGAGCTATAGAGTCTCTTTAAAGTTCTATGTAGGTTTTCCATCCACTCGGCGGCTGCAGGGGAGGCTGCATAAAGTTCTCGAAAGGATCCTTTAAACGCACGTTTAGGGCATTCCTGAATGATGTGCTGGATCATTTGCTCTGGATGTCCACAATCGCACTGTCGTGAATCTCGTATGCTCCATCTACAGAGCAGCTCGCCACTTCTGCCATGACCAGTTCTGAGTCTATTGCGTATAACCCAAGTTCTTCTTGGCAGGTCTGTACCAGGTAGGTTTCCACCAGGTGATATTTCATTGCAATTGTTGGATAGTCCTGTCTGAGACCATTCATTTTTCCATGAATCCATAGCATCGAAAGACGTAGCCATAAGGTTTTGAGCTGTTCTCCATGGTGGTCGTCTAGATCTTAGTCGGAAAAGATTTGGGGCAATGTCCTGATGGATTGGAAGGTTGGTATTGGAGGAGATTTTACGCCATTTATTAACTAAGGTGGTTTGCCGCCTAAGATGTGGTGGAGCTATACTGCAGAGAACAGGAAGCCAAGGTAGTGGGGTGGATTTAATGGTCCCAGTTATGGATCACATGGTATTGTTTAGTTGAGTATCCACTTTAGACGTGTGGCTGCTGTTAAGCAAAACAGGGCTGCAATATTCCGCAACAGAGTAGACTAGCGCTACAGAAGAAATCTTCAGAGTATGTACATCAGCTCCCCAGCTAGTATTGGCGAGCTTTTGAATAATATTATTTCTTGTACGTATCTTAGCAGCAGTACCTATTAGGTGTGGTTTGAATGTAAGCGATCTATCTAATTTAATACTAATATATTTTGGGTTTGGTTTATGTTTTAACTTTCTACCAGCAAAGGTAAGGGATTGGGTTGCCTGTTTGTTGTATAAATGAAACACTGTAACTTCTGACTTTATTGGGTTAAGAATTAATCTACAAGATATGAAATATTTACCCATTACTCCGAGGTCTTGGTTAAGGGAGTTTTCACACTGTTCAAAACATTCATGTTGCACAGCCAGGGCCATGTCGTCTGCGTAACAGAACCTCCGCGCATTTGTTGTTGGTATGTCGCTTGTGTGCACATTGAAAAGTAATGGTGCCAATACAGAACCTTCTTTCCTTCTAGATGAACTACAAGGGTTCTGTTGCTGAGGATATCACTTAGTAATTTGTACAAGGTCCGGCAAGGGATAATCTCAAGTATCTTGCTAAGAAGACCATGCCTCCACACAGTATCGTATGCAGAGGTTAAATCTACAAATGCAACAGCTGTTTTAAGTTTCCGTTCATAACCGTTCTCGATATGTGTTGTTAAAGCCAGTACTTGGTCGCAACAGTTACGTTGCGGTCGAAAACCAGCCTGCTCGATGGGGATTCTTTCATTCAAAGTCGTCCCAATACGGTTATACAAGAGTCTCTCCAAGAGTTTGAAGCAGGTAGTGCTAAAATAGCATCGATACCGGGGCATTCCGCCGAAGACCATCGTTGGGCAAGACGGTCATTCGTCTCTGATCAGTATCTTACTAAGTGCACAGTCTAGGTGCAACCGATGTCAACGCCCGAAAATGTAAACTTAGGACGGAGGGAGGGGATTTAATCAGTTTCTTCGGTCGAAGGTTCAAATGGCTCTGAGCACTATGGGACTTAATTTCTGAGGTCATCAGTCCCCTAGAACTTAGAACTACGTAAACCTAACCAAGCTAACGACATCACACACATCAATGCGACCGTAGCAGTCGTGCGATTCCGGATTGAAGCACCTAGAACCGCTCGGCTACTACGGCCGGCTTCTTCGGCCGAATCGGGTGACATTCACAAGCTCACAACGTGCATTGTAAGAAATCGTTAAGTTTAGTACAACAAAGGAGTTTGGCACATATCGAGGATGAGAAATATAATGACAGAACTATGTCTCGGAATATATGGTCTAAAATAACTATTTTATCGGGAATTACAGGTTTCGAACAACTTAAAGGTGGAATAATAACTAACCGAACGGTATCTTACATTAAGCATCTTCAGCTAACTGTCTATACTTAAAATTTTTCGTGTCATAAAGAATAAATGTGTATCGGATATTTCAGGCAGATATTACAACCTCGAAAATTGTGTGTTCAGGTGAAAAAGATGGTGCATATTAGTGTTTATTGCTAAGATTACTGTAGTGAATGTGTTTTGTTTCGTGATATTTGGGCATTATCAGTCTACGAATTATAATTAGGGCTTGCTGGTATTTTTATGTCCGTAGTGTAGTGATTCTGGTATAGAAAGTTGTTTTAAAATATGGTGTAGGTGTTACCAATATTCAGTACTTTAGGTGTTTGTAGTATCTTATTCTAAAACTTATATTTGTCTCTCACGAATGTGTTGGGTGGCAGTCATTAAAGGTAAATTGCATGCGTCTGTTTGCAGAATTTGTCTCAATTTGTATTGAATGTTTGTAATCTTGCGCCGGCCGGAGTGGCCGAGTGGTTCTAGGCGCTTCAGTCTGGAACTGCGCGACCGTTACGGTCGCAGGTTCGAATCCTGCCTCGGGCATGGATGTGTGTGATGTCCTTAGGTTAGTTAGGTTTAAGTAGTTCTAAGTTCTATGGGACTGATGACCTCAGAAGTTAAGTCCCGTAGTGCTCGGAGCCATTATGTAATCTAGCATTTAAGTTTGGTAGAACGTTTCTCTTTTCCTCTCATGCATTCGTAATACTTATCTGGTTATTCCAATAACTGAGGAAAGAGTTGGGAAAATATTCCAACACCCTTGATAGAACAGATTCTAACTTCCTTAATCCCGCCAAAAATTGACGAAGGGGATCGGACCAAGATGTCGGTTGATGTTAATAGCGACCTCTGGCGACGCCATCTGACGACCGTCTGTCACTGATACCGCAACAGCAGCCTTAGTCGCATACACCGGTCAGTGTTTTCTTCAGAAGTCATATGCCATTTTTGGAGTCATCAGTTCTCTGAGAGGTTTGACGCGACCCGCCACAAATTCCTCTCTCGTGCCACACTTTCCACCTCAGAATAGCACTTGCAACCTACATCCTCAATTATTTGCTGGATGTGTTCGAATCTCTGTCTTCCTCCAAAGCTTTTACCCGCTACAGCTCCCTCTAGCACTATGGAAGTTATTCCCTGATGTCTTAACAGGTCTCCTATCATCCCGCCAATTCTTCTTGTTAATGTTTTCCATAAATTCCTTTCCTCGCCGCGTCTGTGGAGAAACTCCTAATCCCTTACCTTATCAGTCCACCTACCAAACCTATAGTTTATAAAAAAAGATATCAATTATTACCAAATAACTGATAATTTTAGTGATCCATAGTACAGTAAGTGGGCTCAGAATACTGAGGTTTTCTTAATAGTTCATCCCTTCACAAGGTTCTCGGTGTTGGCTGAAGTTCGACCCATTGCAAGGTTCGCTTTTTCGGCCTGATTTCAGTTGGCTGGAACTCTTTCAGTCAGCATTCCAAATGACGAAATTTGAGAACGATTCTGAGTACAGTTTTTCGCTTTACGACCCAAAAATAAACCTCTAATGTCCCAGATCAAAATGCGAATACTAGTTAGTATGTGTAACGGTAAGTAAATCCATATGTGGAGCACAGAAGATTTGGGTGACGAGTAATGTTATTCCGAGTCTCTGAAATATCACAATGTTCTGCTACACTTGCTGCCACTTTACTTACTTGACTTGATTATTTTTACTCCGATGTGGAGCATAGGACACATATCGGAGCTCTCCATCTTTCCCTGCTCGTTGCATCTCCTTGATGTCACTCCAGGAGTGACCAAAGGCTGCCACCTCAGCTTCAACAGTCCTGTGCCAGGTCGACCTCGGTCTGCCTCTTCTCCTTGCTCCTTGTGGGTTCCATTCTAACCTGCTTTGGATTATGTTGCGGGCCTCTGCTGACGGCGTGTGTCCAGTCCATCTCCATTTTCTTTCTTTTACGGTTATCTCGGCTTTCCATTGTTGAGTGCATTGCCATGTTTCTTGGTTTGAGATAACATTTGGCCAGCGTATTCCCAGTATAGTCCTCAGACATTTATTGCTGATGGTCTACTCTCGTTTTAATTTGTGCCGTCACCTTCCACGTCTCGCACCCGTAAAAGAGATTTTAAGCTTTAGCTTCAACAATATTTCACGATATGTCCAAACTGGTCGGAGCTGGGCAAAGGCCCCTTTTGCCTTTTTGATCCTACTTTCGACATCTTCTGTCTCTCCTCAATTTTTGGAAACAATACTTCCAGATAACAAAAGCTCACCACCTGCTCAATCTCCTCTTCTTTCATGGCTAGTTCATTCTTGCTCTTACTGTTCATTCTAAGCTGTTAAGTCTAAGCCGTGTTTATTTTTAATTCAACTCTCTGAGCTTCTGTTTCCAGTTCCTTAAACTTCCCACTCATATCCTTGAAAGTATGGGAGAGAAGCAGATGTCGTCGGCTAAGTTCAGGTCCTCCAGGCGATCATATCTTCCACTATCTACCTCTTCTTTCCTCTCGGGTTACCTTCTTCATGATACCATCTAACGTCAACAAGAATAACAGTGATGAAAGCAAATAACCCTGCGTTACACCAGAATTTAAAATGAATGGTTCTGCGAGATTTCCATCATGTTTCACCTTGCAAGTATATTCTCTGTACACAATCATCACGATACCGATGATCTTTGGAGGTACTCTGTAACCCTGCATTGTTTTTCAGATGGCTTCAAGCTGCACCCTATCAAAAGCTTTTTCAAAGTCAACAAAAGCCTGATACAAAGGAGACCAGAATTCCATGGACTGCTCATTAATGATCCTCAAAGTGTTGATTTGGTCTGTGCATGATCTGCTTCCTTTGACCAGTCTTTTCTTTCCTTAGCTTACTGTCCGTGGGCACTCTGAGACGGTTTAAAGCAAGCCTTGAAAATATTGCCTCTTGATGGATTAAAATACCCGCTAATATTGCTTTCAAGACAGCGTTGTTTCGGTTGCGTAGCCAGTATCGGACGACTGTTAGGTATAGCTCGAATCGAAACATTTATCGGGTAAGGCAATGCTTGGTCTGTAGCTTAAGTACGTTCGTTTGAGGAATTATAGTAAAAATCCGTTTCAAAATGGCTATACAGTCGAAACTCTGGAGCAATGAACGCGGAAAAGATGGTTGCCTTAATCCATACAGTAACAGTTTCTCTGGCAGTGTGTTATCGTTGAGATGATTGGTGGTGGCATTGGAGTCTATCGCAACTAAAATATTAGCTCAGATACACTTCAAAACGTGTGTACCTAAAAATTTATTACAAGTTACCAGCCATATAACAGAACTCTTTAAACTTTCAATAGTCGCCATACAATCTATGTACTGAGAGTCACATGTATCTACTGCAGGCAAAAGTAATCAATGTCTTTCACGTGGAATGGCAACGTCTACGAACTGGTGGAAGGCGTCGCCATGGATAGTCCTCTTAGTTCAGTGGTGGGCAACTTCTTCATGGACATTTCGAAGCACAGGCACTGGATTTGGCACCTTGTAAACCTAAGGTGTGGTAGAGATACGTCGATGATACCTTCGTTGTCTGGAGCTATGGTGAGGAACAGCTCGGTGACTTCCTGAGACAACTGAATAACCTCCATGCCAACATAAAATTTACCATGAAAGTAGAAAAGGACAGAAAATCTACCGTTTCTAGATATGTTGGTCACAAGGCATAGTGAAAATCTGAGACACAGAGAGTATCGAAAACCGACACACACGAACCGATACCTGCACAAGCTATCAAATCGCCACCCAAACCAGAAAAAAACATGATTAATACTCTCAAAACGCGAGCAAGACCAATATGTGAGCCGCTATAATTCAGACGTGGAATTCAGCACCTGGAAAGTGTTCTGAGGAGCAATTGGGACTCCACAAGTGATATTAGAAGTATAACAGAGTAAAACACACGGTGAAGTGACACATCAGAGAAAGAAATGTCGGGTACGGCCTTTCTACCTTGAAGTCCCAGGGTATATAGGACAGAATCGGCCGCATATTGCGAAAACACGGCATAAAGACTATTTACAAGCCGAGAAAGATAATCAAAGAGTGTCTCAGATCAGCAAAGGATAAAAGGGACCCACTGCAACGGCTGGAATATACCGCATACCATGCAAATATGGAAAAGTTTATGTTGGAATGACCGGACGATCAATTAACACAAGGGTCACGGCGAAAGACTGTTGCAGGTAGCAAGTGGAGAACAGCACCGGAAATGACTGTGGAGAAGCCGTTGGACGTTGACGCGCCAGATACATATAGTCTGCGGTCGCAACCTCGGCTCCAATCCACCACCAGCAATGGAGGGTGAAACTTCGACAATGTCAGCCACTCGTGCTGGCGAAAGGTCAGAAAAATCATGAGACGATTGTCGGCTGAAGAACCAGAGACAGAAGCCAACAGGCAGTTTGTCAACAAGTGCTTTTTTGTAAAGATAGTTCGGAATTATACTGAAAATGATATTGACTGTAATCATTAGTAACAGCTGGTATAATCTACGTAAGTGCAACATATCATCTTGAA
This sequence comes from Schistocerca americana, assembly GCF_021461395.2. Lineage (NCBI taxonomy): Eukaryota > Metazoa > Arthropoda > Insecta > Orthoptera > Acrididae > Schistocerca > Schistocerca americana. Next base: position 215,288,854 of record NC_060122.1, on the reverse strand, counting down.
AGGATTTGTGCTTCACTGAACTTGCTGTTATCTGATAACAAAGTAGTGGTTGTGGTATTTAATGGAAAGGACAAGAGACCGGAATTGTAATGAACGGGGAAATAGTTAAGTAACTTATTTTAAATGCTGAGGATCTAATTATTGCATGAAGAAGCTCATGATTACCTTGAGAGTGCACACGGAGCGAAGGTCAACTACGTGCGTGTGCGTGTATGTAAGCTACAAACATGAACATCTGTTCTTACCTTTGTTCCAGTTGTCGTTGGATAGCACAGCTCAATTGTTCTTAGGTATTTCTCGGAACATTTCAGATGACATACATATACATACAGTAATTTCTCCAGTGTCAGATTGATATAATCAACATGGGGTGAAGAAATTTAACATAATAAATGATGCTATTAAACATACATTACAAAGGATAGTAAGAAAATAGACAATTCCGAAGTTGTACAAAACACACATTCGAATGTATAAAGTACGGAACTGAAAGCTGATTATAACATAAAAAAAGCACAAGGATCAAGAATGGAGATACGATATTTCGTAGAAACACAGCAGGATAGACATGGTCGATAATAAAATACAGAATTTATAGCACAATCGTTATTTACATCTGAAGATAATGAATAGAGAAGGACGTGCAAAGATATATCACTGGAATAATAATAATAACTATAATACTATAAGCCATGACGGCCTGGGGAAGTCTTCCAAATTCAGTTCACTTCCTCGTCTTTCGTGTCCTCCGTGTCCCTAAGCCAACGGTACGCAGTCTTTCCCCCAGATCGTCACCCACCGTACTACGAAACGTCGCATGGCACTGGGTGTATCATTGCGGTGGAGGATGACTAAAAACCGAGACACAGATTCAAATCGAGAGAAGGATTTGCATTAACCTGTATAAAAAGCATGTACGGATCCATGGTGGCTGGGAGGTGACGGGGGAAGCTAGTATACAAGGACGTACTGAAAAGTAATGCTTCCGAAATTTTTATTTTGTTCTCATCACCGGTAAAGGTATCGTTGTAAACCCTTGCCGTTAGAAGGCTCCGAGCTGTAGCGTTTAACATGGCGGTGTGTAACGCAACGATGTCAGTGCGTGAGAAACAAACTGCTCTAATAGAGCATAAAATGTGGCTCCAACTAAAATCCATAGAAATTTGAAAGCTTTCAGTGGTGATGGTTGTATCAACATCAGTAATGTGCGATGCTGTGTTATTCATACTCGTACGGCAACAGACGAGACTCATCGCAATAGGGTTGATGAACTCAGCAGAGAAAATCGTCGGCTAACACAGATACAACTCTCCGTAAGTGTGGCACATCACTAGAGGTTGTGCAGGTCGTCATTGCAGACCCGCGGTACAGAAAACGGTGTGCACAGTGGGTGATCGAATGCTCACTCCTGACATGAAAAGAAGACGACTGGACGTGTGACAACAGTTTATTAATTTACCCAAGTTGAGCTCGAAGGGACGGTCTGTAGTGATTACTTACGAGAAGAAGAACTTTTTTGCCGAGATCGCAGATAACCTGATTAATGAGATCACAAGAACTGCCACAAACTGTTATGCAAGTAATGCAACGTCAACCCATAGAAGAACCAAATGACAACATACCTTCATAAAGGTTATTACAGACGTCTTGTGCCATACATACAAAATCTGTCCATTGAATTTCCAGGTACATAAAACATGAAACGAGCGATGCGTTGGCACTTCAAGATTAATATTACTATGTTCATCACAATTCGCCAACATATCGTTCCCATAACGTAAGTCATGCCTACCAGGGCGCCACAAGACTCTAACTGTCAACAAACCAACGCATGAGATGAAATGACTAGAATCACAACAGGTGTCGTTGCAGAACGTAGAATCTATCAGTAGAAGTCAAATACGTAATTTAAGTACAAACACGATTCCAAATACCCATGTACAAAAAGTTCTGAAGTATTTATAAAATATATCCGATGATTTCTTCATGAATGAATACTGGTACGAAATTCTGTACACCGTATTTACGGTATTGATATATCATTACAAAACTGCGAGTGCCTTTTCTGGCAGAGTAAGGGACAAAGGAAAAAGAAGATTTTTGAAACTTATCATAAGAAACAGAAGTCAGAATCTAGGCTAAAAAAATTTTTGTAAGTTATTAAAATCAAAACACAGCGCTCTTTCATCCAATATCTGAAGCTAGCGCAACCAGTCTGAAAATTATACTATTATAGTGTAACGCATCATAATTAGTGGACCAAAAACATTAGGTTATTGCATGACCAATATCAGTGCCACGAATATTACGTATGATATCAACGGAAAACGGTCAAAAATAATTGCACTCTGCATCTTAGACTCACTGCATGGACTTATGTAGCCAAAGGATACCGAACATGAGAAACCAAAACTCAATCCTGACGCACAAACCTACAAAAGCTCATTCGTTACATTATACTAATATAAGTTATGGACTTACATGTAAGTTCATACCAAGGAATATAATGATGTAGCCAATTATCGGTCTTCACACATCAACCTACAAAAAGGCTATCCAACGTGGATAGAAACTTGAATAACCCTTTACGATGCGCCACATACCCGGCAAAAGCAAAAATAATTAATAAAAAGTTACTTAGAAACTTCACGCAACAGACTGTTTTATTGCACCGTCGTAGTTCAAGGTCTACGAGCACTAAATATGATGCGTTGCAGTATAATGGTATAATTTTCAGATTGGTTGCGCTAGCTTAGATACTGCGTGGACCACTGCTGTATTTTGATTTTAATAATTTACTAACAAAGTTTTTAGCATAGAGTGTAACTTCCGTTTCTTATAATAAGTTCTAAAAATCTTCTTTTTCTTTTGTAACTATGTTGCTTACTATGCGACACTGTCAAAAATGGTACTTGCGGTTTTGTAATTATATAGCGATATCGTAAGTATAGTGTGCAGAGTTTCGTTCCAGTATTCTGTCATGAAGATATTATCAAAAATATTTTATAAATATTCCAGAACTTTTTATATGTGTATATTTGGAATCATAGTTTTTAAATTACGTATTTGACTTTTACTGATACACTCTATGTTCTGCAGCGACACCTGTTGTGCTTGTATTCAGTTCGTCTCATGCGTTGGTTGTCGACAGTTATAGTCTTGTGGCTCCCTGGTAGGCATGACGTGTTGTATTATGGGAACGATGTTTTGGCGAATTGTGATGCACATGGCAATTTTAATTTTGACGTGCCCACTCATCGATCATTTCATGTTTTATGTACCTGGAAATTCAATGGAAAGATTTTATGTGTAGGTGGCACAAGACATTTGTAATAACCTTTATGCGGTTATGTTGTCATCTCTTTCTTCCATGGGTTAAAGTTACATTACTTGTATAGCAGCTAGTGGCACTTCTTGTAATTTCATTACAGATCTAAAGATGGTAACTAAGTTTTATCGAACCCTTCTATCTCCAATTAAGTTTTTCTAGCGATCTCGGCTAAGAACTCCTTCTCCTATGTGACAATAATTACTTTGGCGTTTCGAGTGTGAAGTTGATGGGTTTCTTAACAGCGTTGTAATTGATAATGAGAGCTGGGCTCACCATTTTGAGCCAAAAACGAGAGAGCGTGAATAGAGTACCGCGCCAAGGAATCAGCAGGAAAAGACATGCTCAGAGTGCTCTGGGATGTTCAAGCCGTGGTGTATTTGGATTTAATGCCTGAACGTACCACCATAACCCGCGAGAACTTCAGAAAACTGCAAACACGACTTCAAAGGGTTGATCCATAGTTGGAGCACCCTCTTCTTCAGCATGACAGGCCAGATCATCCTCGAGTGCTGCGACATCTGCAACAATCCTACGCCTTGGTTTCACTGTCACCGATCATCCTCTATATAGTCCCAACTATGTCCCATCCGATTTCAGCTGTTTCTAAGACTCACAGAACACCTTCGTGGACTTCACTTTGATAGTGATGAAGCAGTTCAAACAGAGGTGAGGTTGTGGCTCCGTCAACAAAGTCAAGCATTCCACAGTGGTGGTATCAACAAACTGGTCTCTCGTTGATAGAAATGTGTATGTCGCAATGGTGGCTATATCGAGAAATGGATATGTAGACATGAAGAATAAAGAAGCAAAATGTCGACCAAATACCTTTCTTTTGGAAAGATTTGAGGATTTTGACATAAAAAGTTCGGAGTCATTACTTTTAAGCACGCCCAGAAAATGTAGCCTTAAAATAACGCTTCTCGAAAATGGCAGGGATGTTTTTCGAATCAATGTGTCAGGATCTTTCCGGTGGATGGTCTTATGACCTGATGGTCTTATGAACTGATCGGTTACATTCCAGCCGGATAGAAGCGCACATTCGAAGGCTGACCCTATCGGCTGTCAACAGAAAGTCTGTCACGGTTTGTTGGTGCACATGCAGAACCGACGACAAATCACAGGAAGTTGAATAAGGGAAGACATAAAGGATATAAAACCCAGTAAAGGAAAAAATAAACAACGAAACTGACGTACCGAACTTAGTGAAACAGCTGAAAGAAACAGCATTCGTCTCACTTAAATTAAACAGTGCTCATACTCACAATCCTAATATGAGTGCCCAGTTAAACTTCATGACGTCAAAGTTTCGAGAGTTTGTTTTTTCTTATGGTTGTTTTTGTTGTTGTTGTTGTTGTTGTTGTTGTTGTGGACTTCAACCCAGGGACTGGTTTGATGCAGCTCTCCATGCTACTCTATCCTGTGCAAGCTTCTTCATCTCCCAGTAACACCTGCAACCTACATCCTTCTGAATCTGCTTAGTCTATTCATCGCTTGGTCTCCCTCTACGATTTTTACCCTCCACGCTGCCATCCAATACTAAATTGGTGATCCCTTGATGCCTCAGAACACGTCCTACCAACCGATCCCTTCTTAAGTTGTGCCACAAACTTCTCCCCAATCCTATTCAATACTTCCTCATTAGTTATGTGATCTACCCATCTAATCTTCAACATTCTCTGTAGCGCCACATTTCAAAAGCTTCTATACACTTCTTGTCTAAACTAGTCATCGTCCATGTTTCACTTCCATGGCTACACTCCATACAAATACTTTCAGCGAAGACTACCCAACACTTGAATCTATACTCGATGTAAACAAATTTCTCTTCTTCAAAAACTATTTCGTTGCCATTGCCAGTCTACATTTTATATCCTCTCTACTTCGACCATCATCAGTTATTTTGCTCCCCAAATTGCAAAGCTCTTTTAGTACTTTAAGTGTCTCATTTCCTAATCTAATTCCCTCAGCATCACACGACTTAATTCGACTACATTTCGTTATCCTCGTTTTGCTTTTGTTGATGTTCACCTTATATCCTCCTTTCAAGACACTATCCATTCCATTCAACTGCTCTTCCAAGTCCTTTGCTGTCTCTGACAGAATTACAATGTCATTGGCGAACCTCAATGTTTTTTTCCTTCTCCATAGATTTTAATACCTACTCCGAATTTGTTTCCTTCACTGCTTGCTCAATATACAGATTGAATAACATTGGGGAGAGGCTACAACCCTGTCTCACTCCCTTCCCAACCACTGCTTCCCTTTCATGTCCCTCGATTCTTATAACTGCCATCTGCCATCTGTTTCTTATGATTAGTACATTAAATTGTTGATGCATGTTCTCATATTTTCGGATGTGGCAAAGCTTTTCATACAGTATATTTCCGTAAATTGTATTTCCATGGGCATGATACACTGTCTGCTCACATTAATGTGGCCGCCTGTAAAAAGCCTCAATAACCAGGATTTGCAGCGCAGACCCCTACGAGGCGCACAAGAATAGATTCACCAATGAAGAAAGAAACGCGATTTGTGTGAAACCGCCACCTGTCCTCACTCAATGGACGCCCAGTTGCGGACCTGGCGTTCAGATTCCAGCCTTCGTTGCCGATGAGCAGCAGTTCGCATAGGTGCAAGAACCAGAGAACCAGGCATCTTGTTGTGTACATAGTTCCACGTAGTCAGCACGTACACAACTTTCCCACTAGAGCGCACCCCGCTAAGCACAACAGCGCAGGCGCAGCGCTCGTCCCTCTCTGCACTGCGAGATGGCGCTGCCTTAGAGACGGACCAAATTCTGCTTCCTCCGATCCGCGTATTAATATGTAACACAGCCAATGAGATTGCTGCTAACATAGAACCATTTCTCCTCGCTGGTCACACTCGCGCAGTGATCCATGAACGGGCGAGGTATTATAACGAGTGTACAGACCTCCGATTCGTGAGACTGCGTCAGTCTGTACCAGTCTGTATTAGTCTGTACCAGTCTGTACGAGTTCTACATTTGTCTGTACCAGTCTATAGTCAAGTTGCAGTCTGCACCTAATAAGACTACCATTTCCTGTACGTAGCCTTGAAGATAAATGTATAGACACTTTCGTCAAGTAACAGAGATATCTGTGAGAATAAGATTAACGTACCAATACCACAGGAACTTTAGATTGTCAATTGTAAATAGCATCCAGAACCAAGTTAAGTAATTTTATGCTTGATATTGTTTTAATAAATGTGTGTGAAAATTAATCAAATTCTGTTTAAAGTTGGTCACCGTCAATCTGCTAGTCTAAGCGTGCAAACGGCATTTCTATCGTCTGACCTAACGGCAGAAGATTATCACGCCTCGATAAGACCACGAGACATATTGCTGACACTCTCCTACTTCATTAGAGAGAGGCATTAAGGAGCACCCTTCGCTGAACGGTGGTTGAGCTGTTGGCAATTCCTTGGTTCATCTGGACGGTCAGTTGTTCAACAGTTCCATGTCTATTGAGCCATACACGCAGGTTCGAATCCTGCCTCGTGCATGGATGTGCATGATGTCCTTAGGTTGGTTAGGTTTAAGTAGTTCTACGTTCTAGGGGACTGATGACCACAGATGTTAAGTCCCATAGTGCTCAGAGCCATTTTTTTGAGCCGTACACATCTCCGCACCCGCCAGTCAGCCCTGTCATGTATGGCCCGAGGTGCACCACAGCTACCTCAGACCCGGTTTCAGGTAGCACCATTTTGTCATGCACAGTGTACTGTAACCAAGGCAGCACGCGAACAATTCACAAACTTAGCCATTTCGGAAATGTTCTCACTGTTGGCCCGAAAGCCAATGATCATGCAGTTCTGGTCGTCGGCTAACTCGTCCATTCCCGCAGTGCAACGACTGCACTGTATTCCACGTTCCCCCGACATACTTAATATAGCCTCCACTTCTAGTGCTGTCATCTGTGAGTCTGACGTCGAATATAGGTGCTGGTCGCACTAATGTGGATAGACCGTGTATAAGAGCGATGTACTGATGTAAAGAAATTAAAACCATTATATCAACACATTTTATTTATTTTATTGTTGTTACACCACTGGCCGTTAAAATTGCCATACCACGAAGATGATGTGCTACAGACGCGAAATTTAACCGATAGGAAGAAGATTCTGTGACACGCAAATGATTAGCTTTTCAGAGCATTCACACAAGGTTGGCGCCGGTGGCGACACCTACAACGTGCTGACATGAGGAAAGATTCCAGCTGATTTCTCATACACAAACAGTAGTTGACCGGCGTTGCCTGGTGAAAGGTTGTTGTAATGCCTCGTGTAAGGAGGAGAAATGCGTAACATCACGTTTCCACTTTGATAAATGTCGGATTGTAACCTATCGCGATTACGGTTTATCATATTACGACATTGCTGCTCGCGTTGGGCGAGATCCAATGACTGTTAGCAGAATATGGGATCTTTAGGTTCAGGAGGCTAATACGGAACGCCGTGCAGGATCCTAACGGCCTCGTATCACTAGCAGTCGAAATGACAGGCATCTTATCCGTATGGCTGTAACGGATCGTGCAGCCACGTCTCGATCCCCGAGTCAACGGATGGGGACATTTGCAAGACAACAACCATCTGCACGAACAGTTCTACGACGTTTGCAGCAGCATGGACTATCAGCTCGGAGACCATGGCTGCGATTACCCTTGACGCTGCATCACAGACAGGGGCGCCAGCGATGGTGTACTCAACGACGAACCTGGGAGAACGAAAGGCTAAACGTCATTTTTTCGGACGAATCCAGGTTCTGTTTACAGCATCATGATGGTCGCATCCGTGTTTGGCGACATCGCGGTGAACGCAAATTGGAAGCGTGTATTCGTCATCGCCTTACTGGCGTATCACCCGATATGATGGTATGGGGTGCCATTGGTTACACGTCTCGGTCACCTCTTGTTCGCATTGACGGCACTTTGAACAGTGGATGTTAAATTTCAGATGTGTTACGACCCGTGGCTCTACCCTTGATTCGATCCCAGAGAAACCCTACATTCAGCAGGATAATGCACGACCGCATGTTGCAGGTCCTATACAGGCCTTTCTGGATACAGAAAATGTTCGACTGCTGCCCTGGCCAGCACATTCTCCAACTCTCTCACCAATTGGAAACGTCTGGTCAATGTTGGCCGAGCAACTGGCTAGTCGCAATACGCCAGTCACTACTCTTGATGAACTGTTGTATCGTGTTGAAGCTGAATGGGCAGCTGTACCTGTAAACGGCATCCAAGCTCTGTTTGACTCAATGCCCAGGCGTATCAAGGCCGTTATTATGGACAGAGGTGGTTGTTCTTTGTACTGATTTCTCAGGATCTATGCACCCAAATTACGTGACAATGTAACCACATGTCAGTTATAGTATAATATATTTGTCCAATGAATACCCGTTTATAATCTGCATTTCTACTTGGTGTAGCAATTTTAATGTCCGGTAGTGTATAATTAAAATCGTTGGAATTTCTATTAACAGACATCCACACTTTAAAAGTGTGGGTCACTGCTAATAGAAATATTTTCATGGGAAGGGAACAAGCAGTAGCTCAAAACTGCCAAGGGGGCTCAACAGGCCGATGATGAGATATATTTCAACACTGATGGGACCTGCAGCGGCTTTAAATCCAGCAGTGAGACAGTCTAGCCGAGCGGGCTCTGCCTAGTGCGTCGGAAGAAACAGCGCTGGGGGGGGGGGGGGAGGAGGGGGGTGCAGACGACAGGGAGACGTGGGGCGGAGAGGCGCCTGGCGCCGGCAGCTGTCACCGCTGCGAGTGACGCGGCTTCCTGTCGCGTCACGTGATAATGGCGGCTACTCGCCAGCCTGCCTACTGCGGCGTGTTTGTCTTACTCCTGCCGGCGGACGGACGGCCTAGAAGCTTACAGCAGCCATAAGTGTAACTGGGACTCCACGTGATGTTATGTGCGTAAATACAGTACTGGCAAAGTGTAGTACACGGTTATTACAAATGATTGAAGCGATTTCACAGCTCTACAATAACTTTATTATTTGAGATATTTTCACAATGCTTTGCACACACATACAAAAACTCAATCAAGCCGATAATCATGTTCCTCCCACACTCGGCGCAGTGTGTCCCCATCAATGAGTTCGAAAGCATCGTTGATGCGAGCTCGCAGTTCTGGCACGTTTCTTGGTACAGGAGGTTTAAACACTGAATCTTTCACATAACCCCACAGAAAGAAATCGCATAGGGTTAAGTCGGGAGAGCGAGGAGGCCATGACATGAATTGCTGATCATGATCTCCACCACAACCGATCCATCGGTTTTCGAATCTCCTGTTTAAGAAATGCCGAACATCATGATGGAAGTGCGGTGGAGCACCATCCTGTTGAAAGATGAAGTCGGCCCTGTCGGTCTCCAGTTGTGGCATGAGCCAATTTTCCAGCATGTCCAGATACACGTGTCCTGTAACGTTTTTTTCGCAGAAGAAAAAGGGGCCGTAAACTTTAAACCGTGAGATTGCACAAAGCACGTTAACTTTTGGTGAATTGCAAATTTGCTGCACGAATGCGTGAGGATTCTCTACTGCCCAGATTCGCACATTGTGTCTGTTCACTTCACCATTAAGAAAAAATGTTGTTTCATCACTGAAAACAAGTTTCGCACTGAACGCATCCTCTTCCATGAGCTGTTGCAACCGCGCCGAAAATTCAAAGCGTTTGACTTTGTCATCGGGTGTCAGGACTTGTAGCAATTGTAAACGGTAAGGCTTCTGCTTTAGCCTTTTCCATAAGATTTTCCAAACCGTCGGCTGTGGTACGTTTAGCTCCCTGCTTGCTTTATTTGTCGACTTCCGCGGGCTACACGTGAAAGTGGCCCGCACGCGTTCAACAGTTTCTTCGCTCACTGCAGGCCGACACGTTGATTCCCCCTTACAGAGGCATCCAGAAGCTTTAAACTGCCCATACCATCGCCGAATGGAGTTAGCAGTTGGTGGATCTTTGTAGAGCTTCGTCCTGAAGTGTCGTTGCACTGTTATGACTGGCTGATGTGAGTGCATTTCAAGCATGACATACGCTTTCTGGGCTCATGTCGCCATTTTGTCTCATTGAGCTCTCGAGCGCTCTGGCGGCAGAAACCTGAAGTGCGGCTTCAGCCGAACAAAACTTTATGAGTTTTTCTACGTATCTGTAGAGTATCGTGACCATATGTCAATGAATGAAGCTACAGTGAATTTATGAAATCGCTTCAATCATTTGTAATAGCCCTGTACGTAAACTTAACCTTACTTCAGGAATCTATTATTCGCGTATTATAACAGCTGCGCTTCATAACGTCCTACATACAAGGCTTCGTCGACAACCTTCTCCTACACATCGACTTATCATTTGGAACCGCCATCCTCCTCCCTTTCTCCTTGTACAACCGCGTCAGATTTCACTACTATTTGTAATAAACACTACATACGAATCTTGCACCCTCTCAGTTTGGCGCCCAAAAGCGGCGGCGTATGTCGTTAGGGCCTTAAACCGTCACTGCTTACGCCTACCGGATATCAGTGCAGTGACCAGCCTCCAACATCAAATCGAAATTTCGAGGGAAAGTTCCTACGAATCTGTTCTTCCCATTTTGCGTTAAGACTCAATATTTTAGCCGCGTGGGATTAGCCGAGCGGTCTTAGGTGCTGCAGTCATGGACTGTGTGGCTGGTACCGTGGCGGTTCGAGTCCTCCCTCGGGCATTGGTGTCTGTGTTTGTCCTTAGCATAATTTAGGTTACGTAGTGTGTAAGCTTAGGGACTGATGCCCTTAGCAGTTAGGTCCCATAAAATGTCACACACACTTGAACAGTTTTCGACTCAATATTTTATTTTTCACGCGTTTCCCCATTTTTTACACATTAATCTGGAGTGTTGCTTGAAGCCTCGATTGTCAATAGTTGATGTCACAGATGCAAATCAATTCCTCAAGAGAGGTATAGTTTCCCTCCATAGTTAAGTACAGCAAAGTCATAGCCCGCCCAGCTAGCCGCGCGGTCTAACGCGATGCTGCCCGAGAGGGAATGGGTGCTGGTCTTCGGCACGAATCCGCCCAGTGGATTAATGTCTAGGTCCGATGTGCCAGCCAGCCTGTGGATGGTTTTTAAGGCGGTTTTCTACCTTCCTCGGCGAATGCAGGCTGGGTCTCGTATTCCGCCTGTTACACCGTGTCGTCGATTGCTGTGGAAACACCGTTTTCTTGTACACACACACACACACACCACGATTACTCTCAAATGTTCAAATGTGTGTGAAATCTTGTCGAACTTAACAGCTAAGGTCACCAGCCCCTAAGCTTACACACTACTTAACCTAAATTATCCTAAGGACAAACACACACACCCATGCCCGAGGGAGGACTCGAACCTCCGCCGGGAACAGCCGCACAGTCCATGACTGCAGCGTCCTAGACCGCTAGGTTAATCCCGCGCGGCCCACGCTTACTCTACCACGCAAACATATGGCGTTACACTCGTCTGGTATGAGTTCCCGGGATGTTGGGAGGAGGGGGGAAACCGCACAGTAACCCTGGGTTCGGTGTAGGGCAGTGGTGGGGTGGGTGGACTGCTGTGGCCTGTTGTGGTGTTGTAAAGCATTGAGGGCTACGGCGGGATGAAGTCTTTCTGTCGTTTCTAGGCTCCTGGTTTAATACAATACAATGCAATACCACAAAGTCTTAGTTATATCAATACGAGAAGCCATAGAGCATATGTTTATTATTGTCGTGGTGGAGCATGATGGAGGTGTGAAATCGTAAGGCTATTGTAAGTTCATATGGTTCAAATGGCTCTAAGCAGTGTGGGACTTAACATCTGAGGTCATCAGTCCCCTAGACTTAGAACTACTTAAACCTAACTAACCTAAAGACATCCCACACATCCATGCCCGAGGCAGGATTCGAACCTGCGACTGTAGCGCTCGCGCTGTTCCGGTGTGAAGCGCCTAGAACCGCTCGGCCACAGCGGCTGGCCTATTGTAAGTGAGTATATGGCTGTATACCCTAACTTTATTGCAAAACAAAGAAAGAAAGGCGTAAATTGTCATAATGTAACGCTGACGTGTAGAATGCTAAGTGCAGTACGCCACATCCATCTCTCAGCGATGTGGAATGCCACACGACGTAGTCACGTCACGTCAGTCGGGCAGGCTCTGCCCCTTTAGGCTGAGTGTGTTTCACCTGAACTTTCAAGCTGGTTGCAAGCCATGTGCCACACCTGTTCCGCTGCTGTCCAACGGTGTCACGTACACTGCATGCCGCTGCGGCTGTTTCTCATTTTTTATGCGGCTGCTATTGTGAGCGGCACAACAGCTCCCTTCATTTCATTCCTCCCCGCCTCTCTGTACGATTCCAATGAAATGAAACGTGTACAAATGTTTGCGTGAGTTTTAACTTAACGTCGTTTGAATGGGAGAATAGAGTGGATTTACTCATTTTTCTATGGATTGTGTCAAGGCCTGTGTTGTTGTGCATAGCTTTGTGCTTGAGACAGACGGCTATGCAACTGAATATACAGAGTGTTTCACAATGTTTCGACGATTTCAGATTTGAATAACGAGTCCCAGAAACAAGATATACCAACAGTTGCGCCGTCAATTGGCAGTGCGGAGTATCAAGTTTCATCCCATATTCAGTTCAGTAATCATGACGTACTGGTCGAAGCAACTTCGTGCATTCTCGGTGGAGTGTTATTTTCGCTCCGGTGAATCTGTCGTGCGCGTGTAACGTGGCTTTCATAAGCATTTCAAGATTCACCTGTGATGCCAAATTCCTGCTTATGGATCATTAGTGCATCGAATCGAAAGTCAAATGGACCTCTGGAAACGGCCGAACTCCCGAGAACATCGAACTTGTACGTAGCAGTTTAAAGGCGCGCCCTAGTCGTTCGTTACGAAAACGAGCCCAAACGGTGAACACGCCGACGACGTCCATTCACTGCATCACGTTGGGTACTGTGTTCAGCCTGTGTTTCGGCTGTGCTCCGACTGTGTCAAGAAGCTTGCGTTCGCGATTGTTCTCGTCCTATTCACTTTGCGTAGGCGTCAAGTATTTCGTTTTCACACAGTCTGCTGTTTCGCTGCTGTGTCCATGCCGTGCACCTACTGGGCTGTAAGCTATGTGTCGGGAGAGCGATTCCACGACATTTGATATTGGTGCAGCGGGAACACAGTGTGTCATGTGGAAACTACTTCGAGGCGCTGGTACGTCGCCTACTGGTTATCATTCTGTATTCCCCTCTCTCAGAATTTGCCCGACCTGCTAAGAATATCTCTCTCTCTCTGTCCTGTCTGACCAACACTAGGTTCTGCTTGTTTCTCGTAAGCATGGACGAGGAGCTCGTAACACTCGTTGAAGAGCATCAAGAACTGTACGATTTTTCGCATAACGATTACGACTAGTCTTGTCAAAGATTTTGTTCGCTTTCATTCTCAGTTTGCACAAAGCAGTGTGCCAATTCAAATGATGTAGACGCAGTGAAACACGATTTTCGAAAAGGAGAAATTTTGGCTAACAGCCGAAAATTGTTATGCTGCTAGCTGTAAATTACAAAATCAACAGCAGTAAAAAGTGGTTGCTGCTAACGTTTTGTTATTAGTAGGAGTAGTGGTATTATTTCAAGTATTACGTACACTAGTAAGTGCGTCAGTACGTGTCTCTATAAATACATCGATACTTTGAACTGAGCTAGTTTCCTTTTCTTATCTTCTGTTTCTGTTAGAGCGTTAGAACTATTAAGTAGACCTAATTATAAAGAAGCTTAAGTCGATAAAAAAGAATTTTAGTACTGTAAAATCAATATATGGCAGTGTTGGTATTCAAAAAATATTTAATTTTCACATTTTACTTGTACAAAACAAAAATAGTCGTTAATTTCAATGTATTTTACAAGTCAGTTCAAAAATGTGTCACCATTTCCTACCCCTTGAGACCATAAATTCCTTCCATGGAGTTAGCCGGAAATCACTATCGTCAGAGCGGGCGTGAATACCAACACGATGTAGAGGTCCAAGTACGGTTTGTACGGGAAAAGTGTCGTTAGCCGGTTGACCTGAAACATTTCTCAAAAAGTTGTGTAACGCAAGATGAACAAAAAGGAATCACATCCTCACTTTTAGCTTGGACTTGTGGTCGGCTCTTATTGCCTTCGAAATCCTTAAACCAAGATTCCAGAGGTATTCTGCACAACTCGTTTGGAACTAGAGAGGCGGCACTTTTGGGCTTTGATGTGTTTTGTGAGCCTACATTTCGAGTGTACGGTCTCATCAAATATTTTCTCAGGGGAAACGCTGCATCTCTAATTGTAACGAACTTTAGTTCTCTTTACCCTAGGGAGGTAATACTGCAGCTGGTACGTTAATTCAGTTGCGGTCAAAGATTGTACCCACTAAAAGTTTGTCAGAGAGTCCACCATCAGTGACTTTCTCATATCCTCCAACATTAACGCAATTAAATTTACAGTTCGCGTCCACGAGTACCTAGGGAACTACAGAAAACGAATCTTTATAATTATAGTAGAGACATACACTGGTTTGCTGAACTTATATGAACAACTGTTATCCGTCGGTAGCACTTACACGGTTAGGAAACATATCGCTAAAATCCTCAGAAATCTTCTTCCACGCTGACTCTGTTGGCTATGGCATTTCAATCGCCGAGAGAAATTTCCAGGCGACCTTACAGGTGGAAATCACGATCCGGTGAACTGATGCAGGGGGTATTACGTAACTGAAGCACATAGAAATTCCCACAAAATATTTACAAAACAGTAAATTGAAACGAATGAGCAGAGTAAACAAAACAATAAGCAATCAATGATAAATGCGTAAGTATATAAGTCGTAATTACGTATAAAACTAATGGTACGTGCAATTGGAAGTTTTTAACTTAGCTTTACAGACAGTTTTTATTCGGATGCAATAGACTTTTTCCCCATCGTTTGTGACTATTCTGAAGTTCAAAACAAATTTTTGACTTTGGTAAAACTCGCTCTAAAATACTTCATGAATTTCAGAAGATGATCAGAAACGCTGTTAAATATCGTGTGGAATTCTCTCTCTTCTTCTCTAACTCTGAATAGACGTTTCTCTTTTCCCCGCTGCTATTTCCTTCTCAACAGAACTAAGTCCCAAGAGTCACAACAACCTCCTCGTCTATTTTCTCCACTGGCGACTGAACTCAGCTCATACACGGCAGTTCATGTGGGAATGTGGGGGACGTGTCACGGCAGGAGCACAGGTGCCCTATGTTCAAAAATGGTTCAAATGGCTCTGAGCACTATGGGACTTTTACATCTGAGGTCATCAGTCCGCTAGAACTTAGAACTACTTAAACCTAACCAACCTAAGGACATCACACACATCCATGCCCGAGGCAGGATTCAAACGTGCTACCGTAGCGGTCGCGTGGTTCTACACTGAAGGGCCAGAACCGCTCGGCCACATCGGCCGGTCTGTGCCCTATGTAGAAATCGGCCCTAATCTAGTGTGGTCTGCATTTGGTGACGCACAATTTCCAAACGTGCTTGTGTAGAATGGCCACATCATTTATCTGATATGACAGTGCCAGAGTTTTACCTATGGGGTTGTCTGAAGGCGAGAGTGTACTCCGATCGGCAGAGAAGCTTCTAACACTTGAAAGAACGAATTCACGATGAAATTTTCAGAACTACTCTAGCAGTTACGAAATATGCTTTCAATGAAACGCCTCTAGTATTGTGTAGCCACGAATAGTCGTCATTTGTCCGACGTAGACTTTCATAAATAAACTCGAATGCATGTTGAGCCTTGTGTAAAATGTTCAACTATGTTTCAGGATTAGGTTATGAATTTTTAAAATTTGAAGTCGTAAAAACATTGTGAAACAGCCAGTACATTAACGATAACTGGGCTTGAACAAATGCAGGCAGCTGGACAGGCACATCGAGATATTTCAACAAATAATGTGAAGATCGTAATGATGGATTACTTTTTTACTTCAGCCCGGTCTGTAAATTGGAAATTTCTTAAACTGTAATAGTATAAGAGGCCATACAGGGGCGAATAAACCAAGGTAATAGGCAAGAGTCTACTTTATTGCATACTTCTTATTATTTATGCAGATAACGCCATTCGAAAATGAAAGGAAAGAGCGCCAGAAGGGAGTCATACAATAAGTATGTTAACATAGTATTATATGCTGATGCCACTGTATTAATGGCATATTCTGAAGGCGAACAGTAAAATTCCATGTTTCAAAATGTATTGGAAAGGATCTTAATTTTAAGACTACACTACATAGGACTAAGGCAATAGCGTTTCATGTGAAATACCCAATACGAAACAGAATTGTAACTGAAGTTGATATTTTGCAAGAAGTGCAACGTTTATTTTTACCTAGAGAGTTATATTGCTTTCAACTAAGATAAGAATGCACGTGTTAAATTACAGATATATCAGAGTGGATTCGGTTCCATAAGCACAACATTAAAAACATACAAGAAGAATCACAGAAATTAAATTCTGTAAGTTGATTGCAGTACCTGTTCTAGGGTAAGGCAGTGAAACATGGAGCATGAAGAAGAAAAGATTCTTGTCTATTCAGGCTCAAGAAATGAAATTTTTGTGAGTAGTCAAAGGTTGCACTGCGTTGGACAGTGTAGCAGTATCTAATAACCATGTAATTAAATTATAAAAAATTAGAAATAAAGAGATGTTATTTAATTATATAAATGAGGGTATATGTCTGTACTGAAAGTTGTTGAATGGGAAGTTGTGATACTTGTGGATGCAGTCTTTTAATACAATCATTTAGTTCACAATCGCAGCGTAATTAAACCGGCTTCCTATAGAGTATGTTTTCAAAAAGAACTGTTCTCTATTATTGTAAGTTTTGCTAATCAGCTATGGCAGTACCTTGTCTCTCTTATTTTGTCAGAGGCGATGACGTATGAATTGCTCGTTCGGATCCTGTGTAGAAGTTCGGTGGCCGTGCAGTTATACGGACTTCATTGCCTTATTGGAGAATTCTTTTTCTGTAAGGTTTTTTTCGGGACAAAGCTTGAAACATCTTCTGATACACATTTTTCTCTTCTGTAACTCACATATAATTTCACTTCATTGAAGTACACACTTTTAACATTAACTTCAGAACTGAACGCGCAATTGCAGTTATACATAATACGAGGTGACATTGTCTGCCATCTCTCTGCTGCCCCGTTAACTGACAACTCACGACTGACAGTTCGTGACGTCTGCCTGGGCTAATCACAACAAGAAGAGCTCAGCTCAGAGATATACTTATCTTATTCAAAGACTACTCGTAACTCGTTCTTAATCAGTGACAAAACGGCATTCTCTGGCGTCCTCATGCTGAAGTTGAGTAAGTCTATATACTATTTCAGATAATTTAATTTAATTGCATTTCATTGACAAAATAAAGGTAATTAAAGGAAGAATTATGTATATAATTAGTCTTTCACCAGCTAACTACTTATTGTCATTACGACCTGATGTCCCGTTTCAACAGGGTTCTTAATTAATTTTTTTCTCGTATGGCGAGGGCCCCCGTCGGGTAGGTCGGTCTTTCAATTTGACGCCACTTTGGCAACATGTAGGAAAAAAAAAAAAGGTTCAAATGGCTCTGAGCACTATGAGACTTAACATCTGAAGTCATCAGTCCCCTAGAACTTAGAACTACTTAAATTAACTAATCTAAGGACATCACATACATCCATGCCCAAGGCAGGATTCGAACTTGCGACCGTAGCGGTAGCGCGGTTCCAGACTGAAGCGCCTAGAACCGCTCCGCCACACCGGCCGGCGGCAACCTGTAGTCGAAGAGGATGATAGAATGATAATGAGAACCGCACATCACCCAGTTCCTGGACGAAGAAAATTCCCCGACCCAGCCGGGAATCGAATCCGGGCCCAGAGGATTGACAATCCATCACGCTGATCATTCAGATAACCTGGGACGGACAAGGTTCTTAATGAAAACGTACGACAAGGACTGAATATTTTCATAGAAAATTGCAAAATAAAAGAAGACAGACAAAATTAAAAGGAGCAGCTGGCCCGAACGAAAGAAACAAGGATTGTAAAGATGGCCATACAACAGAAATAAAGAGAAAATATGTACGTAGGATGGCCACCTAAGAGATGGAACTAATTCTTCACCTCCTTCTTTTTCGATAACCCTGCTGTTGTTCACTTATCTCATGACTATGCAGAGTAAATGACCTAATACGATCAGTTGTAGTCGATAATGTTAATGCTACTGACTGAGTAGAGTTGGAAAGCATTAGGTACAGTAGTAAGTGTAGCGCATCAAATGGTTCAAATGGTTCAAATGGCTCTGAGCACTATGGGACTTAACATCTATGGTCATCAGTCCCCTAGAGCTTAGAACTACTTAAACCTAACTAACCTAAGGACAGCACACAACACCCAGCCATCACGAGGCAGAGAAAATCCCTGACCCCGCCGGGAATCGAACCCGGGAACCCGGGCGTGGGAAGCGAGAACGCTACCGCACGATCACGAGATGCGGGCTGTAGCGAATCCCCCATGCGCAGACTCCACATTCGCAGCCAGTATGCAGGCAAAGTCCACAGCTAGTGGTATTGCGGTAGCGTTCTCGCTTCCCGCGCGCGGGGTCCCGGATTCGATTCCTGGCGGGGTCAGGGATTTTTCCTGCCTCGAGACGACTGGGTGTTGTTGTGTCGTCTTCATTATCATCATTCATCCCCATTACGGTCGGAGAAAGGCGATGGCAAACCACGTCCGCTAGGACCCTGCCTAGTACGGCGGTGTGGGTCTCCCACATCGTGCCCTACGCTCCTCGGAGTATGGGACCTCATCATCATCACCAACATCAACCTCATCATGCAAGCGAATAGAAATGCGTGGCATCCGCGTGGTGGTAGGCAAGCACGTGACTTACGCGGCTGCGTTATCAGGCGAGACAGCAACGGTTATCTTCGCAACCGCCGGCCGCGGTGGCCGTGCGGTTCTGGCGCTGCAGTCCGGAACCGCGGGACTGCTACGGTCGCAGGTTCGAATCCTGCCTCGGGCATGGGTGTGTGTGATGTCCTTAGGTTAGTTAGGTTTAAGTAGTTCTAAGTTCTAGAGGACTTATGACCTAAGATGTTGAGTCCCATAGTGCTCAGAGCCATTTGAACCATTTTATCTTCGCAACTTCTGCCAACATTCGTGAAAGGCATTCGCCCTCTCTTTCGCACACCGCAACTGCGTTCTGACCTCGCCTCTGCAGGGCTCTACCGCACACTACCCGCGTGAGAGTCATGTAGATTGGCATAAAAAAAATTTAAAAAAATTTAAAAAAACTTTACTGTGCATATGAATTCTCCCTCAATAGATATTTCTACTTTATTCATCTACAGACACTCTCCGACAACAATCTCTGTATCCTGTACAGCATCCTCTAGTTACATGATATTCCTTGGAAGAGAAACGTACAGGAGCAAATTAAAAAAAAAAAAAAAAATGTGTGACTAGGGCCTCCCGTATGGCAGACCGTTCGCCGGGTGCAAGTATTTCGATTGGACGCCACTTCGGCGGCTTTGGCGCCGATGGGGATGCAATGATGATTAGGACAACACAACACCCAGTACCTGAGCAGAGAAAATCTCCTCCCCAGCCGGGAATCGAACCCGGGTCCTTAGGATCGACATTCTGTTGCGCTGACCACTTTTTTTTTCTTTTTTTTATGTTAGAAAATTGTAAATTGTAATCCCAATTGATTATGGTGAAAATAACTCACTCTATAATACTATTGACTGCATCAACGGAACGCAAAATATTCTTCCATTAGAATTTAAACAAAAGTGAGAGAGAAGCAAAGTAAAAAGTAAAATAGGAAATTAAACTTCTTCAGTGATGCACGTCTTTAGCATGAGAATAGTTTTTCCCTACTATTCTTGTGCTGTGGCATGACTCCTGTTACTTCTTGGGAAAACATGCTTTTTCGGGGTTCTGTTGAGGCCTTCACGGCTACCGTATCGGTCCCGGTCCCGGGGCACACCCTCAACAGCAATCCCCTACATTGGCAGTCTATCTTGTTCGGTCGATTTCATATTATTTAGGTATTAACCGATGCCTTGTTTCTAAAACAAAATTTGCATCATATTTCCGAACTTCTTTTTATGGTCTTTGTTCTGGTATATTTTGAAGTATTCGTCTTTCATATATTCTCGATATTCTTGTAGATTGTCGTTGTCTTTGTTGTTAACAACATAATTGACAAAATTTCCGAATAGCCACAAGATGACATTGTTTTTTTTTTTTGGGTGGAAAGGAAATTTCTTCTGGGAAGAGTATATCGTTTAGTGTGATTTCTCTTCCATCGGTCCGTTTGAGAAAAGCGACTTGCAATACAATGTCATTCCAAATATTCTTGTATCCATTACAGCTGAAGCGATGCTTTAAGGAGTCCAAATTGTGACATTTTTGGCACACATTGGTTGCTTGTAGTCCTATTGAATACAGTTTTTGATTGGTACTAATAACGTTGTTGACAACACTGTATCATGACGCTTGCACTTCTGTAGTCAGTGTTTTGTTATTTATATTAGTCCATGTTTTTCCCAGTTTTTGTTGGGATACTTCAGCTCCATTTTATTTTGGTTTTCCAGTGATTGTAACTTCTCTACTATATATTTACTTGTCCTCTTATTTTTGTCTGTTAAAAAGCATGTCGAGTAGCTTAATTCTACATAAAAATCTTTAACATGCTTTAGGTTGTAATTTATGTTGTGAACATCTACTGGCGGCTGCATGCTTCCGGGTTTGAGAAGGTGAAATAGAGCGGCAGTTATGCTGTTCGGCTGTGTCTCTGTAAGTTTTAGCGTTCTTTTAGTGAAGAGGGCAGTGTTTTTCCTCCGAAGGTCTGTCAGCCCTAGGCCTCCGTTTTCGGGTCTCGATGTAGTCGTTCCTACTGCTACTCTAAAAATATGGCCTTTCCATACGTATCGACAGTTTGTGTTCATTATAGATTTCACTATGTCTGGAGGTGTTGGTAAAATCTGAGCGACATATGGAGCTTTCGAAAGAACTGCACAGTTTGTTTAATTCTTTGCTTGATATTTAAGTCTCTCGTTTCATGCAGTATTAAGCTGCCTCTGATTTTTCCTAACACCTGCTTCCAATTAGCAGCCGTTGTTCTTAATGGGCAACTGTAAAAAGTTATGCCCAAAGCAGTGTGACGCTCGACCCTGTTTGCCCACGTTAGCTGCACATTGTCAAGACCCTGTAAATTTAAAAAGGAACTTATCGTTTCATTCATCCTCGCACCACTTGCCCTGCTATTAAGCAATAACTTGTCTGTTAGCCGGGCACAGTCATCATCGCTCCTTACTAGAACTCCCACATCGTCAGCGTATGCATTTGTAACCGTCTTCAGCCCAGCTATTGTTATACCTTCTAAGGTTGTGTTCAAAAGCTGTAAAAGGGGTTCCAGAGGAACCATATAAAACAACATGGACAGGGGACTTTCCTAAGGAACTTCACTAGATATCAGTACTTCATTAGTATATTGTCCATTGATCGAGATTTTGGTTCGTATGCCTCTGACGATGTTCATTAAAACCGCTATGTTGTCATCATTGAAACCTATGTGTTTCAAGGTTCTGAACAGATATCCGTAGTTGACTGTCAAGCCCTTTAGCAAAATCAATGAAGGCAATGCCTCCATTCGCTGATGATGATGAGAAAATAGAAATGATGTCTTGATATTCGCATACAGTCTTAAAAATGGTACGTCTGGGGAGACACGTCTGGTAGCATCCAATGACTTTTTCTAAAATCGGTCCCATTCGTTCTTTAATTACACGTGCAACTACCTTGTAATCTGAGTTCATTAGACTGATCGGCCTCATTTTAGTAATATCTTTCGTGTCCGTTCTCCTTCCCTTTGGAAGTAGTACAGTTACACTTTCCTTGAAAGCAGCAGGAATTTCCTCTTCCCTCAAGACGTCATTATCTACTTCCGTGAATTGGGAACCTATTAGGTGCCAAAAAGTCCTATAAAACTCCA
Organism: Schistocerca americana; assembly: GCF_021461395.2. NCBI lineage: Eukaryota > Metazoa > Arthropoda > Insecta > Orthoptera > Acrididae > Schistocerca > Schistocerca americana. Next base: position 215,266,467 of record NC_060122.1, on the reverse strand, counting down.
CAGGCAGGCCGTCTGGACCTGGAGACTTACGTGAAGGTGAAGATTCGAGTATATCAAAAACCTCATCATTCGTAATTCAGCTACCGGAGGGGGGGGGGGGGACACAGGAGCAAATAAAACCGTGGGAGACGCTGTTGTAAACGACTTGCAAATGTAATGCACGCCTAATTTTGCGGGTGGTCCGGGCCCCACATCAAAAGCGGTCGATTCAATTCCAATATACGCTGTGTGTCTCATGACTGAGACAGGTAGCTGTGTTAACTAACACTTTTGGAGAGGGCACTGAATAAAGCAGGATATGTGTTGAGCGTAATTCTTTTGCTGAAGCAGTACATCACCCCGACTTCGCAGGAACGGAAACACAATGCACTGGGCGATGTTCTGGGCGGTTATTTATTCGTATCTTTATTAAAGTTGTAAGTGGGCTGATTGGGTTTTTCTATTGGTAACGCCACGTAGCGCTCTGTATGAAAATCACTGGCTGTGCTGTGTGCAATCTGTGGTTGGGTGGCATTGTTGTAATATTCGCTATTGTAGTGTTGAGCTGTTGGATGTGAACAGCGCGTAGCGTTGCGCAGTTGGAGGTGAGCCGCCAGCAGTGGTGGATGTGGGGAGTGAGATGGCGGAGTTTTGAGAACGGATGATCTGGACAGAGACAGTAAATTTGTAATATTGGATATCATGGACTGATATAGATATTATGATTTTTGAGCACTATTAAGGTAAATACATTGTTTGTTCTCTATCAGAATCTTTCATTTGCTAACTATGCCTATGAGTAGTTAGTGCCTTCAGTAGTTTGAATCTTTTATTTAGCTGGCAGTACTGGCGCTCGCTGTATTGCAGTAGTTCGAGTAACGAAGATTTTTGTGAGGTAAGTGATTTGTGAAAGGCATAGGTTAATTTAGTCAGGGACATTCTCTTGTAGGGATTATTGAAAGTCAGATTGCGTTGCGCTAAAAAATATTGTGTGTCAGTTTAAGCACAGTCATGTATAATTTTTCAAGGGGACGTTTCATATGTCGACCCTTAGCCTAGGATACCTCACTGGAATCTTCTGATTTTTTCTTGTAGTTTGTGTAATTAGTGTAGCTTTTGTCTATTGCTAGCGCGTAATTGTAGAGAGAATCTCCTTAGTAGTTGTAGTCTTTCATTGTTGTACAGTAAAACAGTTGTGGCATGCATGTAGATTTGCACAAAGTATTTCGCAGCTGCGCTTGCAATTAAGTACGTATTATTTTCAGTGCTATTTTAATGTGTTTTCTTATTTTGCTCTTCAAATTGTGCTTTTCTGTGTTATCGTGTGAAATACGTGATAATTATAGCGTGTGAAAAACGTAACAATAGGCTACAAAGTAAACTGAGAAATAATAGTGACGACGAGCGTAGCTTATCAGCACCACTGTGTAATGAATTAACAGACATTCAAAGTAGTAATTTGGCAATTGTGCATAGGGAAATGGAGCGGGCTGCAAATAATGGTGTAGACAGTGAAACAATTAGTGAACAGGGAAGCATTATCGATCGATCGGTCGGCAACAGCTCGCCTCAGGAATTTGAAATGGCAGGACACAATCTTGCAAATACTGTAGATTCAGGTTTTGCGTCCCCACCGTTTTCTCAAATAAGTCAAGACACATTTTCTGCTTTTCAAAATGCGAATATTGCCGGTTCAAATGCATTGCCGAATAGCACTGAGGAACGTGTTTGAGACATCAGTGCATTGTTATTACAGTTAATGCAACAAATGGGACAAATGCTAGAAAAGTTAGACGCAACACTTGAACAAAATCAGAAACAAATGGGACAAAATCTTCAAAAGTTAGACGCAACGGAACAAAATCTTCACACCACACTTGAACAAACACGTGAAGATTTAACTACTGAGTTACATAAAATCGAATCGAAATGTCAAAAAGTCTGTAATGACGTAAAAACACAAATTTGTGAGCATTTCCAACCTATTTTTTCGTGGCATGAAAATACATTACAGAATCACGAAGCAGCCATAAAAGAACTGCAAACTATTGTTCATGAAAATCATGAGACCTTGCAAGCTGAAATTGACTCAGTTGCATCTACCGATTCGGTTACGCAACTTGCAAAAGCTCAGGAGAACTTAAAGGACACAGTAGGTACGATTTCAACACAAATGGACACTCTAAAACATGGTTCAGAGAAACACACTGAGGAAATAAGTACACTATCGGAGAAAGTAGCCGAACTTTCGGATCAGTTCACTAACTTATCTACAAAGGTAGATGCTGATCTGAATGACACAAGACCTGTAGCCATCACTGACACAGAAGAGTATGAACAAATTAAGAAATTCAAACAAAATCTGAATAAAATTAATACGCAACACAAAAGAGAAATCCGGGAAGAACAAGATCAGTTGGCACAAGTAATACAAAAATTACATATTTCAGAGGACACTCGAGAACCAACATGGAAAGAGGGACTTAGAATACGGAAAAGCCGCAAAATAATAACACAGGGCATTTCGGAAATTATGAAAGAAATTGTCAAGGTGCACCGAATTTTGAGATGGAACCGCCGACACGACGTAACAATGACCGATATGCGACTCGCCGACACGATGATTTTGACTATAAGCTGTTTATTACTACACTTAAATTCAAAACATTTAAGAATTCTGGCAACGACATTCATCCACAAGCGCGGCTTCATCAATTCTCTCATTGTTCTCCTCCCAACTGGTCATTAGAGCAAACATTAGAATTTATGTGTGGCTACTTAGAGAATGAACCAGCTGTAAGAATGCGATCGGTCATTCACGATTGCCACAGTGAAGGAGAATTTTACCGTGCCTTCCTCTCAGCATATTGGTCTCAAGAGACACAAGAACGAGTAAAACATAGCATCATAATGATGAAACATTTCGAACAATCTGAATTTTCCAGTCTTGTGAAATATTTTGAAGACATGTTGCACAAGAATCAGTATCTGTCAAACCCTTACAGCCCCTCAGAACTCACCCGCATTTGCTTAATCAAATTGCCTGAACATTTACGACATATTATTTTGGCAGGACGTTGCAAAGACGACATTGAAGCTTTCCAGGGACTGTTAAAAGAATTGGAAATTGACACTGACAATTGCGGAATGCGTAAACAGGAGCACAACAATTACAGGTCACATCCGTCACAATTCCGCGATGAAAGAAATAATAACTGGACACGACAAGGCTATTCTTACAACGCAAATCGTCACCAAAACAGACACCACCCTTATGACAACCGTTGGCAGAATAATAGTTACAGAGAAAGATCGCACTTCCGTAGTAATAAATATCACAGAGACAATGAGAGAAACAGACAATATGGGAACCAAAATAATTATTATCAAGGGAGACAGAATAACTTCAGACGCAACGGTCCACCGCGCAGTTACGACTCCGGGAGAATTTCTCCACCACATGTCCGACAAACAAGAAACTATGTAAACTACCGACAAAACGACAGACCTGAATTCCATCAGAACTGGTGTGATTCAAACAGGGCAGGGCCCTCTCGGCAAGGTGAATTTGTAGAAGTTAGGTCTCCTAATCCCAATAACGACGCGCGCCAACAAAGAGACAGACAATGACTCGCACCGCAGGCAGCCACGTGCGCCGGCTGGCTCAGCGAAAAATAACATAGACGCTAACCTTGAGAAAAATTTTAGCATTCCTTACCGACATATACAACATGACAATTGCGTTTAAGTTGTAACTCTGCGTACTACGAAGGGTAAAGGTTTGCACCACATTTCACTTGTAAAATCGTTTATTGGAAGATAACCTGCTTTTTAACTTTGTCTTTGCCATAAAACTTTTCACTTCACAGTACTAGTATGCGTTGTCAGACTTTGAAACTGTTATCATGCAACAATGGTTTGAAGTTAACTATCCAGTCTAGAACCAAGGGAACATATTTAGACAGTAATTACCACTGCATTGTTATAGTGAAAAGGCGCCACAGTGTTATTGTGTGTGTACATTCTTGCTTGTTAATTGCACGATTACATAACTACTATAAGGCTTACATCCTTAGAACATCTACTGCTAATGAGATTTTAATGCAACATTTTGGTTTAGTTGAAAAGGCATTCTTTATTTGAAGTACTTTCTGTGAGATTAAAGATGACTTAGTATTTGGTTTCTTTGACAGCTACACGATTATAATACGACGCTACTAATGTGTGACACAATTTACATTGTTGCTTTTGCGGTGTATCTGCTTTATATCTGCACAGTTTTTCTGAATTCTTCTGAAAAGGAAAACATGTTTTAGTAGTAATTTTTGTGGTATAGCTACAATGAGACAGCCTTTTCTGTAGCACAGCAATACGTTACAGTATAGTACTTTCTTGATCATGGTAATGTATGTAATAACTACAATATCTATACACATAGCATTTCACTTTTGTTTATCATGAGGTAAGTACATTGACTTCTGCAGAACTTAGCATTCGGAGGACGATACCTATGACACTTCCACAGAATTATCTTGCAGCAAGACGCACATTTAGCGCTACAGTACACGTATTTGAGTGATTAATTTTGTACTTAAAACATTTATTTTTAAAGATTTTTGAATAACAAAGAATGTTTTCCATGATACATTTCATTCCATTGCTGTAATCTGTAACACCTGAGGGTATAATTACATTAATCCTCAGGGGGTACACGCTTACTGTGTGTACCATGTGTTTGGCAAGCACAAGGAGCCCTAGCTAATATGGTATTTGCTTATACAACTTTACACATCGGTACTATGTTTCTCTAACACACAATTACACAGCTATCTGATCATTTAACTGAGAGAGACAAACATTTTTTTTTTTACTACATCAGTGACACATGTTTACGCAAGTACACAATTGGATAACTTCACACTTGTGAAATTGTATTTTGTCTGCACTTTGTGAACTGTTCATATATTTTTTCAGAACCATTGTGATACTAAGAGAGCTTTGAATGATGTATTTGGTATGGGATCGTGATTTTTAAAGTACGTTTGAGGTAGATGACACTATTGAAATGAGCAGAGAATGTTTTTTAGGTTTTGACATTATTGCAGAAATTTGAGATTTGGCTGAGTTTTTATGATATTATTACGACGACGATGTGTATTATGCTGTTGAGGTATGTTTATGATCAATGAGACGATGCTATATGAGGTATCTGATTATGCTATGTATTTATTATGATGAAATATTTAAGATGTGTTGATGAATATGTATCTGTGTAATAAGGTAAGGAATAAGGAGTAGTGGTTAGGGACTATGACTTGTGAAAAAGGATGATGGAAACCAAGAATCGTACTTTAAACAGTTATGAAATGTGTGTAAATGCGTGAATGTATCACAATGCCGACAACATTTTTTGGGCACTATTATATTTAAAGGATTTTGTTTCTACACATTTGTAATGCAAATTCTCGACCTGTGAAATTTTATATGAGACTGTCACTGTAGTGCAAACTGGTGTAAATGATTCGGTAAGAAAGTTAAGTGACCACCTTCACGTAACGCGTCGTGGGCACCCAGCTGCGGGACAGTCGCCTGGAAAAAAGCCATTAGTGTGTGCCTTTCAGAGGCACAGGTGGAGAAAAAAGGAGGCCATTATACTCGCTATTGACATTTCTTTGTAGAAAGCATCGCGAATACGACCGCTCAAACTTCAAAGCATATGATTACACTGTGGAGCTCGTAATTTATGATATTTACTAAAATGCTTAATGAAATGATGAGAAACATTTTATAACTATTGTCTTTGTAGTTGAGAGATTGCTAATTTTGTTTAATATATAGTATCTAGCTCCACTGCAGCATTGGTTAAAATAAAATTTTATAGATGTACTAATATATATATTTTATGGCTACAGATCCAGTAAATAATAATTTTATGATCTACTTCCAAAAAAACGAGGGAGCACGAAAAGACATTCCCTTCACAGGAATTGCATAGATAACTTTTGTCAATGACTTGGTAACTTTTTTGGTACAGTAAGTGAAGGTGATACATCACTCTAGTGTTAAGATGTGATATAGGTATTAGACATGGCCATTTTTACTGTAATATTTTTTCTGTTTGAGCTTTGTCATGTTTAGGTGTAAGTTGTTGCATTTGCTGCTGCTGATTGCCATGCATAGTGCTACTGAATTTCACTTTGTATTACTCTGTTAAGCCAGTTTTACTACTTATTTATTTTTCTTGTTTGCTGCACATTGCCTTATATTAGTTGTAATATTGCATTTGCTTTGCTAATTTATGCTGCTTGCTTTGCCAATTTCCATTTTTTTGTCATTGCTGTTTGTGTTAATTGTTTTGTGCTGCTGCATTGCCTCGTACCTTAGTTTAGCATTTGAGCTCAGTAGATTTAAGTTAGCTGAAGATGGGGTAGGCTATATAAGAGAACGAGTTGTGATGAATTGGAAGAAATGCATTGAGAAGCTCTAAGAAAATGGTTTGGCAAAAAAGTAGCGTACAGTGGAGAAAAACTATTTTTGAAAGAGGATGTGAACAGAATACAGAAAGCATGCTTGGATAGGATTTTTTTGGTGGAAACAAATGTTGAAATAAGACGAAAGATCTATGGAATGAAGTTTTGGGTTGGACTGCAGTACCATATGTTACACTGAAAACAAACCCTGTCCTTTCCTCCTGTGTTATTCTACTATGTGTTTGTGTACTCTTGCGTATTTGTGTTTTTCCTGTCTTTATGTGTTTAGCTAAAACGATTTATGTTGTAGAATTTTTCTAGTACTAAGCTACATTCACTATGATGAGGAATACTGTTATCCTCAAATATAATTTGCATTTATAATATGTTATTTTCTTTGTAAAGATGTTTAGACATAATTTATTCTGTTCTGTTTCAATGCTCATGTGTGAAATTAATGTTTCGAAAACTATTCTCATTATTTTATATATTTACTTACGTCATTATTCCTGTAACACTGATGTATATGTTTATTTCTATTCTTTTGTAAAGCTTGTATTACTACAAATGTTATCTGTATTGTTATGTTCTTTAATGATGTAGTTTGTACCTTTGTTATCGTATTCTCATGTCGTAAATTTATAATTCTATAGACACCAGCTATTCAAATTAAGTTTCATTTCACTGCACACGTTTCTGTTGGTCATAGTATATGGACAATATGTGAGAAGTAGGGACTGTTAGTGCTTGCACGTGTGTTAAAATTCAGCAAGGGACTGGTTAACAGCATTGCTGGTTCTAAGGTCAACTCCAAAAACTTTGTGAGTGCACAAGTGGTGGTTTATGGACTTGCTATATTGTCCGCAAGACTCTTCGATGGTGATTGTGCACCTGCACAGTCGCAACAGATGGCTGCTGGCCGTCTCTACAAGGACTACAGTCGGTCTGCATCTTTGATGGCCCACCAATACCCTTATTTCTACAAGGACTGCAGTGGGTCTGCACCTCTGGTGGCCCACCAATACCATACTCTCTACCAGGACTACAGTGGGTATGCTCTGTGATGACCTACCTACCAGTATTCTCTATAGGCCCCTTGGCTCAGCAGCTGTTGTGGCTGAGCACCCGAAGGATAGTTTCGAAAATATTTCGAGTAGATTTCCCCTCCATGTTATAGTTGTGGGTGGAGATTTTAATTTGCCGGATATAGACTGGGAGACTCAAACGTTCATAAAGGGTGGCAGGGACAAAGAATCCAGTGAAATTTTTTTAGGTGCTTTATCTGAAAACTACCTTGAGCAGTTAAACAGAGAACCGACTCGTGGCGATAACATATTAGGCCTTCTGGTGACAAACAGACCCGAACTATTTGAAACAGTTAACGCAGAACAGGGAATCAGCGATCATAAAGCGGTTACTGCATCGATGATTTCTGCCGTAAATACGAATATTAAAAAAGGTAGGAAGATCTTTCTGTTTAGCAAAAGTGACAAAAAGCAGATTACAGAGTACCTGACGGCTCAGCACAAATGTTTTGTTTCAAGTACAGATAATGTTGAGGATCAGTGGACAAAGTTCAAAACCATCGTACAATATGCGTTAAATGAGTATGTGCCAAGCAAGACCGTAAGAGATGGAAAACAGCCACCGTGGTACAACATCCGAGTTAGAAAACAGCTGTGGAAGCAAAGGGAACTTCACAGCAAACATAAACATAGCCAAAGCCTTGCAGACAAACAAAAATTACGCGAAGCGAAATGTAGTGTGAGGAGGACTATGCGAGAGGCGTTCAATGAATTCGAAAGTAAAGTTCTATGTACTGACTTGGCAGAAAATCCTAAGAAATTTTGGTCTTTTGTCAAAGCGGTAGGTGGATCAAAACAAAATGTCCAGACACTCTGTGACCAAAATGGTACTGAAACAGAGGATGACAGACTAAAGGCCGAAATACTAAATGTCTTTTTCCAAAGCTGTTTCACAGAGGAAGACTGCACTGTAGTTCCTTCTCTAGATTGTCGCACAGATGACAAAATGGCCGATATCGAAACAGATGACAGAGGGATAGAGAAACAATCTAAATCGCTCAAAAGAGGAAAGGCCGCTGGATCTGATGGGATACCAGTTCGATTTTACACAGAGTACGCGAAGGAACCTGCCCCCCCTTCTTGCGGCGGTGTACCGTAGGTCTCTAGAAGAGCGTAGTGTTCCAAAGGATTGGAAAAGGGCTCAGTTCATCCCCGTTTTCAAGAAAGGGACGTCGAACAGATGTACAGAACTATAGACCTATATCTCTAACGTCGATCAGTTGTAGAATTTTGGAACACGTATTATGTTGGAGTATAATGACTTTTCTCGAGACTAGAAATCTACTCTGTAGGAATCAGCATGGGTTTCAAAAAAGAATGTCGTGTGAAACCCAGCTCGAGCTATTCGTCCACGAGATTCAGAGGACCATAGACACGGGTTCACAGGTAGATGTCGTGTATCTTGACTTCCACAAGGCGTTCGATACAGTTCCCCACAGTCGTTTAATGAACAAAGTAAGAGCATATGGACTATCAGACCAGTGATTGGATTGCAGAGTTCCTAGATAACAGAACGCAGCATGTCATTGTCAATGGAGAGAAGTCTTCCGAAGTAAGAGTGATTTCAAGTGTGCCGCAGGGGAGTGTCATAGGACCGTTGCTATTCACAACATACATAAATGACCTTGTGGATGACATCGGAAGTTCACTGAGGCTTTTTGACATGATTCTGTGGTGTATCGAGAGGTTGTAACAATGGAAAATATCACTGAAATGCAAGTGGATCTGCAGCGAATTGACGCATGGTGCAGGGAATGGCAATTCAGTCTCAATGTAGACAAGTGTAATGTGCTGCGAATACATAGAAAAATAGATCCCTTATCATTTAGCTACAAAATAGCAGGTCAGCAACTGGAAGCAGTTAATTCCCTAAATTATCTGGGAGTACGCATTAGGAGTGATTTAAAATGGAATGATCGTATAAAGATGATCGTTGGCAAAGCAGATGCCAGACTGAGATTCATTGAAAGAATCCTAAGGAAATGCAATCCGAAAACAAAGGAAGTAGGTTACAGTGCGCTTGTTCGCCCACTGCTTGAATACTGATCAGCAGTCTGGGATCCTTACCAGATGGGGTTGATAGAAGAGATAGAGAAGATCCAACAGAGAGCAGCGCGCTGCGTTACAGGATCATTTAGTAAACGCGTAAGCGTTACGGAGATGATAGATAAACTCCAGTGGAAGACTCTGCAGGAGAGATGCTCAGTAGCTCGGTACGGGCTTTTGTTAAAGTTTCGAGAACATACCTTCACCGAAGAGTCAAGCAGTATGTTGCTCCCTCCTACGTATATCTCGCGAAGAGGCCATGAGGATAAAATCAGAGAGATTAGAGCCCACACAGAAGCATACCGACAATCCTTCTTTCCACGAACAATACGAGACTGGAATAGAAGGGAGGACCGATAGAGGTACTCAGGGTATCCTCCGCCACACACCGTCAGGTGGCTTGCGGAGTATGGATGTAGATGTAGATGTAGATTCTTCAAAACATCGACTGACTCTGCTGTGGGTTTGCTCTGTTGTGGCCCATCAGCTGTCTGCATGTCAAGAGTCAGCATTGTCTTTCCATTGGAAGGACAACACTACTTTTTCAAGACTGCATGGAAATCCACTACCTCCGTGTGCATTTTCTTTTACTGCTCAAACTTTGAGAAAGACACTGCAATTTTACTGTGATGAACGATCAGGACTGTCTTTATGGACTGTGAGAAAATTTTAGCTTTTGACCAACATTGTATCGATAAGTGTGTGCATTTGATTTCTGTGTTTGTGTAATTATGAAAAATTGTTTTAAATCTGTATTAGCCACAGCGCAAAACAATTTGTAAAATGTTTTATGGGGAGCATGGGGGCTATGTAAGTAGGCTGTTTAGGTTTTTATATTGATAACGCCACGTAGCGCTCTGTATGAAAATCACTGGCTGTGCTGTGTGCAGTCTGTGGTTGCGTGGCATTGTTGTAATATTCGTTATTGTAGTGTTGGGCTGTTGGATGTGAACAGCACGTAGCGTTGCGCAGTTGGAGGTGAGCCACCAGCAGTGGTGGATGTGGGGAGTGGGATGGCGGAGTTTTGAGAACGGATGATCTGGAAAGAGACAGTAAATTTGTAATATTGGATATCATTGACTGATATAGATATTATGATTTTTGAACACTATTAAGGTAAATACATTGTTTGTTCTCTATCAAAATCTTTCATTTGCTAACTATGCCTATGAGTAGTTAGTGCCTTCAGTAGTTTAAATCTTTTATTTAGCTGGCAGTATTGGCACTCGCTGTATTGCAGTAGTTCGAGTAACGAAGATTTTTGTGAGGTAAGTGATTTGTGAAAGGTATAGGTTAATTTAGTCAGGGCCATTCTCTTGTAGGGATTATTGAAAGTCAGATTGCGTTGCGCTAAAAAATATTGTGTGTCAGTTTAAGCACAGTCATGTATAATTTTTCCAAGGGGACGTTTCAAAGTATCGAGGATTTAGGAAGCTATGTCTCTCGTGGATGAATTACATTTTTCAGGCTTCCAATAAAACCCAGTTTGGCATTTTCTTTCTCTGCAATTAATTTTCAGTGAATCAATTTACCTTCCTGCAGAAGCATTTACAGTTGAAACCGTTTCCCGGAAGACAGTGTAGATCGAAAAATAATGTGTCCTTCTGCTTACTTATAAGCTATACTTTGTGACTCAACTTTCCCACCGAGAAATATGGGGCAGTGGCTAGTACATTTAACTCGCATTGGGAAGAACGAAGCCACAAACCCTTATCCTCTCATTCAACTTCAGGTTTTACGTGATTTCCTTAAATCACTTCAATCAGATACCGGGATGTTTCCATTGAGAAGGCCGTGTCGGATTTCCCTCGCTATCCTCTCGTAATTCGAGTTTGTGCCCCGACTCTAACGATTTACTTCAACTTTACCTGTGAAACCTCCCCTTAGAAAATTTTTATAAATGACTGTACTGGTTAACGTCTTACGTTATTTGATTTCCAAACAGCTGAACAAAACTGAACGTACTCAGACATTTATCTCTTTACTTATTCTGATCATCATTACACTGGCACACAATATTTTTTTTTAGCGCAACGCAATCTGACTTTCAATAATCCCTACAAAGGAATGGCCCTGACTGACAATAACCTATACCTTTCATGAATCACTTACCTCACAAAAATCTTCGTTACTCAGACTACTGCAATACAGCGTGCGCCAATACTGCCAGCTGAATAAAAGGTTCTAACTACTGATGGCGCTAACTGCTGATAGGCATAGTTAGCAAATGAAAGATTTTGACAGAGAACAAAGAATGTATTTACCTTAATAGTGTAACTCTTCAGGCTTTCCCGACGATCTAATGACATCTTGGGTTGTCGGGTGTTCTGCCGGATATCAGCGTCGTACTTGCACGATATTTCGCTCACGTAGCTCGTAACCTTCATCAGGTGCGACCAGAGGCTGCTCCTCGAGTGGACCTGGTCCAGTATTTATGCCTATGGCCTTCCCCCTCCACCAACGGCTGCAGGCGCTTCCTCTGTGGTCCGCGCCCATTCCCTGCGACCTGCTGGAGCGTTGCTGCTCCGTTTTCCGTCCGCTGCGGTTCTAGGTATTCCCTCTGCGGTCCGCGCCCACCACACCCGCTCCTGGGGGTTTTATCTACGGTCTGGGGTACCAAGCGTTCCCCCTGCGGTCCGCGCCCGCTCACCACGACCTGTTGGAGCGTTGCCGCCCCGTTTTTCGTCCGCTGTGGCTCTGGATGTTCCCTCTGCGGTCCGCGCCCACCAGTCCCACTTCTGGGTGTTCCATCTTCGGTCTGGTGCGCCTGGCAGTCCGTCAGGTGCTCGTTTTCAATCTCCATGTCTCTGGTTCTTCTGTTTGTGCAGTGTTGCAGCTGGCCCCGTTGCTCCTTTAACAATTCCAGAGCCGGATCCCAGGCTCTGCTTAGCTGGTACCCTGTGTCACGGTTCATAAGATCGTCAGCCATTTTAATTTCTATCGATTCTCTTATAACACTGTCCCAAAATCTGGGTGTTTGTGCTAAAATCCTGGTATCCTCATACTTCATGGCATGATCTAGTTCTAGACAGTGTTCAGCAATGGCTGACTTAGTCACCTGTCTTAATCTAGTGTTCCTCTGATGTTCTTTGCACCTGATCTCCACAGTTCTTGTCGTCTGGACAATGTAGGACCTGCCACATTGACAAGGTATATTGTAAATCCTTGGTTTTCGTAACCCCAGGTCGTCTTTGACACTCCCAAGCAGTCCCCCAATCTTGTTGGATGGACAGAAGACACACTTGATATTGTGTTTACGGAGGATCCTACTGACTCTGGCAGAAATAGAGCCAGCACAGGGCAGATATGCCACCTTCTTTGTTTCATCTTGGTCTTCTTCAGGAACCTGTGGTATAGTGGCTGGTTGGAGTGCCCTTTCAATTTGTCTGTCCGTGTATCCATTCTTGGAGAAAACTGTTTTGAGACGTTCTATCTCTATAGGTAGATTCTCTTGGTCTGACAGGGCACGTGCTCTGTGGACCAAATTCGTCAGAACCCCATTCTTCTGTGCAGGGTGGTGACAGCTGCTAGCCTGCAGATATAAATCAGTGTGTGTTGGTTTTCGGTACACACTGTGGCCAATTGATCCGTCTGCTTTCCTCTGGACTAGTACATCCAGAAATGGCAGCTGGCCATTCTTCTCCAGTTCCATGGTGAACTTGATATTAGGGTGGCATGAGTTAAGATGTTCAAGAAACTCATTGAGCCTGTCCATCCCATGTGGCCAGATCACGAAGGTGTCATCCACATACCTAAAGAAGCATGTGGGCTTAAATGTGGCTGTCTCCAATGCCCTCTCCTCAAAACTCTCCATAAACATGTTGGCAACCACAGGGGACAGTGGGCTGCCCATAGCTACACCTTCAGTTTGCTCGTAATATTGGTTTCTGTGCAGGAAATACGTGGATGTCAGTGTATGACTGAACAGGTCCAACAGAGCACCGTCAAATTTCTCTGCAATCAGTTCTAGTGAGTCCTTCAGTGGGACCCTGGTGAACAGCGATACCACATCAAAACTAACCATGATGTCCGAATCTGTGCTGTGCAGTTGCTTGAGGCGTTGCAGGAAATCTTCTGAGTTGCGGATGTGGTGAATACATTTGCCCACATATGGAGACAGGAGACCTTTCAAGTAATTGGCTGTTGTGTACGTAGGTGCCCCAATATTAGTGCAAGTACGACGCTGATATCCGGCAGAACACCCGACAACCCAAGATGTTACCTTAATAGTGTTCAAAAGTCATAATATATATAACAGTTCATGACACCCAGTCTTACAAATTTACTCTTTCTGATGGACACACATCCAGATCATCCGCTCTCAAAACTCCCCCATCTCTCTCCTCACATCCACCACTGCTGGCGGCTCACCTCCAACTGCGCAACGCTACGCGCTGTTCACATCCGACTGCCCAACGCTACAATAGCAAATATTCCAACAATGCAAACTAACCACAGACTTCACACACCACAGTCAGTGATTTCATATAAAGCGCTACGTGGCGTTACCAACATAAAACCCTGAACAGCCAACTTACACCTGCCCTAAACGTCTATTCTGAGCGATCCTTCAATGACTTTGCTACAACGTCTTGCCTTGACCTACGATAGCATCATACGCGAACACGTTCCGCTTTGATCCAAAACATACGAGGGACGTTCAGTAAGTGAAGCTGTACATGTTTTCTGAAAGCAGGTTGATTTTATTCGGGATTCCAGTACACCATGTTATACCTCACCCTATGGGCTAAAAATCCCTATTTTTCAACGTTAATTTCCATACAATGCGACTGCCTTACACCACCGTATTTGGAGGGCCTGTATGCCTCGCATTCCACGAGTCTACTGGTCGACGTCCGGGACAACGTCCAGCCACACCAGTAACCTCCCATCACCCACGCACTGCTGTCCGCGGAGTGCATCTTTCATTGGACGAAATAGCCGGAAGTTGGAAGGTGCAACATTCACGCTGTATACAGTAGATGAGAAAGAACAGTCCAGTGCAGCGTTGTAGGCTCCTCTACGGCGCGCAGACCTGTGTGAGGCCTTGCGTTGTCATGGAGAAGCAGATGTTCGTTTGGATATTGCGACGACGAACTCGCCGAAGTCCAGCACTGTGGTGGCGATGCCGACGACGCCTAGCCCAAAGACTCACCGTGCTTTTGTTCACTACCATGTCTCCGCAGAGATTCTGCAAGCGCGAATATCTGCGATGTTCTCGCTCTCTCCAAAATAAACTCAGTGATAGCTCTCCGCCTGAAACCCACCTCCGTTACAAATGCCATTTTGAAGGCTACATATAGAGTCGCCAACCACCGGAATTCCATGAATCTATAGGGCTGATGTGGGAATATTTCACTACGTCCCACAGCTAATTCGGCATTTTTTCAACCGTAACTGGAGGAGAGAAAAAACTTTTTGCGTTACTGACTGAACACCCCAGCAATTTCGTGAGCAGCAACGGTCGTATCTCGCGGTTTTTCACTGTTATGTAAGCCGTGCTTTTCGTCTGCTCAGACGCTCTTAATTTACCACAAAGGTAGTCCGATTTTACGTAAAGCCATATTTTGTTCATTAGGCTACCGCCTGCAAGTGTATTAAACGCTTCCTGATTGTTAAATCCTGCCTAGTCGTCGAATATGTGGTGTCTAGGAAACCTGCTTTCTCGGATCACTAGACAACAATTCAAAGAAATCGTAATAATGAGTTTTATTACGAAAAAGTAAATGACAGTACTTAACTCTGAGAATTAAAGAGATGTGTCGCAAGCAAAGAGAGACAGGCACAATAAACAAGTTTCTTCAGTATATACAATTCCTAATACAAGCGCAGTAATACAGTTGACGCTTCTATTCAGGTCGCTTGTGTTGCAGATTCTCTTCGTCTGAGCAGCGACCAGTTGGGCGCTGAGCTTATGTCCTCTTCACATAGAGGACGCTTCTGTCGCGTTGTCGTCCTGAAGATGTGTTAATATTTGACGTTAAAGTAACTTATTAGTGGATTTTTATTGATCTCAATCTTTCTTCCTGTGTTATTGACTCGAGTGTTCTATTATTTGTGAGTTTGCTTTCGTCGTTCGTCTAAGCCTCGCGCCTCAGTAGTGTGTTTACATTTTGCGGCGTGCACTGCAGCTGTAGCGGTTATAAGCTAAGTACTGACAAACTTATTTTTGCTCTGTAATACAGTTATTAAATTTTACTAGATTTCAGTGGTATTGCGTGCCGTTTGTGGCGAAATAACGACCTAATAAACTTTTGTAATAGTTCGATCGCTGTGTTTTTTAGAGTTTTCAGTGTGTTGAAGTCGTTTAGTAAATTTCGTGCTTTAGTTTTCAACTGACGTTTATTATTCTTTCTATTTAAATATTTCAGTAAAAATTTCATTCAGTGTTTTAACTTCGCTTACTGTTACAGTGGTCGTTTTAATTTTTTGGTTTTAGTTTGTAATTTTGTGAAGTTTTGCTGGTATTGGTATTGGCTGTGTTGTAGTAGTATTAATACAAGTAGCTGCTTTCTTAGTAGGCAGAGAATTTCGAGACCATTATTGTTAGTTCTTAAATAGTTCTACTGGTGTAACTGAACTTTGGTAACGTAGACGTATAGTTTTTTTTCAGTAACTGTAAAATTTTTCCATGAGTGAAAAGTGTGGGCTCTGTCGTAGGTTGGTGAGTAGTGGATTACGGTGTGAGATTTGTTCAAAGTATTTTCATTGGGGAGAATGCAGTTGGGTAACCAGTGGTCATTTTAGGGAGATCCTCTCCTGGGAATATAGAATCTGTAGTAGAAGCAAGTTAATAGAGGAGCAGGAGCGTAAGATCTGTGCCCTTCAGGTGCAGTTACAATGAGCAATGGAGGAACTAGATAGGTTGAGGAGGGTGAAGGGTGGTGGGGAATGGGAACTGACAGTTGGCAAAAAGGTAGCTAGGAAGAGGAGGTATTCAGACAGTTTTACTTTGCATACATGCAATAGATACAACCAACTGTCAGAGTTGAGTGGAGAGGAGCCTCGTGTAGCTGTGGATGTAGGGAACTTGCAGCAGTCCTCAGCAATTAGGAGGCCAAGGTTATTTACAAAGTCTAGCAGAAAGAAGGTTCTGCTGCTAGGTCGTTCCCACGGTAGAGGTGTGGGCCAGCAGTTGCAGGAAGTGTTGGGGAGTGAGTACCAGGTCACCAGCATTGTGAAGCCGAGTGCAGGGTTGGCTCAGGTGACTGAAAACATAGGGAAGTTATGTAAGAATTTTACGAAGGAGGATCAGGTAGTGATAGTGGGTGGAGTAGGGAACAGTCTCGATAGGGAAGTGGTGACTTGGTTAAGATAGCAACTCAAACTGGTGGCACAAATGTGCATTTCGTGCAACTGTTTAAGCGTCATGATCGGCCTCACCTTAATGTGGCCGTTAGGCGCGTTAATGTGGGGCTGGGGAGGGCACTGATGGCGGAGGGCATGGATCACATCTCAGTGGTACCAGTTGGGTCTATCGGTAGATGGGGTTTCACTAGGCATGGCCTGCACCTCAATAAGTATGGGAAGGGGAGGCTGGCTAAGCTTATAGGTGACAGTGTAGTGGGTGGTGGTGGTGGTGGTTGTGGTGGTGGTGGTGGTTGTGGTGTCACTCATGGAAAAATTCCTGTTGTAGTTGGTGTTAGAGCTGCATCTTTTTTAGATTGAAGTCAGCTGATAGGTATACCTGCTTAAAGGAAGTCCCTCTAACGAAGGGCACACCTTCAGAAAATGTAATGTTTCCAAGTAGAGAAGGAATTAGCATATTTCATCAAAATATAAGAGGTATTAGAGATAAAGTTAGTGAACTGCTTATAGAGTTAACTCTGAAATTATTGGTACATCAGAGCACCACTTAAATAATTTGATAATTCAGAGGTTTCCTTTACCAGGCTACAGATTAGCTGGCTGTTTCTCAAGGAGTTCCTTGCGGGGTGGGGGAGTGGCTCTGTACTTAAGAAACAGTAATTCATTTGAGTCCATAGACGTATCACGACACTGCACTGAACAGATATTTGAAAGTTTTGCAGCATTAGTTGAATTTAGTGAAACTAAACTTCTAATTGTTGTTGTTTATAGGTCCCCTAATTCCGACTTCAAGGCATTTTTGCTTAAGCTAGAGAGGGTTCTTGATTCACTTTATAGGAAGTACCAGAAAGTAGTTATATGTGGTGACTTCAATATTAATTTTGTATATGATTGTGCAAGAAAAAGGATCTTGGTAGATCTCCTAAATTCATATGATCTGATGCAAATTGTGATTTTTCCAACTAGGGTTCAGGGGAACAGTAGCACAGTCATAGACAATATTTTTATTCATTCTTGATTACTAGATGGGCATTCTGTTAGTAAAAGGGTGAATGGCCTTTCAGAACATGATGCACAAATTTTAACACTAAAAGGCTTTTGTACTCAAACCAATGCCATATTTAATTACAAACTATGTAGGAAAGTTAATCCAACAACAATAGAGAGTTCTTAAAACTTGTCAAGAACAAGAGTGGCAAGATGTTTATAGTGATAGATGATAAATACAATGCTTTCCATAACACATTTCTCATGCTCTTTGAGAGTTGCTTTCCATTACAACATTCTAAACGGGGTACTAGCAGTAATAGACAGCCAGGGTGGCTGACTAGAGGGATTAGGATATCATGTAGAACAAAGCGAGAATTATATCAAAATGTTAGAAGTAGTCACAATCAAGCTACAGTAGCCCATTACAAACAGTATTGTAAAGGGCTCAAAAATGTTATTAGCACGGCAAAGAGTATGTGGTATGCAAATAGAATAACTAATTCACAGGATAAAATTAAAGCCATATGGTCAGTTGTGAAGGAAGTGTCTGGTCAGTAGCACAAGGTCGATGATATAAAGTCAGTTCGCAGCAATAATATTTCTGTTACTAATAAATCAGATATATGTACAGTATTTTATAATCATTTCCTGAGCACTGCCAGTGAATTAAATAAAAATTTAGTTCCTACAGGAAATCATATAAATTTCTTAGCAAATGCCTTTCCGAGATTGATGTCTGAAATACTCCTCTGTGATACAGACAAGAGGGAGATTGAGTCAATAATTAAATCACTGAAGAGTAAGGACTCTCATGGTTATGATGGAGTGTCTAGCAGAATATTAAAGTGCTGTGCTGCACATGTTAGCCCTGTATTTAGCCATATTTGTAATTTTTCCTTTAGGAATGGTCAGTTTCCTGAGCGATTAAAGTACTCAGTAGTAAAGCCGCTTTATAAAAAGGGAGAAAGGGATAATGTAGACAATTTTAGACCTATTTCTGTGCCATCAGTGTTTGCAAAAGTTATCGAAAAGGCTGTGTATGTAAGGTTAATTGATCATTTTATATCACACGATTTGCTATCAAATGTACAGTTCGGCTTTAGAAGTCGTTTAACAACTGAGAATGCTATGTTCTCTTTTCTCTGTTAGGTACTGGATGGGCTAAACAAAAAGTTCGAACGCTTGGTGTATTTTTTTGATTTAACTAATGCATTTGACTGTGTTGATCACAAAATATTGCTCCAGAAGTTGGGCCATTACGGAATAAGAGGAGTAGCTCACAATTGGTTCACTTCTTACTTTAGCAACAGGTTGCAAAAGGTCATTATTCACAATGTTGATAACGGCTGTGATGTGTGATCTGAGTGGGGTACTGTCAAGTGGGGGGTGCCCCAGGGATCAATGGCAGGGCCACTCCCGTTCCTTATTTATATAAATGATATGCCCTCTAGTATTATGGGTAACTATGAAATATTTCTGTTTGCTGATGACACTAACTTGGTAGTAAAGGATGTTGTGTGCAACTCTGACTCGGTTTCAAATAGTGCAGTACATGATCTCAGTTCATGGCTTGTAGAAAATCAACTAACGTTAAATCACAGAAGACTCAGTTTTTACTGTTTCTAACACACAATTCAACAAAACCTGACGTTTTAATTTCACAGAACGGTCATATGCTTAATGAAACTGAACAGTTCAAATTTCTAGGTGTTCAGATAGGTAGTAAGCTGACGTGGAAAGCTCACGTTCAGGATCTTGTTCAAAGACCTAATACTGCCATTTTTACTGTTCGAACGCTATCAAAAGTGAGTGGTACTTCGACACATAAATTAGTCTACTTTGCTTATTTTCATTCACATGTGTGGTATTAATTTTTGGGGTAACTATTCCCATTCTAGAAGGATATTTTTGGCTCAGAAACGGGGGGTTCGGGCAATAAGCGGTGTGAACCTCTTGTTGACCTCTTTTCACGAGTCTGGGTATTTTGACATTGGCCTCTCAATATGTATATTCCTTATTGTCGTTTCTTGTTACCAATATTAGTTTATTCCCAAGAATAAACAGCTTTCACTCGGTTAATACTCGGCAGAAATCAAACCTCCATTTGGATCGGACTTCCTTAACTCTTGTGCAAAAAGGTGTGCAGTATACTGCTGCATCTATTTTCATTAATCTGCCACTCGAATTCAAAAATCTTAGCAACAATCCACGCCCTTTCAAATCGAAACTGAAGAGTTTCCTCATTGGTCACTCCTTCTATTCCGTCAAGGATTTCCTTGAAAAATTAAGCTGATTCTTAATGTATTGCTGATAGCGTTTACTTAAACTTATGGACTGACTATTTTCAGGTTCATGAATATTTATTTTTATCTGTTTATTACTTTTATGTTGTAAGTTCATGTACTGACACGCTCCATGACCTTGGATATTTGCCCCTCAATTTGGTACTACGGAATTTGACGTGTAAACTAAAAAAATAATAATAAATGGGTCGGTCAGTGTGCAATGGGCTGACGACTTGTCACAGCCCCCTATGCTCTGTCCTCTACTGCCGTGCCGGCGCTTGACTTTACGCCATAACACTGACAACCAAGGAATACATCAGCTAGTCGACCACTACGACCTGCCTTATCAATTCATAAAAGACCAGACATTCACAGGATTACTGTTTATTCCGTATATTTCCAGTTGATAATTCACGAGCAGAAAATCTGTTCCATTTTACACAAATGATTGACGTTAGGAATGTATGACTACAATTTAGCGCATATGTGTGATGACCATTCATCAGAACGGTAAAAGTTACATGAATTTACATGACAACTTTAAAATTTTCAGGAACAGTGCTAATGTGGGAAGACATGGTTTTGTTCCATTAGTCGAGAATAAAGGTCATAATAATCTTTCTCTTGTCTCAAGGAATAAAACAATACCATTTGACGGCAGCACTGTTGCTGAAAATTTGAATGTTGTCATTTGAGTTCATGTAACTTTTACCATTCTGATGAAGATCGTCTTAGAGCTATCGATATCTGGTTAATGTAATTTTTTTAAAATAAGTTGTGTGTAACCGTTTGACTGTTACACTTTATATAATTGCCATTAATATTTCATCAACCTGCTCTTTCATACTAGTCAACGGAGGCAAGGATTTCACTGGTTATTCAACTAAGAAGTAAATCGATGCTTTTCTCGTCTATCACATTATCTTTCATTACCCATTTTGGACACTATTCTTCATTTGTTTCTATTTCACAACAATCTTTTCGTTGCTACGTACCTGACACACCATCGTCGTCATCATACAGTATATTCAAACAATGCATTCCTCTGCAGTCATCTTGCCAACCAGTTTTCTCTATTGATATGTCAGATATTTTTATAGGAGCGTTTATTAATAATCACAATAGAAATATCTGATGATTACCGGTACCGATTTAGTAGCAAACCATCTTCCGATAACACCTTCCATTACGACAGTAATGTGACAAGTCAAGGAGCTTTTGGTATGGAATTCAGTAGCATAACATACGACGTGCTTATTGCAGCCGTTGAGGATGAAATGATGTGGAGATTATTTGCTAAAAGTATGAAATCGATAAAATAAAATATCTGTATTGTGAGATCGAGAGTTCATTTATAGACGTTTAAAATAAGGAGTGATCGCGGGTTCTCCATGCAACTACATAAATTTGTAATGCATCCTCCGCTGTATTCCTTACCAGATATCCCATTAAATTCGATTTTTCTGTTAAAAGTTTTTTTTACTACTTTCACCATAAACTATATCGAAAATTCATAAAAGAACTTTTTCCCCATTCTTACGCTTCTGTTTGTCTTGAGTCCAGACAGCCAAACTGCGCTCATTCAGACTGCCTTATAAGAAAAATAAAGAAGAAAAATAAAGAAGAAAAAGTGCAAAAAGCATGATTGCATTCAGTAAATCAAAGATACTTGTCGAACCTAACTTAAAAAACTCCTATACTTTCGCAACTGCTATTTATTTATGTTGGTTCCCCGACGAACGACGCTGCCACAGGCAGGTAGCAGGAGGAGAAACGACCCTTAAGTGTTACTACAACCGAAAAAACTGAAACACAATAATATTTAAATGTGGTGATTACGGAGTCAAGACCAGACGTCTTAGAGCATCCGCATACACATAAAATCAATCCGTGGCTTCTACAGCAACCTGTGTGAAGTAATGTATTTTGGAAGATGAAATCGTCAGCGGGAAGCACTACCCACGTGAACGAATGAATCTCGTCACCTAAAATCGTTTCAGTGGTCTTGATCAAATGAAACCCTCCAAGCCACTATATGTGAAACGCCCCTAACCCGTTAGGCAGAACAGGTTGGGGTCTGTTTTATCTCAAAATTGTAATGTATTGTAATTTAACAACACATTTACAACCAAAGCGGCACATAGCCGAACCTTTGCAACTACGAGATTCAAAGTGCAATTCTTTCACGGTTGAAGGCCTCCATACAAGAAACCTTGAAAATCAACAACATAAAAATGCAGTTACAATAGCAAATAAAACAACTACGTACATACATCACAAAAAGGTGGAAAGCAGATAGATAGACAAACACAAACAAGATGCAATACAAACTGCTGAAGGCCCACAAAAAAATTTCAGGATTTTAAAATAAATTACCATAACCTTTCAAAGGCAGAAGGCTGCAATGTTTAAGCTTTAAAGGTAATTTTAAGAATAAGGTTCCAAGGCTGAAGACCCACAACTAATTTTCCAAAATTTAAAAAAAAAATATAAGCATAAGCCTTAAGTTTTAAGTAGATGAAACCGGACTAAAGGAAAAGACAACACAACGGCAATAACTTTTCAGCAAATATCCACTTGCCGGAATTCAAACTTACTTACATAAAACACAGTAAAACCAAGAATTTTTCTTTTATCATTGGCTGTGATAGATTATAAACAGACAATTAAACACCGGTGCGAAAGACAGTAAAGACAACAGCACTCAGAAGCCTCCAGGGGGTCGGTCTGCCCTCGTTCACTTAGGTGAGACAGACGGTGAGCCCACCTACACTTGATCCGTCAGAACCCAACCAAGGGACAGCCACGGACCGACCGACAAACGACTTGCTTGCCACCAATCGGTACATGAGAAAACAAACACAAAATTTTACGGGCGTGATTATCCACAATGGATATGTATATGCATTACGCTGTCAGAACTACTGCCTGGGCTGGTGGCGCCGTCCTAGTAGAACACGGGCAGCAACGATATATCGCACTCAAAAACTGTTTAAAACACTGGGACTGTTGCACCGAAGAACATTCTGTTCTGTTGTGAGGTAGTACAGGGTACGTAGTGCTAAGAGGAAAACCATTGTCTCTATAGTCTGACAACCTGGTTTCAGTTGCCTGTTTAAAAAATCTGTTCCAGAAACTGGAAGTGTTGGCAACCATCATAGTCTGTTCAATTTCATCCCGTGTCCCTCTTTTAAGCAAAGTTCTACAACTGCCGCCTGACAGTGTTTTGTTCACCATTCAAAATTATATCACAACTCGGCTCTGTGTAAGACGATTTTGGGCTTAGGAAGCATGATATATATATATAAAATTCCATAGGATGGCGGGGCTCAACAGCAGCAGCTGCAGCAGTGTTCTACTGAAGACTGCGGACTGTTGGATCGCCGAACTACCGTATCATGTTGATTTTAGAATCCGGGAACAAACCCGAGAAGACGTTTAATGCTTACCAGTGTTGAAAAAATGTTTTTCGAAAGTCTGAATCATGCTATTACCTCCGGGTGAAATCCAAATTATGTTAACGATCCTTTTATCGTGTTTGTAAAGACAGAGATGTCCTTCTGTTCAGGTCATCAGTCGAACAAAAGTAATAAATAATTCTCTGTAAATTGTAAGAAGTCATTTCGGGTGCAACACTGAAAGTTATACTCCCCCCTTTTTTGCATATTTTGCTACGTCGATTCAAAGACTTTTACAAGTAAACAGTTTCTTTTAATCTGTGGTCCTGAAGACGGAGATAAAGATGCAGAAACAACAATTCACTCATAATTATCACTGGCATTGTTGCATACGAATGTGTCATAGTATACATCGAGTACACAATCAACTCTGTTTTTTCACTGAAAATGATAGAGGTTTGCATAAATCCTGACTGATTAGCTTTATACGGAGCTTTTAGGGGATAACAAGAAGCTTCGTCTTCACATCAACTACAGATTTCTCTGTAGTACTACCTATTAATGACATCTTCCCTAATATTTACATCATCTAAACTTCGTAATTTTTGCGATTTCCTTTTTCATATAATTTCCTGAATGTGTTTAACCATGTCGATGAAGCTTGGAAATCAGTAATGTTCATCATTTTCTGAGTCGTCGTTCAGTCACATGAATCTCCCTCGGTAACAGTGCGTGACTCTTACGATCAGTTCTAAATCTTTCGAATGATTTTTGTTTCACACGTCTGCGAGTTTCACTTTGGCACATATTTCGTACTGCGTGTAAATCTTTCCTCCATTTATACAACCCGAGCTCAGATCTTATGAAACGAAAATGGCTTTTCACACTGCTTAAATTTAACGGTTTTCTTCTTCATTCGTTTACCCAAATACTTTACAACATTTTCTTTGTCGCTGAAAGCTGCTACTCTACATGTTTTCTTTGGGCTTGAGAGGTACTCTGCTTTTGTTCTGGGATCTCAACAATCTTGATCCGAACAATTCAGAGCATTGTCCGTTTAATTTCCTGTTTCTTCTAAAGTTAACACAATTTGTAACGAAATATTGACATCACTGGAATGAACAACCAAGAAATTAATTAATAATAACACATATGCAGGTCTTAAGAAGATCTAGGTGATTTCAGTTGCATACCATGTTCTTCATACTTTATCATTTCAAGGTTGAAAACATTGATATGATTCCACTCTACTGTAAAATTCTGAAACCTACACAGAGCAGGCATATGCCGAGAAGTCTCAAAGAAAATTAATTCTGTTTTATCTCCATTGCTAACCCTTTGCGATACCACAAAAGCAATTGCTAATTATTATGGATATTAAATGAATTGCAGATTCGAACGAATAAAAATTGTGAACAATTGTGTCAGAGTAACTATCAACGGAAAGTGAAATTAGAATTATAAATCACGATCGCGTTGCGCCACTTCATCTGTTTACCGAGGAGCCGTCAATCAAGGATATGTACCTATCGTGTTGCGCATACATTGTCTGATACACCTACAGCAGGGCCGTAAATGATGGAAATCAACTCAGCAGTGTTAGTCTACAAAACAAATCCGTGATAAAACCGAGCAGAACTGAATGCAAACTTGAGTGCAAAAATTAAAGCGTTCGTTATCATTGTCGACGGCAAGTTCTGTGAGTGAATGGAATAAAGCGCACAGCATATCGACGACAATTCCACCGGAGTGCAGACGCTTTCAGTGTACATATATGGGAGCTAAGAAATCAATCGAAAAGCAATTACTCTGTAACAGGCCACCAGATACACCATATTCTTCATACCAAAAAACTCAGAAAATGCCGATGCACAACCACCACAGTTTAGTTGGTAAATTTCTGACTCCACACACAATGTACTCTTTTTTTCTCATACAGCTCGTATTTTTACCGTTTTTGTATCATTGGACGTAATGCGATGTATGTGTCTTTCAGATACTGTAATTGATGGTATTCCACAAATATCTGAAAGCCCTGGGGGCAGCAACTACTAAAAATATTTTCAATTATTTTGCATGACTTCTGTGGTGTAGTTGGAAGTACCTAGATTTAATGGAGACGCATATCTTTGTGTTTCAGTCTGCAGCCAGTTCTCGAGGGGAGTATTTTCGCTACTCGGAGCCGTCAGCCCGGACTCGTTCGACACGCTGCATTCCTACAGCAACACCTTCCAGATGCCCTTCGTCACGCCGTGGTTCCCAGAGAATGTAAGCAGACCGATAAATTTGCTTCCAAAGACCAAATAGATTCTAGAATTTTAGTGCGTCGACTGTGAAGTTTCATATGTGGCACTGATAAGAAATTTTGAAGAAGATTTAGTGAACATTTACGTAACAAGTAGCAGATTAAACGACATTCTGCTTTTTCTGAGCACATAAAATCTAGTGGCCACCGGCCCCCGAAGTTGAAGAATTTACGTGTACTCCGTATCGCCCACAAAGAAAAAAAGCTATATCTTTTAGAGGAAAGAGAATTTCTTAAGGATTTCGGCGCAGGGAAAGTTAGATTACTGAATGATTAACTGCTTAGCAAAATGAGTTTCATTATGATATTATGATACCCACTACACTAACCTACTTCCATGTACTCCACTTTCGCCTAAAGGCGTCGGCAACTCCTGAATACCGCATCATCACGTGGTTGCATATCCACAAGGCGTTGCCTCGCCGGAATGCATCGATCACAGTTTGAACGACAGACGGCAGGGCAAGCACCATCAGAGGTCCTCCGTGTCGGGGGCCTATATCCTCCGCCGTGACACGTGTACGGAACTGAATCGCCACATCTTCCTCGGCGCCCTTGCTATGTAAGGCGCTGCTAGCCAACACGTCGGCAGTTCACTCTACCGAAGCTCTGGGCCAATTCATGCTCCTGCTCTTAGCAGCCAGTATGTCGAGCTCGGTCGGAAGCTATCGCAGCGGGATCTACGACTTTCCAGCGATATCTTGAGACGTATCTATCGACAACTATGCTGAACACTCCACTTCCATTATTAGGGATTATCAGTGGCGTAGCCTTCAACTCCTACTACGTTTATTCCCTGCATGTTCCAGGCGTATGCCTGTTAGTGTCTGAGAAGTTGAGTCATTTTTAATTGAGAAGAGTTTCTCATTTGTTATTAAATCTCTCAAATGTAGTAATTAACCTTTGTTTTTGTTTACCTGAGTCTCATCATTGCTTATTAAACATCTCCCCGTGGGAGATGTAGCCCTTAGCAATACTTCTTTATCCTGAATGTGATGCTACATTCTTCCCTTTATCTTTTAACTGATTTTTTATGTTCTGACTTGTTATGTTTTACTGTCATTTTGAGTTTTATTGTTAGGAAGATTTTAACAGTTTTGTACTTTATACAGGTAAATTTATCCCTACACCGCTTGTGTCTTTGCACTTATTATGTCACTGTGCCCACACTAATTTAATTTTAATATTTCTAATTTTCACCTAATTTATTGTTTTTCACATACGTAATTCAGCTGTGCAAACGGTTTCATTTAAAATCATCACTTCTAAAAATAAAGAATGCCACCATCTACAAGTCAGAAGAATCCAATTTTGTCACGAATCATGATATACTATGAATCAGTATAATTATAGTGTGTGTGTGCCTCCTCGTATTCCCTTGACTACTTACTGCTTTCAGTTCAATTTCAGTTAGTATTTTATAAACCTGGATTGAGCACACAACATTATTGTGAGTCAGTTAATTTCTTCAGCGAGCGTAGTCGGGCGCTCCTTGGCTACCGCCTTATTATCACGTGACTGTCGTAGAGCACACTGCAAGCGGGGAGATGCTATTGGTCCGCTGCCCGCGTCGAAGACATCATGACTCGATCAAGTGATAGAGTTCTGCAACATTTCCATACATATAAACACACACAAAATTCCACGTACCGGCACACCACTGACCACTGAGCAGTAATGTTATATAAAAATCGTGATGATCACGTAATTATAAATTAACATGGACTGCATTGGCATTCCGTTGCAATCTGTTGCTGCGTAAGCTGAACTTCAGTCTCATTTTACTGATGCAAGAGGTGGAGAGCCCAGCAGTTATTTAAATAGCAATCTGTCACTGGAATCAGGCACAGTTATTAAGAGCTTGGATTTAAATTCTGGGGAGAATGGTCCAACTCTCCCTCTTACCATGAAGGTTTAGCTTTTCAGTGATTTTTCTGAATTTACGTGCCACTTCAGGAATTGTCTGACTTACATTGTGAGTGTAATCAAGACATCGTAGCAAACATAATTCAGCACGTAGTTCTTAACAGAGGGAAATGGTCGCAAGCGATAGTAACTTTTACCGTACTCAAAGTACATTTACGACACGCATTAATGAAGTGGTGGACAATGTCGGAAGCTCCATGGGGTAGTTTGTACGCAAGGAAGACAAGATGCCCGAAAATTGAAGAAAAATGCGTACGGAACCGACGCTTGGGGAAGGCACTTTCATTTAATGATAGGCGTGTATCAAAACGTGCAGAGATCCTTTATTTGATTATCGACTGTCGAATCATTAGTTGACACATTCACTAGCAATAAGTGATAGATTGACATGTGATTTCTCTAACCGACACGAAAAAAAGAAGGAACTGTTCTTTCCGAAGAGCAATAGCCATTTTCATTTTCCATCCTTGGAACTTACGAGTATGTTCAAAAAATGTGTGTGAAATCTTATGGGACTTAACTTTTAAGGTCATCAGTCCCTAAGCTAACACACTACTTAACCTAAATTATCCTAAGGACAAACACACACATCCATGCCCGAGGGAGGACTCGAACCTCCACCGGGACCAGCCGCACAGTCCAAGACTGCAGCGCCCTAGACCGCTCTGCAAATCCCGCAGGGCTACGAGTATGTGTCCTCCTTCCTAGTGACCTTCGTCAACGAGTCCCTAAACCATGAACTTACTTCTTTCTGTCCATAAACAAGACTGGCAGTTAAAGTCATGTCCAACCAGCAGTTTTCCTAAATAATTCAAGATTTCTTAAAAATGGATAAATGTATTTCCTGGTCCGTCTTTGGCAGGCAGCACTTTGTTTAAGTGTTGAAAGGGCATCAAGTACCAAAATTATTTCCTTCAACATTAGTCACAGGAACTGACAGTGGAATGAAAAAGTGCGTAAAGTGAATGGCAGACTGAGTCTCGTGCGTAAGGCCTGTAGCTCCCAAATGTGATTTACGGATGCTATACGTTATTTTGAGGCCCCTGATTGGTTTTGTTAGCAGAAGTGTTTGAGAAGATTCTAAGAATAGCCGACTGACTGGAGTTTTAATTTGTTTTTGGTGTTTTTCCAGAATCTAAGTATACCCACATTTCAGTCACCAGTCCACCTTGCTACAAGACGGCCATTCCGTATCATGGAAAATTCTAAGTGTCAACGCAAGTGAAGCATTATATAACTTCTATGGTAAACACGATTGCAGTAATATTACATAAAATCCGACGCCCATACCGACGTTATGCCTGAAAGACCCGCACGGAATAGGCAAAGAGATGCAGGTGAGAAGCGGTGGTAAACTGTTACTGAAACTTATACAACCAGCACCCCAACCAGCTTCCCAGCCTTCCCCTGTGAGTGCTGCTGTGGCCTTACAAATATTTGTAGACGTTGCTCCAAAAATCACTAACGATAGTGACCAAAGGTAATGCTGATTTGCATCTGTACACGCATTACCAGTCTTTAACAAAAACCATTAACCATTTTCACTTAATTTGTTTTGAGAATTTAGTAATAGATTATACCACATAAACCATTTTTACTCTGCTGCGGTGTGTGCTCATGCCGCACATGAGCTCGAACATGGGACCTTTCCCTCTCGCAGTTACCCACGAAACACGTAGGTTCAAGTTCGGATCCCTGTCCGGCTCACAGATTTAATCTGCCGGGAAGTTTCAAATTAAAACTCTTCATCGAATGAAAAGCTTGGCGTTAGGAAAAGTCATCTTTCTAGTTCGGTCTCAATTCGTGAATCCGACTCTGTAAGGTTAACTTCTGTTATTCGTGAGGCGAGCTTCTCATAGAAACCTGAACCTTACTACCGAAACTCTGAATCAACCTTACCACCGAAACTCTGAATATATTTTTTTTTCTATTATTAGAATTTGGTTATCATCTCCACTTACGCATTTACGTAATTTCATTCCAGATACGCACTTACTTCACCTTCTATGGCATTTTAATGGAGTGATATGTTCTGGTTCTGCGAGCCGATGAAGTAGACACAGAGTGTGGTACTCACATAACTTGTCTGGCCTTAGCCGTTTCATACAGCCAGATGTATGAGGCATTGACATGGTCAATTAGGCGAATTTTCCAGCTTTCATTCTTACCTCTAACCATTCTCAGTCTTCAATACAGATGGTGTGAAACGTTAAATCGCAATATAGATGTCCCAAGGCGTTAATTACAGCAAAAATTTACATTTCAGAAACTGGAAATATGTTTCGAACTATCTGGAGAGAAAAGGTGAAGTCTTCGTGCATGTGGTTTCAGAATTTACCTCCAGCAGGTATTCATACCGTTTAGGGATACCGCCGAATAAAGTAAGAGAAAATTGTACGTGAACACAAGTTTAAAAACTTCTCGTGAGGTATTAAAATTACTTACTTTTATCCGGAACTTAAATAAGGCTGGAAGTCATTGGCATAGAAATTATCTTTTCAGAGGGACAGAGATCGGATTGGCTTATGAGGTGAGTAATAATGACCACAGAGCCAACCCCTCTAGAATTTCTGGGGAATTAGATTTAAGAACGTATATCACTCAAGATAGGACACTGAAGCTTCTACAGTAGCTTTCAAAACATTTCTGATAATAATATCTGTGGAACGTTTGTGAGCAGAATGTTAAACTTTAATATTATCAAATGGTTTTTCTGAAATACAATAATTTTAATATTGCTGGTCTCTTCTTGGTCTATTTTAGGTCATCAATGTATGTTTCACGTCTTTACTGTAGATAATAAACTCGATTATAGTGTGGCCAAAACAGTTTCCTTAAACAGAGTGTAAGGGCTCCTTGTGAACCGCTACATGGTTCTATAAATGTATAGAGGCAGTTTCGCCAACATTTGCGACCGTGTGATAGTGTGGACCCCGGCCGATGAGAGGATTTAGGCATTGTCTTCCCTAGGGCGCCAGTGAGTACGGATGCTCTGAGTAGCATCTCTGTTTGCTGATTTGAAATGTGTGAGAGATTTGTTTGAGCTGCCGGTAGTCACTTTGGTGCGTGGCATTGATAATCGTGCCGCACTAACTATTTCAATCAGGGAAAGGTGTTAATTTCAGTAGTATTTAGTTTATTGGATGAGATCTTTCGTGAGCGCTGCCACCACGTGATGTACCGCTTTAGTTAATTTAGCGTATTATGTATGAATGTGTCGTGTGCTTTGTGGAATGCTTTTGTTAAATTTTATTTAACTTACCGTCCAATTTGTGTTTTATTCCCACGGACATAGTAGCCTGTACTCTGGTCCACGCCGTGTGTTTCTTTGTAAACCATGAGGCTCCAGTTCCACCTCTCGTGTTCGAATTAAGGCTTCAGTTTCATGACAGAGTAGGTGTGTTCTTATTCGGTAAACTTCTTTACAAAATTACTGAGTTGTATGAAATTTTAGAAGTGGACTTTTTCTCTGAAATTGACCGTCGCGCTATGATCCAGTGAGCTTACATATGGAATAGGGAAGCTTTTTTCTAAATTCAATCTTTCGTTGTGTGAGCGGTCAGTGTGAACTTGGTGTGGGTGATCTTGATAAATCGTATCCAGTAATTTAGCAGTCTTGCCCCACATGTGTCGGTCCAGATGCTGCGCTGTATAATGTGCCACGTGTCGATATTCACGCGCTAGCTTTCCAGGTACTGTATTTTAACTTCTGTGTGCATATTACTGTCAGTCAGGAAATAAATGTGAATTATTGCTAAATTCTTTTGTATTACATCTCACAGCGCCATTCCTCTCCCTAGTCAGGATCCTTAAAATCAGTCACTTTGCACCTCCTCTCAGCAATGTTTCAATTTAGCTTTAATCGTCGTGAATGAAGTAATCTGCCCCAGACTGTAGGCCGCCGTTTTCTCAGGGACGTTGCACATCACGAGCTTAAATACAGAGCTATAGAACGCGTCGTCCGCCGCAGTTTCAGTCATTGGTCACTTCAAATCAGCCATCGACAGAGGATCTCGCATTTCCGACATATCTCGTTGCGGCTACTTCCAACACTGCTGCGCGTTCGCATTTAACATTTGTTAACTGTTTGTGTGTCACCTAAAACCGAGCTAAAGTTGGCAGCCGATGTGGCAACACTGTAGCGGCAAGTGACTGTCGTCAACTATCAAGTAATTTTAATCGAACTGTAGCTTGTCAATGCTGAGAACGTGCCACGATACTGGAGAGAATTCATCTCTGATGATCATACATTCCAGAATGATGGCCGATCCTCAAAAACGCTAATCACTGCACTGACAGGGCACCATCAAGATATGCTCAACACTGTCACGAGTGAAGACAGCTCTCACTACTAAAACTGATATCCGCTGGCACCGCCTTTTCCTTGTTACAAACACACACTGCGTGCCGACCGTATCGGCGACTGTAGCAAACTTGAGGTCTTAACAGCCGGAAACACGCCATCCAGCCACTGGTCACCTGACTCTCTAAACCCCGGCTAATTTCCGGCGACACTGAGCAAGCAGCTAAATAACGTACGTCTCTGCCCTCGCTACCCCCAGGAGGAAAAATTAAGACTGTGGTCGATCAAGCCAAGGAGATATCAAGGTGCGGCAAGATCGATAACGACGACTGAAGGAAAATACTGCTGGTGCACAGTTCAGCACTAAATTATAGTCGCCAACTTCTAAAGATTCTTGGAGGGATGAGTAATCATGAGACAAAATTTTTTTTCGGTTTTCTGCAGCAAACAATGCTATTCAGTCGAATGCATTCAGTTTCTTGTAAGGGAATATAGATTCGAAAAGCAAGCTAACTATTTAAACAAAAGTGCACCAGTTCAACAACACTTTGATGTTAGCTATTATTTCAATCAGAAGACTTATCGAAATTTTAAAAGTCTGTGTTGATGCAATATGTACAGGAAAAAATTATTCGTAGCCACTTATTGCTTCTTGGCTATACTCCTTATTTTTATTCAACATTGATTAGATGTACTCGCAAAAAGTACCATAGCTATTCCTAAACTACACCGCTCGTTAAGCATACAATAGGCGGGAACCAGTCAAAAATTGGAAACGTTACAGAACCGTCCGCATATACAAAGCTACAGTACTGTCCATTAAAATTGCTTCACCACGAAGATGACGTGCTAAAGACACTAAATTTAACCGACAGGAAGAAGATGCTGTGATATGCAAATGATTAGCTTTTAAGAGCATTCACGAAAGGTTAGCGCCGGTGGCGACACCTACAACGTGCTGGCAGGAGGAAAGTTTCCAACCGATTTCTCATACACAAACAGCAGTTGCCCGGCGTTGCCTGGTGAAACGTTGTGGCGGTGTCTCGTGTAAGGAGGAGAAATCCGTACCATCACGTTTCCGACTTTGATAAAGGTCGGATTGTAGCCCATCACGATTACGGTTTATGGCATCGTGACATTGCTGCTCGCGTTGGTCGAGATCCAATGACTGTTGGCAGAATATGGAATCGGTGGGTTCAGGACGGTAATACTGAACGCCGTGCTGGATCCCAACGGCCTCGTATCACTATCAGTCGAGATGACAGGCATCTCAACCGCGTGGCTGTAATGGCTCGTGCAGCCACGTCTAGATCCCTGAGTGAACAGATGGGGATTTTTGCAAGACAACAAACATCTGCACGAACAGTTCGACGACGTTTGCAGCAGCATGGACTATCAGCTCGGAGACCGTGGCTGCGGTTACCCTTTTCGCTGCATCACAGACAGCAGCGCCTGCTATGGTGTACTCAGCGACGAACCTGGGTGGACGAATGGCAATACGTCATTTTTTCGGATGAATCCAGGTTCTGTTTACAGCATCATGATGGTCACATCCGTATTTGGCGACATCGCGGTGAACGCACATTGTAAGCGTGTATTGGTCATCGCCATACTGGCGTATCACCCGGCGTGGTGGTACGGGGTGCCATTGGTTACACGTCTCGGTCACCTCTTGTTCGTATTGACGGCACTTTCAACAGTGGACGTTACATTTCAGATGTGTTACGACCGGTGGATCTACCCTTCATTCGATCGCTGCGAAACCCGACATTTCAGAAGGATAATGCACGACCGCATGTTGCAGGCCCTGTACGTGCCTTTCTGGATACAGCAAACGTTCGACTGCTGCCCTGGCCAGCACATTCTCGAGATCTCTCATCAATTGAAAACGTCTGGTCAATAGTGGCCAAGCAACTGGCTCATCACAATACGCCAGTCACTACTCATGACGATCTGTGGTATCGTGTTGAAGCTGCATGGGCAGCTGTACCTGCACACACCATCCAAGCTTTGTTTGACTCAATGCCCAGGCATATCAAGGCCGTTATTACGGCCAGAGGTGGTTGTTCTGGGTACTGATTTCTCGGGATGTATGCACCCAAATTGCGTGAAAGTGTAATCACACGTCAGTTCTAGAATAATATATTTGTCCAATGAATACTCGTTTATCATCTGCATTTCTTCTTGGTGTAGCAATTTTAATGGCCAGTAGTGTACTATCTTAGTCTAAACTCAAAGTCTATATTACGACAATAAATGAATAAGACGATTTTCAATATGTGATTTGCAATATATGACAATAGAGTTCGCGAACAACATTTAGATCGCTAACTACTACTTGAATCAGTAAATTTTGGTGTTATGGATATACAGCGGGGGGAAAAATGTACGGAAATACAGTGAGAAGTGTATGCGTGAACACAAATGAGATGCTAGCCAAGCCTGCAGGTTGCTCTGTTGTGTTTGACCACGAACTGCATCTGTGCAATGCCCTCAATATGTAGCCACCTTCTGGCAGAGCTAACGACCTAGAGTGAAACATGGCGGAAGTTAGGTTATAATTTGAGCAGCCATATTGTGGTGTACGGGCACCAT
The DNA here is from genome assembly GCF_021461395.2 of Schistocerca americana. Taxonomy (NCBI): domain Eukaryota; kingdom Metazoa; phylum Arthropoda; class Insecta; order Orthoptera; family Acrididae; genus Schistocerca; species Schistocerca americana. Next base: position 215,231,777 of record NC_060122.1, on the reverse strand, counting down.
GGATACTCACAACGTCGCATTGCTGCAAAGGATTATGTGACCAGTTTCCCTAATCGGTCCATCCCATGATACAATGTTTAATCTCCATAGGTGATGCTTTGTTCGAAGACTACAGATACCCTGTTCACACAGCTCGCATAGTACAGAAAACGTTTCACAAGCTGAGAATGAATTGTGGCATCTCCGCTCTTTACTATCGTCACCACACCTCAGTCCTACTGACCCTTTGTGATCTACTTTGGAGATAAGGGGGCGTTTAAAATCCACCTCCAACATCGTTACCTGAACATGCCACTAATTTGCAGAGAGAATGATGTGTGATTCCCATGAAAACCAGAAAAAACTCTGTATTTATCCATTCTGAAACGACTGGAAGCTGTTTTTAACACCAACTATTTTTCCGCAACGTATTAATCGTGGAAATGTGTTGTGTTTTGATTTTACCATGTTTTTATACATCCCTGAATTCTGCTGGTTTCGCAGGACGGAGCGGATAAGATTATAGTTGTGGAAAGGGGCCAAAATCCGTTACTGTCAGTTGCATAAAACATAAAAACTTTATTTTCCTACAACAATCATACATGCCCTTAAAGCATTCAAAAACAATACGGCTGAAGGCCCGAATACAAGTTATTAAAATTGCCTAAAGGAATACACGGCTGAAGACCTTAGCTACAAAATTTTATATAAAAACTCGGCTGAAGGCCACACACTGGAGATAGATGAACTGAGGCTTATGGCCTGCAAAATAATGATTTCCAAAGAGCAAAGCTTTTTTTAAAATTTAGTTTGAGGAAGAATCTTCTAAGCTTTCATTTAAGGCGGCTGAAGACCTTATTTTAAAATTAAATAAAATTAATAGGCGGCTGAAGGCCTCGCAAAGTACTTGAGACAAAATCACAATCTAAAAACAACAGAACAATGGTGCTTAGAAGTGTTCCGAGGGTCGGCCTGAAGAGGTAACTCTAACGTAAGGTTAGGTGTGGTAGGCAGCCAAGAACAAGTTTAAGTAATCAGACGGCAACTCGACTCCGGGACGGCTGAAGGACCGACCAACAACCTAAGCAATTCCCTTCCGCCAACCAACGGCACGATAACGGAAAATATCAGCCTAAGAGGAAGATACCAGCAGCACTACGTCCTCAAGATTGGCTTTTAAATACAGCCAAGGCACAATAGACTCTCAAAAATATAACTACCACCAAGGCTAGAATGAAATTTTCACTCTACAGCGGAGTGTGCGCTGATATGAAACTTCCTGGAAGATTAAAACTGTGTGCCGGACCGAGACTCGAACTCGGGACCTTTGCCTTTCGCGGGCAAGTGCTCTACCAACTGAGCTACCCAAGCACGACTCACGCCCGGTCCTCACAGCTTTACTACTGCCAGTACCTCGTCTCCTACTTTCCAAACTTTACAGAAGCTCTCCTGCGAATCTGCAGAACTAGCACTCCTGAAAGAAAGGATATTGCGGAGACATGGCTTAGCCACAGCCTGGGGGATGTTTCTAGAATGAAAATTTCCACGCTACACTCTACTGCTTGGGTAGCTCAGTTGGTAGAGCACTTGCCCGCGAAAGTCAAAGGTCCCGAGTTCGAGTCTCGGTCTGGCACACAGTTTTAATCTGTCAGGAAGTTTCCTAACACCAAGGCTGTCGAACTACACGCCATGCCGGACAGCATCAATACAGCGAGGAAACACATACTGGCTGCTCTGTCCCAACCGACCGACAGCCTACTCCAGTATGCAGACAGCATTGATAACTGCTCAGTGCAAATCACAAAAGCTACACACAGTTCTACGTAAACACTTGTACCAAGAACTCCGACAATCCTAAAACCAATCACTGTGGAACAACAAGGAGAAATCACAAGTCGACACACACAGAGTTTCCATAAGCGGTCGGCGACCAAATGCATGTCATCCGATAAGACGACCGGTTCTGCTGGTTCGCAGGAGAGCTTCTGTAAAGTTTGGAAGGTAGGAGACGAGGTACTGGCAGAAGTAAAGCTGTGAGTACCGGGCGTGAGTCGTGCTTCGGTAGCTCAGATGGTAGAGCACTTGCCCGTGAAAGGCAAAGGTCCCGAGTTCGAGTCTCGGTCGGGCACACAGTTTTAATCTGCCAGGAAGTTTCATATCAGCGCACACTCCGCTGCAGAGTGAAAATCTCATTCTGGAAACATCCCCCAGGCTGTGGCTAAGCCATGTCTCCGCAATATCCTTTCTTTCAGGAGTGCTAGTTCTGCTGGTTCGCAGGAGAGCTTCTGTAATGTTTGGAAGGTAGGAGACGAGGTACTGGCAGAAGTAAAGCTGTGAGTACCGGGCGTGAGTCGTGCTTCGGTAGCTCAGATGGTAGAGCACTTGCCCGTGAAAGGCAAAGGTCCCGAGTTCGAGTCTCGGTCGGGCACACAGTTTTAATCTGCCAGGAAGTTTCATATCAGCGCACACTCCGCTGCAGAGTGAAAATCTCATTCTGGAAACATCCCCCAGGCTGTGGCTAAGCCATGTCTCCGCAATATCCTTTCTTTCAGGAGTGCTAGTTCTGCTGGTTCGCAGGAGAGCTTCTGTAATGTTTGGAAGGTAGGAGACGAGGTACTGGCAGAAGTAAAGCTGTGAGTACCGGGCGTGAGTCGTGCTTCGGTAGCTCAGATGGTAGAGCACTTGCCCGTGAAAGGCAAAGGTCCCGAGTTCGAGTCTCGGTCGGGCACACAGTTTTAATCTGCCAGGAAGTTTCATATCAGCGCACACTCCGCTGCAGAGTGAAAATCTCATTCTGGAAACATCCCCCAGGCTGTGGCTAAGCCATGTCTCCGCAATATCCTTTCTTTCAGGAGTGCTAGTTCTGCTGGTTCGCAGGAGAGCTTCTGTAATGTTTGGAAGGTAGGAGACGAGGTACTGGCAGAAGTAAAGCTGTGAGTACCGGGCGTGAGTCGTGCTTCGGTAGCTCAGATGGTAGAGCACTTGCCCGTGAAAGGCAAAGGTCCCGAGTTCGAGTCTCGGTCGGACACACAGTTTTAATCTGCCAGGAAGTTTCATATCAGCGCACACTCCGCTGCAGAGTGAAAATCTCATTCTGGAAAACGATAGTGCTCTTATCGATACGCGCTGCTGTTGCCACTCATGAGCAGGCAAGGGCAGGCAAGCCAGTATGTTAGTGACGCCAGTAGATCGAATAAGAGACGAGGCGACAGGTCCGTAAAGACAACCTGTCAAGCAAGAAACGGCATGAACACGAGCCGCGCACGGCTCAATCTGTATTTATTCAACAACTCCATGGCTCCAGATGCACGTGATAAATGTTAGGAGGCTTTCTTCCTCTACATCTACGGCCGCACTAGTTTAAAAACAGGTGTTGTCGAAGATCTCTAGATGCTTTATTTAATTCTTCCTTGTCACTTTCTAAGCATACTATCGCGGTATATGATCTCTAAAGGTCTATCAGGTCAAATTTTCGGGGCTTACAAAACTGTGACCATTCGTGTTGCCCTTCTTTGTTTGCCAACAGTATCAGTTGTATGTCCGATCTGGTGCGGCTCGCACAACTTAAGCAGTATTCTGGGTGTGGTCGCAAGTGTGTAAACTGGCTGCCTTTTTCTAATATCCTGCCAGTGAAGCGAAATCTACACCGGCTCTACCTACGGCTAATCCTACATGACCGATCCATTTCGTATCCATACAAATTTTTATACGCAGGATACCACGTCGTTTTCTTGTTTTGTGAAGGGAATAATTTTATATATTTAAACATTTAAGTTACCATATTTTAACCCCTTCAAATTTTATCGACATCTGACTATATATTTGTGCAGTGTAATTTATAAATTACTTCGTTACAGATAACTGCATCATGTGCGAAAACTGCAAGGGTACTATAAATATTGTCTGCTAGTTAATTAATATACATTGTGAACATCAAGAGTCGCTACACACTTCCCAGGGGTACTCCCTAACTTACTTCAATATCTGTCGATAACTCACCATCCAACGTATGATGTCATACCCTTCATACCAAGAAGTGGTCACTCCAGACGCAAATTTCTCTTGAATCCCCATGTGACAGTGAGAACGCATAGCTTACGTCAGAATCGTTTGTGCTTGAATTAAGAACCTGTCTTCTGCCTACAACTGGTCGGCACAGCTCTCTACAGTACAAGTGATCCGTCACATTGGCAAATCATGTACACCCGCAAGGAACGTATACAGGCAACAGGTGATCGACTATGCTTGTCTGTCACACGATTGTGGTACATATTTAGATGTAAAAGATGCTATTCTAGTATGACGCACTTCTCAGGTGTTTTCTAGAAAACGAGATTTAAAGATTTATAGTCCTCCTGAACACTTAACGAGAGCCGCAACCGTCGAGGAGTAGCATCGACGCGCGCTAGAAATCTGTACTTACTGCGTTCGACTCACATCGGTTTCTTTCCAATCTTCCACCAAACGCATATATTGCTGTAACGAATCGTGTATCTTCTGAAGCGAGCAAATAATAGTAATGGTGATCGATTTGACTATGAATCCAAAATAAACTCATTGAAATGATTCAGTGGTGAGTGAATGAAGGACAATAGCATGTCCTTGAGGATCACACTGAAAACCCTTCCACTTAAGATCTATATTCACAAAAGGAACTGCACTCTCTTGTGTGGTGTTTAATCTGATCCTTGAGAAAATCTTAAGAGAGAATATAGTTGAAGAGTGTAATGGATTACAGCTAGTAGGTGGCAGACGTCGTAGTGATAGTGAGGGAAAGTGAAAAAATCTAGGGAAGATTTTGAAAGGTGTTGACATGCTAGTAAGTAAAGCAGGACTAGTCATCAATTCAACAGAAAAAGCAAAGCACACAAGTAAGCAGAACGAAATATTCACAAGAGTACTTCACAGGTAACACTTTCAAGTCTTTTGATCAGTTTAAGGACCTGGGAAGCTGATAAAATTGTTGAAGTCAAATATTGAAAGAAATTTTGCTAGGCCCATACGCCTATATAGTTTGAGTCATACTTGTCAATTTAAAGCCTTATCATATTGCAGAAAAGTGAAAATTTACAGTGCCATTATAGGTCCCAGCTTGACGGACTTAATGAAAGGTGAACCACTTATGGTTGGTACACTAAGATACAAAGCTAATGTACTTTAGTTTGCCCCTTCATACAAACAATCCCTCCTCAGTCATTCAAAATTAGGTCACTGACTTGCACAGTGTTTGCACAAGTAGTGGGTGGAGTGTCTTGCTGTTTCCTCTTCCTTCACGCTTGTTCCATCGCTTTATAATTGTTCGATCCACAGGTAGTGAATGAATATCTCCAAGAATTTTGAGTCGCGGTGCACCTACAGAGCACGAATATTGGATGAGAGAACGCAGTACGTCAATGGTACAAATGGAGAACGCCACAGCTATGTTTCCTTCACATGACGTGGCAAAGCCGAGATCGGCAACAGGGGAAGAGAACATGACATATAAGATTTCTCCAGCACACTAAACTATACGTCTTAAACATGATCAGAACAAGAGTACTGATACCTAATGACATACCCGACTATTTAGTTAAGCTTCAATCACTCAGTAAAATAAGAAATGTATGTTTTGCCTGTATTTTATGAAGCTGAGAAATGTTGAGTCAGGCGGTTGGTGCTACCTGTTTCTCACTATCTTTTTTGAATTCCGTTTAATATTAACCAATGCACGTTGTAAGTCACGCTCAGAGTTCCCTCTTACTATCGTACACCTACGGCTTGTGGCGATCGGAATGGGTATCTTAAAGTTTTTCACCAGTGATGATTAACACTCGGGACCAGTCATTCAACAAAACTATTACCAGCCGTATTGTCTTCAAGGAGCCAAACATATTGTATTCTAACTGAAATTTAACTTTCTGAAAGTATTTTTTCTTTCTCCGAAAATAGTCTTAGAGCTATGCTTTTCAAATTGTCGGCTTTTCAAATTAGGAATACAGCTGCTGATTAAATTTGCTACTCACCGAACAGTCCAAGGGTTTATTGCAGGATCGTGGTGTCCTATGGAACAATATTTCGGCGGTCAGACATGTCGCCATGGTCAAATGTGCTAATGAATTGAGCTACTGAGCATCGCATCGCAGATTAATCGTTGAGTTTCTGGAAACCGGGTTTTGTGTAGTTTGCAGACCATTGAACTATGAATCCGGAAACGCTTGTTGAAACTTGTTCTGCAACTATTCTGGTTGGCGACGGGTTTGCTGTTTATCTGTAAACAACAGATTCAACATTTACGCAACAAAGCAATACTAGTGTTGTACTTTCCCGCAAGGCTACATTGAGAAGATGCAGAACACGCTATAGGACGACTCCTACAGAAAGATAAACGCTGACCCCACAAAGAAGATGGAGATAAGACTAGGACTCTTCTCAAGAACACAGATTTACCAGAGAGTGTCGCCAAGAAAATATTATCTCGACGACCCGCACTTCTTGCACGTCCAGCATTCCGCTCCGCTGTTAGCAACAGTAGGGTACCTACATATTTGCTAGCAAAATACCCGACGGAAATACTTAGCCCTTATGAGGAAATGCCTTTATCAAATCAACAATCCTGCGGATTTTGTACGATGCCTTTACAACATCAGTGTGGTAGACTCAGACATTGTGATGAGTTTTGACGCCGTTTCGTTACAGTGTCACAAGGGCTTAGTTGTGAGAACTACGAGAAGATCACCGACCTCTTGGGGGGGGGGGGGGGGGGGGGGGGTATGGCAGCTGATTCTGATGTAGGGTATATGGTGGAGGCAGAACACACATACCCTATTAGTTTGCATGATGCGCACGCTGATTTGCTTCTGTGTCCAGAGCCACTAGTTCCGCGAGGAGGCTCCATGCCAAAACTGATGACAACACTGGGGGATAAGCGGAGATACATCTTTCATTATCGTAACCTACAGTAGTGTCTCAGCTGGGGTATCGAGCTGGTTAGAATCACCCTATCTCCTTCAAGCAATCCCCCTGGTTGAACGAGTATATCGACTGGAATACTAGACAGTGAGCTTCCATGACGTGCGACTTTCAGAAATATTTTTATGAATGAGTGAATTATTCAATTTTCGGTAAAACAATGGAGAATTTGAGGGAACAAGGTGAAATTTTGATTAGAACAGAATGGGACGGGAGTTATGGCGTAAGGAAATGCATTGCCAGACAAAATTACTTTGTATGGATACAGACAGCTTCATCTATTTGGTGAAGAACTGCAATCCTTATGAAGTAATGAGGTGCCATGGGAATGAATTCGACATGTCCTCAGCGTCCCGACCTCAAGTACTTTTAGTTTAATAGAGAATACCATGCTCAAACGGAAGGAGTCGCAATGGGCAGTCCACTCTTGCCTGTGGTCGAGAATTTGGTTCAAATGGCTCTGAGCACTATGGGACTTAACTGCTGTGGTCATCAGTCCCCTAGAACTTAGAACTACGTAAACCTAACTAACCTAAGGACATCACACACATCCATGTCCGAGGCAGGATTCGAACCTGCGACCGTAGCGGTCACGCGGTTCCAGACTGAAGCGCCTTTAACCACACGGCCACACCGGCCGGCAGGTCGAGAATTTGTATATGGAGTACTTCGAGGATGAAGTCGTTGCGTCATCCAAACCGAAAACCACTTTTTTCCCTTTATGCAGGTGACACGTTCATCATCTGGCCCCATGCAAGGAATAAACTCCTTGACTTCCTTACGTATTTGAACTCCATACGCTCCAACATCGAATTAATTATTTAGACCGAAGCAGCAGGAAGATTACCATTCCTGGACGTGATCTTCAAAAGAGGAGCTGATGGTACATTGGGCCACGGTGTGTATCGGAAGAAAACTCTCACTGGCCTGTGTTTTCATGCAGACAGCTCTCACGAAGCTACGCAGACAAATGGGGTACTAAAAAACTAGTGTGTAGGGGACGCAATGTTTCACACTCAAAGTCTGCCCCCGGTGCCGGAAAACCTCAGAACCGTGTTCCAAAAAAGTGGGTACGCAGAATGGCAGATTAGTCGCGCTCTCCGCCCCACCACAACAGAACAGCCTGTGGAGACAGAAGAAGTCACGGAGGTAAAGGCAGTCACTGCCTTTATACCGTTCAGTAGTGCACTGTCGAGAAAAATCGGAGACATGTTGAAGAAGCACCGAGTGCCCGTCCAGTAAAACACGAGCATTATTCTAAATTGTCAAAGATGGTCTCAGTTTGCGGTTGGCCGGCGTACGCCAGATTCTGTGCCAATGTGTAAAGACATATATTGGACAGGCAGAGGGCACCGTCGAAGATCGTTGCCGAGAACACCAGAGGCACACCCAACGTATCCCAACATTTCAGCAGTGGCAGAGTACTGTTTATTCGAGAATGACGTGATGGGGTACGAATGAACCATGATCCGGGCACAGACTTCCAAATACTAGGAAAGTGTCGTTAGGGAGGTCGTATAAATTCGCACGAGGAATAATCTTATCAACCGAGAATGTGGCTGTAATCTCAGCAAAATTGATGAACCAATACTGAGTTTAATTAAGAAAACTATCAACAAATAGAAGTATCTGGAGGCCAGGGCGGACAGAGAACTTAAACCTGTGCTACTATAGACGCCGACGCTAGCGTCTCCGCGACCGCCGATGCGCGGCCGCGGGCGCGGACCGCGGAGGGAGCTGCTCGCGGGGCATGGTATATAAGTCGGTCCCACGCTCTCAAGCGCTAGCACGCCTGACGTTGGTGACATGTCAGATCGAGAATTATTGTGCCCGTTGGACACCACGAACCGGCAGTACCCGTGGACTGTTCGATCAACAAATACACCCGGAGAAACTGAGTATCACAAATTTACTGCAGATTGGAAGTGCTGACTGCAAACACTGGATTGGCAGAAAAAGAATTAAACAGAAAAGTAAAAGTTGACTGTAGTGAATCTGGTGAACTGCACAGAGTTCTCAAAACAAAACTGTGCCTGTATATGCCTTCTGACATTAACTTCACACGCAGAAAGCCTTCAGAGCTCTGAAGACTGCAGTGGATGGAGCTAGCATGTATTATACGTCAAGTTGTTACAGTGTTATTCCACTGTGAAGATGATTAACGATCAAAAAGTGATTTTGAATAAGTGTATTGTAAGACAGCACAGTGTTTACCATGCATTTCTTCCAAGACAGCGTACTGTTATTATGTTGGCGAAGGTGGAGTTAACCTAATAACCATTAAAATGTGGTCGGGTACTGATGATAGAGATTATTTCCCTAAAATCGATTAGGGTCATGACTCTGCCACAGTCGAATACTTTTCGTTTTTGTCCCTGGGGACCACTGCCAGCTACAACGTACTGCTCGTTGTCTGTTCCAGGCGTTGGCCCCAACGTCCGGCCTGCTGGACTACGCGCTCAGCATGCGGCCCGACTACCACCAGGCCATCATCGACGTGGTGAGGTACTACGGCTGGACTAGCGTCGTCTACCTGTACGACTCCAACGACGGTGAGCTGCATCCCACTTTAACACATTAGTTCAAAGCACATAGATTATGATTTAAGGGAGAATCTGTGGGTTTTCCAAGAAATTCGAGCAGGGCGGGAGGCGGGTGGAGGGGGGGAGGAAGCTATCATTTTCCATTTAAAGCTTGTTGTTGCTGTTGTTGTTGTTGACTCCAATCTAAAGCGCAGTGTGGTGGAACTCTCCATGCTACTCTGTCCTGTGCAAGCTTCTCCATCTCCCAATAACTACTGCAGCTTAAATCATTCTGAACTTGCTTACTGTATTCATATCTTGGTCTTCCCCCTGTGCAGTCTTCTCCATCTCCAAATAACTGCTGCAGCTTAAATCACTCTGAATCTGCTAACTGTATTCATCTTTTGGTCTCTCGCTGCGAATTTTACCTCCCACACATTCCTCCAGCGTTAAAATTGTGATCGCTTGATGTGTCAGGATGTTTTCTATCAACGAATCCCTTCTTCTAGTTATGTTGTGTCACTTACGTCTTTCCTTTCTTTCCTGTCGAATCCTTTTCAGTACCTACCCTTTAGTTACGTGATCTACCCATCTAATCTTCAGTCTTCTTCTGTAGCATCACATTTCATTCTTCTTCTGTAAACTGTTTATCGTCCACGTTGCGCTTCCATACATGGCTACACTCCCTACAAACACTTTCAGAAAAGACTTCCTAACACTTAGATCTATATTCGATGCTAAAAGATTTCTCTCCTATAGAAACGCTTTTCTGGTCATTGCCTGTCTGCATTTTATATCCTCTCTACTTCGGCCATCATCAGTTACTTTGCTGTCCGAATAGCAAAACCTGTCTACTAGTTAAAGCGTCTCGTTCCGTAATCTAATTCCGTCAGCATCACCATATTTGATTCGACTACATTCGATTATCTTTGTTTTTCCTTTCCTTGATGTTCATCGTATATTCTCCTTTCAAGTGACTGTTCATTCCGTTCAGTTGCTCTTCCAAGTCCTATGGTGTCTCTGACAGAATTACATTTAAAGTTTACAATAGCTTACATATGTAATTTATTGACTAAAAGCCTTCGTGACACCACTGAGGCTGTGTTATTTGCATTAATGTTTTATTCTTCAGTACTGGTCGAATTCTTCCACACAGACGTTACCAACAGTCATGTAGGATAAAGTCTCAAATTGTACCACTTTCAGCATTTTTATGATTTTAATGAAGTCTAATATACGAGAGCGTGCTGAAAAATATTTCCTCTGAATTTTTTGTGAAGAGACTTAAGACTTTTAAATAAAACCAATGTTACTGACATTCTGCACCTTTATTCTTATTGTCTACGTACCTACAGCCCTCTGCCACCACACGCCTCCGAATTGTAGCGTGTAACATGGTGGTGTGTGGAGTAACTGCGGCAGAACGTGAGGGACACCATGCTGTAATAGATTTCGTCCTCACACGTGGCACCCTCTCCTTCAGCATGACAATACTAGATAGCACACGAGCACTGTAACATATGCAACAATCCTACACCTTGCGTTCACTCTATCCAGGCATGGGCAATCTTTGGTGACACCTGAGGTGAGTCATATACTAATATAAGCTAATGAGCCGAATCCTCACGTGACGCAACGATGAAGTCAATACTATAGGGTCCTTGACGTTTAACGTTTATGGGGAAACACAGCGATACGTATTAACCCAATTCCCTATACGCCACGACAACTGACAGAGCCTCAAATCATTCGTTTTTGAGGGTAAATTCATTTATATTGAGCCTTTCTTCACATGTTTACTTTTATTTATGCACCATGAATGTTTATTCACTTATAATGTTTTTACGACAGCAAGCTTAAAACTATCCGTTGCAAAATACTGCAGCGCCTTGCTCTCCCTCCCACAAATTACTTCCGCTGGCAGCGTTGCAACCAATCGCGAGCAGTACCCGGCCCGTGAGTTGCCGATTTCCCACCAGCAGTCCCGACTTGGCCCATCTAATTTTTATCTGTTTCCAAAAAGTAAAGAATACCTTCAAGCACCTCACTTTGATTGTTGTGGACCTCCGAAGGCAGAAGTGAGGAAAACTGGGAGAAATATATTCGATGCCAGAGTGACTGTTGAGCAAACAATATATAGACATGAAAAACAAAGATGTAGAATGTTAATAACATTTGTTTTGTTTTAATAGCTTTCCGAGTTTCCACATAAAAATGAGGAGATATTACTTCTCAGCATGCCATCGTACATTATTAAAATATAATACCAATAATGTGTAGACCAGTCTCAGACACATACGTCGAAAATATCGAAAATAAACGTTCAATTTAAAGCGTATAACACAATAGATAGAGGTGCAAAGTAGTAAAATTCATCAGCAGGACTTCTTAATTGTGCCACTGTTATAATTCGTACTGCTAAAATACACCTCCATTATGTAAAACATTAAGCTACTTTTGCAATTACACTGAACACCCAATATCAGCTACTAATTCAGGTTTGCAGCTATCACTTACTTTCGCACATTGGGTATGGAATCGTACACAACATTTGACGAACTTAATTTATTCGTCTTGGTAAATTTCGAAGATCTTGTAGAACCAACTCGAAGACCTGTGACCAGTTTTCATTTTACCGGTTTTCGTTTTCTTAGTCTCTCTTTGTCTTTCTCAGATTGTTTGTCAATGAGGAGCCTCTCCTAAGGACTACGAATGATCTCAACAGCAGACGCTGCTGCTCTGTTTCTTATTCTTTTTTGTAGACTAGAGATAGGAGAGATGTCTTGTGGGCTTACTAACACTCTCCTACTACAGGTTCGTTTTGTGGGAGCTGAGGAACTCAGGAGTGTATAATTTCGATTAGTCTGATTTTCGTGGAAGTTCTTGACTTGTCTATTCACTCATTTCATCCAACTTATTTCTTCCACATGATCAGGTATTGAATTTAATTAGCATGATATCCGAAAACCAACAAACGTGTGGATCGAAAGATCAGATTCCAGTTTTGGAGAAGCCACTGACAGCATTTTGTACGGTCTCAGCCCTACCACATGGATCTTCTAACAGCTCAGAAATACTTGCTGTCAGGATCTTGTGAAGCCACTTGTCAGCTGCTTTGTTGTAATGAGGTGCAAAAGGCTTAAAATATGCAACGACTGTTGGTGTGTGTAAACAGGCAAAGCATGATTACTCTAATACTACTAGCTAAAGTTCTAACAAGCAACACATACAGCATTACAGTATGTTGGTAGATTAGTTGCTGTATAGAATAGGTGGATAAAATATATATAGCAAAAATGATTTTAAAATGCACAGGCGCAGTGTGTAAGAAACGTGGTGCTACAATTTTAAGACGATGCTATGCTTTTTAAAGTTAATTTTTTCTGCACAGACACTAGAGTGGTTTTAAATGCTTATGTTCAATATTACTACTGAACAAGTACGATTATATTCTTACAAATTACAGACAGACTTTACATATCCAGAAATGTACGTATGCTTAGCTTCACAAAAAATATTTACTTTCTCAGAGCACAAGATAAACTTTAACCGCTCTATGGCAAAATTGTCACTGGTTTGTCGAGCTGTTAATGAAGAACAACTTGATACAGCCTAATACACGGTCTGTCTAATATACGGCATTACCATGCAGAGTAGTTTGCTGTATATGTTAGTGGCACCATATATAATATGGTGCAATTTATAAGACTTTATCCTACAAATGATCCCCTGTAGCCAATACCAGAGTAAACCTGAAACTATTGTTAAAAAGTAAAATATAGAAACCTGTTCCACTGGAACATAGCCATATATGGCTGTCAATCAAATTGCGTCAAATAATAATAGCTCGCTCAGCTCACGTTTATCCTCAAAGTGGAATACACAATAAAAATTCCATTGTCTGAACCCGTATAGGCCTAAACGATGAGTCGTTCGGCTACCTGTCTTGCGGGCTAAATCAAAAAAAATTCCTGTGTGGGAGAGGAACATCAAAGATATCATACATCAGTACAGGAAAGTACATTTAATAACTATATTCCGTTTGCTAATAGGTGCGATCACAATAACCTGTTACTGTTTGTTGCTTTACAACCTTTAGTCAACTGGTAACGTCCGTGAACAACAGCACCTTTATTTACGACTGTGTGTATCCTCTGATGTTAGTAAGTAGATGGTGATATGTAAGCGACACTTTGTAGTAACCACGTGGTTTAAATTGACCAGTGGTGACGAATCACATACTTTATTCAAATGCATCAACAGCGGCGTTTCATGAATATGAACACAAGTGCAAAGAAAACAACGTAATTTATTAAAAGTGAAAAATTCAAAAAGTCATTAAATTGTACTTTGAACAGTGATGAAATAGCGGATATGGGTAGATTGAATTTTCTTGTAGTAGAACGAAAACTCATTCACAGGTGTCAAGCGTGGTACAAGGGAGGATACGTTAAATACTGTCAGTATTAAAATGGTCAAAATATGTAAACCAGTTCCGTATAAACCACTTAAAGCACTTAATTCCACATCGATAAATTAACGAATATTTATGCCTATCTTCATTACCGTCACTAGACATTTAACAACTCGTGTAGGAAAAAGGAGTGCTTTAAGCTTTACCATGACATTCCGCAATCAGCCTTAGGCACACATGTTACCGCTGCCAGCTACTGCAGTTGGTCGTCGTCCCTTGCGTCTCCAGTCTCACTGAATTGAGAAAAGAACTTTCGTTCCTAAACCATATATTTCCCTGGCTACATATCTCATCCACCCCTCTTTAATATTCATTGCGGTTATCAGTGCTCCTTTCAGGTCACTTTATTGCCAGATCAATCTGTTTGAAACAATCTAGCAATTCCCAAGATGCACGTCTTCATTTCTCGTTTAACAACAGTAATTTTGTACATGGTTTCATATTTAAACATCCACGTCCCACTACTGTAAGTCAAATCTATTAAATCATTTATAGTAAACTTTTTGTTTCAGATGTATAAGACACTTACTTTGAAAACTGTTTAATCTGCCAAAAACGCTAGAGAATAGTTTTTACACTTTTGTCTAGTTATTTTGAATGTTACTGATTTAGTTATTCATTCATTCAGTGTGTAGTGGAACTGGCAGCAGGACTGGAGCCTGGGAGCGATTAACTGATAGTTGGGTTTTTTTTTTTTGACAACAAGTTTGAAAATACAAGAACAGATTATAAATGCCTGTCATTATCAACTGGAGGGTGATCATGAATTCAAAGTAAAGAGAGCTTCAGACAAGAAGTTTTCACTGCCGGCAGTCAACTCAGACACCTGCGGCACTTCTTGATGGTACCCACCTTTATGACTCTTTGCTGCCATGAGGACACAATTATATTTTGTAATGGTTTACTCTCTTTTCATCATGAGTCCGTTACGATGATACAAAAACAAACGTGCGGTTTATTGCACAGCATGATTTTATTACGTGTAAACTGAGGATCCGAAGATGGTAGCTTAGCCCTGCCGAAACCAGCAATCCAGTGTATCTACTTGCGATCAAGGCAATAAAAATTTCATATCTGGAGCTTTCTTTACACAACAGATGACCACAAAACGGTTATCAGTCACAAAATTCACTTGATATCAAACAATTGAGAAGTTACACACGATACTACACAAAAATCTCATAAACAAACGAATTTTGAATTTGTTCAGTTCAGAACACCGCCCCTCCTGGCAAACTCCTGAACTGTTACATATTTAATAATATTCCTTCTATGCATTACTACCAACACCTGACATGTGTCCTCCATACATATTATAAAAATGAATGTATGTACGTATGCGTGCATCATATTCTCTCCTAAACTACTGGACTGGTGTCAACCAAATTTGGTAAAGATATCCCTTACTGTCAGGCAACAATCGCTGTCGGGGTAAGAACCGCGTACCCGCTATAGTTCAGGAGAACGCCGTCCCAAGCAGTGAGATGCGTGAGAAACTCTCTCATCATGCATGACGTTTCAATTTATTACTTCTATGGTACTATCTATTCGCAATACACGCATGCTGCTGAATGCACATACAAAATTGTATCAAGGTACCAACAACTCGGACAGCCGAATTAAATAAAAGAAATCCATGAAATCTGGCAGTACTTTTGATAGCGTTCAGCTGCGAAGCATAAACGGTTGCAGGCGAAAGCAGTAGCCATCTACAGAGAGACGAAGAGGCGTTGTTATAGACAGCAACTGCGCCCAATGTACAAAAACGGCCCGGGATCATGTTTCTTAATATGGATGTTGTACTTATACATCTGTACATTTTGAAAGTTTCATAGTACGGCTGTTTCACAATTTCAGTGGTGTTTTCACAAATATATGGAAATGAAATATTTTTCGATGCTTCACTATAAACACAGTTATTTTATTTATATTTTTGTCTCTAACAGAAAATTGGCACAATGAATACCCGGTCAACCCCTACTTTGTCAGATAGTATTAATAATAAACTGAGACATCTTGCCTGCTGCTGAAGTTTTACGGCATGGGCAGAGAAATTATGGTAAGAGATAAACTTATATTTTGTGAGCGATGTTAGCGAGAAAAAAATTTGAAGAGATTTGAAATTATCTGTAGAGTTTTCGGCAAGTCGCTCTCATCCCAAAATACTGGATGAATATAGTGAGTCAGCTGTGTCAAGACATAAGCACAGTTTCTGTAAATAGTAGTTTAATTACTTTCTTAAAATTTTAACTTAATATTTCACCTCTTAATGAGTAGATCGTAACAACATTTGAAGTTTTTAAATTCGGTTGATAGTTACGATGCCCGCTTGAAGCTCTTCGATATAGGTCCTGGAACTTGCACTTTGTGATCGGTTTAGATGTTTTTCAGTCTTTGTTGCACATTATTATTTCTTACTCTGATTACGTGTTTCGGCTAACTGCCATCATCGAATCGAATACTTTAAAATATCAGTACAAAGTAAGCACCTATACACCATACGAGTATGTACTATTTGACGAAGTTCTCTATAACGATGTTTTAAAGCATTCGATTCGACGATGGCAGTTAGCCTAAACACGTAATCAGAGTCAGAAGTAATAAAGTGCGACCAAGACCGAAAATTTTTGTGGTTTTGCGTAATATTGATCCGTTAAGACAAGTTAGTCTCAAATTCCTGGTGTCGAATGTGTTGGACATATAACTGCAGGGCACCTTTGATGTTGACAACGTGCATAAACGACTTGTCAGATAGGATCAGCTGCAGTATCCGATTGTTCACTGGCTGTTCTACAGCAAAAGAGACAATGTAGCAGTAACTAACTGCAGACAAAAAATTTCTCAGTCAATCCAACATCTCTTAAAAGTTTAAATAGTTGAATTATAAAGAGTGATACACTATGTAATCAAAAGTATCCGGACACCCTCAAAAACATACGTTTTTCATATCAGGTGCACTGTGCTGCCACATACTGCCAGGTACTCCATGTCAGCGGCCTCAACAGTCATTAGACATCGTGAGAGAGCAGAATGGGGCGCTATGGGAACTCACGAACTTCGAACGTGGTCAGGCGATTGGGTATCACTTGTGTCATACGTCTGTACGCGAGATTTCCACACTCCCAAACATCCCTAGGTCCACTGTTTCCGATGTGATAGTGAAGTGGAAATGTGAAGGTGCTCATACAGCACAAAAGCATACACGCCGACCTCGTCAGGCTGACAGAGACCGCCAACAGCTGAAGGGGACGTAATATGTAATAGGCAGACATCTATCCAGACCATCACACAGGAGTTCCAAACTGCATCAGAATCAACTACAAGCACTATGACAGTTAGGCAGAAGGTGGGAAAACTTGGATTTCATGGTCGAGTGGCTGCTCATAAGCTACACATCATGCCCGTAAACGGCAAACGGCGCCTCACTTGGAGTGACGAGCGTAAACATTGCACGATTGAACAGTAGAAAAACGCTGCGTGGAGTGACGAATCACGGCACACAATGTGGCGATCCGATGGCACGGTGTGGCTATGGCGAATGCTGGTGAACGTCATGTCCCAGCGTGTGTAATGCCAACAGTAAAATTCGGAGGCAGTGGTGTTATTCATGGAGGGGCCTTGCACCCCTTGTTGTTTTGCGTGTCTCTGTCATAGCACAGGCCTACATTGATTTTTTAAGCACCTCCTTGCTTCCCACTGTTGAAGAGCAGTTCGGGACTGACGATTGGATCTTTCAACACGATTGAGCACCTGTTCACAATGCACGGATTGTGGCGCAGTGGGTATACGACAGTAACATCCCTGTGATGGACTGGCCTGCACAGAGTCCTGACCTGAATCCTGTAGGACACCTTTGGGATGTTTTGAAACACCGGCTTCGTGCCAGGCCTCACCGACCGACGTCGATACCTCTCCCCAGTGCAGCACTCCGAGAAGTCCGAGAAGAATGCGCTGCCATTCCCCAATAAACCTTCCAGCACCTGATTGAACGTATGCCTGCACGAGTGAAAGCTGTCACCAGAGCCTAGGGTTGACAACACCGTACTGAATTCCAGCATTACCGATGGAGAGCGCCACGAACGTTTAAGTCATTTTCAGCCAGGTTTCCGGATACTTTTCACCACATAGTGTAGCTTATCACTGAAATAGTGACGTTGGAGCATTTATGATACACACATCTGATGAAAAGTACGCTTACACTCCTGTTCACTGAGAGATTAAAAATGGCTCTGAGCAGTATGGGACTTAATATCTGAGGTCATCAGTCCCTTAGCCTTAGAACTACTTAAACCTAACTAAGCTAGGGCCATCACACACATCCATGCCCGAGGCAGGATTCGAACCTGCGACCGTAGCAGCAGCGTGGTTCCGGACTGAAGCACCTAGAACCGCTCGTCCACAGGGGCCGGCTGATATTCACAATGAAGTGCCTGGCAGAGGGTTTAATGAACCACCTTCAGGCTGTGTCTCTGCCGTTCCACTCTCGAACGGCGGGCGGGAAAAACGTGCCCTTAAGTTTTTCTGTGGGAGCCCTGATTTCTCTTATTTTATCGTGATGATCATTTGTCCCTATGTAAGTGGGTGCCATCAGAATGTTTTCGCAATTAGAGGAGAAAACTGGTGATTGAAATTCTAAGAGAAGATTCCGTCGCAAACGAAAAATTCTTTCTTTCAATGATTGCCACTCAATTCACGTATTATGTCTGTGGCACTATCTCCCCTATTTCGCGATAATACAAAACGAGCTGCCCTCCTTTGCACTTTTTCGATGACATCCGTCAGTCCCACCAGATGCGGATAACACATCACACAACAATACTCCGAAAAATGGTTCAAATGGCTCTGAGCACTATGGGACTTAACATCTATGGTCATCAGTCCCCTAGAACTTAGAACTAGTTAAACCTAACTAACCTAAGGACAGCACACAACACCCAGTCATCACGAGGCAGAGAAAATCCCTGACCCCGCCGGGAATCGAACCCGGGAACCCGAACAATACTCCAGAATAGGGCGGACAAACGGGGTGTAAGCACTCTTTAGTAGACTTGTTGCACCTTCTAAGTGTTCTGCCAATTCTATTTTTCTACAAATAACATACGAAATTCACTACAACTTTATGAAACCGCACTTGGTTTTCTTTTATTATATTACCTTTTAAATGTCATATCAATTAAATAACGTGACCAGTGATGAAAAAAGTAAGTTTCGGCAGGATTCGTACTGTCGCTTCATCTACGACCCTTTTGCTATGCGCAATTGCTAACCAAATTTTTTCAGATAACTTGATATTCACTAAGACTTCATGGAAACATACGCGATTTTTTATATTATATTACCTCTCAAACGTCCTAAATTAAATATGACCAGTGACGAAAAGTATGTAAATTAAAAAGTAAGAGCGAGCGGGAGTCGAACCATCGCTTCACACAAGCTTTTCATACGAGGCTCGAACGCTAATTGCTTTTTTTTCTCCCTCCAAAGCACTTATTTAAGGCAGTCAATTAGAAATAGAACAAAAATCATTTCGACACAAAGGGTTAAATAAGAAAAAGTTAGTTAAGGAATAGGGAGTCAATTTTAACGTGCCCTCACCTTTTCTCCTCCGTCACTTCTAAATCGTGTAATATTTAAATCTATACAACAGTGTCCACAAAAAAAGGATTTCAGCTCATCCTACTCCTTGTCGATGAAAAATAAGATACAGCATATTAGAAAAAGCTCTCTATAACGTGGCATCCTGAGCCACGTCCAGTGTGCAGTGGCTATATATTGGGAAAAGGCACTCGGATCTGCGTCGTATCCACTCACCATCACGTAGTGGACATAATGTCCAACAATCCACATGATGGAATTGTTCTTCGATCGGGGAAAGAAAGTTGCATCGGGACGCACGAGAATCTCCCCCGTGATAGCCGCCTCCGGCGTCCTGAGAAGAAAAGCCAGTTGTCGGTGAAGCCATCGCCAATGGCCATGACTACAGGAGATCAATCGATGATATAATGTATTAGTTTCATGGCAACGATTGCAGGTATCCGGCACACTGAGGCCAATACGAAAGAAATCACACGTTGGTACGTACAATATCATGAACAGCTTGGTACCACGAGGACGTCACTTCCATCGTGAAAATCTGGAGGCTAGCGTTAGACGAAACAGTCTTCCAGTTCGTTTCTGGAGACAGGGCTTCCACAGAGGAAATGCTATGAGAAATTAGTAAGCGGCATAACAGCATTTGTTGGGGGAGATTCGCTTGGGAAAGGATACTTACTCCTAAATAACTGACATCAAGAAAAAAGTCCTTAACGTGCTTTAGTTTATAACTAATCCTACCAATATCTATTGGAGGTGTCAAAATGGCCGGTCGGATACAGTCATGAAGGCGAGCTGTAATGACTGGGGTGGGGGGCGCGCGTAGACATGTTGAAACGGTGCAACTCTAATGTCAGGGAGGCCCAAACCTCCCAGCAGACGGGGGCGCGCTATGACCCCCATAATGCACTATAAATATAGATTTGCGCCAGATAAACCAGCCAGTTAAACTTTGCAACTTGCGGTACATCAACGGAGGAAGTGGAAGGATTTGTGCAATAAAATGAGCCTTACTTAACACATACGTTTCCATGGCCCGGTCCTTATGAAGAAGTGAGAGAGCGATGCGCGTGTTTAATGATTTCTCCCTGAATCTTATCCGTGACAGACTTCCAGTTTATCGTAACCATCTTTAGCGGACAACTGTCAATTATAACACCAAACGATCGATGTCGGGTGACCTTCAGAGCCCATGGAATTTCAACAGCGTCAAATCATCGCGAACTGAGTAAGCGACATTTCTGGGCATTAACATACGCTCCCGTAAGACGACAGAAAGAATCCAAAACTTCCTTCAGCAGCGGTATATCATCAGGGGTACGGAGAAGAACCATAACGTCGTCAGCATATGCCCCAACGGTAAATCTTTCTCCCAACAGCGACCAGCCACCCAAACGAACAGTTATAGATCGCAATAAGGGTTCCAGAAACAGAACGTAGAGCGATATAGATAATGGACTCCCTTGAAGGACACCCTGACACACCGCGATGGGGGAAGTAAGATGGCCATTTAAGTCAATGGGCACCCGAATACCAGTAATTAAAGAGCTAAACAACCGTCATGCAGTATCGTTAAAACCAACATCGTCAATACTCACATTAGAAATCCACGATTAACGTGATTGAACGCATGGTGAAAATCAATGAAAAGCACAGCGCTTGGCACGGAAATGGCAGAAGCAATCGAAATTAGATCACAACATTCAGTAACGGGAGTCAGGAGAGTACGAACCAGAAGACAACTTTGAAGGTTAGCGATGATGGTAGCCCACAAGACCGATAGTCTGCTATTGACCGCTCGCTCCACTATTTTATAATCGTAGTTGAAGAGGGTTATCGGGCGGACCTGATCCACACGCAAACGTCCCGGTTTCTTGGGGATCAGGACAATTTCAGTAACCTTAAAGCTGGGCGGAATAAGGCCTCTGTGGAATACTTCATTCACCATAGAAGTTAAGCCAGCCGGGGTGGCCGAGCGGTTCTAGGCGCTACAGTCTGGAACCGCGCGACCGCTACGGTCGCAGGTTCGAATCGTTCCTCGGGCATGGATGTGTGTGATGTCCTTAGGTTAGTTAGGTTTAAGTAGTTCTAAGTTCTAGGGGACTGATGACCTTAGAAGTTAAGTCCCGTAGTGCTCAGACCCATTTGAACCATAGAAGTTATCGTATCTCCTACCAGGGGCCAAAATCGAATACGAAATTCTTTGCGAAGGCCATCGAAGCCAGACGATTTGTGGGAGGGAGAACGAGCCACAATACCAAGTATATCATCGCGATGGAATACAGAGGAAAACCTCTTCCTGGAGAGCTGGCGTAACAACACTATCAAAGAGGAAGGTAGAATCAACACACGACAGACCGTTGTATCCACTTCATTGTAAAGTTCGGAAAAGTACCGGTAAAGTTCACGCATGATATGAGATTGGGAGGACCATTCACGACCATTTAAAGAAAGAATAGTAGTAAGTCCTCCCTCGTGTATGGGTGTGTGTCTTTGTCCTTAGTATAATTTAGGTTAAGTGGTGTGTAAGCTTAGGGACTGATGACCTTAGCAGTTAAGTTCCATAAGATTTCACACACATTTGAACATTTTTTGATCTACACGACGTAAGACGCAGTTAAAATGCCCCCCCCCCCCCCCCCCAACGAAACTTTACGTGGGTTCCGTCGGAGTAAATAAACAACTTCTTCCTTATAAAACCGCGCACGGTCGGGTGAAAGATCGGATCCAGACGGAGCGTAAAGAAAAATTAAGGTGAGGTCATAAAAACTACAGCCTATACCGCGACCATCATCTAGCGTTTCGAAGTCCATCAGCTGGGATTCCATCTCTATAAACCGAAGCCATACGGGTAGAATTTTAAGGCGCGACATTGAAAAACAAAGTATCCAGGAAGACAAAACACATCAAATAACACCTCTGGCAAACACACGATATCAGCTTGGGAATCGTAAATAAACTGGCGTAACGCAGCAAACCATGATTGGGAGCATATCCTATTAACATTGACGGTTAGAAACGTATATGCCTTCATCCGTTAGCACATGTAAGGTCAATGAAACAACACTAGGGAAAAAGCACTCATCACGCCCTTCTCAACGTCCGGAGCCGGTGGAAAGAAGGTATAATTCTAATCCTCTTCACCGGAAGCCGAGAAATCCTTGTTTTTCTTTTTACGACGCGCCGCTGCACGTGCAGGTTGAAAACGCTGTTTCACACCACTCCGTGAAAACAAATGCTCTTGATGTGGTAGCGTTGGGGGCACGTAGATCTCCGATTTGATAGAGGGGCCATCTCCTTGCACTCACCGGAAAACGGGGAGCACAACCCAGAACGACTTACAGCAACAGCAGGTACAGAAGAGACTGGTAATGCAGTGCCATTGTCGGATTCCATCACCTGATCATCAGGACGAGAACCCGAGGAATCCCGTTGACCCACCGTCTCAGCGTGGAGGAGGGGTGGTATTTCACTGGAACACTGTGAAGACTGGCCAGCTAGCAACGTCTCTGCGGGGACATCGGAACTCACGGGAACCGTCGCGTCTACATGTGAAATGGGGGACGCAGATACAACGCACATTTCAACATCAACAGAAGCAGCTACATGATCTCTGGTAATACTGGAATCACAATTAACGGCAGTAGACAACTCGTTACCGCCATAATGTAAACCCTCTGTCAACGCCGTTTCAGAAGAACGAGACTGGAGAGGGACGCTCTCGAAATCTGTACCGTCCTCAGTCTGCCGGCGTCTGACTTGCACTGCAGGAGCCGTCGTCCCCTCATGGACAGAGGTAGCACCGGGACGCGCCGGTAACGGTGGAAATTCGCGACGAGTAGAGGTAATGTTGCCCCAACATCGCCTAAAGCTGGAGATTGACTGTCAGTAGACTGCGAAGACACTATGTCTGCTAATGTTAAAGGAAGACGTTTTTGATAATAGAATGTCAGAACAGTAGAACGGCGCGGACAATCGGATCTGAGTTGACCGCTTTCGTTTCTTGCCCTGCATACGTAACATGGATCCGGTAACCACAAACAGTTAAGTTGCGGAAGTAATACTCTTTTTAATGCACATATCCACAGTCCGGATACCATTATAACACTGGAAGCGATGTTGTGCTGGCCAGCGTTCCCATCGGATATGCCGTATTGCTCCAGACGGAAGCAAAGCTGTTTTGAGAAACGAATCGTCGACCTCAGGAGGAAGGTTACAAACTCTAACCGGAGTATACTCGAGTGCCGCAATTTCAAGGAGGACTTGTCTAACGGAACCTTCTCGATGTGTAAACAACACCGAGCCTTGCTGGCCACGGCTTGTGCGTTGGTTTAAACCTTCACTGTTACTCTGCGTTTGGTTTCCCACGGCTATTGCAGTTATGCCGTGGTTCTTCCTCTTTCTACGTGTGGCAGCAGCGGTGTGTATTGATATTCGCACCTTGTACTATCTTTGGTCTGGTGCCTATAGTTTCCGGCTTGTCGGTGTGCTGCAGTCGGTCGGTTGGTGTGGATCAGCCGGGATATCTCTGCACGTCGTAGTGGGCCCAGCCCGCTGGCGGTCTCTGCACAGTGTCGGAGTGTGTGGGAGCTGTTCCAATTGCTACGAGGTTCGTGGCTCACCGACACAAGACATCAAAGTTGAGTAGTGATTTAATTACCGAAGCCAGTCTGTTCACATTGTACCGTTGGTTTCCGTGGGTGGCTGTTGGGGAATTCCCTTGAGCAACACCGTGTTCGAGTTGGCGAAAGTTTGGCCACTTTCGGGTGGAGTTTGACTGTATTTTGTTTATTTGAAGTGCAGCAGCGGAATTTGCTGCCTTGTGGCCGTTAGCGTTCCGGTTACCTGCCCAGGACGCTGACGTAAAATTCAGGCAGTGTCCTTTCTTCAATGTGTTGTCGCCATAGTTTTGACAGCTTATGCATACTTGGTTGTGGGCGGGTACGCCTTTTACATTTTGGCTTTGGAGTTCCTTGTGTACTGGTCGGTTGGAAAGCAAGCCGTCTTGTAGGTGGGTCCGTTGATTGTCTCTTGGTTGGGTTGCCGGCGGATCGGATATACTCGAGCTGACTACCTGCCTCCCCTAATCGAACCTTAATATTTCAAGTGCAGACCGTCCCCCGAAAACTTCTTAGCGCCGCTGGCTGTACTGCCTTTTCTTATTGGTGTTTGATTGTGTATTTTAATGGCACATAGCCTATGGTTTGAATTTGCATGATTTTAGTTGGGTTTTAAACAATGGGCCTTCAGCCACTTTAAAATTGGAAGTTCCTTACTTCTCAAGTCTTCCATTGTTTGGGCCTTCACCTTATTTAAAATAACGTTTTTTTGGATAAAGCTTTGGGGCTTCTGCCTTTTGAAAATTCTTTGTAGTTGTGTTTTTCAATCATGGGCCTTCAGCCGTCCTAAAATTTAAATTCCTTTCTTGTTAAATCTTAGATTGTTTGGGCCTTCAGCCGCATTAAAAAAAAATTAAGGATAAAGCCTTGGGCTTTCTGTCTTGTAAAAATTTATTGTAGTTGTGTTTTTGAATCATGGGCCTTCAGGCGTTTTAAAATTAAAATTCGTTACTTGTCAAGCCTTAGATTGTTTGGGCCTTCAGCCTCATTTGAAATATCATTTAAGGATAAATCTTTGCGCTTTCTGCCTTTTGAAAATTTATCGTAGTTGTGTTTTAAATCTTGGGCCTTCAGCAATTTTAAAAATTAAAGAGGTTGTGTGACATATTCAGTCGATAATTAAGCTCGGGAATTTGCGGTATAATGTTTGGGCAACTAAATAGAGTTATATGTGTTCGAGTGTAGCTGACAGCCGCTCATTTTGGCCCTTTTCCTCAATTCCAACCACCTGTTCTGTCCTGCGGATTTAACCAGGTGTGTCAAGCAATTTGGAACCAACCAGAGAGAGAAGCCGTTCTACTTGAACAGGATCATGAAACTTCACAAAGAATGCATACAAATCAGAGTCAATGTAAGCAGTATCTACCTGATCAGGTGTAACACGGATAACATCAGCCAACCCATCGTGAATTTCTAAGGAGCCAGGTTGAACACGACGCGTACTCTTGTCAAAGCTGAAACGAACAGTAGCTCGACGATGAACAGACTGAGAAGACTCGAGAGAAGCCATGACGGGGGCAGAAAACTCCGCGGCCGATAGAAAAACGACAACGAATTCCGCTACGCTACTACTATGTCACTCTGTCCGATAAACTAACAAGACTGAGTAGCTTCGACACAAGCGGCGCTGCGGCACAGACGAAAGTTAACTACGACCTGCTCGCTTCATGCGCAATGCGACACTGTCAACGAATCGCAGTCTTTGGTTTGCTCTACTCACAACGTTATCTATGTGATCGTTTCAGTTTAGGTTATTTGTAATTTTAATCCCTTAAAAATTTTGTTAAATTTACAGCCTTCAGATTTGTGTGACTTATTGTGTATTCGAAATTTAGCGGATTTCTTTTAGTACTCATGTCAATAACTTTACACTTTTCTTTATTCAGGGTCAATTGCCATTTTTCGCACTATACAGATATTTTATCTAAATCGTTTTTACAAGACGGTAGATGACAGCATCATCCGTAAACAAACTAAGACGACTAGTCAAATGGTTCAAATGGCTCTGAGCACTATGGGACTTAACATCTGAGGTCATGAGGTCATCAGTCCCCTATGAACTTAGAACTACTTTTACTTAACTAACATAAGGACATCACACACATCCATGCCCGAGCCAGGATTCGAACCTGCCACCTAGCGGTCGCGCGGTTACGGCTAGTCAGATTGCCTCCTATGTCGTTAATATAGATTAGGAATAATAGAGGGTTCTATAAGACTTCCTTGGGGAACACCAGGTATTACTTCTGTTTTACTCGATGACTTTCCGTCTATTACTACGAACTGAGACCTTTCTGACAGGAAATCACAAATCCAGTCGCACAACTGAGGTGATATTCCATAGGCACGCAGTTTGGTTAGAAGAGGCTTGTGAGGAACGGTGTCTAAAGCCTTCTGGAAATCAAAAAATATGGAATCAATTTGACATCCCCTGTCGATAGCACTCATTAGTCCATGAGTATAAAGAGCTACTTGTTTTTCGGAAGAACGATATTTTCTGAATCTGTGCTGACTATGTGTCAATAAATCGTTTTCTTCAAAGGAACTTCATAATGTTCGAATACAGTATATGATCCAAAACCCTACTGCAAATCGACGTTAGTGATATGAGCCTGTTCGAAAGAAAGCAGTAGAAGTCCTTCGATTCTGATTTTGTCAATGTAGTGGTTCCAGGTTATGAAATAGCAATAAACTTAGCTATTACGGGTAATTTTTAAGGTCTGTAACTTTGTTGTCTTAGCACAGATATAATATATTGTTGTCGTGTGATGAGAGGGTGAGGCGGGGGGGGGGGGGGGAGGGGATTATGTTAATAACGATGAGTAATACCACTACCTGTTGATTAGAAATCTATACGTATACTTTTTATTTCGCAGTGCATTGTTGGTGTGAAATTCAGTGCGTAATTTAAACAGTTTACGGTCAATACTTTTAAAGTAGATAACAATGACAAAGAACATACGAGTACTAACAGAGTTAGGCGAAATACTGAAGTAGGCGGAAATTTATACCGTACACCCGATAAAATTATTAACACGTTCCCTTCTGTTATTAGCAGAGAGAACTGATAAAATTTCGCGCAGAGGTTTCCTATATTAAAACTGACTCTGTCAATGAATTCCAATTTTCTGGATGAAAGGCTGTTTAATTAACATCTGCATGAAATATTTCGCTTGATGAAGGGTTATATATTGATATGACTACCACAAAAATTTGTTACATGTCGACCAACCACCAATTACACGTAGATAGCCCGCACTACGAATCTATCTCCCGTACCGCATCCACCACCCCTCCTCGCCACCCCATCAACAATTATTTTTCCGGTTTCAATCCATCAACTTGAATGTTAAAATCCTATGATATCAAACTTGCTGCTAACGCCAGAGACCTCTACTCCGCAAACTGAATAGACTCACAGTGCAACATATTTACTGCTTTAGTAGCTGAGGACCTAGTGTTGCCTGGGTATGTACTTATTTCAGTACTCTATCGGTCCATCTCTTCCTTCCCTTACGTTTATCTGCTCCTTGTCCCTTTCTCTGTCTGCTCCTGTCCCCTTTTTCTGTCAATGTACTCAACCCCTCTCTCTCAGTCCATCTCCTCGAACCCACCCCCACCCCCCCTCCGCCATACCTACTCCGAAAATATCCATGAACAACAGCCGAAATTTGTCATGGCGTACTGGTTCATCTTGTACAATTGCCTGATAGGGAGGAAGATACAATTATTACGGACATAAACACGTAACCTATATGTAGAAGCTTTATTGACATTCCCTATACATTTTTTTCTGACTTCTTTTACAAGGGACTCCTTGTGTGCAATGTCGCGAAAGGTCAATGATATTCACAGCATTAGACGTCCCACATACTGCATACCAAACAGCTACGATGTTGCCTGCTAATGGCAACAGCACGGGGGTGTGGGGGTGTCCAATTAAGAGCACAGCGTGAAGCGACGGAGCGTAGTTGAACTGCTTAATCGACGAGTAATTTACAACAGTGCTACAATACTAACGGTGTTGACACAAAGCAGACCAATGACAACGATAAACAAAGCAAACATTGCGTTATATCTACAACAACAGTTGCCAAAGCTGAGCCGGCCGGAGTGGCCGAGCGGTTCTAGACGCTAAAGTCTGGAATCGTGCGACCGCTACGGTCGCAGATTCGAATCCTGCCTCGGGCATGGATGTATGTTCTAGGGTCCTGATGACCTCATAAGTTAAGTCCTATTGTACTCACAGCCATTTGTTGCCAAAGCTGACATTTCGTCAGAAACAAACCCCACGAATTTCACAGAGTGAGAAAGAAGCGGCAAATGAAATATTAGATTTTCTGCAAGATCAGTCAGTGGAATGTGCTGTGTTGTATACGCTCGATAACGCACATGAGGAGCTACAACGAAGACGATATGTGCTTAACAAGTGAAAGTGATAGTAAGACAAGTGTCTAGCCGTGTAGTTCCCCATCCTTGTAGGATAGAGCCACAAATCCCGTCTCCAATCAAACGTAGTAAAGGACACTCGTTGTCAAGGAAGCGAGTACTGAACATAATTACGTACATGAAAGGTCATTGCAAAACAGCAGTTACGAACACGTTTCGAATAAGCCCTCAGGAATATGACCGTATACTGCATAAGAAAAATTATGGCTATTTAAGGGAGGAGAAGGCGAAGTTGTTACCAGACTGTTGTTTGTGAGTATCAAGGGTGTTCGATACAATTTACAGGATGTGTATGATTGTGACCTACTACGTCATTCACATTAAATCGCGGGAAATTTATTGCAGTGATTTCAAGAGAAGCGGTGGATGGTTGCATTACTTTAAGCAGTGTTCCAAAATTGCAAGACGTGTATTTTTTATTTTATTTATTTATTTATTTTTTTGCTTCAGTCATGTCTCCTGACTGGCTTGATGCGGCCTCTCCTGTGCCAACCTCTTCGTCTCAGAGTAGCACTTCCAACCTACGACATCAATTATTTCCTGGATGTATTCCAATCTCTGCCTTCCTCTACAGTTTTTGCCATCTACAGAACCTTCTTGTACCATGGAAGTCATTCCCTGATGTCTTAACTAATGTTTGCAAAACCAAACAATGTTCAAATGGCTCTGAGCACTATGGGACTTATCTACTGTGGTCATCAGTCCCCTAGAACTTAGAACTACTTAAACCTAACTAACCTAAGGACATCACACACATCCATGCCCGAGGCAGGACTCGAAACTCGACTGTAGCGGTCACGCGATTCCAGACTGTAGCGCGTATAACCGCACGGTCACTCCGGCCGGCTCAAACATAATATCTTATGGGATAACAGCAATCAGTGATTTTATAATGTTACTTAAAATCCATCTTGATTGCAATTTTTTTTTGCAAATTTTTTATTCATACGACCGGTTTCGGTTATTGCTTACCTTATCAGTCCACCACATCTCAAGCCCTTCGATTTTCTCTTCTTCCGGTTTCCCCACAGTGCCTGTTTCACTACCATACAGTACTGTGCTCCAAACGTACATTCTCAGAAATTTCTCCTTGGAAGACGTAAGATAACGAAATATCACACAAAGCGTCAAGCTGACGATTCACGGCAAACTGCGTAATCGGCCCGAAAATATGTATTTGAGATAAACAACGGCATCCTATGGAATTTTTTTTCAACTGCGACCAATCGGGATTTGAACAGGATATGCATATGAAAGAAATCCTGGAAACCAGAGGTACCAAGACAGTTGTCTCAAGATAAACTAACATCAGTGCCTTGACGGAAGCGTATACAATTACGCCGACAGTTAATCTGGATGGTAAATTGGCTGGAAGGTTATTTATTGTGCTGCGAGATGTTGAGAGGTGCTCTGTCCCCTGAGATTATATCTCGGTGTGTGATCTTCCAAGAGTGGGAAAATGGGCGTAAGAGAACTGCGACAATGGCATGAGCACTGCTTTTTTATAATAGCTGGCCAAAATAAATTGCTTTTGCTCGATTCTTGGACTGCATATAAAAACCACACACTTTTAAACTATCCATCCTGAAATGTGTGTGACATTGCAGCTCATACCACATGGAACCGTTCGACAAATTCAGCCACTGGATAGTTGTTTTTTTCCGTGCTTATAAAACATATTATCGTATTATCTGCAGTTACGGCCAGTATAGGCACTATCACGATGAGCTCCGCGACACTTTCGCATTCGATTGCATGCCATCACATGCCATCATTTCTCATCACCCCGTTACACCATTACGATTCCATTCTTTAAAAGTGGATACCTAGCTGAACGTCCTTCACCGTTTGTAACTCCCAAGGAGTTCGCCTGCGATATTGATGGTGCGAACATTTGTGATTACTGCGGCGTGCTGTTTTTCAATCGGTGTACATGGTGCACGTTAATAGTTTGTTTTGAACATTTATTGAACATCGACGATGTCCATTTTTTTAAATGTAACACATACATCCCATAGAAAGTTGATCTCTGCACTTCATGGACACTCATTTTCTGTTACACTCCTGATTCACATGGTGATTCATTGGCAGCTAATATTTTTCCTGTCATGATTGTTAACACAACATTACTGAAGGGTGAACTTGCGACTTCGCACTCATGGGGTTCTTTGTCAGTCACTTTTACCATATGCTGCGTATGGCTTATGTTTTTTGAAGTTGGCAAATGCTCCTCAAAAACCAGTTATAATTAAAAATGTGATGCTTATACTGTAGTTACAAGAAATGAAAAAAACCTGGGTGGATTCAATCAGGTCACAAACACGAAGTTATTGCTTGAAAAAGTATTGCACCTAGACAATTCTGTATACAGCATCATGTTTATCAGAAGCGTGTTTCATAT
The DNA here is from genome assembly GCF_021461395.2 of Schistocerca americana. Classification (NCBI taxonomy): domain Eukaryota; kingdom Metazoa; phylum Arthropoda; class Insecta; order Orthoptera; family Acrididae; genus Schistocerca; species Schistocerca americana. The sequence continues at coordinate 215,200,793 of NC_060122.1, read as the reverse complement.
AAAAGTTATTTCTTCATAATTATTAAGCTGTATTATGAAGATATAACCGTATGGTGTCAACTGAAGACGGGTGGAAACCTGAAGCATAACTTGGCACAAATACTGTAACATAAAAATTAGCTGCTTGCTGTATTTCTTCAAGTATCCACATCTGCTCATCTCAACCAGTATGGTTGAGTCCATACATCTTACAAATTTTGACCCACGAAACAAACAAACCTTATCTGCGGAAAAAATCAATATTTGGGTCAACGTGTGTAAAACTCTTAATTCCTCTCTCTCAAACCCCACCCTAAGGGGAAAGAGGGAGAGTTTCAGTTTTAGTGAATCAAAATTTTCAGAGTAATTAAGTATTTTTTATTTATCCGTAACCATTTTCCAAATAAAAATGAGAACATGGATTTCTTGAATTACAGCACCAACTACCAAGAATCAAACAAATGTTTAAGACAAAGTATACGTAGTTTTTTTATTAAGAATCTGCAATAAAAAATGGAGATTCCAATTTGAAAATTTAAAGTTGCCTCCCGCACCACGCGCAGGGGGCTGGGGTGGTTGGCTAATTTTAGCACCAGCAGATGTGCCCCTCGAAAATAATCATCTTTGGATTCTACACATTTTTTCTTGTGAACCTTATTTTTAGAGGTTTTCTGGTTGGTCAACTTAAAATTTATACCCTGTATATATACAGGACGGTCCATTGATAGTGACCCGGCCAAATATCTCACGACATAAGCATCAAACGAAAAAACTGCAAAGAACGAAACTCGTCTAGCTTGAAGGGGGAAACCAGATGGCGCTGAGGTTGACCCGCTAGATAGGTAACGTATCACGAAGCAAATACCGTCGACACTGGCGGAATATTACGTGATTCCACGTACTTATACGTTTGTGACAATTATAGCGCCATCTATCACAAAGCGAAAAATGTGGTCCAACTAAAAGATTCATATTTCTTTACGTACTACACGAATATGTAATAAAAATCGGGGTTCCTATTTTTAAAAAAGCACTTGATATCTGTTTGACCTAATTAACCTATGGCAGCGCCATCTAGCGGGCCAACCATAGCGCCACCTTGTTTCCCCCTTCAAGCTAGACAAGTATCGTTCTTTGTAGTTTTCTCGTTTGAAGCTTATTTCGTGAGATATTTGGCCCGGTCACGATCAATGGACCACCCTGTATATATATGTCAGTCCAGTGCGGAATATATATATATATATATATATATATATATATATATGTGTGTGTGTGTGTGTGTGTGTGTGTGTGTGTGTGTGTGTGTGTGTGTTTGAATTCCGCATCTTCTCGTAAACTACTGGACTGACTTATAAAATTTTAGAAGGCCAATTTAGGCTATTTTAATAAGCAATTTGTTCGTCGCGGGGTGATAAGTTTCTACACTACATATAAAAGAAGATTCAGTAAAGGAATTTCATGAAAAGCTACAAAGCGTGATAAATTTTGAAGAATGTATCAGCACATTTCGTAAAAAGTAGCCTGTGGTCTCCAGTGGCTCGTTACAGAGTAGTATTGTAATTATGATTTATTCAGTTCTGTTATCACAATTATCTTCAATTCGGTGAAAATATATTCATATCAGTAGAACAGCATGTTGTAATACGCAATCAACAAAATTTTTTAGTGTGCTGATATTTAGGGTGCATATGCTCAGTTGCAAAACTAGTGTGATGTGCTTGCAGTCGCTGCGCGAACATTTGAGCACAACGTCGTCATGACGCTTTTCCATAGCAGTCATTGAACTCGCTGATGAGATGCACATCAGCCGATTCTTCATCAGCAAATACACGCGTACTGCAGTGTGTACAGTTCATGCAAACAGACGTGAACACCGTAAACGAGATACGCCGTACACATCGTTCAGTCGACCGCCAGCGTGGGACGTGTTGCCATCGAATCAAGCGGAGCGCTCCTCTGGTACAAGTTAAAGGGCAAAGATATTTATAGTAAAACACGAGAAGTTGTTGAAAGTGTGAAACAGTTTATGGCGAAAGAAACTGCACTAGGTGCTCCACTGAAACTAAAATCCACTTTGAAACGAGAGGTCTAAGCAAATGGTGCATAGGTTACATCCATTTGGCAAACAACAGGGGACTGGAATGAGACCAAGCGAGTAAATCCGCGATATTTTCAAGCTGATAACGAGTTCGGATAGTTTTAACAAGCAAGACTTTCTCCGCGTGGTGAACAGTTTATACATTACATTTGAAATAAGACCCACTAAAGGAAAATCGTAGAAAATTACAAAGTTCAGTAGATTTAGTTGGATGTGTCTACAAGGTTCGTAAAATTGTTCACAACCTTGGTTTTAGGTGAAGTAGGACGGAAAATAATTCAAAAGTTCCCCAAGAATAAATTAGTATCAGAGCACAAGGAATAGCTTGCTTAAAAAGTATTCGAAAGTACAGGCGCGAGTATCTTCAAATTGTCTGTATGGACGAAACATATGTTAATACTTGTCCCGTAGTATTTTACGGATGGAGTGACAGTTCACTACAGCATCTGTTGAAACGTGTTTCGAAAAGAAGCATTATTCTCAACATCGATGCGGCAGGGAGGACGATTTTGTGGCTAATGCCTACGTAAGATTTAAATCTGGTCAGAAAAAGGGAGATTATGACAACAACCTGAATTTCTCTAATTACGGAAAGTGGCTCAGGGAGAGATTAATATCTAATCTGCTACGTCCTACTGCCCTCGTTGTAGATAAAGCCCCTTACCGCAATAAGCAACAGACTCGTGCTCCAACATAAAGCTCCACGAGGAGAGGTTGGTTAAAAGAAGAGGAAATTTCTTTCCACAAGGACATGCTCAGACCTCAGTATGCACTGATCAAAATGAACAAACCAGGCCCCATCACTTATAAAACAGACAGTATTTTAACCGAGCATTGTAATATAGCTGATACGGGCAACAGTCAAGAACGGTGTTTCTGAACGCAATGTGGCATTCAGAATTAACACTAATAGATGAACAAACTACTTCCATAACAGTAGAGGATTTGAAGGAACGATCTAGTACGTAAATAAAATTGAAGAGCAGTGTAATTCAAGTGAATGTTTACTGCACGAAGTGCTGTAGATGACCATGAATGTGGGAAGTGGTACAGACTCGAATAGTAGTAGTCATAGTGATGAACCAATATTGACTCGCAGGTGGAAATGAAAGTGAATGAACTTACACCGTCAGCTGAAGAGAAACGTATACGTCTATTGAAAATGAAGAAACCTACCATGCTTTCAGTGTGAAAATAGCCACAGTGAAATGTGCGTAATATTACGTCAAACGATGAACTGTATGGTTTGTAATGTGTAGTTGTGACTGAATTACTCACAAGATCAGGGAACGTGTTTTTAACAGTGAAGCTACTGTTTACGACCAAGTTATACGTTTCACATGGTACAGTTTCTTATGTATGCTCGTGCCGGCTCTAACCTCTTTGCTTTTCCACTCCCTTGCATTTTCCCTCCTGCGCAAGCGTGTGCTCCTCTGTTTGCATGAAGTGTATCGCTGTTAACGTACAACTAACACTGCAAGAAAAACAAAACCCGGAGACAACGCAGCGCAGCACGGAATGAAAGCTTGAGGACCAAGAGTAAAGTAGGCCTTACTCTTGTCAACAGAAAGTACCGTGAGTGAATGAATGGAACAAGTCTTGTTTCCAAACAGAACACACAGCGCTTACCGTCAACATTTGCACTATTGCGCAGCTAGTTTCATTACAATACCGATACAAGCCGTAAGAAAGTACACGCAAGGTAATTTCAGTGTAATGGGACAGTTGAAAACATGAGTCACTTACAGGGGATAGGAAAAATAATGTGAACAGTGCTAGTACTTGGATGGTTGTGTTTGACGGTCAACAACGAAGGCACGTGTCACGATGGACTGAGCATGTTCAGTACGGACTAGGCATCACTGCACGTTGTTTACGAGTAGTACACACTTCGTATCTGCATTTGGAGGCCGAGGTAGACGTGCAATGAAAGACGTAACAGTGTTCCAAAGATGGCAGATTATGGGGGCTCGATAAACTGGCGCGTCAGTAATCATGACAGCCAACTTATTGAATGTTTCAAGAGCAACTACAGAGAAACACATTAATATTCGGACACTATGATATGTTTACCTTGTAGCATCATAACTTTATTCGTGACAAAACAAACGAAACATATAACCAAGTATTATATTGCGTGATGTGTCTTGTAAATAATAGCATAAACGTTATTAAGATAACGTACATAATTTCTTTTGTAATACTATTCAACTACAACTCGGTCCTATGTTCACGTGACTTTCCAGAACTAATCCTTTCAAGAGAAGAGTTTTTGGAACATAAAATGTTTGAATATCTTGACGGGTAGCCATTCTGTTTCATTAGTTCTTTCAAACGCTGCGGCATACGCAAATGATCTTTTTTAAATAGTCCGCATGTAGATTGTGACTTCTTTTTTTCTAATACCTCGTTCCAGTCTCCCCTCCCCCCCCCCCCCCCCCCCCCCCACACATGCTTAAGACTTTGGCCAATTGTACAACAAATATTCCTGCGCAATGCGAGCCTTATGTTTCGGGTCATTGTCCTGGTAAAACTTGAACGTTTTTGATATCCCAATGTTTTCAGCACTTTACCGTAAATCGTTGTTTAATATGTTCAAATACACACATTTGTCCATAGTACTGTCGATGGACACCAATTCGCCCGGGCCGAATATCAATATACAGCCCGAGACAAGAACGCTGCCACGTCCATGCTTTACAGCCGGTTTAATATTTTTGACTGTAAATTCTTAGTTGTTCTTCCGCCACACCATCCTTGGTCCACCCGACACAAAAACGTTAAATTTACTTTCGTCGGCATAAATGACGTCGTTCCACCATACTTCTTAATAAATTTCCTGGCAAAGTACAATCTCTTTCTTCGATTCTGTACATTCCTATGCGGTTTCTTCCTGGCCTCTCTACCATTTAGGCACTTCCGTTCAATGAATCGTTTGAGGATGTACCTTCTTGCCGGTCTCGTTTAGCAGTTCACTTGCTAATCTAGGTGTACTGAGTGTAGGATCCTTCTTTTTTTCATGTTAGCTGGCTCTTATCACGTGCATCCAGTTTCGGTGGCTGGCCCTTTTGCGGTATAGAGTCGATACGGTCCTCATTTTTTGCGTCGTCTGACGATATCTGTCACAGTACTCTTACTTATGTCGAGCGTGGCAGTAATTTGTTATTTGTGATTTACCTTTAGAGCTGTGAAAAATCGCAGGCTGTCGTATCTCACGGAGTGGCCGAGCGGTTCTAGGCGCTTCAGTCTGGAACCGCGCGACCGCTACGGTCGCAGGTTCGAATCCTGCCTCGGGCATGGATGTGTGTGATGTCCTTAGGTTAGTTAGGTTTAATTAGTTCTAAGTTCTAGGGGACTGATGACCTCAGAAGTTAAGTCCCATAGTGCTCAGAACCATTTGAAACATTTTTTGTCGTATCTCAAAACTAGTATTAGCTTTGCGTGGCATCGTAGCGTCTGGACAGACGACCGCGCTTGTAAACATACACTTGCCGTCTGACTAAGTATTTACCTCGGTGTGAACGGTGAAAACAAGTGTGGCACTGCCATCAGTCCGGATATTAAAGTAACGGGACCATCGAAGAGTGCTTTATTTCAATCGTATTATTTAACAAGTGTTATACGTTGTGTAAACGTCATTCATACTATTATTTACTAGACATCTACCTTCATATAATACCTGGATATATTTTTTTTATTCAGAATACAGTCATGATGCAGCAAAGTGAAAATCTCTTAGTGTCCGAATATTAAGATTAGTCGCTGTAGTTCAACAGTCATGACAGCCTACATAAAACATGGAAAGACATCATCGTGTAAACATAATGTTGGCGCAAATCAAAACTGAATGACAGAGATCGTCGTACGCTAATACGAAGTGTGTCAAAACAACACAAAACAACGGCGGCTAAAGTGACTGAGGAGCTCAATAGCCGTCTTCGAGACCCCGTATCTATCGATACTGGTCACTCAGAACTCCATAAAGCAAATATTCGTGGACGAGCTCCTATCGAAATCACGGAGACAATCAACGCAAAGAAGCTTAAAACATGGTGTCAGAAGCATAAATCCAGGACGGCTGATCAGTGGAAACACTTCTATTAGTCCGACGACTTAACGTTCTCGTTATTCCCAACATCGGGCCGAGGTTACGTCTGGAGAACGCCGAAAGAAGCTTACGATCCTGATTGCTTGAGTCCAACGGTTAAGCATGGAGGTGGAAGTGTGATGGTGTGGGTAGATATATCATGGTATTCTGCTGGTCCCATCATTACTCTCAAAGGCCGTGTTACAGCCAATGATTATGTGAACATATTAGGTGATTCAGATGTTTCCCAACTATGGTGCCATATTTTAGTACGATAATGCACCCATTCTCACAGCCAGGACTGTGAAATCGTGGTACGAGGAGCATGCAACTGAAGAGCAGCGTATTCTCTGCGTAAAACAGTCCCCGGACTTCATCAATATTGAGCCATTGTGGTCGGTATTGGGGCACAGACTCCAGAGCAGATTTACCCCTCTCCCGTCACTACAGGAGTTAGAAGAGGTTCTGATCGAAGAGTGGCATAACATTCCGTTGGAGACTATACAGTCATTATATGCCTCTATTCGGAACATAATCGCTGCTATATTACTGACAAATCGGTGTCCGACCCCTTAATAATAAACTATTCCCAAGTAGTACAGGTGTTCACATTATTTTGCCTAGCCCCTGTGTACCTAAATACTCGAAAAATATCCCTTAACAACTTTTGAAATATTATCAGTGAAGTTCTGTGTCACCCGGTATATATATTTGTATTCTGATTTTTTGATTTTTATTTGGCGTGATACTAAAGGTTCTACAATTGGGCCATGGACCAATGCCGGAATGCATACCACGTGTTAGCCAAGACTGATCATGTAAGCAACATTTTATTATTTCGAAAGTAATCACCTTATCTGTAAGTATATTTATCCCACTGTGAGACAACACGGTCAATTACTTTGTGGAAATCTGTTTGTGGCTGCATACGCAACCAAGATTGTATCCGGATGTGTACCTCTTCGTTCGAAGCTTATCAGCGGCCACGAATGTTTCTCTTCGGGTCCCCAAAAGTATGGAATTCCTGTGGGGAGAGATCGTGACTGTATGGAACATGTATAACGGCTCCCCAGCAAAACTTCTGCTGCGTAGCCGAGACAACATTTGTAACATGTGGGACCCCCTTACACATTCTCCATACAACCCTGATCTCTCGCCATACGATTTCACTAGTTTGGGAGCCCTTAAGAACGATATTCGTGGCCGTCAATTTGCTTCGGACGAAGATGTGCACGCCTGGATACAACCATTCTACAGTAGGCAAATGAAAACATTTTTTCATTAAGGCACTGACCATCTCGTTTCACAATGGAGTCACTGTATTAACATCCATGGTGATAATTTTTGAAGTAATGAACATAATACTTATTGTGGTGTGCGTACTGTAAGACCTTCGGTACACACACCATCAGATTATTTGACTTGTCGCTCTAACGAAGTAGGCGAGTGTCAGCAATATGTCTCGTGGTCTTATCGTGGCGTGTTTACCTTCTGCCGTTAGGTCAGACGATAGAAATGCCACTTGCACGCTTAGAGTAGCAGATTGACGGTGACCAACTTTAAACAGAACTTGATTAATTTTCACACACATTTATTAAAATAATAAAAATCACAGATATTACGTAACTTGATTCTGGATGCTGTTTACAATTGACAATCTGAAGTTCCTTTGGTCTTGGTACATTAATCTTATTCTCACATATCTCTGATACTTGACAAAGTGTCTATTCATTTATCTTCATGCCTATGTACAGGAATATAATCTTACTAGGCGCAGACTGTAACTTGACTATAGACTAATGCAGACTGACTAATCGGAGGTCTGTACACTCGTTATAATACCTCGCGCTTTCAGGTATCACTGCGCGAGTGTGATCCGCGAGGAGAAAAGGTTCTACGTTAGCAGCAGTCTCATTGGCTGCGTTATATATTAATATGTGGATCGGTGGAAGCAGAATTTGGTCCGTCTCTAAGACAGCGCCATCTCGTAGTGCGGAGATGGACGAGCGCTGCGCCTGCGCTGTTGTGCTTAGCGGGGCGCACTCTATTGGGAAAGTCGTGTACGTGCTGACTACACGGAACTATGTACACAACACTTATCTTTTTCCATCTATATTACTTCCATTTCACTACTCCTTACGTATCCAGAGAGGTACATATTTCGAGGTGCTATTTCCGTTAATTTTTAACGGACAATTCTGTGGCGACGCAAGCAATTATAAGGTTTATGGCAGCTGATTTACACATTTTTTTAACTGTTTACTTTTCAGGCATTAGTTTAAGAGGACATAACGTGGGTGAAATTTGATGAAATTGTAATGACCACTGTCTCGGCGTCACGATAGCAGCTCTCATAAACGTTAGGCCTGCTGTACCAAATCTAAGGAAGCACAGAACAATAATATCAACCACCGAAAATGTTGACTTTGACCACTGACGTACGCAATATATTCCACTCGTATTTATCATATCATTAGCTCTTGTTATACGACTTTTCATGTCTTTGGAAGTCATCAAAGTTTCCTTATAGCCTTCTTGTTTTAATTTTTCCCTTAGATGTGTTACTTCGGTTGAGCATGCGTCCTGTATTGCGGAGAATGGGCGGACCATACATTGACCTTTGGTGGCTGCGTTAACAATGTAACATATTACTAGTTAATTTTTGTCTCAGAATAACCTCTAGCAATGCCACGCCCGACGTAATGCATTATCTATACGCTACTACTCGTCTATTCAACATCCCGCCAATAATGGCGTGCCACGGCTATCTTTCAGCCCCAGCAAAACTCTTTTGGCATCTCGTTCTAATCTGTGCTGTAACTACGTAGACCACGTATTTAAATCTGCCTTAGTAATTTATGCAAAACATTAGCTTCTCGCGGCATTTTTATTGACAGAACGATCTACTGGCGAATGGCCGGTACGCGGTATCGAACGGACAAAATATTGCGGAGAGCAGCCATGTCTCCACCAATAAGTGCGCTGACGATCTGACATCCTGGAGGCGTGCGAGTGACGTAGCCCTTGGTCCATGGAACTTTGTACTTGTAGAAGGAGTTGCCATAGGCAGTCAATTCTCGCTAGTAGTCGCAAACTTTTACATGGAGCATTTAGAGAAGGGAGCCCTACATTTAGCAATGAGCAAACACACTTGCTTTTTCCGTTACCTGGGTGAGCCAGTCTTTATTTGGACACAATGAGTTGATCACACATATGGATTCGAGACATCCCAACATCATCTAAGTTACGGCGGAGGTAGAGGATGTTGGAGCAATCCCCTTACTGAATGTTCTGCTTGAAACAAGAGCATATGACATTTCGAGCCACAGAGTTTATTGTAAGAGAAACACACGGACTTATACCTGTACACGGACAGCTGCCACGCCGGCCGACGTGGCCGTGCGGTTAAAGGCGCTGCAGTGTGGAACCGCAAGACCGCTACGTTCGCATGTTCGAATCCTGCCTCGGGCGTGGATGTTTGTGATGTCCTTAGGTTAGTTAGGTTTAACTAGTTCTAAGTTCTAGGGGACTAATGACCTCAGCAGTTGAGTCCCATAGTGCTTAGAGCCATTTGAACAATTTTTTTTGACAGCTGCCACCACCCGGCAGAGAGGAACAGAGTGCTCAAGACACTTGTACACAGGGCTCATAATCTCTCGGACATAGAACAACTCCCATGAGAAACAGACCATCTGTAACCATCTACCAGAAGAGAGGATGGCTATGCAGAATAACAGAACCGACGAGTCCTATGCTCCGCTACAACACTACGACAGAGAGAGAAGAAGAACAGGATAAAGAAGTGACCGCAGACTCTATCCCGTACGTTGCCCTTCTATCGAATTATTGGAATGATCCTGGACTAGAACTAGCACACGAATGAGACGATATAGCATAAATAGAGTTTTGGTGTACTACACACATCAAAAAAAGTTTTTCATCATCTCGGTTCCGAGAATTCCGGAACCTGTACAGCAGATTGCAATAGAGATCAACATAAACATCATTTACGGTCTTTTTATTGCTCTTGAAAACTACACATTGCATGTTGTACCACCATACAGCGGGACCTATAGAGGTGGTGGTCCAGATTGCAGTACACATCAGTACCTATAATACACAGCAGCAATTCCTCTTGCATTGATGCATGCCTGTATTCGTCGTGGCACACTATCCACAAGTTCATCAAGGTACTGTTGGTCCACATTGTCTCACTCCTGAACGGCGATTCAACGTAGATCCCTCTGAGTGAGTCACGTCGTCCTTGAACAGACTTTTTCAATCTATCCCAGGCACGTTCGATAGCGTTCATGTCTGGAGAACACGCTGGCCACTCTAGTCGAGCGGTGTCGTTATTCTGAAGGAAGTCATTCACAAGATGTGCATGATGAGGGCGCGAGTTGTCGTCCATGAAGACGAATGCATCGCCAGTATGATGCCGATACGGTTGCACTATCAGTCGGTGGATGGCATTCATGTATCGTACAGCTGTTACGGCACCTTCCATGACCACCAGCGGCCCACATTACGCCAGCCCAAAAGAGCAGGGAACCTCCACCTTCCTGCACTCGCTGGACAGTGTTTCTAAGGCGTTCAGCCTGACGGTTTGCCTCCAAACATGTCTCGGACTAATGTCTGGTTGAAGGCATACGCGACACTCATCGCTGAAGAGAACGTGATGCCAATTCTGAGCGGTCCATTCGGCATGTTTTTGGGCCCGTCTGTACCGCGCTGCATGGTGTCGTGGTTGCAAAGATGGACCTCGTCATGGACGTCAGGTGTGAAGTTGCGCGTCTTCCAGCCTATTGCGCACAGTTTGAGTCGTAAAACCACATCCTGTGGCTGCACTGAAAGCATTATTCAACATGGTAGCGTTGCTGTAAGTGTTCCTCCGAGCCATAATCCGTAGGTAGCGGTCATCCACTGTAGTAGTGGCCCTTGGACGGCCTGAGAGGGGCATGTCGTCGACAGTTTCGTCTGTATTTATGTTCTCCATGTCAAAACAACATCGCTTTGGTTCACTCCGAGACGCCTGGGCACTTCCCTTGATGAGAGCGCTTCCTGGCACAAATTAACAACGGATGCGATCGAACTGCGGGTTTGACCGTCTAGGCATGGTTGAACTACAGATAACACAAGCCGTGTACCTCCTTCCTGGTGGAATGACTGGAAATGATCGGCTATTGGGCCTCCTCCGTCTAATAGGAGCTGCTCATGCATCGTTGTTTACATCTTTGGGCGGGTTTAGTGATACCTTTGAACAGTCAAACGGACTGTGTCTTTGATACAATATCCACAGTCAACGTCTGTCTTTAAGAGTTCAGGGAACCGGGGTGATGTAAAACTTTTTTTTGTGTGTGTAGCCGCGCGGGATTAGCCGAGCGGTCTGGGGGAATGCAGTCATGGTCTGTGCGTCTGGTCCCGGCGGAGGTTCGAGCCCTCCCTCGGGCATGGATGTGTGTGTTCGTCCTTAGGATAATTTAGGTTAAGTAGTGTGTAAGCTTAGGGACTGATGACTTTAGCACTTAAGTCTCATAAGATTTCACACGCATATTTTTATTTATTTTGATGTGTGTATATCCCCCGTCACATCGGAAAGGAGTATGTAGGTCAAACGGTATGCCCACCGTGAATAAAAGCTGCTCACCTATTTACTACAGACATTTACGTCGGTGGCTGCAGTTCACTATTTGTCCGATTTTAACGCTATGGAATAACACTGTACCAGACTTTTGGCACTAACATCCGTGTTGTAAAGGAAGTCGCTCGGTGAAAAGATGGTGAGTGGTCAAAATATGTACTAGATTGGTGCCCAGTTAACCAAAAAAGATTAAGGGGGAGGCCACCGGACAGATGGTGCTGAAAGACAGCTGGACTGAACTTACAACGGGAAGCCCAAGATCGGCACAAATGGAAGAATCTGTAGGGGTCCTAATTTGCTCGTCAAATAGGCCGCATCACCAAGTACTCGAATTGGCTGATGATGATGATGAACATGATCATGAATTCACATTAGGATTTCTATTTTCTTTTCGTGGATCACTTCACGCGCATTTTAGAACATTCCAATAAATAATTCCGAGGTACCGCTGCTTCATGGTTCAGTTAAAGGTGAGCAGGTCATCGACTTCCGTTGCAAACAAAAACAGAATCCAAGCACATTCTAGGTTTCAATTTTCTGTCTGGACCTTACTGTCGCAGAAATAACAGTATCTCTGTCCTCTATTTCTGATCAAGGATTGCAGAAGGTTCTCTTCGATTGTGAGGCAAATGCTAAAACTGAAAATCCCCTGTACTGGATTCCATCCAATTTGGCATTCACTCCACCCGTCAACCAGCCCGCCTGATATTTGGATAAAAAATAAATAAAGATGAGAACTTGGTTTTACAATTGGTTACATCTCGAATAGCTTACTCTAGCCTTGATGAGAAGAATAAAACATATTACAAGAAAAATAAAACCGCCTGTGTCTGCTATTTGTGAACTATTTATAAGCCAATTTATTTGCAAGCTAAAGCCTCTTTATTACTAAGCGATTAGCTACGGCTACTGAAGTTCCACGTTCGATTCACGGGAACTACCTTAGGATGTTCTGTCTGGGAATTGCCTGGAACATAGTCTGCTCAGTCGTTTACGGTCAACCGTGAAGCTGAGCTAAAACAAGAGCAGCGACGATTATACAGAAGCCGCTGAAGTAAACGTTCTCCCTCATTATTTTATTATGTCATGTTTGCTGTTGGATACCCTAGGAACATCAGTTGTCAGTAACATTTACTAGTCTACAACTGAATCGTTCTCCTGTTTTCAGGTCTGCTGAGGCTACAGAACATCTACCAGAACCTGCGTCCTGGTCCGAAGGCTCTGAACGTAGCAGCCGTGAAACGAGTCCAGAACGCGTCGGAAGCCATCGACTACCTGCACAGCCTGGAGGAGGTCAGCAGGTACTGCGGCATGCCAGAACTACTCAGAAAAGCCATCGCCTTTTACAGGGTGTACCCTTGCCACATGTATGTAAAATGCTTGACTATTCACTGGAGAAACTGCCGTTGAGGGAACACGCAAATCCATACATATTATAAAAATGTGTGAATATGGTGTCCGAAAGAACAGCTACCATCAGTGACCATGCTGCTCTCTTAGAATGAAATGATAATTAAATCAAGACCCTAAGCTGTCGACACGCATTGCTATACATCAATGGGGACATCTGAAAATGTGTGCCCCGACCAGGACTCGAACACGGGATCTCCTGCTTACATGGCAGACACACTATCCAAGTGAGCCACCGAGGACACAGAGGATAGTGCGACTGCTGGGATTTATCCCTTGCACGCTCCCCATGAGACCCACATTCCCAACTTAATGTCCACACACTACATTCGTAGTGCCCCTGCAAGTTACACTCATTACTCGCGGCAGACAATGTTACCGAGGCCCGTAACAGTTCGGGCAATGCGTGCACATCCAGCACAGAAGAAGGTCAATGGCCAGTTAGCCTTAACTATATAAGATGGTATCTGTCCAAAAGAATAGATACCATCGGTGACCATGCAGCTCCCTTGGAATGAAACGATAATTAAATCAAGCTGTCGACAGGCGGTGATGTTACATCAATGGGGACGGTTGAAAATGTGTGCCCCGACCGCGAATCGAACCCGGGATCTCCTGCTTACATGGGAGACGCTCCATCCATCTGAGCCACCGAGGGCACAGAGGATATTGCAACTGCTGGGATTTATCCCTTGCACAGTCCCCGTGAGACCCACATTTCCGACATGTGCGAGAGAACAGATACCATCTTCTTACAGTTAAGGCTAACCGGCCATTGACCTTCTGTGCGGATGCACACACATTGCCCGAACTCTTACGGGAATCGGTAAGATTATCTGCCGCGAGTAGTGAGTGTAATGGGCAGGGCCACTACGCATGTGGTGTGTGAACATTAAGTTGGGAATGTGGGTCTCACGGGGAGCGTGCAAGGGATAAATCTCTGCAGTCGCACTATCCTCTGTGCCCTCTGTGGCTCAAATGGATGCCGGCACGGTAGCTCAGTGTGTTCGGTCAGAGGGTTAGCTGCGTTCTGTAACAAAAATTAAGTAAATGGATCAACTAAGAACTTCAACGGGTGTCAGGGGACGTCCACCAGGAAGAGATACAACGAACTATGTCAAGAAAAAAAAGATGGATAGAGCATCTGTCATGTAAGCAGGAGATCCCGGGTTCGAGTCCCTGTCGGGGTACACATTTTCAGCTGTCCCCGTTGATATATATCAAGCCTGTCGACAGCTTAGGGTCTTGATTTAATTATTATTTTATTATAAAAATGGATTTATGTGTTTGTGTATGTACCACATCTCGCTATAAACCACTGCAGTGATTTTAACCACACTTGGTACACATATCCCTTACTGTCACATAACAATCGTTATTCGGTTAAGAATCACATGCCTCTCATAGTTCAGCGTTGACGATGAAATTTATTAATTCTGTGCTACTAATTCTATTCGCAATAAATTTCACAGACAGTATTCAAATAGACCACTAAATGCACATAAGAAGTTATATCATGGTACCACACATATGATATGTCATTTCATAAACACTGATGCGCCTGAAAATTGGCCGCCTTATGTAAGACGCTTAAATTCGTTGCTTATTTACTACTAGCTCTATTCACAATAAATTTTTCAGACAGTATCTACACAAAAATATCACCACACGGTCTGCTGCAGAGCGACAATTTCATTCTCGAATTATCCACATTTGCCGCTGAATGAATCTACGAAATTATATTATTGTATGACACGTAGGGCAGGAGATATGGCGTGATAAACACTAAGCTGCGTGAGAAACTTCCACATCATGCATGAAGGTTGAAAACATTTTTTCTTTACTACTAATACACGCCTACAGTCGAGTCAACTTTAAAAAATCCCTACAGCTGGCAATGCTTTTGGCAGCTTTCAGCTGCGAAGCAATGGGTGCAGGCGAAAAGGAGTTGCCATAGTGACGTTTAAAAATTCGAGTTCTACACACGCGAAGCAGGTGTAACCGTACAGAAACCGGTATACTGTACTTACACATTTGTATACAACTCCTGTTTCTTTGTACGACTGTTTCATAATCTAAAATGAGTTTTCACGAAAATATCGATTTTTTTCGATATTACACTGCAAATATATTTAATTTTTTTGTTCTCGTTTCTTGTCGAAGACTGGCAAAATGGATATCTGGGCAGTCAGGAGATAATAAAGCACTCGCACCATGAGCATTGTTTCCAAGCTGAGTGAGAGATACGACGAAGAATAATTCGAAATGATAACACTTTGAGAGAGCAGCGCTGATACATATTGCGTCGTGCAACTACACCTTATTGTTCCCGGTAGGTGAAAAGTCCTCTCCGTTAGAATTGGCCAGAAATTTCCCTGTGTGTATGGTTCTGGATTCCTAGTCAGGCAGCTTACATAGCCACACATACTACTACAATATTCCTCAACTGAGACACGTGCAGTGGAGCGTTTCCAATTTCGTTTCACATATTTTCTATCGGAGACTGATCAGGTGATACTGTGAACAACGGAGAGCGTTTGTACGTTTTTGATGATCCCTGCACATAGCAGCGTGTAACATAACCATCATTAACCTCACCTATTAGGCGTGTGCATAAGTTCGCAGCGTTTTTCCGTAAGTTTAATAACTACAAGAGATACATATCACAGAGGTTTGAGTCATGAATAATATATTTTCCGTCAATATTTGCAACAGCCTGCCAAATCTGGAGTAACTTTTCGATTCCGCAACTGTAGAAATCCATGGTTTTATGGCGAAGAAACCATCGGCAAATGTTCGGAGCGCATTTTCACCCGGAAAAGAAACTGCCTGAAGACTGTTCGCTCGAGAATGGAAAAGGTGAATGGGTGCGCAAGATTAGGTGAATAATGGGATGGAGAATTGATTTCAAGCCCAAATTCCGTATCAGGTCTGAATATGGTCAAAAACTGACCGAAAATGATAATCGCAAAGATAAATTTGTTTTTTTTTTTGCTGTCGATACTGTTTATGTTCATTTTAAAGTACTCAAATCCAGCCTCTGTTCTCCTTGAGATATATTCTCAAAAATTACCCAAACAGAAGAATATCCGATAAATGTTTCAACTTGCCCACTAGTGTCCACCGCTCCACTCACTATATACAAATGACAAAGTAACAATTTGTAAACTCAAACAGCAACAGTAGATGACAAATAAAAGAAAATGGCAGTTGACAAATAAACCCATAGCAGCCGGAATGCCAACACGCAAAACAAAAATGCTACGAACTTATGCACCAACGCATTATTAGCCGCGGCACCTCACAAAGTAAGTTTAGGGAAGCTGTACACAGTTATTAGCTATGAAAGGAGCAATATTGACACGAAAAGTTACCCATGTCGGTCAACTCTAAGCACCTGACACGAGCTGCCGCTTTCCTGGCTATCTTTTCTTTTGCAGTTCAATTACACAATCTGAAATTTGAAATGAAGATGGAGACAGGCTGGTGATAAACCCTCCAATATTTCGTAAAATCACAGTTACCGTTATCAGATAATAGTACTCGGCTAGTATATCGACCCTCACAAATTCGAATAGGCTCTGCCAGTAAATACATTTTGACAGAACTAATTAAAATTGTATACTTTTAACGACATACGACTTAACAGATGTCCTGTCATCCTGTCCCTTCTCCTCCTCTGGGTTTTCTACATGTTCCTTTCGTCTCTGATTCTGCTCAGCACCACATTCTTTACGTTATCAGTCCACCTAATTTTCAACATTTGTTTGTAGCACCACATCTCAAATGGTTCGAGTCTCTTTTGTTCCGGTTTTCCACAGCCCATGTTCCCATACAAGGCTGTGCTCCGAACGTACGTTCCCAAAAATCTGTTCATCAAACCAAGGCCTATGTTTGATACTAACATACTTCACTTGGCCAGGAAAGCCCTTTTTTCCAGTGCTAGTCTACTTTTTATGTCCTCCTCGATAAGTCACTGGTTATTTTGCTGGCTAGGTAGCAGAATTCCAACTTCATCTTTTTCGTGACCATCAATCCTGATGTTAGTTTTCTCGCCGTTCTCATTTCTTTTCATCCAACGAACGTGCCTTGATTTTTCTTTACTTTCGCCTTTCTCCCATTTACTCTCAATCTACACACTGTACTCGTCAGACTGTTCACCTCATTCAGCAGATCATGTAATTTTTCTTCTCTTCTGCCGAGGGTAGTACTGTCATCAGCGAATCGTATCATTGATATCCTTTCACTTCGAATACTAATTCCACTCCTGAACCTTTCTTTTATTTCCATTACTGATTCTTCGGTATTTAGATTGAACATTATGGGCAAAAGTCTATATCGCTGTCTTACACCCTTTATCATCTGAGCACTTCGTTCTTGGTCTTCAAAAATGGCTCTGAGCACTAAGCGACTTAACGTCTGAGGTCATCAGTCGCCTAGAACTTAGAACTAATTAAACCTAACTAAACTAAGGACATCACACACATCCATGCCCGAGGCAGGATTCGAACCTGCGACCGCAGCGGTCGCACGGTTCCAGGCTGTAGCGCCTAGAACCGCACGGCCACTCCGCCCGGCATTCTTGGTCTTCCACTCTTTTTATTCCCTCTTGGCTTTTGTTCATGTTGCATTTTACCCATCTCTCTCTATAGATTACCCCGGCTTTCCTCGGAATGTCGAACATCATGCACCATTTGACACCGTCGAACGCTTTTCCAGGTTGCCGAATCCAATGAACGTACCTTGATTTTTCTTTAGTCTTGCTTCCAGTGCAAACTGCAACGTCAGAATTGCCTCTCTGGGGCCTCTACCTTTCCTAAAGAGAATATGATCGTCATTTAACTCATCCTCAATTTTCTTTTCCATTCATCTGTATATTATTCTTGTAAACACCTTTGATGCATGTGCTGTTAAGCTGATTGTTCGATAATTCTCGCACTTGTCAGCTCTTGCAGTCTTTGGATTTGTGTGGACGGTATTTTTCTGAAAGTCAGATGCTATGTTGCCATACTCATACATTCCAGAAACTAACGGGAATAGTCATTTTGTTGCACTTCCCACAATGATTTTAGAAATTCTGATGGAATGTTATCCATCCCTTCTGCTTTATTTGATCTCAAGTCCGCCATTTTTTTTTTTTTGGTCATCAGTCTACTGACTGGTTTGGTGCGGCCCGCCACGAATTTCTTTCCTGTGCTAACCTCTTCATCTCAGAGTAGCACTTGCAACCTACGTCCTCAATTATTTGCTTGACGTATTCCAATCTCTGTCTTCCTCTACAGTTTTTGCCCTCTACAGCTCCCTCTAGTCCCATGGAAGTCATTCCCTCATGTCTTAGCAGATGTTCTATCATCCTGTCCCTTCTCCTTATCAGTGTTTTCCACATATTCCTTCCCTCTCCGATTCTGCGTAGAACCTCCTCATTCCTTACCTTACCAGTCCACCTAATTTTCTACATTCGTCTATAGCTCTTTTAAATTCTAAAACTCGAGCCACTATGTCTTACAAATCGACTCCCGTTTCTTCAAATACCACATCAGACAAATTTTCCGATTCATAAATACCTTCAACGTACCCTTTCCACCTGTCCACACTCTCCTCTGCATTTTAGAATTTTCGTTGCACTCTTAACATTACAACCTTTGCTTTTAATGTCACCAAAGGTTGTTTTGACTTTCCTATATGCGAAGTCAGTCCTCGTGGCAATCATTTTTTTTCGATTTCTTCACTTTTTCATGCAGCCATTTCATTCCTCAATGAGTTGCACTTCTGTATTCCTGAATTTCCCTGTACATTTTTGTTCTTCTTTCTTTCGTCGATCAACTAAAGTATTTCTTCACAGTTGCCTTTTTGTACATATGTTTTTTTCCAACTTCCGTTATTTCCCTTTTTAGAAGTGGCCACTTCTCCTCAACTGTACTACCTGCAGAGCTACTACTTATTGTTCCATCTATAGCCTCACAAAACTTCAAACGTATCTCTTCATTCTTTCGTATCCCTCTTCCTAGCTTATTGATTCTTTTGACGTATGTCTTAAACTTCACTACTACTACTACTACTACTACTACATTGTGATCTGAGTCTATGTCGGCTCCTGGGTACGCCTTACAATCCTGTATATGAATCGGAATCTCTGTCTGACCACGATGGAATCTAACTGAAATCTTCCCGTATCAGCCTGCATTTTCCAAGTATACCTCCACCGCTTGTGATTATTGAACAGAGAATTCGCTGTTACTCGCTGTTACTTCTGAACTCAATTAGTCTATCTCCTCGTTTGTCATTCCCAGTTCCATGCCACATTCTTCTGTAGCCGTTCTTCTACTCCTTCCCCTACGACTGCATTCCAGTCCCCCATGAGTATTTGTTTTCATCACCCTTTACGTACTGTATTATCCTTTCAATGTCCTCACATACTTACTCTAGCTCTTCGTTTTGCGACGTCAGTATGTATATCTGAACAACCGTTGTAGGTGATGATTTGCTGTCGATTCTAACAAGAACAACTCTATCATTGAACTGTTCACAGTAACACACACTCTGCCCTACCTCCTTATTCATATCGTATCCCACTCCAATCACATTATTCTCTGCTGCTTTTGATATTAATCTAGACTTATTAGACGAGACATCCTTGCCTTCTTTCCATTTCACTTCTCTGACAGATACTATATCTAGAGTGGGTCTTTGCATTTCTCTTTTCAGATTTTCTAGCTTCCCTACCACGTTCAAGTCTCTGATATTCCACACCCTGACTGTAAAGCGTTATCGTTTCGTTGGTTATTCAGTCTTTTTCTCACGTTCGCTTCCACATTGGTAGTCCCCTCCCGGAGATTCAAGTGGAGGACTATTCCGGAAACTTTTGCCTGTTGAGGGATCATCATAACAGTTTTTCCAATTAAAGGCCACATGTCCTGTGGATACATATTATATGTCTTTAATGCACTGGTTTCCATTGCCTTCTGCATCCTAACGCTGTTGATCATTGCTCATTCTTCCGCCCTTAGAGGCAGTTTCCCTTCCGAAGGACAAGAGAGTGTATTGAACCTCTGTCTAGTCCTCCGCCCTCTTTGACAAGGCCTTTGGCAGAATTAGGGTGATTTCATACGTCAGAAGTCTTCGGCCGCCGATGCTAATTATTAATCAAAATTTAAGCGCTGGCGGGTTTCGAACACGGTACATATGCACGGAAGGAAGCATGTAGTGTCCGGTCTGAGACTAAAATTTAGTTTCAACTGAGGTAGTGAACTCATGGCAAGAGGTCTGGGATCATCGCAAGGTTTCTGAGTTCCCTAAAATATACAGGGTGATTCAAAAAGAATACCACAACTTTAGGAATTTAAAACTCTGCAACGACAAAAGGCAGAGCTAAGCACTATCTGTCGGCGAATTAAGGGAGCTATAAAGTTTCATTTAGTTGTACATTTGTTCGCTTGAGGCGCTGTTGACTAGGCGTCAGCGTCAGTTGATGCTAAGATGGCGACCGCTCAACAGAAAGCTTTTTGTGTTATTGAGTACGGCAGAAGTGAATCTACGACAATTGTTCAGCGTGCATTTCGAACGAAGTATGGTGTTAAACCTCCTGATAGGTGGTGTATTAAACGTTGGTATAAACAGTTTACAGAGAATGGGTGTTTGTGCAAAGGGAAAAGTTCTGGACGGCCGAGAACGAGTGATGAAAATGTAGCACGCATCCAGCAAGCATTTGTTCGCAGCCCAGGAAAGTCGACTCGCAGAGCTAGCAGAGAGCTGTAAATTCCACAATCAACTGTTTGGAGAGTCCTACGAAAAAGGTTAGTTATGAAACCTGAACGTCAACTACCCGAGGCGATGGATCGGCCGCCAGGCAGCCCGTGACAGAGCACTTCATCACTGGCCTCCAAGAAGCCCTGATCTTACCCCCTGCGATTTTTTCTTATGGGGGTATGTTAAGGATATGGTGTTTCGGCCACCTCTCCCAGCCACCATTGATGATTTGAAACGAGAAATAACAGCAGCTATCCAAACTGTTACGCCTGATATGCTACAGAGTGTGTGGAACGAGTTGGAGTATCGGGTTGATATTGCTCGAGTGTCTGGAGGGGGCCATATTGAACATCTCTGAACTTGTTTTTGAGTGAAAAAAAAACCTTTTTAAATACTCTTTGTAATGATGTATAACAGAAGGTTATATTATGTTTCTTTCATTGAACACACACTTTTAAAGTTGTGGTATTCTTTTTGAAACACCCTGTATTTTTAGTCACCAATTTAGCTTTATGACGCGCTGTGTCTGCGTGATGGGCACTCCACGCTTGTGCAGGCTGTCGCAACTTGGAAATTATTGCATCGTGCCACCTGACGGCGTCAGCAAATTGCAAAATGTTATTTTGTCATACTAAATCCTTTTTAACTGCAAGTGAACCACGGTATTTTTTTTTTTTTTTTTTTTTGTATACTGCAGGTATGAATTAAAATGTATGGATTTTTACGCAAAGTAATATAAAGCTGTTTGCTAGGATGTGATACGATTGTGTGTTAACCTTATAGACTGAAAAGCCAAAGAAACTGGAACACCACCTTAATATCGTGTAGGGCCTCCGCGAGTACGCTGAAGTGCCCCAACAGTACGTGGCATGGACTCGACTAATGTCTGAAGCAATCCTGGAGGCAACTGACACCGTGACTCCTGCAGGGCTGTCCATAAATCGGTAAGAGTATGAGGGTGTGGAAATGTCTGCTGAACAGTACATTGCAAGGCATCCCAAATGTGCTCAATAACATTCGTATCTGAGGAGTGTGGTGGCCAGCGGAAGTAGAGTGTTCCTGGAGCCACATATGGCAATTTTGAACGTGCGGGAAGGCGCATTGTCCTGTTGGAATTGCCCCAGTCCATCGGAATGCACAATGGACATATATGGATGCAGGCGATCAGACACAATGTTTACGAACGTGTTACCTGTCAGAGTCATATCTAAACGTATCAGGGGTGCCTTATCACGCCACCTGTACACGCCCGAGACCATTACAGAGCCTCCACCAGCTTGAACAGTCCCGTGCTGACATGCAGGGTACATGTATTCATGCACCATTCACTCGATACATTTGAAACGAGACTCGTCCCACCAGGCAACATGTTTCCAGTCATCAACAGTCCAATGTCGGTGTTGAGAGGCTCCGAAAGTCCATATCGATAATGTTTCATTGAATGATTCGCACGCTGACACTTGTTGATGGTACAACACTGAAATTTGTAGCAATTTCCGGAAGGTTTACACTTCTCTCACGTTGAACGATACTCTTCAGTCGTCGTTGGTCCCGCTCTTGCAGGATCTTTTTCCGGCGGCAGCGATTTTGGAGATTTGATGTTTTACCGGATTCCTGATATTCACGGTACACTCGTGAAATGGTAATACGGGAAAATCCCCACTTCACCCCTACCACGGAGGTGCTGTGTCCAATCACTTGTGCGCTGACTATAACACCACGTTCGAACGCACTTAAATCTTGATAACTGGCATTGTAGCAGCAGTAAGCTATCTAACAACTGCTCCAGACACTTGTTGCCGTATGTAATCGTTGCCGACCGCAGCGCCGTATTCTACCTGTTTACATATCTATGTATTTGAATATGCATGCTTATAACGGTTTCTTTGGCCCTTCAGTGTATTATGTGTACCTTTTTTCTTTATATGAGTGAAGTGCCTACATCTGTCAAAGTATGTAAATAAAATGACAAAAATTTCAGACGTACAAAACTGGTTTTATATAACAGTCACACTGTTGTAACAAGGAGAGTAAGGGAACCAGCGCAAAAATGCTCCTGATGAAGTACAAAAAAGAGGGAATATGCTTCCATTTATATGGGTCTCACAGAAAATCGGGAACCAGCTGCCTCAATATTCAAAAAAATGGGTCAAATGGCTCTGAGCACTATGGGACTTAACTTCTGAGGTCATCATTCTCCTATAACTTAGAACTACTTAAACCTAACTAACCTAAGGACATCATACACATCCATGCCCGAGGCAGGATTCGAACCTGCGACCGTAGCGGTCGCGGGGTTCCAGACTGTAGCGCCTAGAACCGCTCGGCCGCCCCGGCCAGCCCTCAATTTTCTCCTTCATCAAAACTTTCGGTACGCGAACGTGTTCGAGGCTTCTCGTGGTGGAAGAGGGTAGCGAGACAATGACGATGGAAGAGAGAGAGAACACAGTGCCAGTGCTAGAGAAGGAGACCTCGATGATGGGAGAAATTGGCAATGAAAGAGAAATACAGACGGATGAAGACAATAGCATTGGGAGCCAAACAGAGAAGAGACAGTGATCGCCGGTGAGACACAGTGGCAGTTAAAGAGAAAGAGAGAGGGATGGTGATAATAGCAGTGGGAGTACATGAGAGAAGGGACAGAGGAAATGAAACAAGAAGGATGAGTGAAGAGCATACAAAATTTCTCCTGATTCCCTATCCACACGAGGTAACGTTAGTGGTCTAGTGGTTAGAACACCAAGCAAGCCATTTCCAAGGACATGTGTGGAGAAGAGTCTACGGCGGTTGACGAGAAGACTGCCGACTGTAAACGGATGGAAGAGAGTAGCAATGGAAGAGAAAAAGAATGGGGCGAGGTCAATGACAGCGTGACAGAGACTGAAATTAGCAGAGAAGAAGACAGTGGCAATGAATGGTGAGGAAATTGGAATAAGGTTTGAAGCAGCTGGTTCCCCACTTTCCTTCAGACTTAAAGAGAAGTGTATTCGCCTTTTGTGTGGTACGATTGGTCCGAGAGGAGCATTTTCCAGCTCGTTGAACATATGAGCATACGAACATCAGCTACGCCAAACATCGACTGAACACCCTTGTTACTTCGCTGATGTACTGAAGTGACGGACTGACATTGCGCGTCCACTGCATGACAGCTAGCAAAGCTTGGTGGAAAGTGCTCCAAGCTCTGGCATGCTATGCAGAGCCAACTGAACACACAAAGTTGTAGTGCAGCCCTCTGATGATGGAACCAAACAGTTCCACTGGCTGAAGCATGTACGACTATAATAATGTCAACGTATCAGTAAAGAGTTTCACATCTATCAGTTTCATTTTTGTGTGCTATTCTGTTTTGTAAACTGCTGCCTATAGCGGTCGTCTCTTGGGCTGCTTACAGAGAGTGCGGCAGAACCGAATACGCAGTTTTAAGGAGCAATAAAAAGTAAATCTGGATGTATTGAGAAAAAAATTTTTTTTTGTTTTCTAAATTAGTACAATATACAATTTTACATTCATTTGGTTTTGAACATAATGTCCTCAAGATGGCGGCCGCTAGCATCAATACATTGTTGTAGACGATCCCTGAAGTTTCGAGCAGGTTTTGCACACATATCGCAGGATACGGCATCACGTCGTCAATATTCCGCTCTTTTGACTATGGTAGGGCATGAGGGGGTTTTTTAAAACCTTTTCCTTCAGATATCTCCAAAGAAAGTAGTCACAAATGCTCAAATCTGGTGACCGCGGAGGCCACCCGACATCATCCCTCAAAGAGCCGTGGCGTCCCGGAAACATTGCTCTCAAAACATCAAGTGAAATTTGAGCTGTGTGAGCAGTAGCTCCATCCTGTCGGAACCACAAGTCCCCCCTGTCCAATTTCTTCAACAATCTCGTTCACTGTGGGTTGCACAAAATTTTTCAACATTGAAACATGAAGTGTGAAAGTCACTGTCACGGTCACTCCTTCCTCCTCAAAAAAGTAAGGGCCTACCACGCCAAATTGTGATATGGCACACCGCACTGTCACTTTAGGAGAGTGTTGCGGTCTCTTATGACTAATTCGGGGGTTATTTTCAGCCCAGTAGCGAACGTTTTGCTTCTTCATGCACCCATTAAGATTAAAATGTGCCCTGCCGCTACTCTGAAGTAACTGCATTCGCAGGGATCTGCTCACACAGATTTTGACAGTTGGCGTAGTCTGCTGGGCGTAATTCTTCACCATACATAATTTTGAAGGGATGGAACTTCAAATCGCATTGCAGAATCCTTAACTGCGGTCTGCAATTCAGGATGCAACAGCATGTCGTCGAGGAGAACGTTGCGGCGATTGTTGAGCTGATGTTCTCACCCGCTGCGCGTTTTATGGCGTTCTGATGGATCTGAGCCGGCCACGTGTATCTATTCTTAGTGTGCTACCAGTTTCCTCCAACTGCCGAAACCAGGACCGAATTGTGTTTGCATTAGGAACGCCATTGCTGCGTGGAATATTGAAATGTCGCCGAAAAGCTCGTTGTGTACCGATCACAGATCTGTTGTTTTCATAATAAGCGCGAACGGCAAAACCACGATGTACTCCGGTCCAGACCATGCTGACTACTGAAATGGGGTCACCGACTGAAGAAAGACAAACCAGATGCAACTACCTATCCCCAACACAACCCCAGCGGTAACCGATAGAAACTGCTTAGTCTGTTCTGCCGCACACTGTATTAACCAGTACGTCGGTTGAGGATGAAGGAAATAGAGGAGTGCTTCTTCTATAATAGGCAAACTGGACGTTTTACTACTAACAAAAGTTCTACATCTATGTACATCCTTACTCCACAAGCCATCATGGTGGAGGGTACCTTGTATTCCTAGTAGTCATTCTCATCCCTTTTCCACTCGAGAATGAAGCAAGGGGAAAGCGACAGTCTGCATGCCAATAATCCTGTCCTTGTGCCTCTGCGAGGACAGGTCTTAATTTGAAAATTGAACCCGAAACCGCAGAATAATACTAGCCTAAAAGATGTTGTCAATAATTTGTACCAAGATTAAATAAATTTTGCGAATCTAAATAAAGTAAAGAAAAAGGTTCAAATGGCTCTGAGAACTATGGGACTTCACATCTGTCATCAGTCCCCTAGAACTTAGAACTACTTTAACCTAGATAACCTAAGGACATCACACACATCCATACCAAAGGCAGGATTCGAACCTGCGACCGTAGCGGTCACGCAGTTCCAGGCAGAAGCGCATATAGCAGCTTGGCTACAGCGGCCGGCTAAATAAAGTAAAGTCTATCTTTAAGTGCAGAAGAGAGCTGCTTGTGATGAGTGTTTACTTCACTACAGCTTTTATGGGGAGTATGAATAATTTTAGGCTAGACCTATGAGTTTGCAAGCCCAGCTTCTCATGTGCCTAGGATAGAAACTTACCCTTCGCTTCGGCTATTATAATGACGATTACACTGACATGTTGGTCTTCTCAATTATGTAAACAATGACAGCAGTATACGAAAACAAACACATATTCAAATTATACTTTGTTATTTCAATTTCCGAAAGAGCACGTTACTCCTACACAATTACAGTAAAGCTTTTAGCTTTTTATTAAAGTGACGCTGTAGCTCCCATTTAATTTAAAGTAAGCAGTAACACAGTCCACACACATCTTGTTCCAATAGTAGTAATAAGAAATCGCTTGACCAGTGATCTTCCTTTTTGTACACACACTCACTCGCGGGACAGTTAGGAAACCTTTGTAATTATCTTTAACGTAAAAAAATTGAGTTATTTAAAAGTGTTTGAAACTTCGGGACACTTTATCAAAATGTCAGTGGGCTTACCACCAGGCGACATACTAGTGGATTCAGACGTACTTCCTTATCTTAATTTTTGACATCTCAAAATCGGAAAAATGTATGAATGTAGACAGAAAAGCAATTTTTTGTGTACAGTACTGGTGTTCAAGCCATCACTATTGCTTCATCTTTTGTCCACTTACAGACACGCTGTTTTACAATATACAAATATCGTATATAAAAAGAAAACTGTATATTTCTAGATGCCACTGAAAATGCCTTGGAGTAAAAGACGAAACGAGCCTGGAAGAAAGAAAATACATTGCAGCAAGGAAAGGCACAGTCACCTTTCGAAAAAGGAAAAAAATAGAGTTGTCGTGGCTGCACGGGATTAGCCGAGCGGTCTTAGGCGCTGCGTCATGTACGCTGTTTTACAATATACAAATATCGTATATAAAAAGAAAACTGTATATTTCTAAATGCCACTGAAAATGCCTTGGAGTAAAAGACGAAACGAGTCTGGAAGAAAGAAAATACATTGCAGCAAGGAAAGGCACAGTCGCCTTTGGAAAAGGGAAAAAAAGTAGAGTAGTCGTGGCTGCGCGGGATTAGCCGAGCGGTCTTAGGCGCTGCGTCATGTACTGTGCGGCTGGTCCCGGCCGAGGTTCGAGTCCTCCCTCGGGCATGGGTGTGTGTGTGTGTGTGTGTTTGTGTTTGTCCTTAGGATAATTTAGGTTAAGTAGTGTGTAATCTTAGGAACTGATCACCGTAGCAGTTAAGTCCCATAAGATTTCACACACATTTGAACATTTTTTTTAGTAGTCGCAGATTTTTGTGCAGTGGTAGGGAGGAGTGCGATGAACAACACACTAAAATTCCTGACCTTGTGGTCAGAGCGTCGGGGTCACTTCTTAAAATTTTTCATGAATAACTAAAAAACCACGGCGTGTAAAGAAAAATATTTCTCAGTACAAAATTAAACTACAATAATTTTCCTACAAAAAAGATTCCTTTGAAAGGGCACGGCCAACTTCCTTCCCCGTCCTTCCCTCATCCGCTCGATGCCAGCTCCTGCTACTGGGTTGTCAGACGTTTCAGTCGTCATTGGAATCTATGCACGAGGTGGTCGCGACGTTGAACCTCACGCCCATCTCACTCGTCGACTAAGGCCTTCCTGAGGGCGTACAGCACTTATGCATCCAGTATGAACGACGACCGAAAAATTGCGTGAGGGCAAGGTGAGCTGGACTTTACTCGTAAAGCTGTTTCATCAAAACAACAGTAACAGTGCTGCTGCTCTTTGCGAGTATCGGCACATTAAAGAAATACGGAGACGTCCTCTTTCCGCATAATTGAGGAGTTACAGCCGGCCGCTGTGGTCGAGCGGTTCTGGGCGCTTCAGTCCGGAACCACGCCGCTGCTACGGACGCAGGCTAGAATCGTGCCTCGGGCATGGATGTGTGTGATGTCCTTAGGTTAGTTAGGTTTAAGTGGTATTAAGTCTAGGGGACTGATGACCTCAGATGTTAAGTCCCATAGTGCTCAAGAGTCA
Organism: Schistocerca americana; assembly: GCF_021461395.2. Taxonomy (NCBI): domain Eukaryota; kingdom Metazoa; phylum Arthropoda; class Insecta; order Orthoptera; family Acrididae; genus Schistocerca; species Schistocerca americana. The sequence continues at coordinate 215,172,504 of NC_060122.1, read as the reverse complement.
TTTGAATTTTTTGAGGAGTTACAATTAACTGGTGATTTGGGAATAGCTTCAGAGAGTGGCCTACAGCCAACTGCCGCACAAATTGTTGAAGAAGATACTTTTGCCATGTCTGACAACACTGGACACAACGTGCTATCTTCAAGCAGTGCACGAGGTGTGCATGACACATCAACACTCCACGGCCCACTGTTCGAAAAGATGTTTCGGGCAGCAGTAGAGCAATCTATAGTGCGGTTCCAACCTGTCGAAGATACATGTGGTCGTCACAGTCAGCAAGTTTTGTAACCTGGAACGTAAGCATGGTACACAATTAATAAATGTTACCCTCCCGTGTAGAAATAAAAAATGTGATTCTCTCAGTGGTTTATTCGTTATTTCTCTTCCGCATGTCCTTCATTAATGTTACCACAGAATTTCATTGTCCTATGATGAATAGTTTTTCATGGGACTGTCTCAAGTAGGTCGGCAGGTTTAATTATAACCGTCCTGTAGATACAGATTTTCCCCTGCGGCCTGTTCCAGAAAACGAGACTACGATTAAAGGTACACTCTTGATTACTTACATGTAGAATAGATAGTAGAAAGAGGTAGTGCATTTCTGACCCTTGCTGCATTCATAAATTAACAGCAGGTAGGGGAATCAGGGGCAGAACGGGGTACAAAGTTGAAAACCTCATTATCTGACGGCTTATCAAGTCCGATGTCAGTTGTGTCTGCCGGGAGTAAATTTGCATCGGTGAATACCGATGGGTCCGTGGGCCATATTCCAGTAGCTTCGAAACCTTTAATAGCGGTTTTCACCTTTGCACTTCTGATGAAAACTGAACCAAAAAGCGTTGAAATTTGAAAGAGAGTTACAACAACTTTCCCTAGGTTGCTTCGTAGTAATTTTCAAAGCTCATCACTATAATGAAGACTTAACGACTTCATAAAAGAAACATCAAGCGGCTGAAGTCTGTGAGAACAATGTGGTGGTACACATAGCAACGAAACGCCACTATCCCTCACATATTCTATAAAGTCAATGTTATTGGTACGTGTTGAGCGGCCATCTAATATAAGAAGAACAGGGATGTCTTTTGATGCCTTAGAAAATCTCACAAATTTTCGAAACCATACAAGGACTGACTGTGGTCATCCATCCGGTGCTGTGGACCTCAGCTCAACCTCCTGGTGGCAGTCCTAACGAATTCTTTCTGCTTCTTCTTGAGTGGAAAAATAAACATTGGGGACATGTAAGCTCCGCTTGCTGTCGTACAAATGAGGCAGGTTACAGTTTCGCCCCTTTCTGCAGATGTTAACGATCCTACTTGACGTTTCCCCTTGCAAGATATGATCTTTGATTGGTTTTTGGGATTGACCGAAACGCTTGTTTCTTCACAATTAAATATTTGAGAAGCCATTAGTTTGCGTTTTTCAGTTACATTTGGTAGTAACGAAAAAAACCTATTGACAGCTACTTTATTAAAATCCACGGCTCTTGCACCAGATGTTGCTTTGCGTTTGCGAACAGATAAAGTAGAATGTCTTTTAAGGAACCCATTGGCCCAATCTTCGCCTGCAATTTTATTTTTAAATCTAAGAACAATGCCATTTCTTATAGCCAATTGATAAGTTAGGTTACGCAAGCCTTTGACTGTTAAGCCGAATAACCTAACCTCCATTCTTTTTAAGTACTTAACTAGCTGAAGTTCCTGTTCTTCTGTAAAAACGTTTCTAAAATTTCCAGTCATTTTATCAACTTTGTAGTCAAGGTTTTCCCTTTTTTTTAACTTATCTTTCCAGAGTAGTCTTGGGAACGTCAAATTGGTTTGAAGCCTTGAAATATCCACAATGTCCAGAATTAACTGCCTCCACAGCATTGTTCATGGCCTCAGCAGACAATGACTGCCTATTTGCTTTTCTCTTATGTACTCTAACCATCTGAAATTGAAATAAAAATAGATTAGGAGCCTAATAAAAGCGACCTCTTTTTTTAAAAAATAGCGGGGCAGAATGGAGTACTTCCTCATTCCGGCCCTGGTACATGGTTTAGGTTATGGAGGTAAGGCCACTAAACAAAGATACGAAAACAAACATTTAACTGCATGAAACTAAAGATTATTAAACATATTTTAAGCATCTATTGACAATAGCCATACAGTAATTAAATTGGTATACCTTTTCTTGCTTCCATTTCACCAGAAGTTACAACGCAGGAGCAAAAATTAGCACAACGAAAACTTCACGATCCAACGCTTACGAAAACCAAACAAACTGTCAGGACTAGTTATACTTACTGCCGATCGTTGGTAGCACCTCCTCGACACGAAAACACGTACATCTTCATTCTGCCCCGGTACCCCGTTCTACCCCTGGTTCCCTTATATAAACCTGATCGAGAAAATTAGCGGTAGTAACGAAGTAATGACAGACAAATAGTTCAGCGAGGTAGCGAAATCTCCTCATTGACCAGATTGTGCCGCCGTTCTTGCGAGACGGAGGACAGATTCGGACGACAGGATCGACCACTCGGCTAGCTCATTGTCAGGAAGAAATGTCTCACACTGAGGACTGAGTCGTAAAGGGTAAATCCTGAGTTATTTATTTGACAGTCAGACTTGATATGCAACGGCTGGACGTTAATATGGAAACACCGCTAGGAATACATTCTTGAACATAAATGCAGATTCTAGCCGAACCTGCAGGTTTCGCTGTTGTATTTGGCGACGAACAGCGCCTGTGCAACGTTTTTGTCCTTGCAACTGCCAGTTGTGTCCAGAACAGCGTTCGGTGTTGTAGTGAGTGCATTATGTCGGAGCTAAATCCAAATGAATTCGAACGTAGGCAAATTGTTGGTGCTCGTATGGTGTTCGCTACCGTAACCAAGATAGTCGAAGCAAGCGTTTCGAGTTTGAAGAGACACCATATTGAAGATTTACACCACACAGAGGGAAAGCGGAAGGCATCATCCACCAAGTCACAAGGCGGACCGAAGTCTCGACTGAGTGGTCGTGATAGTTGGTCATTGAAGAGGATTGTGACGAAAAATAATAGAACAACAGTTGCAAAATGGCTCTGGGCACTATGGGACTTAACATCTATGGTCATCAGTCCCCCAGAACTTAGAACTACTTAAACCGAACTACCTAAGGACAGCACACAACACCCAGTCATCACGAAGCAGAGAAAAAAACAACAGGTGCTGAGCTGAATGTCGTATTCTCGAACCTTGTCATCGAAACATCATGAGCTCCATAAGCAGGGAGTTGCAGGGCGGGCTAGGATTCCATAACCACGCATGTCACGCAAATGCCTGTAGCTGAAAAACATGGCGCCGAAGCCATAAAACTTAGACTACGAAGCAGTGGAAGAATGTCATTTGGTCGGATTAGTTCTGTTTCACACTTTTCCAACTTCTGGTCGAGTTTACATCATAAGAATGAAACATGATTTGGGAAGCTATGTAGACCAAGGTTACCGTACAATGTCGTATTATTGTCAAGGTTGATCACTTGTTCCCCCACGTTGGCGCTGAGTTCGAAGACAAGATCCCTGTGCATACATCTCTTATCGTCCAGAACTGTTTCCGTGAGCACGACGATGAACTAATGGACTGTTGCATCTTCCACGGCCACCACTCATCAGATATCAATATTATTGAGCGTTTATTTACTTTGGGGAATATCTCCACCATCGTTACGTCTACATCGATGCACCGCAAGCCACCGTACGGTGTTTGATTGGAGAGTACCCTGTACCACTGCTAGTTCTACTAGAGCGAGGGAAAAACGACTGTCATATGCCTCCGTATGAGCCCTAATTTCTCGTATCTCTGTGGTCCTTAAGCGCAATGTATGTTGGTGGGAATAGAATCGTTTGGCAGTCAGATTCAAACGCCACTTCTCTAAATTTTCTCAATAGTGTTTCTCGAAAAGAACGTCGCCTTCGCTCCAGGGACTCCCATTCGAGCTCCTCAAGCAACTTCGTAACACTTAAGTGTTATTCTAACCTACCAGTAATAATTTTAGCAGGCGGCCTCTGAACTGTCTTCCTTCAGTGCGACCTGTTACTGATCTCAAACACTGGGATAGTACACAAGAACAGGTCTCACCAGCGTCCTATATGCAGTCTCCTTTACAGGCGAACTACTCTTGCCTAAAATTCTCCCAATAAACCGAAGTCGACCATTCCGCCTTCCCCACCATAGTTCTCACAAGCTCGTCCCATCTCTCATGTCTTTGCAACGTTACGCCCAGATATTTCAACGATGTGACTGTGTCAAGCAGAACCCTAGTAATTCTCTATCCGGACAATACAGGTTTGATCTTCCTACTCATCCGTATCAACTTATTTTCCACATTTAGGGCTAGCTGCCATTCATCCCACGAACTGTTAATTTTTCTAAATCGTTACTCAAATTCGATACCTTACCATATACCACGGAATCATCAGCAAACAACCGCAGATTGCTGCCCACCCTGTTCGCCAAATCATTTATGTACACAGAGAACAAGAGTGGTCCTATCCCACTTCCCCGGGCCACTCCTGACGGTACCGTTGTCTCTAGTGGTTGAAATGGTTCAAATGACTCTGAGCACTATGGGACTAAACATCTGAGGTCATCAGTCCCCTAGACTTAGAACTACTGAAACCTAACTAACCTAAGGACATCACAGGATCCGAACCTGTGACCGCAGCAGCAGCGCGTTTCCGAACTGATGTGCCTAGAACCGCTCGGACACAACGGCCGGTTGTCTCAAATGAACACTTGCCGTCGATGACAACGTACTGCGTCTTCGAGCTACTCACATATCTGTGAACTTATTGCACGTGCTCGAACCTTGGTTAAGGCCTGCAATGGGGCACCGTGTCAGATGCTTTCCGAAATTCTAGAAATATGATATCTGCCTGTTGTGCTTCATCCATAGTTCGTACCGTATCAAGTAAGAAAAGGCCAAGCTGTGTGTGTGCCTTCTGAAACCATGTTGATTCGTGGACATAAGCTTCTCAGCCTCAAGAAACTTTATTGTATTCGAAATTGCCACTGTATTGCAAGAAGAATGGTATAAAATTCCCCGGAAAACCGCACAGGGCCTGTATTTACTCATTCCGAGGCGCCTGCCCTACATCTTATTAAATACGATAATGTGTTTGTGGCTTTCGCTTATTTCTGTTCACCTCCTGTACCTACCACATCAACAGCTGTATACGTTAGATGGCTGCAAATAGCGTTCGTTTAGTGTCTGCGCATATTTCTGCTCCACACATGACGTTTCATTCCACTGTGATTTATTGTATGCAGCGGCTGCGTAATAAATATCGAGATAAAAACTGTAATTACTCGTATTTTCTCAGGTGATTTTCTTTTCCGTGCTGTATCTCAATAGATAACTAGTAAAGAAATTCATGTGAGTATATGAATCATTCCAGGAGCACTACCCATATTCACTTCCTAGATCCTGATTCTACTGTCATCATGTCTTTAAATACGCAAGGCAGGGTCATGAATGGTATATTCTCTTGAAACAACTAAACTATCGGGCCACTTATGCACAAAAATATTTGAAGTTTCTCTGCGTTAGTACACTTTGGCCGGGATATCGCATTACTTTCATAAGCTCGTTTCCTTTCCATCAATTGATTTTGACACCTGGAAGTTGACGAAGCAAACAGTTGAAGGAATCAAAAAATACTCCAGGTTTTTCCTTAAATAACTCTGTCTTTTCACAGTTGATGGAAAAATCCCTTGCTGTCGTGAAGCAGTTGTTACGAAAAGCCAGGCGCGAACGATGTCTATTAAACTACAAAGTTGGTAATGCCACGAAACTTAGTACTGAGCAGCAGGCGACGCGCGAGTTTCATTCTTCGGCGCTGACAGACACATTTCTCTTCTTCCACTCTTTCACGTAATCTAGTTACTTGAAATGCAATTACCGAGGCACAAATTCCGTTTCAAAATCTCCATAGCTGGGGCGTGATGGGAAGTCTGTAAAGTACCTTTATACTTTCGCGGCAGGCGGAGTCGTTTAATGGAAGACCGTTGTCAGATCGTTAATGAACTTAAAAAGTTGAAAGCAGAATACTGTAGCACTTGAATTAAACTCTCGTTTCTTTTATGCAGAGGTCCGCACTCATTGACTCATTAATTTACTGGGTACTGACTGTTCTGAAAAATGCAAAAAGGTAACCGAAGCTAATATAAAACAGCTGATAGTTGTAAATATTTTCGGATGTTAAAGTATCGAATCTTTTTGATACAATTTTAATTTGTTTCGAAAATGTTAATATGCCCAAAACAGAAATGAGACGAGAATAAAACAAAATCTAGCGTCCAAGTACCTACGTTTGGCTGCCTTTCCATAGTGTAAATCGGTTTCTATCTGCTTCTTGCGTAATTCGCTACTGATTGAGCCCGTGGTAATATATTCGATGTCAATGTGTCTCCCACGTATTTTTCAGAATCGTCAGCAACCGAACGTTTTGCGTTTCAATTAGATGAATGTCACTTGAATATTCTTAGTTTACCAATCACCGACAAATAATGTATTACCAGCAGTTTGAGTTGCATAGTCAATGATGCCACGTGGCTATCTTTGTAGTTGCATGTCACGTCAATATGACTACTGCGCCAGTATACTGTTGAAGACAACTACAGAAATAAATAATCCAACTACCATAACGGTATTTGTTAGAGGACTCAAATAGGAAATAGAACTCTAGTACAAACGTACACAAATAACTTCCTAGGACGGGCAACTTCCAATAATAAAGTCCACAACTTCACAACGAAATTAAAATCTTATAGCGCTTTTTAGAAGCTTTATCTAACACATTGTATTCCGAGAAAATTTCCTGAAAGTCCGCTGTACTGTAAGTGGTACCGCTCATTGATGACTGCTGTTGGAGGTGACGCGCTCGCTTCTTGGCGTGATATTCAATCGTGGATTTCAGTAAACCCGCTGTACTCACTGTGAGCTGAGTATAGATTGATTGCAGAGGGACTGGTTATATAATCACGAGAGTCAGTACACTCTGTCTGCGTCATTGGATACCTCCATCCTTAATAATACGCTGCCTGCTCATTGATTTCCCACACAATGTGTTGCTCTACGGCTATTGATATATGGAATGCGTGAGTTGTAGTTCCGTCAGCAGTGGTGACCTCTTAAGGCAGCCTGGCTACCAGTCTTGTCGGACAGCCGCATCTGCTGATTATGCAATCGGTGACACTGCGCCATACACCGGGATATCGGCCAACGAACGCCGGTGGACGTAACAGTCGAATAATTCCATATCAAAGGAATAAGGCTCCTGTTGGAGCAGAAAAAAAGACTAGTTCGTTCCTCCCTGAAAGACTCTGACAAAAAAGTGGGGAACCAACTCCCTCAGTCCTTCATCATCATTCCGCCTTTTTCGCCAAAGTCCTTGGCTAACTTATTCGCGCCCTTTTAACACATAAGATTCTAATTCCTTAAGCTCTTTTGCTACCATCTACATAGGTCTCTCTCATAATGCCTCCTTCTCCCGATGAATTAATATCGCACCACCACTGTCTATTACCTCGCTTCCCCTCTCTCCTTTTCTCAATCTTTCTCACTGCCACAGTCTTCTAAAAAATTCCTAGGGTACAACTTATTTTTTACTCTAGACTCGTTTATTTAAAATTTTGGTCTAAAAAGAGCCTTTACATATAACTACACGTTAAAGTTCCCGGTCTCCATTGTTCTGTATTTTTTATTTCCACAGTATAGTTCCCAATACTTCTATCTCCATTCATCTCTCTCTCTCTCTCTCTCTCTCTCTCTCTCTCTCTCTCTCTCTCTCTCTCTTTTACTGTCACTGTCTCTCACTGACCATCAGTATTTCCTTCCTCTTTGGCTCGCACTACGATTGTCTTCATCCACTTATCTTTCTCATTCATGCCACTTTTCTCTTCCATCATCATTGTCTCCTCCATCTTTCGCTCCCACTGACACCGTCTCCTCTCGTTATCACTGTCACTGTCTCTCTGCTACTCTGTTTCACTAGAAAAAAGCACAAGACGTAGACGCATGGCTGACGACAAATGGAAGTTTGTGCCTGGCTGTGAGTCGTGCACGGGTGACCAAATGGTAAGTCGACAGCTCGCAATAAACGGGAAATCCGGTTTCGAGTCCCGGTCTGGCATAAATTTTCATTGTCGTCATTCCATTCTACAGCTGATGGTTCTCCTTATTTGCAAATGCAAATTCATTTAATGCACAAAAAATTTTGGTGAGGAAAGCAGAATGAGGATTGAGGCAGCTAGTCTCCCACTTTTCTGTCATAGCCTTTTAAAGAGGAACATATTTGCCTTCTTGGTGCTCTGACAGTGGAATTTTCCGCCTGTTCCGTTTTTACCTGTGCTGCAGAAGGGTGCACTGCTTACATGAAATGCATTGTATAGGTTTCGGAAGACTGTTGATAATACAGGGAGAGTCACGTAAACGGTTTCAGATATAGAAACGAGGTTTTCGGCAAATTATAGTACGCTAAGAAGCACGCAATTTGGTATGTAATAAAGAATCTTCTCTCGGTATCGATCGAGATACTGAAGCAAATATGATTTTATTTTAATTGAACGATGTACTTTCTTTAACGGCACGCGGAAGCGCTTGAAAAGACGGTAACAGTGATATAATACCTGTTAATTTTGAGGTTGAGACTCTTCGCGAAAGAATCCAAGAAATATTCTAAAGTTCAGAAGAAAGTCTAGTGAAATCGGCTATTGCTTTATATATACGCTCATGCAAGGTTACATTGTGTCAAGGCTTTCGACTGTTTACTTGTCTGCATTGCAGAACTAGCGGGAATTGTGTTGTCTATCGGCAAGTCATTTCTGCGCCAGCATTTCCTTCACGCAGACACTCACAGAGGTGACAAAACTAATGGGATATCCACTTATAATGTGTTGGCCCTCATTTTGCCTGGCGTATTGAAGCGCGGACTCAACAAGACGTTGAAAGTCCTCTGTAGAAATATTGAGCCATGCTGCCTTTCTAGCCGACCATAACTGCGAAAATGTTGACGCAAAAGATTGTACATGAACTGACCTAGGGTTATTGCCCATAAGTGTTCGATGGGGTTCGTGTCGGGCAGTCTGGGTGGTCAAATCATTCGCTGGAGTAGTCCAAAACGTTCTTCAAATCAATCTCGAACAGTTTTTGTTGCCCGGTGACATGGTAGATCGTTGTTTGGGGAATGTGAAGTCAAGAACGACTGAACATTGTCTCTACGAACATAACAATTACCAGTCAGTGATCGTTTCAGTTTGACCAGAGCACCCAGTCAGTTCCATGTGAAACGCAACCATTGTGGAGCCACCATTGTGATGCCATCACCAGCTTTCAAAATGCCTTGTTGACAACTTCGTCCATGGTTTAGTTGGTCTGCACTACACCCGAACCCTATCAACAGCTTTTGACATCTCAAATCGGGCCTCATTCGTTCAGGTCACGGTTTTCCAATCCTCTGTCGCCCAGTCAGTATGGTCACCAGTCCACTTCAAGCACTGCAAGTGATGTCCGTACCAATAGCTGAACGATCAGCGCTTTGGAATGCCAAGCACGGCGGCCCGGGTTCGATTCCAGGCTGGGGTGGGAGATTTTCTCCCCTGTCCTGTCATCATTTCATCCCCATTGTCTACGCTCAAATCGCCAAATGTGGCGTCGCACTCAATAAGACTTGCACTCGGTGGCCGAACTTACCGTCTGAGGACTCCCGGCCACTGACGCCATAACATCATTTCCATTGCAAGTGATGCCGTGCTGTTGGCAAAGGTACTCGCGTCGGCCGTCTGCTACCACAGTTCATTAACGCCACATTTTGCTGTCCTAACGGATATGTTCGTCGTGCGGCCACATTAATTTCTGCGGTGATTTCATGTTTTGTTGCTTGTCTGCTGCCACTGACAAATGCTGCTGCTCTCGATCATTAAATAAAGGCCTCCGGCCACTGTGTTGCCCAAGGTGAGAGGCAACTCCTGAAGTTTGGTATTACCGACAGTTATTGACACTGTGAATATGGAAATGTCTAATTCCCTAACAATTTCCGAAACAGAATATCTCATGTGTCTGTCTACCATTCCGTGTTCAATTTCTGTTAACTCTTGTCTTGCGGCCACAATCACTCCAGAAACTTTTTTGCATGATCATAGAACGAAGGTTTTCAGGGCATGTGTTAACACTTCCGGGCTGAGATGCCGTGCTCCATACGTAAGGCTCTCCCTGACGTTTCGCCTTCGACTGCGGAAGGCATCTTCCGAGGACAATCGGCGAACGGCAACGAGAGTGCGAGTGAGCGCCGTATATGTGATCCATCCAGAGGGCGCCGCTGTCAATCACAGGACGCACAAAATATGTGAACCAGCTCACTTAGATGATGAGATTGAACACCTTATAGCGACCTTCAAGAAGAATGGGTATTCCAACAGAGAGATAGATCGTGCACTACGCCGTAGACTGACAACCAGGACAGACGAGGATCGACACCAACCCAAGCGGAAAGATTTCTTACCATTCATCAGTAAGGTCACTGATAACACTGGAAAAATTTTAAGCAAGTCCTATGTGTAAACTGCTCTCAGACCCACCACGAAAATAAAAGAATGTTTAAGATCCGCAAAAAATCTTCTAGGTACAACAGGTGTCTATAAAATTCCGTGCAGTTGTGGAAAGTTCTATCTAGGGGCAACAAAAAGAAGCGTCAACACCCGTCTGGATGAACATAAAAGGATCTGCTGCCTAGGACATATTGGTAAATCGGCTGTAGCGGAACATGTGTTTCAGGAAGGTGATTATGAAATAAAGTTTAGTGAGACGACCGTCATAGCAAAGACATCGCATTATTATGGGCGAATGTACAGAGAGGCCATTGAGATTGTCAAACACTGCAATAATTTTAATAGAAAAGATGAAGGCATTAAGCTGGATAAGATATGGATGTCAACATTGCAGCAACAGTGTTACAATCGATTCATTTCAATTGAGAAAGTTGGCAATATCAGAGATCATAGCACAGCCGACTTCACTTGATTGAAAGCGGCGCACTCTGGATGGCTTATATATACGGCGCTCACTCGCGCTGTCGTTATCCCCTCCATCCTTCCTGTCTGCCTTTGCTACCCTGTACAATGTCCTCTCCACTGGATTTTACCCCGACCTGTGGAAGACTTCCCGTGTCCTGCTGTTCCCTAAACCTAACAAACCCCCCTCTGATACCTCTTCCTATCGTCCCATCTGCCTCACCTCCGTGTTCAGTAAGGTCTTCGAGGCCATCCTCTCTCGCCGTATTCACTGCCACCTTAACCAGCACCGCCTCCTTCCTCTTACCCAATGTGGCTTCTGGCCTTCCTTCTCCACCGACGACCAGCTCCTTAACCTTACCAATATTGTTTCCCTCCAACTTAAATCCCGTCGCTCCGCTATCCTTGTTTCCCTCGATCTCCAGAACGCCTATGACCGTGTATGGCATCCCGGGCTCCTCTTCAAACTCCAGACTTATGCTCTCCCCATCAACTCCGTCCGTCTCGTTGCTTCCATCCTCTCCCATCGTCCCTTCTATGTGACTATCCACAATTCCAACTCCCATACTTTCTATCCCTCTGCCGGCGTGTCTTAAGGTTCTGTCCTTTCCCCTCTCTTCTATCTCCTGTACACTGCTGATATGCCCAAACCTCCCCCACCTGTTCATATTCTCCAGTTCGCTGATGACACCGCCTTCCTAGCCCTTTATCCCAACATACCCTCCAAACCCATCTTGACCAATTCACCACTTGGTGCAACCAGTGGTTCCTCCGTGTCAATCCCTCCAAGACCCAGGTGTTCATCATAGGTCACACCACCTACTCCTTCCGCCTCCATGATCTCTACCTCACCATTTATGGCCATCCTATCCACCTCACTCCTACCCTCAAGTACCTTGGCCTCACACTCGACCGCCAACTCACCTGGGCTCCCCATCTCCTTACCACCCAAAACAAAGCTCACAACCGCCTCTGCCTCCTCCTGACCAGCCAGACGTGGGGTCTGCATCCTTCCACCATCCTTCACACCTACAAATCCTTGATCTGCCCCATCCTCTGTTAAGCCAGTGTAGCTTGGATTTCTGCTCCTCCCCGGTTCCATAAAGCCGTCCAAATCCTCAAACGCCATGCACTCCACCTCGCCTTCCGTATCCGCCTTCTGTCCCCCACGTGCATCCTCTACGACCTCATCACCTTCCCCCACCTTCTCCTTGAACACATCCAAACACTATATATTGTCTGCTGCTGTGATCCCCCTCACCCCTGGTGTCTCCCTTCCTGTCCACCCCCAACCAGCTGCCGCGCCTTTACTGTTGTGTCCCACCCTCTCTCCATCTCCACACCATCCATCTCCTTTCCCAATGCAACTTCCACCATCTACCCCTCCCGGATGATGAGCTTCGCCCTGACATCTACCCTTCCTGCCAACTCTAACCCCATCTTCCTGCCTCCTCATCAGGGCTCCCTTCCTTCCTCCTGAGCGGATTCCCCCTCCTAGTCCCCCTCCATCTCTTGTGCCTCCTTTCAGTGTCTCTGCACTTCCTCCTGCCCTGTCTTCCCTCTTCATCTCCTGCCCCAAGTGTCTCCTGCCTCTTCGTGTACCCACTGCTGCCCCTCCTATCCCGCCGCTTCCCCTGCTGCCCCTTGCTCTCCCCTCCTTTTCCATCCTCTCTGCCCTTTCCCTCGGCAGGTCCCGCCTGGCAGTTTTATTCTTCGTCGTGTGTGCTCCAACTGGGTTTTAAGTGTGTTGTTCCAGAGTGTTTTTACTACTGTGGCCGACTTTTAACCTGTGCATGCCCATTCAGTGTCTTCTCTGAGCTTTGAAGAATCGCCACCTGTGTTTTTTAACTTTCTGGTGACTTTTTTTTAACTGTCCTCCATGAACGTCTCTGTGTTAGTCTATTTTTTACCTCCATTTTTCTCCCATTATTCTCTTTTAAGTTCCCCTTTCTCGCCTTATGTATGTAACATTTTATTCTTATTTTAAGTTATCATGTCACTCGGCTGAAGAGCGGCGGATTGTGCCGCTGACAGCCCTCCCCTGCCCATATGGGGCAGGGGAATGAAATCACAATAAAGAAAGGAAAAAAAAGCGCTGTCGTTGCAGTTCGCCAATTGTCCTCGGAGGATGCCTTCCGCAGTCGAAGGCGAAACGTGAAGGGAGAGTCTTATGTATGGACCATGGCATCTCAGCCCGGAAGTGTTAAGTTTTTTGCATGAGTCACCTGAGTAACTGAGTAAACATGATAGCTCCGGTAATGCAATGCCCTTTTATACTTGTGTACACGACATTGCCGCTATCTGTGCACAGACATATCGCTTTCCCATAATTTCTATCACCTCAGTGTATACATCCTTGAGGAGAAGTTAGACATGCTACATTTATACGGAAAATGTCAAGCAAATGCTGTCGAACTGGTAATGGAAAACTGCTGATGAAGCAGTAGTAGTTTCCACGAAAAGCTGGAAACGTACACACATTTTAAATAGTTTTCCTATGTTCCATCAGGTGCGCCAGAAGCTCGCATATCTAACCTATGCCATGCAGACATCACAACTGACCCTGTATCTACGTTGGCAGGCCTGTGTTGCTTTACATATCGACAGAACCAGGCATCTGAGCTCTCCTTGGCTTTGTTAATAACACAATAGCCGCCTCTGGCCAGCTTTCTTTCCAACTGTAGAGCATTTCTCGGACTCTTTTTGCGAAATGCTGCCACATCAATACTAGTAAGCCCAATAATCGTGGGAAACCTCATTTCGATTTCTGGAACCAGTCAGGAAACGAAAAGGGTGCTACATCTTACATGACTCACCCTATATACTTTGACACATACAAACAACAAGTAACCACACATATATAAGGTAAAGAAAAAATAGTTTTCTTTATATTTTTCTGGACACTTTCTAAATCGCTCGCAGTTCATTTAAAACGCCCGGATTATGATTTATACTTCAAAAAATTAAAAATGTTACTAAAAATATAATTATTATCATTATTTGCAGTCTTTACAGTATTACATAATTTTTGTGGTCTTTTTACATTAAATCCTGGCATGCTAAGACTCCTTTTCATTCCATTTTTGTCACTGTAGTACCGCTTCGTGCATATCTGTATCGCCGAGAAGTGCTTATTGTCAGAGACAGGGAGTCATTAACTGTTACTGGAGACGAAAGGTTGTTTAAAAACAGTTTGGTGACTTAAGAACCCTTCAGATGATTCTAGAACCTTTACCACGTGTTCACAACGCCAGTTAATACTACATCTGCTTCAGACTGAATATTATGTGCAAATGTTACGTGCGTAAATTCGGTATCTATGAAACTCTGGGTCTCGATAATGAATAACGACATCGAGAAAAGTTTCAAGGTTTCCGGAGAACATTATCTCACGAGCATATATTAACAATTTTGACGTTATTTCATGAGTAGAAATTAGAGAAGTGCCCACCCGCACAACTGGTGCTTTTGGTACCGAGAAATCGTATAGTTATTCCAGTGTATATTGAAAGCGGATACAGGTTTTTGGGAATGGGACGATAGTTTTTCTAGACGAATGTCTAAAGAATGGACTGTTACAGTTTGAGACATTTGCTATGGTCAGTTAGTTAAACAACTGCAGCTCACGACGAAAAGACGGCTGAAAACGGGTTTTTACTGTTTCTGAATAAGTACAGTAACTTTGAACCACTACTTCTCGGTAACTGATAATGATATCAAAAAACGTGTAGAATTTCGCCGAGAACATCATATCAAGAATATATGGTACAAATTTCGATAGTCTGCCATAAATAAAAATTATAGAAGTGGCCATACCCACAATTTGTACTTTTCGTACCCAATAATCATCGTCATTCGGAGTTTTCCTGAGGCATCCCCCAGCAACATACGGCGCTTTTATAAGCCGCCACTCTAGAACGTACCTAATACAAAGGAACCAACTGATTTGCTCCATTTGCTTGGGCTTGAGGAAGTGTGTTCAAATTTAGGCTCTGTACTGCTACATTGTTCCCGTTATTCCTATATACAAATAGTTACTAGGCTAAGGACTGGCCAAAACACTTGACGCCTTATGCCCGAAATCAACAGAACCGGCTGACATACGAACTCCAGAGAGGGGAGGGGGGGAAAATGCAATTTCGCAACACGTTACAAAATAGTGGTTATTACAAACCTTTCATAATGAGCTGATTTTTATACACATGACAACTTGGCTTGAGATCCAACGTAGAATGAACGTGTTTCATTGCAAAAAGAATCTTTAACACCTGAAGATGACAGCATAGTCTGTCGAAACCGGTTGTTTTAAATGAAGAAATATCTATGCGATCTTGGCTGTTGAATATTTATAGCCCTTGCGTGTTCTTAAAACGAGATATACTTTTCTTTAGGTTACTGATGCAAGACGTAGAACTGAATAGTCTGCTATGGGCCCACAAGCACTGAGAATTTCTTGAGGAAAGTATGCCGTTTTTATTAATGAAATAAACACGTTTGTTGTTAGCTAATTTAAGACCCTTTGGCATTTTCAAGCCAGTTCTAATATTTGTGTCACATTAAAAAACTGCAATCACATAATATCTTAAAATATTATGTGACATCAGATTTTCACTGTTACACGAATAATAGCTGTAGCTTGAAAGTACCCAACGCTGTGAAATTATCGAATAGCGAAGGTATGATATAAAGTATACATTTCAAAAATAAAAATAGCCTACGAAAGAAAATTGCTTCCCTCAAGAACACAGAACTCAATTTTTATTACTTTTCCGGAATTTCTAACAGTTTCATTATGTTCTTATTCCGGAAGGCAGTTCCTCTCTTCATCTGAATATAGCGCAATTGGCTCTTTTTGAGTAGCATTATGTAAATCATAATCCCAGAAGTGGATCAACGCTATTCCTTGCCTCTTTATTCTCTTAGGTTAACGCCAGCAATAAGCAATATAAATAACAACTCTGGTATAATCCAGTTAAAAACGAGCAACAATGATACCTCTACACATTTTTTCACTCGTTCCCTGGTGGCAGACAATAGCGAGGTTATCAACACACTGAGTGCTTGTGCCATTGCGTCTGTGCCTTCTGGTCAGCCTTCCCACTTTTGATCAGCCATCCGTTTCCACCCTGCATCGTCTGTATTATGATCGCTTCAGTATCTGACTGGGTTTATCTCCACTGTAGCATTCCAAAAATATGGTTGAGATTGTCGTGACAGCGCGTTGTGTGGCGATAGCGCATTGTGTGGCCTTGATCTTTATTTGACCTCGTTCACTTCCTCGGCGAGTTGAAGTAACATAACGCTCTTGTACTTCGAGCCAAGTCAGTTCGTTGAAAGTGTGTGTTTCGATGAGAAAAAGTTTCATCGTCTTCTGACGAAGGTGTCGAAATGGTATCTGCATAGGAGATGCAACACGGCAGGCAGACCGTCCACTCAGAACGGGCGGATTGAACGGCAGCGCGAGGCTGTAGGGTTCCCGATCACACCGGGACTAAAGCCGGGTTCACACACACAACTAATGTGGCGCCACAACTTGTGGATTTCTGTACCAGCATGTAAGTTACCGTTCACACAGAACGCCACAAATTTTACGTAGTTGCACAGTTTTCGATATGGCATCAGTTGAAATCATATGGGCATGTGTGAATTTTTAGTGCAGGTGATGGCATTAGAGTTGTCATATGAGTTAAATACAAGGAAGACAAAAGCCAAATGTTGGACCCGAAAATAGATTTCTCACAGGGATAAATCAGAGGTCAGAAACACATGTATGAAAAGAAATAACTCTCGGAGACGAAAATGCTGTCTACAATGTCATGTAAATATTTTTCTCAGACACGCCACTCTTTCAATATTTTAGAATCTTGTTGTATTTGTTGATATAGGCATTTAGAATAAATAGTTGAACACCTGCCACATCACACTCTGGAGCTATTTCCTTCATATAATTCACATTTTATATCATGGAGAGCTCGAAAATCACGAAGTTTATATGACTCGCTTTTTTCGTTACTTGTTTTAAGTTATTTATTTATTCATCCAAAAATCTTTTAAGATTGTAGGATACGTTACTAGTTTACAAGCATTGCCTCCCCCCCCCCCCCCACCCCACACACACACACACACACACACACACACACACACACACACACACACACACACTGCCGCAGAAAATCAAACACAGGTTGCCATTCTTGTAGTTCCATAAGCTACGAAATCTTACTTGCCGAACTCTGTTTTTACTTTTTTCAGTAATAAGATGAAAAAACTCAGAAATCTATTGGAGAACACCATTAATTACTCCATGTAACTGCAACAGAACGCTCGAGTTTCAAAATATTGCCACCAGGGAGCAATAGTGGAAGGAAAGTGGCGCGACAAAGTACAACCAAGTAAAACTTTTTGTGGTTTCACAAAAGATGTATCTCTAAAGATGCCCCACTAAAAATTGGGCCCACCGTTCCCCCAATTCCCACTTGTCCTGTGGTAAGAGAGGGGCTGTGCGCCACACTGCATTGCTTATATAAAGACACCGAAACATCGTTAGAAGATGATGGAAGGACCGTTCATCGAAACGTCGCGTCATTTCCACGTATTCGTTGGCTGCAAGCTGGAGCACTTTAAGACACTTACGTTTATCTTTGTCATTCATTTCCAAAACTGCGACTTCTGGCGGGGTACAACAATAGGTGAGAGATTACATTTTGTTTCAAATATACTGTCATGCAGTACGAAGTTACGGCTCGTTCATTTCCCTTTTTTGGACAAAGACATTTTCTCATGAAACTCCTTCTGTGTGTACTGTCGTACCATTTTAATTATTTTATAAGTTGACTCAACTATATACCCAGTAGGACGTTTATGAGTTTGACATCGTTTTTGGAAGCCTACATATTTCCATTGACAACATTTTATTTAGAACTAGCGTTTTACTAGCGTTTTCACATATTTTGCACACAAATGCGATTCATTCGCTGCTGTTTCACTGCATACGACTCCACTGCGCATGTTAAATTTACCTGTGGCATTATCCTAGGTCCAGAACCAGGTTCCGAAAATTACTCTTGGGACCGCATAAATAAGGGACAAACTGCATTTCACACATTTAAATTGTAGTTCACTTTAAATATACAGGAAAGATACACCAGCAGATGGTTTTACAACGTTTCTACATATCCCCATCTGAAAAGATAGCAAGGGTATTTTATTCCAACTCTGATATTATACAAAAAATGAGTCATAGATATATCAGATTTTACGTGTAACCTGTACCTGATCGTAGGAGGAGGTGGGGAACATAACACACATATCAACTTTTATAAATACGATGCAGTGCCGAAAACTGATGCCTGCGAATTTCTATGTGAAATTCGTAGTGGTTTTTAAGTGAAACTAACGTTATCAACATTCTACATGTTTATTCTTCATACCTACATAATACGTGCAGCCATCTTACTCCAGAGGAGTGATAACTGTAGCTTGTAAATGGTGCTATGTAAGGTACAATGCGGGTGCGTGAGAAACAGCGAGCTGCATTCAACTTTCGAATTCGAAGAGATCATCCACATATGGAGCATCATAACAATGACAGTCACACACGAGCGCTGCGACATCTGAAACAATCCGACGTCTTTGGTCCGTTGTCATTGATCAATTTTCATGCAGTTCCGACTTGTCCCCAGCCTTTTTTCATCTGTTTCCAAACACTTCCCAGGACTTCAGTTTGATAATAATGAAGTGGTGCAAGCAGAGATGAGATTGTGGCTCCGTCAACAAAGTTATACACTCTGCAGTGACGGTATCAACAAACTGGTCTCTCGTTGCGAGAAAAGTATTCGTCACCAGAGTGACTATGTTGAGAAATAAATATGTAGACACGAAGAAGACGGTAGAATGTTAATAACGTTTGATTTATTTAATATGTCTGAAGAGTTTACATACGAAAAATTCGGAGCCTTATTTTCAGCACGCTTTCTTTGGTATATTTTGTATCAACTGGACAGACTGAACATGTAGCGTTTCTGCAGCTGTTGTGGCCTCAGGTGCTGTACTCCTTTCGAGGACGGATGAAAGATAGCTACAGACGCTTGACTGCAGCACTTATTTTCGAACGTTCCAGCTTCTGCTATGCTGTTAGTGTTTATCAGTTTTGCCAGTAACCATTTCTGAGATATTAACCTGACATATAGCAATTATATTTTCGCAGAGTAATTTTGAAATTATTTCACGATTTAAAGTACCAGGGAAGCAGGTTGCTAGCCTTACTTGCCCCGAGTCGCACTGAGTTTTATCCCTAACGGTTGAGGGACTAACCGGTGGATTTGGTAGTCTTTGCCGTATGAGCACAAAGGTGACCACGCCTCAGAATATGTCCGAGATGCCCAGCCTTATTCCAAAGTAACTGGTATCCCGACTGTCGGGACCACTTGCTTGGCCACTCATACGTTGCCCGTGGTTCATGAACTAGAACAGATTTCGAGGTACAATGGGATAGGAATGATGATGGAAATAGGATCACATTTGAGGAGGTGGAGAAAATGGTCAATAGATTGCAGTGCAATAATGCAGCTGGGGTGGATGAAATTAAGTCGGAACTCATCAAATACAGTGGAATGTCAGGTCTTAAATGGCTACACAGGATAATTGAAATGGCCTGGGAGTCGGGACAGGTTCCATCAGACTGGACAAAAGCAGTAATCA
Source organism: Schistocerca americana (assembly GCF_021461395.2). Lineage (NCBI taxonomy): Eukaryota > Metazoa > Arthropoda > Insecta > Orthoptera > Acrididae > Schistocerca > Schistocerca americana. The sequence continues at coordinate 215,152,781 of NC_060122.1, read as the reverse complement.
CACCAATCTTTAAACACGGAAACAGAAAAGATTGTAACAACTACAGAGGTATTTCTATAATCAGCGTTGTGGGTAAAATCTTCTCAGGTATTGTTGAAAGTAAAGTGCGAGTATTAGTTGAGGACCAATTGGATGAAAATCAGTGTGGGTTTAGGCCTCTTAGAGGTTGTCAGGACCAGATCTTTAGCTTACGGCAAATAATGGAGAAGTGCTATGAGGGCAACAGGGAACTGTATCTATGCTTTATAGATCTAGAAAAGGCATATGACCGGGTTCCAAGGAGGAAGTTATTGTCTGTTCCACGAGATTATGGAATAGGAGGCAAACTTTTGCAAGCAATTAAAGGTCTTTACATGGATAGTCAGGCAGCAGTTAGAGTTGACGGTAAATTGAGTTCATGGTTCAAAGTAGTTTCAGGGGTAAGACAAGGCTGCAACCTGTCTCCACTGTTGTTCATATTATTTATGGATCATATGTTGAAAACAATAGACTGGCTTGGTGAGATTAAGATATGTGAACACAAAATAAGCAGTCTCGCATATGCGGATGACTTAGTTGTGATGGCAGATTCGATTGAAAGTTTGCAAACTAATATTTCAGAGGTAGATCAGAAGTGTAAGGACTAAGGTATGAAGATTAGCATCTCCAAAACGAAAGTAATGTCAGTGGGAAAGAGATATAAACGGATTGAGTGCCAAATAGGAGGAACAAAGTTAGGACAGGTGGATGGTTTCAAGTACCTAGGATGCATATTCTCACAGGATGGCAACATAGTGAAAGAACTGGAAGCGAGGTGTAGCAAAGCTAATGCAGTGAGCGCTCAGCTACGAGCTACTCTCTTGTGCAAGAAAGAAGTCAGTACCAAGACTAAGTTATCTGTGCACCGTTCAATCTTTCGACCAACTTTGTTGTATGGGAGCGAAAGCTGGGTGGATTCAGGTTACCTTATCAACAAGGTTGAGGTTACGGATATGAAAGTAGCTAGGATGATTGCAGGTACTAGTAGGTGGGAACAAGGGCAGGAGGGTGTCCACAATGAAGAAATCAAAGAAAAACTGGGAATGAACTCTATAGATGTAGCAGTCAGGGCGAACAGGCTTAGATGGTGGGGTCATGTTACACGCATGGTAGAAGCAAGGTTACCCAAGAGACTCATGGGTTCAGCAGTAGAGGGTAGGAGGAGTCGGGGCAGACCAAGGAGAAGGTATCTGGATTCGGTTAAGAATGATTTTGAAGTAATAGGCTTAACATCAGAAGAGGCACCAATGTTAGCACTGAATGGGGGATCATGGAGGAATTTTATAAGGGGGACTATGCTCCAGACTGAACGCTGAAAGGCATAATCAGTCTTAAATGATGATGATGATGATTCACGATTTAATAATCTGAGAGCTGATTTTCAACATCTTTACCTTTCTTCGGGACTTTAGAGCTGATTTTCATATGGTTCTATGGAAATATGATGTAAAAAAATTATACCTGTCACACGGCCAACTCGAAAAACTCTGTCGATTTCCTTACTCTGGAGAACATGGCTCATACATCTATTATATTTTCGCATAGTAATTTGGAAATTATTTCACGATTTAATTACCTGACAGCTGGCTTTTACCATCTTTACCTTTCTTCGCGAGTTTAGAGCTGATTTTTATATGGGTCTAGGGAAATGTGATGTTCAAAGTTATATCTGTCACACGGTCAACTCGAAAAACTGTCGATTTCCTTACTCTGGAGAACATGGGATCAAGATCTTCCTTGTTCGGAAATTGTCATTGTCTATACCGCACTGCACATGGCATATTATAGGTGTGACAACAGTTGGGTTGGGTTGTTTGAGGGAGGAGTCAAAACGGAGAGGTCCTTGGTCCCATCATAGGAAAGAACGGGTAAGGAAGTCAGCCGAGCCCTCTCAAAGGAACCATCCTGGCATTTGCCTGGATCGATTTAGGGAAATACAGGAAAACCTAATTCAGGATGGCCGGGCGCGGCATTGAACGGTCGTCCTCCCGAATGCGCGTCCATTGTGCTAACCACTGCGTCACCTCGCTCGGTGTGACAACAGTGAATTACCGCTTATGGAAAGTAGAAACGTAAACAGCATTAGGATACTGCTAAGTTCATCGTATTGTTGGCCGTACAGGAATTTATGTGACATGAATATCAAACAAAATTTAATCAGATTTAATTTCTACTGCAATATCAGTGAGTCTCTTCCTGAAGCCACGAGTAATATTATGTGTTGTTTTGAGCTGAAGTTATATTCAGTTCGTCACCCAGCGAGCTTCCTCGGAGAGTGTATAGGTCATGAAAAGTGGGGGATCCAGAAGGGCGACGAACTCTGTACTTTATAATACGCCTCATATTTACGTCGACAAAACTCAACAAAACTCCTCCAGAACTAACATCTCACATTATTCTTCTGCAAGCGTATTCTTTCGTATCTCGTCAGGGTCTATCGCACTATCTCTTAATATCAGGCGACGAATCTCTGCGTTAACAGATGCAGGTACTATAAGGATAGAAATTTTGAATCCATGGAAAATTCCTTTGTTATTAGTACTATGAACAGTGGATTACCATAACAAAAATCACATAAGTGAAAGCAATGACAGACGAAAACGAAAGGAAAACGAATAATGTATTCAGCATCTCACGAAGAACTGCGTTTAAACCTACAAAAAGAAAAGACGATGATTGGATAAGTGGTGCACGAAATGGGTTGTCATTTCTATAGCTGCACTGAACAATGGCAATTAAAGAGTATATTTCTTTTCCGTGCCTTTCTTTGGCTTTTTTCTCCTTGTCAAATTATATAGATATCACAACGGAAGGCAGTGAGCTAAGAGGAAGAAAAAGAAAGCAGAGTTCTCTTGCTTCTAAAGGCACTGGGTAGTTGATAAGCGCAGTGTTGGCAGTGCTCGTTAAGAGCGTGCTTTGTGACGCTGTTAGTCGCTTTTGCCTGTGGCTTAACCTCTCCCGTCGCTGGTTGAAGGAAAGCTTCACCTGGAAGATAGGACAAACGGCAGAGGGAAGTCACAATGACCTTTCTTTAGCTGCCGTTCCGCAATGTCCACTGCGTTCCTTTTAAATATGCGTTTAGGATAAATCCACGGTAAAAACCTTACAGATTAACTGCACAGTGCAATTGGCGTAAATAATTTCTGATTATGTTACCACACCATGATGTAAAAAATGTACTGGATTAAGCAATGTTTCATTCGCGGTTACAATGGGCAACTTCTGGATCACAGAAGAAAGCCACTGTAGCCGTGGCCGAAACGTTGGTTTCTTCAGTGCAGTCTTTTACATCATGACGCGGCGCCATATTCAGAAATTTTTATCGTCAACTGACTCTAGCCGCGGAGGCCTACACAGGTCGTTGGCTGGCTGGTTTGTGAGAGGGGGGACCAACCAGCGAGGCCATCGATCTCATCGGATTAGGGAATGGTTGGGAAGAAAGTCAACGTGCCCATTCAAAAGAACCATGCCGGCATTTGTGTGAAGCTATTTAGGGAAATCACGGAAAACCTAAATCTGGATAGCCGGACGCGGGTTTGATGACCGGACTTGGGTTTCAACCGTCGTCCTTTGGAATGCGAGTCCAGTGTGCTAAATAGTGAGGCACCTCGCTCGTTCTTACGCAGTTATATATGCATAGTTCAAGTTTTATTCTTTAGCGACCTTTAGACAACCCTTGGATACCAGCATAGTATACACCAGTGTTCATCGTTGCCAAGTTTCTACTTGCATGTTAGGGACACTGCTTCTCGTGTTTTCTAATAATCTTTCAGCAGTTACTTTGTAAGACGCTAAGCTTATAATGGCTGCAGGTAATACAAATATAGTGACAAACTGTAAGTCAAGGACAGACTTAGAGAGGGCTCGTAATCAATTTTCATTGACATTAAGAAAATACAGCCGTCCTGTAACTGTCACTGCTTTTAAAACATTCACTAATATTATTCAGGAGGTGATTCCTAGATTTCCATGGCGTCATCTCAGAAGATATCAGTGTGAAGTATAACAGGGCCACCAATAGGCCGATAAAATTCTTAGAATTATTCACTGAAGAGCCAAAGAAAATGGTACACCTGTACACCTGCCTAATATCGTGTAGAGCTCCCGCTAGGACCAAGAAGCGCCGCAACATGACGTGACATGGACTTGACTATTGTCTAAAGTAGTACTGAAGGGAAGTGGCAGCATGAATCCTGCAGCGCTCTCCATAAACCCGTAAGAGTACAAAGGGTGGAGATCTCTTCCGAACAGCACGTCGCAAGCCATCCTAAATACGCACAGTAATGTTCATGTCTGACGAGTTTGGTGGCCATCGAAAGTGTTTAAACTCAGAAGAGTGCTGCTGGATCCACTACGTAGCAATTCTGGACGTGTGGGGTATTGCACTGTTCTGCTAGAATTGTCCAAGTCCAGCGGAATGCACAATGGACATGAATGGATGCAGGTGATCAGACAGGATGCTTACGTACGTCTCACATGTCCGATTCGTACCTAGACGTATCAGAGGTTCATATCATTCACACTGCACACGCCCCACACAGTTACAGAGCCTCCACCAGGCTGAACACTCCCCTGCTAACATGCAGGGTCCATGGAATCATGAGGTTGTCTCCATATCCATACATATCCATCCGCTCGATATAGTTTGAAAGGAGACCAGGCGACGTGTTTCCAGTCACCAACAGTCCAATGTCGGTGTTGATGGTCCGGGCGAGGCGTCAAGCTTTGTGTTGTCCACTCATCAAGTTTACACGAGTATGTCTTTGGCTCCGGAAGCCCACATTGATGATGTTTCTTTGAATGCTTCGCACGCTGACACTTGTTGGTGGCCCAGCATCGAAATATGCAGCAATTTGCCAAAGGTTCGCACTTCCGCCACGTTGAACGATTCTCTTCAATCATCGTTGCTCCCGTTATTGCAGGATCTTTTTGCGGCTGCCGCGATGTCGAACATTTGATTTTTTACCGGATTCCTGATATTAACGATACACTGGTGAAATGGTCGTACGGGAAAAGCCCCACCTCATCGCAACCTCGGACATGCTGTGTCCTATCGCTCGTGCGCCGTCTATAACATCAAGTTCAAAGTGACTTAAATCTTGATAACCTGCCATTGTAGCAGCAGTAACCAAACTAATAACAGCGCCAGACACTTGTTGCCGAGCGCAGCGCCGTATTCTTCCTGTTTACATATCTCTACATTTGAATACGCATGCTGATACCAGTTTTTTTGGCGCTTCAATGTAACTTTACCCTAAATTAAATTCGAAGCAGTGTTTTTTTAACACTTGTTTCTTATACATAATATATCAGTTACATTTTGATTACTTTTATTCTGAATTGTCATTATGTGTCGATTTTCCCGTAACTACTCGTTCCAAGTGACAGTTTTGGGGTCCAAAAACATGAAGTACGAGTTATATGTGATGTAAATTGAAAGAAATTTAACGCAATTCCACAAGCGTGATGAAACTGTCGCATTTGGGAGATATGAATTTTCTGCCAATTTTTCATTTTTTACATAGGAAAACTAGCATTTGTCAGAGGTTTGGAGGGCGCATGGGTGGAGAAATCTGACGACTCACTGATGATATCATCAGTCATCTACTCTGTACCAGAATGCTCTCAGTCTATCTACACCCTTGTAGTTACCAGAACCTTTATGAGTTGTCATGTAGTACAACAACGGTTCACTATCACATCCGAATTTCCGAAGTACCTGGATACTGCAAGATTCACTCAACCATTCAAATGGAGACTAACAATGACTACTCTTTTGGGATCTGTCACGTGCTGATAACGATGTGCTTCAGGAGCATGCAATAACTCAGTGTCACAGAAATCACTTAACGTCTGATTGGTTTCACAAACCGTATACAGTCTACCAGGACTGGCATAACAACACTACACAGCAACAACGTAAATGCACTTTGGTGGCCATTCGACCTGCTAGAGAAAGACGCAATTCTAGCCATTTTCATATGCACCAACAATGTGTACATGTGAGGTGTTACATTGGTACTGAACCACATCCAGATACACACACACACACACACACACACACACACACACTGTATATATATATATATATATACGAGGCCTGTTCAGAAAGTAAGCTCCGATTGATTGCCAAATTGAAACCACAGTGAACATCAGAAATGTTTTACTTGTAACAATTAGCTACACCTTTCAGCTACTTCTCTACGTAGTCGCCGTTCTGACTTAGACTTTTGTCATAGCGTTGTACCAACTTTTCAATAGCCTCATCATAGAAGGCAGCCGCCAGTGCTTTCCGCCAATTCTCCACGCTGGCCTACACCTCGTTGTCTGTGTCAAAATGTTGTCTTCAAAGACAGCGGTTCATGTGACCAGAGATGAAACTCAGGGGGAGACAATTGCGGACTGTATTGTGGGTAATCTCACATTTCCATTTGAAAACGATGCAGGAGCATCTTCACTGCCCCTGCAGAATGCGGCTGAGAATTGTCTTGAAGAAGAAACAGCACGACAGTTATGTAATGTTAGCTGCATAGCTTCAGGCGAAATTTCTCACCAGGCCCTCGTACTTGGCGGCAGACACTATTTTCTAGACATCTTTACGCACTCACTGCGAGCTCAGAAATGAGAAGAGCGACGTGATGCTAACTGGGGTTATACTAGAGACACTACCCAACACATCTGTGCAAAGCTTTATCGGATTTTCATAGTCGTTTCCATTTCGCGACCGATCGGAGCTTACTTTCTGAACGCCCCTCGTATATATATATATATATATATATATATATATATATATACTGGGGTGACCTAACTCGTAGTATAGCGATGATAGGTGGTGGTAATATCACGGACACGAGGTATAAAAGGACAAGGCATTGGTGAGTCTGTCACTCGGGAGATTCATGTGAAAATATTTCCGACGAAATTTAACAGACTTTGAATGCGGGATGGTAGTTGAAGCTAGACACATGACACATTCCATTTCGTAAATCCTTAGGGAATTCAGTATTCCAAGGTCCACAGTGTCAAGAATATGTCGAGAGTTCCACGTTTCAGGCAATACTTCTCACAATGGACAACGCCATCGACCTTCACTTAACGACCGAGAGCAGCGGTGCTTGTGTATAGTTGTTAGTGCCAACATACAAGTGACCCTGCGTGAAATAAGACATGCGACGAACGTATCCTTGAGGACAGTGCGGCGTAATCTGGGCTGCTGAGGCAGCAGACGACCGACGCGAGTACCTTTGCTAACAGCATGACATCGACTGCAGCGCCTGTCCTGGGCTTGTGGCTATTTCAGTTGGACCCTAGACGACTGGAGGACCGTGTCTGGTCGGATGAATCCCGATGTCAATTGGTAAAAGATGTCGGTTCTGAAAAGCTGACGTTAGGGTTCGAGAATGGCGCAGATCCCACGAATCCATAAACCCAAGTTGTCAGCAAGTCACTATGTAAGCTGGTGGTGGCTTATTAATGGTGTGGTCTGTGCCTGCATGGGCTGAGCGAGTAGCACAGTGGTCAGCACACTGGATTCGCATTCTGGAGGATGACAGTTCAATCCGGCAATCCAGATTTAGGTATTCTGTGATTTCTCTAAAACGCTTAAGACAATTTCTGGGATGGTTCCTTTAGAAGGACACGGCAGATGTCCTCCTCCTTCGATCCATACTTCGAGCTTGTGCCCTGTCTCTATTGACCTCATTGTCGACCAGATATTAAATATTAATCTCTTGCTACTGGGTCCTCTAGTCCAATTGAACCGATCATTGATTGGCAGTGGTTCCGTTCGTGTACTTGGAGACCTATTGCAGCTATTCATATTCCCAGCAACAATGGAATTTTTTTGGATGACATTGCTCCATGTCACTGGGCTACTATTGTTTGCGAGTGGTTTGAAGAACATTTTGCACAATTCGAGCGAATGATTGGCCACCCAGATTGACAAACATTAACACCAATGAAAATTTAGGGGACATAATCGAGAGGTCAGTTCGTGCAAAGAATCCTGCACCAGCAACGCTTTCGCAACTATGGACGGCTGTAGTGGCAGCATGCCTGAGTATTTCTGCAGGGGACTTGCAGCTACTTGTTGAGTTCGTGATACGCCGAGTTTCTGCACTAGGCCGGACAGAAGCAAGTACGACACGATATTATGAGGTAATCTATGGCTTTTATCACCTCAGTATATCGCATTCACAGTCATGTTCAGAAGAAACAGAACACCTCGAACGACTAGAGGTAGGACGTTCATATTCTACAGAAATGCTTATCCTTTGAAACATGTCGGCCCGCGGGTTCAAGATCAACATCGATATCGCTGCGCAACAGCCCCTACCGGCAAAATGTGCCTGCAGCTCTCGTTGTCGCTTTAAACTGAAGGTAATGGATCAGTGTGACTTGAGCAGACTAGCAAGCTACCTCGCGAGCAGTACCATCAAGTCAGTGTGTCTGAAAGTAGGCGCAGTATTGGCGTGAGAATATCTGATGGATATATCCGGGAATCAGCTGCTCATGTGGGAAATGTGTTTCGGCAGTGCAACGGCTGTGTGCAGAATGGTTTACGCCCCCTCCACCCCGAGAAGATCGACACTTTAAACAAATGACACCTCATCCTCGACTCTGGTACAACAATGGAACAGTGGAACACATCGTACACTATCAGGGGTGACAGGTCATCGCCGTTTACTGGGGGTGCATTACATGAGAGTCGTCCATTCCTCGCCTACCTTCGACGAATGTGCAGGAACATGCTAGACGGCAATGGTATATGGAACGACGTCACTGGGGACAGGAATGGCATCAGATAGTGTTTTCTGCTGAATCCGGTTTCTATTTGTTTGAAAAGGATGGCGGCCTTTTGGTTTGCTGCTGAGAGGGGGGAGTGGCATCACACTGACTGCACTTACATTCAAGGTCTTATGGTGTGGGGTGCTACTGGGTACAACCACAAACCACAGCTGGTGCGTGTCGTGGGCATCCTGCGAGCTGTAACCTTACTCTTTCTGCAGAAACACCTCAGACACTGCTTTCAAGCACGATAATGTAAGACCACAATGCATTATAACGTGACTTCTTGGTGTCATGTCACAGGAAGTCAGCTTTTTGTCCTGCCCCGTCCGATCACCAGACTTGCCTCAGTCGAAAATGTGTGCGATGTGGTGAACTAAAAGGTGCAACTGTGTGTCCTAATGCCAATCATCGCAGATGAACACTGGAACCAGGTGAATGTAGCATGAATTGGTATACCACAGGACATTATTCATGCCATATTCGGGTCGATGTCATCACCCATGGAACAAATTATCAGGGCCCATGATGGAGCCTGTGCCTACTAGGCAACAGGACACATCCTGAAACGAGGTGACTAAAGTGCAAATCACTTCTGCAGAACATCCTGTGAATATGAACGTCCTATCTCTAGTCGCGCAGGGCGTTCTGTCTTTTCTGGATGTATCAGGGTGAGTTGTTACGCACTTCCTATCTATTGTTTTGGCAGGTATTTGCAATTTCGTTTTTGCTTCACTTAGCTGGAGTTAGCCCAAATAAGTGTTTCTGATCACCTCCTCGATGTAGCTTCCAGTGTCGACAAAGAGGGCACTCACTTTCACGTTACAATGAAATGATTTTTAAAACAGAGTTCCACATCTCCATCAGTTGTTCATAAGCTGCTCAGATTTTATTCTATGTATTTTACTGTTCCTTTTATTACATTTCGATAAACTTCGTAGTCTGAACAACCACAGTCACGATTAATCATTTTGAGAAATAAGACTGCTTCGGCTGCAAAATCCTTTTATTGTTAGGCAGTATGGGCTTTAGAGCCACATCTTCTGCTTTAATCAATTTTATCAACGGTTTCGTTGGGTTCCAGTTCTATTCGAAACGACTTGCGTTCTGCCCACTCGGTGCCCAACATGCAACACATCTCTGTTACATGCCCCTTAAAATTTGTACTTTGATCAAGTGCTATTACCAAATTGCTTAGTTCTTGGACCAGTGCCTGCTCAAATTGCTTAGTGAAAGTGCGATAGATAGTTTCGTTAGCTCCCGAACTTAGCAGTATATTCCGTTCAGAATCCTCCCTCGTGCCTCACGACATTTGCGCACTTCGTTGGGATCTGAATCTACTTTTGAAACCACCTTTTTCAGTTTAGCCCAAGCTATTGCATGAAATTTAGCCAAACGATTGTTCAGTGTATGCTCTATGTCCGATTTTATCTTTGCCGCTTCTACTGACACATGGTAATTAACTATCTACAATTGAGATTTCATACAAAAAATTGTTATACAACTATGCCTCTTCGTTACCCTTGCTGATCTCATTCATAAACTCCATCTTAAGACTACGTACCTTTTGAACTAATGACAATAGTAACACATTTTGCTTGTGTGGCTTTACATCTGAATCCTACTGTTCCACTACTCATTTATCATTTCTTGACTTTCATTAATACCTGTAGGCACTGAATCACTCAGACTGATTTCTAGTAGTTCCACTTTCACTGGTTCTAACGATACATTGCTGGGTGCTGCTAACCCCGTTTCCTCCTCACAAAAACTCTTGTTGAGTACTTATCATGGGAGCAGACTTTTGTGCTGTTCCATTCTCTCGTAATTCTACCCATGTCAATTATACTTCTATATCACTTGGTGAAGTGGAAATTATTGGTCTCTGTCAGTACCGGCTAATCTATTTTCTAATTTCTCTAACACATCTAACAGCTGGTAAAGGTTATGAGAGCTTAGGTTTGGATGCAACTGACGACGTGTCGTCTGCTATCGCACAAGCTGGCCCTGCTGTGGAGTGAAATGCCTGCCGTTCTGGCCTGCAATGCATTCTCCGGACTTACTGACGTGAACTGCAGTGATAGAGTCGCGCCTGGCAAAAGCTTTGCGCATTTTCTGACATCGTGTAAGTCTGCGTAAGTTGTCACAAATCTATATATACTTTGGCAAAACCACACAAATTCACTTTCTACGTGACTTTACTTGCTGTGATGTTAACTTACCACGTGCAAACAAAAGCTTAATATGTCATAACTGCCCAGGTGACGTTCCCACATGTCTGATCATTCATTCTAACAATGGCGCATCTCTCTGCACTGCTGCCCGTCCTGAGCATCAGTGATGTTACACATCCATTGTAATAACTTACATCGATTGCTCTATGAGAACTACATGCTTTCAGAACTACGTTTAACAGAATCTACCTTACCTCTTAACTATATCTTTCTCCTGTACTACTTTGCCCTTCTGCGCTACCATGGACTTTGCTACAAGGACATACTGAAGGGGTGTCAATATCTGCAAGTTACGCAGTTATTTTCCTTCGGACACAGTAAACTTCACCAGCATTGGAGCATTCCAAAACGTGTAATCAGAGTCCACGTCACCAATGACTTGCCTTTTCGTAACTAACATCGTAGTGCTACTCAACCATAGTGGCCCAGACTCGCCTCTGTCTCCCGTGAATTCAGATCAATGACATGAATTAAACTTCAAATATCTCTTGATTCTCCATTTTTATCGCGATACTGTTTTCACAAACGTTTTTCTAATCACATTTTCTATACATCTAGATGTGATTATACTTATTTTGGCATCATAGATCCGCAGTGTTTCGCAGATCGTTCTTTAGTAATGATTTATTCGGTTTGTTACTGGTTGGGTTGGGTTGTTTTTGGGGAAGGATGGGGAAGGACGTTGGCCGTGCCCTTTGAAAGGAATCATCCAGGCATTTACCTGGAGCGATTTAGGGAAATCACGGAAAACCTAAATCAGGATGGCCGGACGCGGGATTGAACCGTCGTCCTCCCGCATGCGCGTCCAGTGTGCTAACTACTGCGCCACCTCGCTCCGTGGTTTGTTATTGTGACTAACCTTGTTTCCGTGAGTATACGTTCACAACAGGGAAAATGAGACTTGCCGAAACGTACAATACAAATCGCAGAGTAATACAACAACCCTCACAACACTGCAAAAGTACAGTGATGAAGTTATCTTATGTTCGGGAATGGCTCTGCATAGCTTCATTATGCGTTCAGTGAATCCTTTCACGAGGTGCATATCGGCTAAGTTTCATCAGTAAACCTATCCATACTACACCTGTGTATCACTGAGCATACGCAACTAACGCTGATGGAAATAAAATTCTAGAGAGTATCTCGCAATACTGACTGCAGACGTGAAGGCAATAAGTTAAACAGGGAGTTACTGTTTTCGGCAGGAACTGCTATGAGCGAATCTGAATGAGACATATTGTGTACCTTCGGTATCTGCAATGTTTCGCTGTATTTTTAGTGTAATTAAGATACAAAGTGAAATGGGGAAAGAAACCAAACTCTATGGTGAGTCACCGAAGCCCATGAGCCCCTTTTGCCAACATATGCAAAATATATCTCTGAATAATCTCTGCTGGTTGCGGTAGCCGAGTGGTTCTGGGCGCTTCAGTCCGGAACCGCACCGCGCGACTGCTACGGTCGCAGGTTCGAATCCTGTCTCGGGCATGGATGTGTGTGGTGTCCTTAGGTTAGTTAGGTTTAAGTAGTTCTAAGTTCTAGGGGACTGATGACCTCAGATGTTAAGTCCCATGGTGCTCAGAGCCATTTTAATAATCTCTGAGAGTTTGTCAGTGCAGTTCTCGTTTACCATTTGTACATGTAGGATGTCCCAAAGAAGACCAATAAGGCTCATTATGTTATGCGGGATGGCAGACTGATCGGGTTTTAAGGAGGAAGCCATATCCAGAAACCCACGGGTTTGGCACTGGAGATCGTCAAAGTCTGAGAACGAGCGGTTTTGACGGTTTGTTCCGATTTGTTTTCGTGATTGAATACGTAAGGTATGCAACCCTTTAGCCATCTGTGTACTGCTGATGGTCGACCTGAATTTAGTATCATTGCAGTCTGACGTGTACCATTTCGCAACTGCAGAAATGACCGACGTGGCGCTTGCATACGACAAAGGGGATTTTAGTGGGGATGCGGTGCAAGATTGTATGCGTAACTGTTTCGAAACAGACGTAACCCACATCATTCCAAGTTCGCCGACATCGGCAGACGCTTCAGGGAAGCCAGAAAGTTGCACACAGGTAATTTCTGCCTGAGGTGTGACTACTGTACAGTAAAACAGCAGAACTTCGTGTTCGTCACTTGCGAATACCAGCTCCAGTCTATAGCCTGTGTTCTGGTAGGTGCCAAAACGTACTCGGTCCGAACGCAACTGTTGGAGGAGGATGTGCTGACAGTGTTCGAAGTGGACCCAGCCACCAGCAATCGACAGGTGACACAAACGATGCTCACGGATAAAAGTGTCATGCAGCGTGTCGCCCATGAACACCGGCTCCTTCCAAACCATCTATAGAAAATCCAGATGTTACTGGAGGAGGACTGCCGTCAAGGGGTATAGTTTGCGCAGTGGTGTCTACAACAATGCGTACTTCAGGTACAATTCCCGAGATAGGTGCTATTCATGGATGATTGCGCCTTTAATAGAGACAGCATACAAAAGTTTCACAGCTTACATGTTTGGGTGGATGAAAATCCGTCTGCGCAAAGGATTCAAAATCACAAACACAGGGTCGTTAACATCTGGGCGGAATAATTTGTGACCATATCATTGGGTCGCATATACTGCCAGACAAACAGGACTGATCTATCTCACAATTTATTAGAGATATTTTGCTAACGCGTTGGACGTAATGCCCACAAAATGTTCAGATGGGCATGCGGCTGGACTACGGCGGAACTCCAGCACACTTTGATGTCATATGCGGAGTCATCTCAACGCCGCATAACCAAACAGATGGATCGGTGGAGATGGACTAGTTCCATGGCGAGCAGAGTCACTAGATGGACATTTCTCGACTATTTTATAAGGCGTAGTATGAAGAATATAGTGTATGTCACACCTTTAACCTCAGCGGAGGACATTTCTGCTCAATTCCACAGAGCAACAGAAATACGAGGGTTGTCCAGAAAGTAAGTTCCGATCGGTCTCGAAATAGAAATCACTGGGAAAATCCGGTAAAGCTTTGCACAGATGTGTTGGGCCGTGTATCTAGTATGCACGCGATCATGCCGCGTCGCTCTTTTCAGTTTTGAGTGAAAAGTGAGCACGTGAACATGAGTAGGGAATAGCGTCTCGCGCCAAGTATGAGGGCCTGGTTAGCGATTTCGCCTTTGTCATGCAGCCCACATAGCACAACTGTCGAGCAGTTCCTTCTTCATTTCAATTCTCGGCCGCACACTGCAGGAGCAATGAAGACGCTCCTGCAGCGTTTCCCATGAGAAGTGTTTGATCACACACAATGCAATCCGTATTGGCTCTCTCTGAGTCCACCCCTGCGCACAAGAACTGCTGGCTATGAAGACAAAATTTTTTCCACAGACAACGAGCTACAGACCAGTACAGATAACTGGCCGAAAGCACAGGCGGTTGCTTTCTATGACGAGAATAGTGGAAAGTTGACAACACTACGACAACACTTGAAGCTGGGGCGGTGACTATGTAGAGAAGTGGGTGGAAGGTGTACCTAACTGTTGCTAATAAAACGTTTCTGGTTTTCACTATGGTTTCCATTTCGCGACCGATCGGAACTTACTTTGTGGACAATCTTCGTACTTCTAAGACACCGTACGTATTGGCTCGTGCGCGTTAGGCTCAGCACCGCCGATGTAGACTCTGCACTGACGTAGGAGGTACGCATTTAAAAGTCCATCTGAAGTGTAGACAGCATGGTGTTTTTAATATTTGGTTTATTGATAATGTGGAACGCACATCTATTTCAGCATCTCAGACGTTGACGCTCTCTAGCGCCATACTTGAAAACCGATCACTATGCTTTCCCACACAACATACTAAGCGATGTAGGTGTTTTTTGGGACACACTATAGCAGGGTTTTCGGAAATTCCTGTTACAAATTTCTCGGAGAGAGTACAAAATATTTTGAATAGGAACCCAAGTATGGAAACGTACCGATTCAGTTCAGATGTTTAACTCATCCATTTCTGCTTGAGGAATTGAGTTAGGCATGACGAAGTGTAATTATTAGTTAAATTCCAGAGGAAACATATCGAAACATCCATTTATCACTTGAGCACATTTGTTTGTATTAACACTTGAACATTATGTGTTTACATTATAACGAAACAAAAAGAAACCCAGCATCCTGTACGTACAGAACAGTACTGATGCGTTACAACAGCGGCTGGATGTGGTCACCAAAAACGTTGTTCCGTGCAGTATGCCCACAAAGCATGTTCTGGTACGCACTCTCCATCACACCTGGCGTCTCTTCAATTTCTAGCGCAGAGGCCAGAATGCGTAACATCATATCATCCTCTGTCTCTACAGCAGTCTCGTAAATCTCGCAGCAAGACATTATGTGACATAAGGTGACCGTCTGACGTAGTACACATCATCCGTCTACCGTAGTGCATTCTAGAAGGAGCAACTCTGAGACTTTACATATATGAAAATAGTTTCTGTTCTTTCGGATGTGTCCAAAAGAGCAGATACCATCTTCGTGTATATATATATATATATATATAGTTAAGACTCACCGGAGATTTCACCATCTTCTTCTGTGCGGATGCATAAACAGTGCCCAAACTCTTACGGGAATCGGCAAGAAAAAGCCGCGAGTAAAGAGCATAATGTGCAGGGGTACTATCAATATAGTGCGGGACTGTTGTTGTTGTTGTTGTTGTTGTGGTCTTCAGTCCTGAGACTGGTTTGATGCAGCTCTCCATGCTACTCTATCCTGTGCAAGCTTCTTCATCTCCCAGTACCTACTGCAACCTACATCCTTCTGAATCTGCTTACTGTATTGATCTCTTGGTCTCCCTCTACGATTTTTACCCTCCACGCTGCCCTCCAATGCTAAATTGGTGATCCCTTGATGCCTCAAAACATGTCCTACCAACCGATCCCTTCTTCTAGTCAAGTTGTGCCACAAACTTCTCTTCTCCCCAATCCTATTCAATACCTCCTCATTAGTTACGTGATCTACCCACCTTATCTTCAGCATTCTTCTGTAGCACCACATTTCGAAAGCTTCTATTCTCTTCTTGTCCAAACTGGTTATCGTCCATGTTTCACTGCCATACATGGCTACACTCCATACAAATACTTTCAGAAACGACGTCCTGACACTTAAATCTATACTCGATGTTAACAAATTTCTCTTCTTCAGAAACGATTTCGTTGCCATTGCCAGTCTACATTTTATATCCTCTCTACTTCGACCATCATCAGTTATTTTACTCCCTAAATAGCAAAACTCCTTTACTACTTTAAGTGTCTCATTTCCTAATCTAATCCCCTCAGCATCACCCGATTTAATTTGACTACATTCCATTATCCTCGTTTTGCTTTTGTTGATGTTCATCTTATATCCTCCTTTCAAGACACTGTCCAATCCGTTCAACTGCTCTTCCAAGTCCTTTGCCGTCTCTGACAGAATTACAATGTCGTCGGCGAACCTCAAAGTTTTTACTTCTTCTCCATGAATTTTAATACCTACTCCGAATTTTTCTTTTGTTTCCTTTACTGCTTGTTCAATATACAGATTGAATAACATCAGGGAGAGGCTACAACCCTGTCTCACTCCTTTCCCAACCACTGCTTCCCTTTCATGCCCCTCGACCCTTATAACTGCCATCTGGTTTCTGTACAAATTGTTAATAGCCTTTCGCTCCCTGTATTTTACCCCTGCCACCTTCAGAATTTGAAAGAGAGTATTCCAGTTAACGTTGTCAAAAGCTTTCTCTACGTCTACAAATGCTAGAAACGTAGGTTTGCCTTTTCTTAATCTTTCTTCTAAGATAAGTCGTAAGGTTAGTATTGCCTCACGTGTTCCAACATTTCTACGGAATCCAAACTGATCTTCCCCGAGGTCCGCTTCTACCAGTTTTTCCATTCGTCTGTAAAGAATTAGTGCGGGACTGTAAGTTGAGAATGTGGGTCTCACGGGAGGCGTGCCAGAGATAAGACCCTGCAGTCGCGCTGTCCTCTGTGTCCTCGGTGGCTCAGATGGATTGCTGGCGCGGTAGGTCAGCGTGTTCAGTCAGAGGGTTGCTCGCCCTCTGTAATGAAAGAACTGAGTAAAGGAATCAAAGACCAAGTTGAACGGATGTCTTGTAACGTCCGCCCAGACCAAACTCAACGAACAAAAAAAAAAAAAAAAAAATGAAAAAAAAGATGGATAGATCGTCTGCCATGTAAGCAGAAGATCCCGGGTTCGAGCGCCGGTCGGGACACAAAGTTTCACCTGTCCCCGTTGACGTATATCAACTCCTATATGCAGCTAAGCGTAATGATTTAATTGTAATTTAAACTCTGAGTCTTTTCTGTTTCCCTCTGCAGACGTGGTCGCGTTACACATCCAAACTGAAACCGTCGCAGAACGGAAACTGTTCGTTTTCGGACATGAGTTCCTGTTCAAAATGTTATGCGACCACTACTTCGTGCAAGTCCTAGAAGTTTTTAACGGGAATTTACGAACATCCTGAGCATAAATGATGAAAATCAGTGTGTATACGAGAGGAATTTCCAGTTCCAGTCTTTGCCTGGTAACTACGGGAAACACTCCCGAAAAGCCTTGTCGAGACTAGGAGATCTGAGCCAGTTTTGACTGAGTTCTGAGAAATCCTAGACAAAACCATGAAGCCGAAGTACGTTTGACTATCTCTTAATGAGTTTGAAGACTTGCTCCAAAGGTGTATCTTACCTGCGGTGTTACAGTTGGCAGGCCATACACCGACCGTATTGTCGCTAGTCTCGTGCTTATACAGCTGTGATACTGGCTGTGATACCACTGATGCACACTCCACCGCTGCATATGGCAATGTTCAGTGTTTTCGTTGTGTGTACCCTGCTACTGCTGAGCCCCGCGACAGCCGGTGTAGACACTGTACCAAGATACAAACTTGCGACTGTTATAAATTTTAATCTCCATTACATCACTTTATTGTGTTTACGCAAAGAAATTCTTATATCCCTTCTGACGACAGATGCCGTGAAAAGTCTCCAGTTTCCCTTGTATTTTCAGTCTTGACTTGCTTCCTGACAACTGTATCGGCTCACCTGTCCAGACAGTTTCTCTTACCGGGGGGGGGGGGGGGGGGGGGGGGGGGGGGGGGTAGGGCGACGCATGGCAATCGAACACTATGGTTCAGAAACCCACTGGGTTTTGGGCCAACGTGGGTATCAAGGACTAAGTAGCGTCTTCTTCGGCCTCTACGACACGACAAGGCATTCAGATCACTCTCCCACTTTATATTCTAATGGTCTTCCGTGGACGACCGAAGTCACATCGTTTATGGCATTACAGAACAAAGTTTGTACGATATTCCACTAGTGTGCTATTTATTATTAACTACATTGGCGTTAGCTGTCTTTGCTGGTACTAGATTCCCCTGACGATTGTGTTGTGGTGCGCAAGCCAAATGTAATGCAAATTTTGCAGTATAACGGTCTGATGATTTGTTCAGTAACATAATTGGCAACCAATGCTGTCCAATCGCAATAAAGTCATAAGATGTTCAATTGACTCTTTTATTAGAACATGTTACGCGTTTCGGGATTACACGCATCTTCAGAAATCACAAACTTCAACTCCTTCCTAACCGACCAGGCGTACAGCCTTGACAACTCAAAGAAAGTGTCCAATAACATATGGCTATAACTGCGACACAGGCAGAGTTGAAGAAGTCAGTTAGTTGCCAATTATTAACATAGAAACGATCGCAGGCCTCAGACGGGATTTTATGTCCTTTATATCGTTCAGTAACATCTGCACAACGTTAACTTCAGTTCAAAATCTCGAGAAGCTGATTATTTAAAAAGTAACCGAAAATGTGTTATGTAATATACCTGACAAAGTTGTTTGTCGCAGGTGGACCAACAAGTACGTTGTCTTGGACTGCCCCACGGAGATGGCGAAGGAGATCGTCGTGACTCACGTACGCGACATTTCACTGGGCAAGAGGACCTACCACTACCTGCTCAGCGGACTGGTGAGTCAAGCGCCAGCCGACACACGTCACATTGTGCACAGTACCACTGCTTAACTTCTCTACGTGGAACTTCGTTATCGTTTCTGTACTGAAACACTTGGTTCAGCTTATAAACGCTGCGTAGAATATTGGAAATAAACGTAGGAAATAAATACAGCAACTATCTTTAGTAGAGATTATTTCGGCCTAACTGGTATCTAGCTGCTTATATTGGTTTGGCTTCAAGTCTTGCTACCTGATTCGGAGACTTCCACGTTCGTCTTGGCAGAGTGTGTATGTAAGAATAATAAACCTGACGTTCTGATTCAGACAGCCCAAAGGGTGCTGTGGATGTGATTTCTGGTGCTCATTTGAGTCAAATTTACTAATCAAGACTGTAACGGATGAAATCGAATCAAATCGGTTGAGACGGTACGGAAATGTATACCGTTTGGGTGAGAAATGATGGGTTCCACCAAATAAAGAAGATTTCCATAAAGAACATGGGAAGAGGGAGTCGAAAGGGATTCGTCACAGAGGAATTTTCAGGTGGAATATTCTAAATATTGGAGACTTATACGTTACGGTGCGAGAAAAAGCTGGCTGTAATATCGCAATATAAAAAAATATTGCACTCTTAAAAACAACGACAAGCTGTACAAAGGTAGTTCGTACTTAAGTTCAGTCATTCTCAGATCGTTCCACAAGTCTTTCCCTACAAGTTACCTCTTGCCTCTAAATGAATAATTCACTGGAAAGATTTATCGACGGGCCGATTAATTAGTAGCTAACAAGATAATATGTGATTTTTCGTACTCAACAGCTGCGACACCGAGGCAACCCACAGTGATGAACAATGCAGCTCATTAAAACTTCTGTTGCTTTAATTGAGATTACCTAATTATGGTCCATCATTGGAAAGTTTCCTTTTAATTGGTACTGGATAAGGCCAGTGAGCAAAATGCCCGACGTCATTGTTCGAAAGCAATAACCGATCAAACCCACGCCATTCTCAACTTAAAATATTACGAAAAGCGAGGGAAATGATGGGATAGAATATGCAGGGGCGTTTCTGACTTTCTGTTGTAATACAGTTAACGAAAGAACACGGATAGTGGTCGATTGCTCCACTCCGAACCATCCGCCGCCAGCATCTCATGCTTTTTCGCTGAAACTCATTTAAAAGATACAATACAAATTTATTAAATGATATGCAGAAAGTATGGTTGTCACCCTGAAATAACGAATTCGACTAATTATGCTGAAATAGATGATGATTAAGCTACCGAAATTGCACTCAACTTACTCGTACATCTGCTTCGTACAAGGAAACACACGATAAAAGTGCGAGGATTAAGTAAAATCGTCTATCTTTTTTTCTTAGCAACGTTGCCTTAACATGTGTTACAGTTCTGGAAAATTCTTCCAATGTAAATATCCACTGAAATGACAAAAATATTCACAGATTTATAGATAATGACACATTTCATCAGCTATATTTAGTGGTACTTTACTCACCTTTTAAAATAGATCACTATGGACATCAATTATATAATACGAAGATAATAAGAGTAAATGGAAACACTTCACTCTATTCTGAACATTGTTTCCATTTACAGATGTGTTGGTCAGCACATAGCTATCAATACCAAACATAGTTTACTTCAGTTATTTTAAAATGTTCGGACAAGTTGTAAGTTGTAAGAATAGAAGTTAAGGATGAAGGAAAACGAGACCGTAGTTGTGGTTTGTACAATTCTTTATCGACTTGTAGTATCGATGAACCAAACGAACTTTAGCTATGGAGAACAGTCTCCCCCTGCCCCCAAATTTCTATTCGCGAGTGGCAAATGGGAATGTAAATTGTCAGTAAGCATCTAATCACATCTGCATTTTTCTAATTATACCGTCATGATCATTACTCGAGATGTCTGTCGAAGGAACTAATATGTTCCTAGACTAGCCTTGGAGTTTATTCTCCTGAGATATTAAAAGTAAGAGCAAAGCAAAAACCATTTATTTTAATGATTACTACAGAGCACTACTTACCCTTTCTGTGACGTCTTGTACGGACTATGTAACATTGTTATGAAACTCCTGTTTATTTTTTCTTTCGCTTTCACAAACCTAACATGTCGTAATTTACATTCTAACTAACAATACACGGGAACCAGCCAGTACTCAGTTTTCTAAGTGACGCTTGGTTAGTGTAGTCTGATAAATTTCTCTGGTACAATTCTCCCCCAATTGTATTTACATGTCAATTGTCGTTGTATAACCGAACTTGTGATTGATTCAAATGACTGATCTGAAAAATCCAACAAGAAATGCGTTCACCCACTCCATTGTTACGTGACGGAGACCGGAAGAAACAATATATCTAAAAATGTCCAGGATGAGCGTAATGAAGTTATTGGCATGGGCCACCGTTCTGAAATATTGTTGTCATTTAGTATAGAACTTATCTGCAGCAGTTCTGCTACAAACGCCACTGACGAATCGTGACATAGTGACTTAGATGAAGGGGAGGGCGTGAACAAAGGTTTTAAATGGGTCGCAATACAGGATGGTTTTATGGAGCGAAGAGTCGATAATTAGGATAGAATATTGATATTATCGTCTTCAGTTCGAAGGCTACTTTGATACACATCTCCATGACTGTTTGTCCTCTTACATCTCTCTTCATGCCTGAGTAACTACCGCAATCGACATCCATTTGAACCTGCGTACTGTGTTCATTAGTTGGTCTTCTGCTAAGATTTTTACCCTTTAAAGTTCCCTTCATTAGCAAATTTACGACTCCTAAAAGCATCAGCAAATGTCCTAACAACCTTTCTATTCTTTTTGGCAAGTTACGTCATACATTTCTTTTTTTACCAGTTCTATTCACTGCATCCACATTAGTTATTCGTTCTACCTCTACTATTCACCATTCTTCTGAAGCGCCACGTTTCAAGTACTTCCATTCTCTTCTGGTCTGAACTGTTTATCGTCCACGTTTCACCACCATACAACGTTAAACCACACACAGCCGGCCCGAGTGGTCGAGCGGTTCTAGGCGCTACAGTCTTGAACCGCGCGACCGCTACGGTCGCAGGTTTGAATCCTGCCTCGGGCATGGATGTGTGTGATGACCTTAGGTTAGTTAGGTTTAAGTAGTTCTAAGTTCTAGGGGACTGATGACTTCAGATGTTAAGTCCCATAGTACTCAGAGCCATTTGAACATTTTGAACCAAACCTCACACAAACAACGTCAAAGAAGTTATTCGAATGTTTAAATTTATGTTCTATATTAGCAAATACCTCTAGTTCCGAATTGATATTTTTGCTGTTGGCAGTCTACATTTTAGATCCTCTCTACATCACCCATCACTAGTTAATTTGGTGCCCTAATAGCAAAAGTCAACTATTAATTGCAGTGTTTCATTTCCTAATCTAATTCTCACAGAATCTTTTGATTTAATTCAACAATATTTCATTACCATTGTTTTACTTTTGTTGGTTTTCATGTCATAGCCCCTTTTCAAAACATTATACTTTCCATTCAACTGCTCATTCCAGTTATTTGCGTCTCTGATGGCATTAAAATGTCATCAGCAAGTCTCAAAATTCTTAAATTCTTCACTGTCAACTTTAATTCCCTTTCTAAATTTCTGCTAGAGTACCTTTACAACTTGCTCTATGTACAACTGAGTAACATTTCTCAACCACTCCTTCCCTTTCATGTTTTTCTTATCATGGGCCTAGTTGCAGTCTGGTTTCTGCACTAGGTGTAGATAACTTTCTATTGTTGTTTTGCCTTTAAAATTTCGAAAAACACAGTCCTTGCACATTATCGAAAGCTTTCTCTAAACCTACAAGTACTATAAATTAGGCACCTTTTCTTTACTCTATATTCTAACTCGTAGTAGTAGTTTGGCATCTATGACTTATTCGACTGACAGTGCATCAGCATTTAAACTTGTCAGCACCTACTTTGTTTGGGATTGCAGATACTACAGTTAGCAGCGACATCATCACACTTGTAACATTGTACCTGTGACATCTGTGTACTGATATATATGATCTGAATACCATTTAAAGACCTCACCATTGCATGTTATGGGGTTGTCACATGTGAATTACGCTACAGTGCAAACTAACCATTTCCTCTCACGTGGCCACCAGTGGCGGGTGTTGTGTAAGAGAACAAGAGCAAGTAAACACCCTAATTTTGACAACTTGCGGAATTATTGGTTATTTGTCTTTGAATGCTGTTAAACGTAATGTAGATGCGGTAATGTAAAATACATGGCACTAAATCTATCGTGCTTCGCTACATCGCTCATCTTCTAGGTTTTGTGAAACTTGGCATCAGGGTCACCAGTACATTTTCAGTTGAGCACGTTTTAAGGAGCTTTTGCGCAAGTGCAACTGGCGTGATGTAATTGCATTATGGGCCAAATGCTTACAGCTTTGATAAACAATGTGCACGATTCACAGAGTGCACAGCTAGCCCTTACCAATCAAATACAAGTTTATCTCAGTGCTACTAAGTGGTAGTACACTGCAGAAGATTTTTATCCTCTTCCACTTGGCATTAATCCTGCTAGTCAGAAGCACACTCCTCAGATATGTCAATTCACTCGATATATAGTAAAATTAGATCGGACGTCAGCATATGTTACAGTTATACTGATAGAAAATTTTGTCTGATTCTGAATGAGATGTATTATATTAAGTTTAGGATATTATATTAATCCATTTCAGGCGTTGAGAACGATAAACCAAATAATCGTCGATTATGAGACTATAGAATTTATTCGTGTTTCTGACATCTGTTGATCGTATGGTGGGTCAGGTTCCATACATAAACAATTCTCGAAAAGCTGTCTCTTGGTTTCCTTGGCATTCTCTTAGATGTGGGATTGAAGACAGTGTACTTTTAATCCTTATGGTTCTCAGCGCCTCATTTGAATTCTAGTCAAGTTTCAATGATGGTAGACAGTACTACTTGTATTTAAGCATTTACACCAATGGCAGTTTGTATTTGGAGCTGGTCGTTTACTGTGCTATCAAAACAAAAATAGCCAGGGAAACTAAGCCGCAAAGGAACTAGGGCATCCCAGACCAGATCTGTTGACTGAGAAAGTGACAGAATGAAATACGGGTGATTATAAGGGATCATTTAACAAAGAAGTACATAATAAGCGTAAGTTGTTGTGTGGGTGGAACGTAAGAATGTCTGATTTTCAGCCCATAAGTTAATTCTTTAACTAATACTTGTGTTAGGCGTCTGCACATTCGTTCAAAAAAATTAAATAGCACGAAAACTCCCACTTACACAAAAATGCGAAACAGGAATTAGCGAAAGATTAAACATTATTTAGTTGTTGCACTAAATTGTACTTAAGTATGTACAAAACAACATAAGTCCACAAAAATCATTCTTTTTTCAGACGGGTTGTGCATATTGTTATTATCATTATTATCCGCGGCTGTAGTGGTATATATATGC
The DNA here is from genome assembly GCF_021461395.2 of Schistocerca americana. Lineage (NCBI taxonomy): Eukaryota > Metazoa > Arthropoda > Insecta > Orthoptera > Acrididae > Schistocerca > Schistocerca americana. The sequence goes on along the minus strand of NC_060122.1, from coordinate 215,128,267 downwards.
TGATAAGCTTGATTGTTATATAGCACATGCTGTTATTTTCAAATACTCATGTATATCTGAATCTCAGAATTTGTGAACATCCAGAATATGTACTCATGAGCCGCCACTGGTGGCCACCGATCATCGTGCATGGTGCTCGGTGATAGATGACCAGAGGAATATTTTTATTTGCTTTTATTCTAGTAATCATCCACTGACTTTTTTACAAACACAGTGCCTAAAAAAAATAAGTGGAATACCGACAAGAAAAGGAGGAAACCAACTGAAATTTTACGAGTTGAGCGAGAGTGAGGTGTTGTATTACAAAATGGAGTCAAATTTATAAATAACTAGAAAGTATGAGCGCACTTGGCAGTATGATGTTGCACCCTGTGATCGCTCAATGTCATTCAATACCATCAAGACGACATCCCTCGATCGACGTTAGCACTCGTGTTGTCGCTCATCTTCATACATGGCAGTGGACGTTTGAAAATTCATGACGCTAGCTCAATTGTCGTCAGTTGATTTAAATGTTATTCCCGGCTGACTCTTAATTCAATTACTGCCACGGGGGTGAGGAGAAAGAACACATCCTGGTGTTACCAGCATTATGTATATTTAGATGTTCGATTAATCTGAATGGTTTGCAATGTTCCAGCGATTCTATTCGATCTCTATGCTGATGTACCGACAAGGACCATTTTCGCAGATAAACATGCAAGTACGTAATGGATGTTCAGTTTCTCAATATAGTTCGTCGCACTCGCATTATACATCCACTGTAAGAATCATTTCATGCATTTACATTTTTGGTGTCCCACAATATTGGTTGGCTAAATATTATGACGATACGTTGTATAAAACTTCCACAGATATTGTTTATCATGTAGTCAAGACTTCGTAATGTAGCCAAAATCGTGCATAAAATTGAAATGTAATTTGTTTATTAACACTTTTCTTTTCACTGACTAAATATGAAATATGAATCGGGATTGGAGATGATGATCCTATCCTTTTCAGTATTAGAATGGTCAATATCGTGTTCTGAATAACGCGTATCATATAATGTCCAAAAATTTACACGACCCAGGCTCTCAATTCGGCACTTAAATGTCTATTCTTCGCTCTCGAAATGTTCGATGTGACTGTCTTTCACACGCAGGGTTCAATTTAACGGTGTATGCACTGTTTTTAGTATTTTAGGTACCCGTTAATTAATATCTGGTAGTTAATAAGCGAACTATTTTTATTCTGGTGCGTTGTTTGTATCAGTTACCCCCGCAACCGTCCAAGGATGAGATTCTCTTAATGCTCCGCGCAGACGCGTTTCACAATTTTATAAAATGCAGAATTACGTAAACTATAGCTTTCCGTTGCGTACAACTTTCGTGGGTTCCACAACCATAATAGTTTCCCAAGAGTATTTTTCCCAGGTAACACAAAGTTAGAATTATGTTGTCGGAATCATTTTCACTTCACCCGACAATAAACGTCTCTGATCACCTCGTCACACGTAATGTATTTTAAACGTGCTTGAAGAGTCTTCAAATAATCTCCTTAACGAATTTCGCAGTCGCGTACCACTTTTTCATCGGCTGGCCCGATCGCAATAACTGCAGGTAGAGAGCTCAATAATGTGTTACCTGTTCTTTTATATGTATTAAGAAACAAACGCGCCCCTATCTCTTTCTGTCCCGCTTGGTCTTTGCTACTTTGCTTTATTACTTTTCATTATATTGCTTCTTATTAATACTGTGCAGTTATTAAAATTTCGTATTACTTTCCCCTTTTCAATTCTTCCAAAATAAAGTCCATTTATCCCCAATTTTAATTAATGTGATGCTAATTGAGACGCCTGCCCGCATAGTACCGTTATAACCCCCGCTGGTCTGGATGCATGCACTGATTTAGTGGGACGGGTGTCATAAAGCTGAGGTAGGCTGGACGCTAACTGTTGTAATTAGTGTCTGATATAGTACTGTGATATGGTTGGGAGCAGGATACAGGGGCTGCTGGAGTGGAAGGCTGAGCAACAAATTGAGGATAGAATGTAAAATTTAATTTATTACGCAAGAAAATTCATGCAAGGTACTGGTAACAACATATTGACATACAACTTGTTCAATTTAAATGTACATCAACTGATTTAACATGAATCAACAAGTTATCTAACATCAAACAATATGCAAATATGAGATTTAAACCTTTCCCAAAATTTTAATGCTCGTAAAATGTTATTACGAAACACAGAAAATTACCAAACTGGTCACTGTATTTAAGCCTTTCATAACCTAATGGGCAAAGTGGCTTACAGGAAATAACATCACAGACGTACACCAATATCTGCCCTTACAGCACTGTTTTACGTGACCTTGTGTGCCACAATGATTCACAGAACCAACTCATATAGTTAAATGGTAAATATTACCCACAATGACGCTTGCGTTATAATCTTACGTAGCACACCGATTTACCAAGACAATGCAATTAATGCCAAGTACAGTCTGGTCCAGAATAACGAGTGCCTACCACTGATTAAACTACGCAGAATCAGTAATGAACTGTTTTACAAGGCAAGCACATCCAGTTCAGACAAGTTCAGAAGACAGTGCCTCCATTAGAATTATACCGCAAAAATCCATCAATAGTCGTAGGCCAGACGGTGATTCGAAAAGGATTGATAACAGGTTACCGCACTGTTGGCGGTTGGCACTAAACCCCTGGCGATAGATGTGTGGGCCAGAAACCCCGTTGCAACAGGAGCCGTTAACAACTGTACCCACAGAACTCTTTCTAAACCACACCGTTAAATGACGTCAAAGGGGTTTCCAAAACAGTTTAACGCTCAACAGTAGTGCGTAAGAGAAAAGAACAAAAAAAACACACACGGCATTTACAATTAGCCTTGAATTATTCCTAGCTGTGGTTAAGATTGAATTAATTTTAATCCAACAGGTAAGCTGTGGTGTCACAGTAGACTTAAACTTTACTTGACTAGCGTGACAATTTGGGCGTCCCTTAACTGACATAAGTTCAGTAACAAACTGAAATGCAATTTAAAGACACTCGAGTAAGAGTATTGTGAAGCACTTCATCAACAACTTAAGCAAACACGCCCACATAGGCACTCCAGTTCATACGTAAATCAACCAGGGCACAAGTCAGTATTTCGACATGCGACGTGGGAACACTCACTGCTCAGCAGCGCAAGGCAGAATACGACAGAAAGAAGTCTCGCTGTAACTCCACCGGATGAAGATCCACCAAACTAACAGCTCACCTTTAACAATATTAACCAAATGCCGCTAATAAGGTAATGGCCAGAATAACACCAGCCCGTAGCCACAGCGTGAGGAAGGTTGAACTCGTAAACAGAACGAACGACAGCGAGTCACCGCAGCACCTCCAGTTCCGCTGCTCGGCCGGCCCCAATGCAACTGCCACACTCACGCCACTTGCCGACGCGACTTCCGCGGTCTTTCGGCGTCGCTCCACACAGGCTCTCTCTCTCTCTCTCTCTCTCTCTCTCTCTCTCTCTCTCTCTGCCTGAGACTCCCATTCGGCTTCCCGCACGGAATCCCAGAGGGCGCACCAACCCGCGCACTGCAAAGAGGATCGAAAGTGATCGAACACACTACACCGGAACAATCAAATCGCAGGAGCACAGCATAGAGTAAATATCTCTGGAGTGAGCATTGCGTTCTGCGCATGTTGTCAACATTAAATCAGGATTGTCACGTGTTTTCGGGACTTCGCTGTGCGTGTGTGCTTTCTGCAGCGTTTGAAGTTTATAATATCAAGAGTTTTTGTTGTGTTTCACCGTTTGTTGATAGTGTAATAGCGAGGGTGAATTACTGTTGTTGCTACGGATGCAAAGAAAAATATGTGAAAGGAGGGATAATAACGTTTCATGTGTACATACCGTGTAGCTCTAATTATAGTTATCATATTATTAAGAGACACTGTATATGTTTAAAAATTTCTAGACGCCTTATAATTAAGGCTTGATTCTGTAGACCTATTTTTCTACGATTTTATGACTATATAACAGATATTACGCCTCGTACAAACGCTTACAAACATTCGCTTCCTCTCGTAAATTTGCTAGTGGAACAGGAAAGGGAATGATTAGTTGTTTCAGTTAATACTATCCTCCATGCATTTATCAGCGACTTGACGATTATGTATATAGATTACTCAGTCTATTATTTATTTAATAAACTGGGAGCAAAAAATGCGTTAAATAAATACCTCAAAGTGCCACCAATAAGAAAAATTGTGCTTTAGGTCGCAAAAACGAGAAAATAAATACGCAGAAATACAAGAAAAAAGGACGAATTAGCAGGGATATAATCGCTAATGTGTGGCAAATTCGACGTGTTTCGGACACTTGCAAAAGTACTAGCGTACTGTCAAGACGTTTTGCAGGACTATCACTGCAAAAATGTACGTCAGGCTCTGTACCAAAAATTGAGTGCATCTGAACTATGACACCTATCGCAAAGAAGCAGAATGTAATATCACTTGCCCTTAAAAGTTAAGTAGGTGGTTTATTCCCGGTATCAAATGAATACTGTTAAAATATCTGCGCAACATATGTAAATAATCCACGACACGTACGAAAAGAATCCGTCTGTACTAGGGATGTAGTGACATTCTAAATATACAGGGCGCTATATGAACAAACACACGACGTCCCGAGATCACGTGACCAGCCCGGCAATGTATGTTGACAACACAAAATCTGTTCTGCGCATGTGTATGCTCACTCCAGAGATATTTACTGTATGGAGCACACGGCACATACTGAAAAGACCATCTTAATGAAGATTAACGTTATTATTACGCCACCACTATATACGTAAGACATCGTACCCATTCTTCGTCAATTCGTGAGTTATACCTACGAAGATCGTATCTCGCATGCATACGAAGAAAACTAAATGACTACAGAGACCTATACGCTCTCGCGGTCAGAATGTTGGCCTTTGTCATATTAGCTACCAGACAGACACTGTAATTTACAGATCCCAGGTTCGCGATCAGCTGCAATCGGATTCTTCTATTTCTCTGAAATCAGGCTAAACTGCAGAATTTTTACGATCCGTCTTCTCGGCTGGTCACAAAGTTCTTCCTATCTAGAACTCACTTAGCGCATCAAATGTTCGAATGTGTGTGAATTCATAAGGGACCAAACCGCTTAGGTCATCGGTCCTTAGACTTACACACTACTTAACGTAATTTAAACTAACATGTAAAAACAACACACACATCCAGGCCCGAGGGAGGACTCGCCAAGCCTCTTTCAGCACATTGACTATTTAATTTGCAATATTCTTTACTTATCGGTGATGTATAGACATATCATTTCATTAAATTTCAAACATTTGCACTTTTTGTTTATAATTCGTTAAATTGTTGTCACCATAGGTCACAACTACTTCAGCGCAGTTCAGTGATGTAGTCTCTGATACGTAACGTCCACCTCCAAAATTAAATACCACACGAAAGAGCCAAAGAAACTGGTACCCCTACCTCATATCGTGCAGGTTCCTGGCGAGCACCCAGAAGAGCCTCAACGCAGCGCGGCATGGACTCGACTAATGTGTGAAGTAGTGCTGCAGGGAAAGGACACCATGCATCCTGCAGGGCAGGCCATAAATCCGTAAGAGTACGAGGGGTTGGAGATCTCTTTTGAACAGCACGTTGCAAGGCATCCCATATATGCTCAATGCTGTTCACATCTTAGGAGTTTGGTAGCTAGCGGAAAGGTTTAAAACTCAGAGGACTGTTTCTGGAGCCATTCTGTAGCAATCTGTGACGTGTGGGATATCGTATTGTCCTGCTGGAACTGCCCATGTCCGTCGGAACGCACAATGGACATGAATGGATGCAGGTGATCAGACAGGATGCTTCCTGAAGTGTCACCTGTCAGAGTCGTATATAGAAGTATCAGCGATCCCATATCATTCCAACTGCACACGCCCCACATCATTACAGAGCCTCCACCAGCTTGAAGAATGGTTCAAATGGCTCTGAGCACTATGGGAATTAACATCTTAGGTCATCAGTCCCCTAGAACTTAGAACTACTTAAACCTAACCAACCCAAGGACATCACACACATCCATGCCCGAGGCAGGATTCGAACCTGCGACCTACCAGCAGCGCGGTTCGACTGAACCGACTAGAACCGCTCGGCCACAGAGGTCGGCCCAGCTTGAAGAGTCCCCTGCTAACATGCAGGGTTCATGGATTCATGAGGTTGCTTCCACACCCATAAACGTCCATCCGCTCGATACAATTTGAAACGATACTCATGTATCATTCAACATGTTTCCAGTCATCAACAGTCCAATGCCGGTGTTCACGGGCCCAGGCGAGACGGAAGGCAATGTGTCGTGCAGTCATCAGGGGTACACACATCGATGATGTTTCGTTGAATGATTCGCACGATGACACTTGTCGATGGCCCAATACTGAAATCTGCAGCAATTTGCGGACAGCTTGTACTTCTGTCACGTTGAACGGTACTCTTCAGTCGTCGTCGGTCCCGTTCTTGCAGGATCCTTTTGCGACCGCAGCGATATCGCAGATTTGATGTTTTACCGGCTTCCTGACATTCACGGTACACTCGTGTAATTGTCTTACGGGAAAATGCGCACTTTATTGCAACCTCGGATTTGCTGATTCCCATCGCTCGTGCGCCGACTATAGCCCCACCATCAAATTCACTTAAGCCTTGATAACCTGCCACTGTAGCAGCAGTATGCGATCTCACAACTGCACCATTCACTTGTTATCTGCCGACCGCAGCGCAGTATTCTCCCTGTTTATACATCTGTGTATTTGAATACGCTTGCCTATACCATTTTCTTTGGCTCTTCGGTGTAACTGGCTTTAAATCTCAGCTCGCACTTAACCGAACTGTTTAAAACGTTCTAAAGAATATTTCAATATCAATTTTTAGGTTCAACTGATTTCTTATCAGCAATCAGTTAAGCGAAGTCCAGCTGTCCACTCATGTAAGTTTTTATAAACCAAAGATAACTTCCACTTGCTCGTTAGAAAGTTAAATCTTGCCTTTAGTTATTTATTTTAGTGAAATTTCAAGACTTTTTCCAGTCCCACTGCTTTAAAAGCTACTCTTCATAAAATTTTCAAGACAAATCAGAGTGCTTGGCGACACTGGCCCTGTGTGGCCGAGCGTTCTACTGTTGAAATGGCACTAAGACACTGTCGGACGAGACATAGCACACATGGGCGCAGGGAGTTCATGAGAAACCGTTGTTCGGCACAGCTTCTACCAGGCGTAGTTTGAAGTCATACCCGATAATTTCCGATACTATAACGGCAGGAGTAACACCGCTGTGCCTCTCCGTAGCATTTAGAGGATGGGAACTGCCCCATATCGCTGCCTTACTCGCCGACTATGGTCGTCCAGGGTAGTGCTGATGGACGAGTCATACGTGAGCACGGTGCGACGTCATTCATCAGTACCACTCCCAACTCGACCGTTTGGGCTGTAGTGTTAACGGCAGACTACCCCCGGGTCTGTAATTTTCTTGTCCAGCTGCCACTAGTCTCCGACCAATACTGCAAGTTTATACAGAATGATACAGGACGTCCATCATTTGTTCTCGTACGACAGGCTCATGCGTGCTAGGTACACAACATGGCGATCCTCCCTTGTGCGTATCATACGTGGTCAACTAGAACCTTGACGATGGGCAGCGCGGTCTTAGGCGTCTTGTCACGGTTCGAGGAGGTTCGAGTCCTCCCACGGGCATGGGTGTGTGTGTGTTGTCTTTAGAGTAAGTTAGTTTAAAATACACTCCTGGAAATTGAAATAAGAACACCGTGAATTCATTGTCCCAGGAAGGGGAAACTTTATTGACACATTCCTGGGGTCAGATACATCACATGATCACACTGACAGAACCACAGGCACATAGACACAGGCAACAGAGCATGCACAATGTCGGCACTAGTACAGTGTATATCCACCTTTCGCAGCAATGCAGGCTCCTATTCTCCCATGGAGACGATCGTAGAGATGCTGGATGTAGTCCTGTGGAACGGCTTGCCATGCCATTTCCACCTGGCGCCTCAGTTGGACCAGCGTTCGTGCTGGACGTGCAGACCGCGTGAGACGACGCTTCATCCAGTCCCAAACATGCTCAATGGGGGACAGATCCGGAGATCTTGCTGGCCAGGGTAGTTGACTTACACCTTCTAGAGCACGTTGGGTGGCACGGGATACATGCGGACGTGCATTGTCCTGTTGTAACAGCAAGTTCCCTTGTCGGTCTAGGAATGGTAGAACGATGGGTTCGATGACGGTTTGGATGTACCGTGCACTGTTCAGTGTCCCCTCGACGATCACCAGTGGTTTACGGCCAGTGTAGGAGATCGCTCCCCACACCATGATGCCGGGTGTTGGCCCTGTGTGCCTCGGTCGTATGCAGTCCTGATTGTGGCGCTCACCTGCACGGCGCCAAACACGCATACGACCATCATTGGCACCAAGGCAGAAGCGACTCTCATCGCTGAAGACGACACGTCTCCATTCGTCCCTCCATTCACGCCTGTCGCGACACCACTGGAGGCGGGCTGCACGATGTTGGGGCGTGAGCGGAAGACGGCCTAACGGTGTGCGGGACCGTAGCCCAGCTTCATGGAGACGGTTGCGAATGGTCCTCGCCGATACCCCAGGAGCAACAGTGTCCCTAATTTGCTGGGAAGTGGCGGTGCGGTCCCCTACGGCACTCCGTAGGATCCTACGGTCTTGGCGTGCATCCGTGCGTCGCTGCTGTCCGGTCCTAGGTCGACGGGCACGTGCACATTCCGCCGACCACTGGCGACAACATCGATGTACTGTGGAGACCTCACGCCCCACGTGTTGAGCAATTCGGCGGTACGTCCACCCGGCCTCCTGCATGCCCACTATACGCCCTCGCTCAAAGTCCGTCAACTGCACATACGGTTCACGTCCACGCTGTCGCGGCATGCTACCAGTGTTAAAGACTGCGATGGAGCTCCGTATGCCACGGCAAACTGGCTGACACTGACGGCGGCGGTGCACAAATGCTGCGCAGCTAGCGCCATTCGACGGCCAACACCGCGGTTCCTGGTGTGTCCGCTGAGCCGTGCGTGTGATCATTGCTTGTACAGCCCTCTCGCAGTGTCCGGAGCAAGTATGGTGGGTCTGACACACCGGTGTCAATGTGTTCTTTTTTCCATTTCCAGGAGTGTAGATTGAATAGTCTGTAAGCTTAGGGACCGATGACCTCAGCAGTTTGGTCCCATAAGATCTTACAACAACAAAATTTCCTTGACGATGAGCATGCCGAGCCTCACATTCCCGCTGTCACATCCGAATGCTACACAAATCTGGGAGGCTGTATACTGCACAATTCTACTAGCTGACCATATGGAAACCACAATGAGGCCCCCTTTCAAATTGTGTCAGGTTGTGTCTCACACAATTAGGTAGTATATCTGTATCGTTAACAGTGGTCACTCAACATCTGACACTGTTCACACCCCTCATATATCCTCCCAGACCTCGTGACAACACTAAACACGAACAACCCTAACGCATCCTAGCGACCGTCATACGAATCACAGAGAACTGAACATTTTTAAACGACGTTCTGGCAACGTCACGCTTTAGACGCAAGAGACGCTGAAACAGAACAAGGACTGAAATGTTGCAGATAATGGATGACCACTGGGAGACAGACGTGACGGAGTACGGCGCCGTCAACATCACGGGCTTCCGGATCGTGGACGGCAGTCGGAACTTCGTGCGCGACTTCCTCGATGGCTGGAGGAAGATCGACCCCAGCACGTCTCCAGGCGCGGGCCGGGACTACATCTCGGTGAGCAACCAGTACCACAATACAGGTTCATTCATCTAATTTATCTGAAGTACGGAATGGATAAAGAAAGAAAGAGTATGGGTCGGAATTCGTGACTTCCAGCCACACAGGGCATTGTGGTAATGCAATGGCGAAAGTTGAACCCTTCTACCAGACCGCGAGTCGGACCCGGAATTACCGCTTCTAATGAGCGGTTGCCTTAACCGTTTCGGCCATCCGGACACGGTCCCTGACAGACTCAGATCTCCAACTTATCGCACGCAGTAACCCGCTACTTGCAAATTACTGATTCCCGTAGGTATTCGGACGATATTAGTGCATCCGCACTGAGACAGAAGTCAAGGAGTCGCCGTACTCTTACAATGATGAAATATCCGACAGAACAGACACTTCCTAAAATATACTCTACTGGCCATTAAAATTGCTACACCAAGAAGAAATGCAGAAGATAAAGGGGTATTCATTGGACAAATATATTACACTAGAACCGACATGTGATTACATTTTCACCCAGTTTGGGTCCATACATCCTGAGAAATCAGTACCCAGAACAACCACCTCTGGGCGTAATAACGGCCTTGTTACGCCTGGGCATTCAGTCAAACAGAACGTGGATGGCGTATACCGGTACAGACGCCAATGCAGCTTCAACACGATACCACAGTTCATCAAGAGTAGTGACAAGCGTATTGTGACGAGCCAGTTGCTCGGCCTCCTTTGACCGGACGTTTTCAATTAGTGAGAGATTTGGAGAGTGTGCTGGCCAGGGCAGCAGTCGAACACTTTCTGTATCCAGAAAGCGCCATACAGGACCTGCAACATGCGGTCGTGAATTATGCTGCTGAAATGTAGGGTTTCGCAGGGATCGAATGAAGGGTAGAGCCACGGGTCGTAACACATCTGAAATATAACGTCCACTGTTCAAAGTGCCGTCAATGCGAACAAGAGGTGACCGAGACGTGTAACCAATGGCACCCCATACCATCACGCCGGGTGATACCCCAGTATGGCGATGACGAACACACGCTTCAAATGTGCATTCACCGCGATGTCGCCAAACACGGATGCAACCATCATGATGCTGTAAACAGAACCTGGATTCATCCGAAAAAATGACGTTTTGCCATTCATGCACCCAGGTTCGCCGCTGAGTACACCATAGCAGGCGCTCCTGTCTGTGATGCAGCGTCAAGGGTAACCGCAGCCATAGTCTCCGAGCTGATAGTACATGCTGCTGCAAACGCCGTCCAACTGTTCGTGCAGATGGTTCTTGTCTTGCAAACGTCCCAATATATTAGGGATCGAGTCGTGGCTCCACGATCCGTTACAGCCATGTGGATAAGATGCCTGTCATCTCGACTTCTAGTGATACGAGGCCGTTGGGATCCAGCACGGCGTTCCGTATCACCCTCCTGAACCCACAGATTCCATATTCTGCTAACAGTCATTGGATCTCGACCAACGCGAGCAGAAATGTCGCGATACGATAAACCACAATCGCGATGGACTACAATCCGACCTTTATCAAAGTCGAAAACGTGATGGTACGCATTTCTCATCCTTACAAGAGACATCACAACAACGTTTCACCAGGCAACGCCGGTGAACTGCTGTTTGTGTGTGAGAAATCATTTGGAAACTTTTCTCATGTCAGCACGTTGTAGGTGTCGCCACCGGCTCCAACCTTGTGTGATTGCTCTGAAAAGCTAATCATTCGCATATCACAGCATCTTCTTCCTGTCGGTTAAATTTCGCGTCTGTAGCACGTCATCTTCGTGGTGTAGGAATTTTAATGACCAGTAGTGTATATATATTTCGTTCATCTAAGCTGTTGACCTAAGCTCTTCTACTATTTATGACTTCATAATTCTGTATTAACCCAAACGAATTCTCATGAAGTCCTCAATTACTACCTTTAGTTCCTTTTCATCATCGTCATCTACGTTCGTCTTTAAAAATTAGGACTTTCGGCCTCTTAAGGCTCAGAACAAACGTTGGTCTTTGTGTTCTGTTATAGTTGTAACAGATTCCGCATTCAGCATTTGTCCAAAACCGGTGTTCTTTCATGGCACCTACGAAGTGGTGGAACATCATCTCTGACGATTTGATCTGTCGTAACAGATTTCATGTTGGGTCCAGCATTCGCAACCACACAGCAGCAAAGGGAATGTTATTAGTTTCCAAAATTTAATTAATATTTGTTTGTGTAGAGTACCTTTTGAAGTACATTATGTGATTCCACGTAAATGTCTGAATTAGATCAATTTTACCTCTAAACCATCTGGCTTGGGATATTTAAAACTGCATCCTAGGTATATAAAGCCTCCCACAACTCTGATTTAATTGCTCATGTATAACAGTTTTAACTTTTGGAGGTTCCATACAAACAAAACAGGAAAACAATCATATACACATGAAGAATGGAAAAGGTGCACGATCTGATGTGTAACGACAAGAAAAGCGACCTGCTAACGTTACCTTGCCGGGCACTTGCCAAGAAAAAATACGATAATCATCAGTAAGTAATCACATAAATACAATTGCATAAGTGGTAATAAAATGTGTAAGTTCATCTGGAAAAATGTGCACGGTCTGATGTGTAACGACAAGAAGAGCGACCTGCTAACCTTACCTTGCCGGGCACTTGCCAAGAAAAAATACGATAATCATAAGTAAGTGTTCATGTGAATATAATTGCATAAGTGGTCATAAAATGTGTAAGTTTATCTGTAAAAATGTGCACGGTCTGATGTGTAACGACAAGAAGAGCGACCTGCCAACCGTACCTTGCCGGCACTTGCCAAGAAAAAATACGATAATCATAAGTAAGTGTTCATGTGAATATAATCGCATAAGTGGTCATAAAAAAATCAGGAAATGGCACTACAGTGTGATAAATCATAAAGTATGTTCATTCAATAAAAGGTTTGATGTTGGAGACGTGGTGATTCCCTTTGGTTTTTCTGGTTCTCAAAGTTTCGATGTGTACTACATTGAGGTGAGGAATGCTGCGAATTCGATATTGACCTGCATATAGAAGCTCAAATTTACTACATTTACTTTTTCCTCTATTAGATAAATAATGTGTGCGTACTAAAATCTTGTGTCCAATGTGAAAGTCACGGCGTGTACAAACCTGTTTTTGCTGTCTTCTCCGGCGCTCTGCGGCACGTTTGATGTTCTTCAGCGCAATGTCAATTATTTCATGGTGTAGTAGTCGACGAGATATACGAAAGGTTACTAATTCGCTAATTTTGTTAGGTGGTTCAACATTTTTCAGTATAACAGTCGGAGATAGCATAGTAGATTCATTTGGTATGGAATTAATTACATCCTGGAATGAGAGTATGTGTGTGTTCCAATCAATATGTTTTTTATGGCAGTATATTCTGCACAGTTTACCAATTTCTTTCATTAATCGTTCACAAGGGTTCGAAGAAGCATGGTACCTGGATATATAAATCGGAGAAATGTTTCTAGCTCGTAACATACGTGTCCATATAGCAGATCGAAACTGTGATCCATTGTCGGAAATTACTTTCAGTACATGCCCTACATGAAATAGAAAATGTTTTACAAATGCTTTCGAAACGGTTTTAGCAGTAGCTTTGCGTAACAGAGTGAAGGTAACGAATTTTGAAGTGAGTTCAACAGCGACAAAGATGTAGCAAAAACCTCTATTAGTTCTGGGAATCGGACCAAAAATATCTACAGCGGCCATGTGTCTCAATTTAACAGGTACAATGGGATGTAATGGAGGAATATGTGAAGTCGTATCTGACTTAGCTTTCTGGCAGATTTTACATGACGCTAAAACTCGTCGAATACGTTTCTCCATGTTGATAAAATAACAGTTTTGTCTCAGTATAAGAAAACATTTTCTGGCTCCGTAATGTGCGTAACTTAAATGAGTATACCAGATTAATTTGTTAACAAGTTCGTCAGGAATGCATAATAACCAATTGTTGCTGTCAGGGTGAGAGCGGCGAAACAGAATGTTATTGGGTACAGTGTAATGGTTTCTAATGGTAACATTATTCCTATCTTGCCAAAGGTGTTTAATTTCTTTCCACACGTTGTCTTTACTTTACTCTTGTGCTATGACTTGTAATGACGACGAAATGAAATTTTCAAATGCAACTTGTTGAATGTACATGACGCTGAAATTTGCTTTGCAGAAGTTGGTTGCGATGTCTTGCTGATCGTTGCTGAGAGAACGGGATAGTGCGTCTGCTACAATATTTCGTGTACCGGGAATGTGAACAATTGTAAAATTAAATTCCTGCAAATAAAGTTTCCATCTGCTTAATCTGTCGTGTGTAAATTTAGCCGAAAGTAAAAACTGTATAGCTCTATGATCTGTGTAAACGGTTGTATGTCTTCCATAAAAAAATGCCGAAATCTCGTAAATGCCCATACAACACATAATGTTTCAAGTTCTGTAACAGAATAATTACGTTCAGCAGGTGACAGAATGCGACTCGCAAAGGCTATGTTTTTAATTACTGTAGTGTCATCTTCTTCAATTTCCTGAAAAATGTGTACGCCTAAAGCGGTGTTAGAACTGTCGGTGGCAATGAAAAAATTTCTAGTAAGATCTGGATGTGATAAAAGTGGTGCATTCAACAAGGCATGTTTCAAATAACATTTTCGTGAACAAGATTCTGTGTATCTGAAGTATTGCTTACATTGCTGGAAGATGCAGCCTGTACTGTATCTAGTCAAATTCTATCTGACGTGCTATTATTTTCGCAAGGATGCTGTGGCATTTCAACTAATTGTACTGTTCTGTTATTTCTTCCTGACGTATTACGTTCGGGATGATACCTACTGTCTGGTTCATTCATGATAATATGTTGTTGCGGATGATTCTGCTGCTGATAAGACCGACTGTTATTAAACGTACGCTGAAAATTGTGCTCATTATTTTGACGTCTGTCATGATAGTCATTTCTATACGGTGCATTGCGATAGGAATTGAAATGGTGTGTTTTCTGTACGTACTGATTTCCTTGTTGCTGTGCGTTACTATTTGTTGGGGTCGACGCTATACGCGTAGGCGGCGAAACATTAAAGCTTGGTTGACCTTGCAGACTGAATTGTTGGTTAGGTATGCTAACCGGTTGGTTTTGTTGATGGGAAAAACCTCTATTGTTACCAAAATGCGTTCGCTGTTGCTGATAATTTTACACATACTGATGATTAAAATTTTGTCTTTCATTAAAATTACGCTGGTAGTTTTGGAGTGCCTAATGAAAATTGTCACTTTAATAAACTTGTCTTATCGGGTTTTCTTTACTTATTATTAATCCTAGATAGATCGATAGTTGAAGAGCTGTTCTGACAGATATAAAGGATAGTAGAAGAGAAGGCAGCAGTGCAGAAAACTAAAGATGAAATAGCACTACTACAGCTCGGGGCCCTGTGCACGCTACGGCACGTATTCATCGAAGCGTAATGAATCCCCTGAGGTCTATTACGCGCTGCAAATAAATTTTAGCTTTTGCATTACAGGCAATTCCGGTGAAAATTCAAAAACAAATTGTTGTATCCAAGCCAATGCTAGTTTCTGCATTACACGAAATGCCGGTAAAAATTCTAGAGCAAATTGTCGTATCCAGTTCAAAGCGTGTACCTGTGCTCTGTCATTTTTAAATACCTTAGATTTTCTTACGGATGAAAATTGCTTATAATCGACGTTATCGTCTCTGAATGTGTGAACAAGTTCAGGATTGCATAAGAATCTGTTTGTCTGTGTCTTTTCGGAATCTAACTCACGTATTCTCTGTAAATTACCTAAATGATACTGGCTGTGTGAGTGTGAGAAATGTTCGGAATGCGGCGTATGCTGTGACGTGTTAGTGACTGAAACATTTTTCATCTCTGTCGCTTCAATACGTTCGTCAATTTGGTTGATCTGTTGTTCAAATTTATTATCGACTTCCGTGTCCAGAGTGCATGAAACTTCTGCTGACATTAATTTAAACTCGTCGCGTATCTGTGTTGCGTTTTCTGAACATTGTTCAGTGACTGCATTAATTTCATCTCTAAGTGATTCTGTTGTGGCTGCATGTGTATTATTTAATTCTTGTGCAACAGATCGAACTTCTCCACTACTGTTCCTAGCACAAGCCTCAATTTCGTCACGTAATTGTTCTTTATTATCATGACGTTGTACGGTAACGGCTGTAATCTGTTCACTAAGTTGTTTGTTCTGTTTATTAAGGTTGTCGTGTTTTTCGTTCGACTGTTTGAAACTTTCATGACATTGTTTGATCGACCTGTCATATTTTTCAGTGAGTTGTTTAAAATGGTTGTCGAGTTTTTCATTAAGTTGTTGTTTGAGATTTTCATTATTTTCATCAAGTTGTTTGAAGTTGTTGTCTTGTTTTTTATTATGTTCATTAATTTGTAGCAACAATGCCATAATTTGATCCAAGCTAATATTACCTACTCTATTCTCTGTGCTGTTTGATGGCGTACCTGCAATTGTCATATTTTGTGTAACCATTTGGTCATTCTGTGATTCCCGAAAAGGTTTGCCAATCGGATGTGCTCTGTTTGGCACTACACCGGAATTAAATAAATCTGACGTATTCTGACTACACTGTTCATTTTCGTTAAAAACATTTATCTGTTCGTTACGTAAATTTTGCATACCGGGTGTGTCAAGCTGGGTAGCGTTCATTGTAGCAGATCGTCCCGCGTCATCAATTGTCTTTAAATTAACAGAGGACATAATTGAATCTGTTTGCTCATTATTAGCATTAAAATCATTATTAGTGGTCGGTACGCACTGGTTGTCAGTAAATGGAGGATTATCGCTATTACACTGAGTGTTGCAAATATTATCGGTCAAGCTATTCGAGTCGGCTATTTCACTCATGGCACATCGCGATGTACTGTTAACAGTTTTTCGCGGCATTTTCACTAATCAAAATTAAGCACAAATGAAACAAGGATAATGCAAAAATGCAACAAACACAATTACAACAGAGAGCAACAAATTGCCAATGATCTGTGAAAGCAAGAGTGACAAATTAGTAAATGCGTTGCTCCAGATGCAAACTACGTTTCAGTAAATAAGAGCAGATATATGACTACTTATCAGAAGATTCACAAAGAAATACGATCCTGGCCGGATGTCGCCAAGTGTAACCTCTTCACAAAAATATTAATTAAGTGAACCAAGTTTAACCTCCCCACGGAAATATTAATTTAAATGAATTTTATATATTGGTTCCCATTCATAATCTGTGTGCAGAAATGCATTCACATTCAATGTACCCACAAAATTCTTTTCTCGTTTAATGTTAAATTCGAAACAGAAAAATTCCGAAACCACAAAACAATAAAAAAAATTCAGTAACCTGGTAAATTTAATGACGACAGCAGCGCTGCGCCTCGGCCCTGTATTCTGAATAAAAAAAGTAAAAAATTATTACCTCAATAAAAACCGCGAATATATCTGCTCTTACCGAAAAAATTTTCGGGACAGCTCCGTGAAATGCTGGCCTATGCTTTGTGACTCATGAAAGGAATTAATTATTCATTGGATAAAGTCTTTAAATTGAAATGAATGCTTTTTTTAAAAAAATTACTTTATATTATAAAAATTATTATTGGGGCATTTTTTGAAAGAAATTGGATGACAGTTGACATACTTTACCAGATATGCGCAAGGCTGCTTCTTTACCTTCTACAATAATACTCATCCTCCAGAGTCCCTACCAGAGCAGACTGCAGACAAGCGCAGACACGCGCCGACTACCGCACACTACCGCCGACTCATGCAGACTACTACAGACTACTGCAGACTGATGCCGACTACTGACAAGCAACAACTAACTACATACTGCTCTCTGGTCAGAGACTCTCCTAAGTCTTGCCTGCTGCAGGCAGCGCATATAGCGCATACCTCTTACAACGATAATAATAATAATAATAATAATAATAATAATAATAATAATAATCTCATATTAATGTCCAATATTAGTGCCTGGTTATTTTGATAGTGTATATCCATGTGAGTTATGGATTTGAGAATCTGCTGATGTTGATCGCCTTTTCGTAGTTTAATAAACTGTGGGTAGGTCTCAGTGTGACAAATGCTCTCCTTTACGAAGGCCCCCGCGGCGCTGATGTACGACGCCGTCTTCGTGCTGGTGGAGGCGTTCAACCGGCTGCTGCGCAAGAAGCCGGACGTGTTCCGGGCCAACTTCCGCCGCGGCCAGGTCTTCAACAACGGCAGCCGCGGCATCGAGTGCAACACCAGCAAGGGCTGGGTCACGCCCTGGGAGCACGGCGACAAGATCCTGCGCATCCTCAGGAAGGTACGTGGCGCGGAGTTACCAGTTACGCGGTGCTTTTTGGTACCTAACCTACAGAGCGGAGTTCCTCGCTAAAAGCCCACTGTTTCTGCTGGGCCTGGTCATCGACGTGCCGAACTTGTACAGGCGACAGAGGAAACCCTAACTGAGAAACAAACAGTACTGCTTGACTTTAGCAAGGCTTTTGATACAGTTGACTTTGATATATTACTAATTAAAATGAAACAGCTGAATTTCTCAAACAGCGCAATACACTGGTTCGACAGCTACCTCAGAAACAGAAGTCAACAAGTCATTTGTGGCTCGGGGAAGTCGTCTTAGAAAAACCTGCGCTCTGGAGTTCCCCAAGGCTCCGTCCTTGGTCCATTACTCTTCTCGCTGTACATTAATGATATTTCTTCAGTGATTCACTCCTGCAACTACCATATATATGCCGACGACATCCAACTGTACATAAGTGCAAGCCCCAAGAACATTGCTGACACAGTTGCGAGTATGAACGCAGATCTTTGCTCTGTTTCTCGATGGGCACAGAACCAAGATCTGACACTAAACCCCAAGAAATCCCAAGTCATTCTTATATGTCATCTAAAGTTAATCAGCCGGTACTTTCGCGAAACAGTCCCTCAAATACTCCTCAATGGTACCCAACTAGCATACCAAAATACAGTAAAAGACCTTGGAATAATCATGGATGAACACCTAAACTGGGAAGAACAAACAGTCACAGCTTGCCGGAAATCGCTCTCCTCCCAACATGCAATCCAAAAATTTAGAAAATATTTCCAACCCACGTTAAACAAAAATTAGTCCAAACTCTAGTCTTGCCCAATCTTTACTATTGTAATGTAGTTGAACACGGCACAAATAGTGAAAATTCGAGATGCCTCGAGCTAGTGACGGATGCTTGCGTTAGATACGTCTGCAATATACGGTTGTATGCTCATACCAGTCCTTCATACTCCCAGCTAGGTTGGATACGTCCACATAAGTTACGCGATCTCCACATGATATGCTTACTTCTTCGATTTCTTAGTCACTGGTGCCCCCAATACTGATCTTCTCACATTAAACACCTATCATCATTCCACAACCGCAATACCAGATCGGATACGTCTAGCATCTTGGCTGTACCTTCACATAACACAAAATCTTTCTCCGTGTCATTCTGTATCTCAGGCATACGACTATGGAACGCGCTCCTCTGTGATCTGCATCTTATCCAGAACCACTCGACATTCAAGAGGGAACTCAGAACTTACATATTAGGGACGGTATAGCCACCATTGTTGTGCCCCCCTCATTTCTTTCTTTCTCCTCTCCATCATAGCTTCGATTTTTACCATTCTATTTCTCTTCCTCTAACCTAGCTACCTCTTCTGTATCTCTTTCACCCCATTCTATCGTCTTGTGTCTCTGCTCGATGTGAATAACTCACAAGCTGCAAGAACATAACGAGAAAATTCCCAACTAGCAATAGGAAAGTAATATGAAACCAATATGAAAGTAAAATATGTTTACTTTCATATAAATAGTCATTACTATTATTGTTATTATTATTATTCTCGATTGTTATAATTATTTTTTGATTGTTATCATTATCCTTGTACTACTGTCATAATGTCTAATTTTTTAACATAAATACTGTATAACACGTGGTATGTCCATAATGTTCTGTAAAAACTGAAATTCGTTCAATCTGAGTATGCCTGGTTACGTGTAAGAGAGGGCCTGTAGGCCCTAATCTTACCACGTAATATAAATGAATAAATAAATAAATAAAGTGTAACAGCGGAACTGGAAGACACGTTCCTGTAGTACTGCATGCTGCAGTCTTTATGCCGCGATTATTCTCCATGTAGCGAGGGACGTTACCAGTGTCCTGTAAATTCCAGCTATATGCTCTTGACCTCCCAGTTAATCATTCAACTGAATTCGTAACCGTCATATGGGTTGAGAACCTGGTGCTACTTAGTACACCACTCAATCACATCTGGCTCATATAACCAGAAAGAACAATTATTTCTTACATCCAAAGACGAGTAGCTGTTACTTATTTTCGAAGTCTCCTGGACGTCAACTTTACGCAAGATAAACAAGACTACATACTGTTTGTTCTTTCTTGCCTTATCCCGTTACAGAGGGTGTTCGAATGTTGCCTTGCACAATGTGTGCTCCATATCTCTCGTCTATTTAAAACGTTTGGTTCATGGGTTCCCGGGAAACTGGAACTCCACCACTCGTCAGCACTGCTTTGGGTGAACTCGGGCGTAAGGTAGTATTTGATACCATCACGGTAAATATCATTCTACGTTCCGCATGAGTATTAAAGGAACATTATAGTTGCCACCCATTACACGGTTCCTGTCAAACCCAAACTCTCTACCTGTTTTGCGCAAGTAGCCTCCCTTCCACTAACCCCTCTGCTCGTAGCGCTCGTAAATTGCTGCAGGAGTTCGAATGATGAGGTGCATCTGCAGTGAAAGTATCTACAGTCGTCACGCCACAGTCGTCGGACATGTCCAACAGAACACACGCAACTACAGCAGCCGTAAAACAACTTTATTACGTGAAATCAGGAATTCCGTCGCCTACAGGCATTGAAATAAATCAATGGTGAAGTCTAAATACTTGTGCTCTACTGGGACTCGAGTCCAGATGCTCTTCCACATCACTAGAACAGTTCTCTTAAACGGCTCAGGCATTTGGACACCCTTCCTGTCCAACTCAAAGACTGAACCTGTCACACAAAGGTAAAGCCCACTTCCACTAGACCCTCTGCTTATGGCTTTCGTAGAGTCCTAAAGAAGTTGGAAGATGTTGTGCATCCAGAATGAGAGTACCTCGAGCCATCTGTGACATATATGCACATAGATATGTCGTGGGTGTCCCCGCTCACCAGCTACTATCAACCCCGTCCTCAGTGGTGTGTGTTGAACTATACTACATCAAATCAGGACCTCAGTCGCCTGCAGGTACTGAAATAAATCAATGGTGAAGTTTGAAAATTTGTGCCGGACAGACCACTGTTTGGACAGGAGCTGTAAAAGAACTATATTACGAGAAATCACGAACTCAGTCGCCTTTCGGTATTGAACTAAATCAGTGGAGAGGACTGAACATTTGTGTCAGACGCGAATACTCCGCTGCATGTCTAGACCCATTTCCTTAGTCGGCTCAGCCACACGGACATTCCTCCTGCCGAACCCAAATTCTTGACATGTAACGCACATGTAGCGCCAGTTTCAACTAGGCTCTCTGCTCATAACATTCGGAAAGTCCTGCAGGAGTGCGGAAGATACAATGCATTCACACTGAAAGTACCTGGAGAAGTCATCCCATATACACTCATGCTCATGCATTAAGAATAGTGCTGCTACAAGGTGAAACAACGCTCTGGTGGACGGTTTGCGGGTTTAAATCACCTCGGGGTATGACCATGCGGTCGCACGGTGGCGCTGGTAACAGTCCACATATGAAGAGGTGTGTTGGTGCGTGTCAGAGTACGGTGCAGCGAGTAAGTGTGCAGACGTTTTCAGACGTTCTAATGGTGACCGTGTGTTGAAAATGGCTCAAAGAACACGTATTGATGACGTTATGAGGGTTAGAGTACTAGGGCGACTGGAGGCTGGTCAAACTGAACAGGTCGTAGCACGGGCCCTCCGTGTGCCACAAAGTGTGATCACAACATTATGGCAACGATTCCAGCAGACAGGAAACGTGTCCAGGCGCTACAGTACAGGACGTCCACAGTGTTCAACACCACAAGAAGGCCGATATCTCACCATCACTGCCCGCAGACAACCACGGAGTACTGCAGATAGCCTTGCTCGAGACCTTACCACAGCCACTGGAACACTTGTCGCCAGACACACAGTCTACAGACGACTGGACAGACATGGTTTATTCGCCCGGAGACCTGCAAGGTGCATTCCACTGACCTCTGGTCACAGGAGAGCTCGTAAAGCCCGGCGTCAAGAACACAGTACACTGTCATTGGAACAGTGGTCCCAGGTTATGTTCACATACGAGTCCAGGTATAGTCTGAACAGTGATTCTCGCCGGGTTTTCGTCTGGCGTGACCCAGAAACCAGATAACAACCCCTTAATGTCCTTGAAAGGGACCTGTATGGAGGTCATGGTTTGATGGTGCTGGGTGGGATTATGTATGATTGGTGCACGTACACCCCTGTATGTCTTTGACAGAGGAACTGTAACAGGTCAGGTGTATCGGGACGTCATGGGTGCAGTGGGTCCCACCTTCCTCCTGATGGATGATAACTTAGTGCCCCACCGAGCTGCCATCGTGGAGGAGCACCTTGAAACAGAAGATATCAGGCGAATGGAGTGGCCTGTCTGTTCTCCAGATCTAAATCCCATCGAGCACGTCTGGGATGCTATTGGTCGGCGTATCGCTGTACGTCTTCAAACCCCTACGACACTTCAGGAGCTTCCGACAAGCACTTGTGCAAGAATGGGAGGTTATATCCCAGCAGCTACTCGACCACCTGACCCAGAGTTTCCCATCCTGTTGTGCGGCCTGTGTACGTGTGCATGGTGATCATATTCCATACTGGTGTCTGGGTACATGAACAGGAAACCGTGGCGTTTAGTAGCACATGTGTTTCGGGACGGTTTTCTCAACTTATCACCGTGGACTTATAGATGTGTGTCGTGTGTGTTCCCTATGTGCCTATGCTATTTGCGCCAGTTTTGTGTAGTGCCACGGTGTGTGGCACCACATTCTGCAATTATCCTTAATTTATGAGCATAAGTCAGTGTGGATATTTGTTTGGGATATGTCCTCGGCTCCCGGCTACAATCCCCACCGTCCTCAGTGGCTTGTGTCCTGTCGGACATGTCCGACCGAACATACACCACTGATTGTACAGCTGAGATGAGGAAACTATATTACGAAAAATTAGGAATGCATTCTAAAGGCATAAAAATAAACAAATGGTGAAGGTCGAAAATTTGTGTCCAAGTGGGAATTGAATCCGGGTGCTGAACATCTCTAGAACGGTTACCTTAATTGCCTCCACGCGCCAAATGTGTCATTTACCAACTAAAAAGTTATACGCAGCAATGGTCAATGGCGTACTTTTAGTTTATTTTCTTTCCCACGAAATAACTGTGTAAAAGACATTATCCAGTCCACCTACGCTTCATTCAAAAATTGTGGTCGCAAACCTACATGACTCTTTCTCCTGTTTAGGACACCAATGCGCAATCTTCTCGTACTCGAATTTCAGAAAGACGACTCTAAACTTCCTATTCTCAACAGCACTTCAAAAAGTGCCCGATAAGCTCATTTCTTGCATATTGTGTAAGAATTTGTGGAAGAATCGCTCATCCCAGTTGGCTTCACGTCAGGTGGACGCAAAATGCCTTCACCCTGCACCGATAAGACACAGGAAACAAAGGTGCTTCGTTGGAATTCTTTGCGTCTGAATGGGAGATAAAATCAGTTCAAACATTTTCCTCGATCGGGCTGCCTTCCGAGAACTTACCTCACTGTGCACAATGTCAAATGCAGAGCGTTTTGATAACTATACCTGGGCTTAGTTGTATTAATGACCCATTATTTGTTACGGGCGAGTCTCCATGGTTCATTATTTTGACGTTTGAGATGGACTCGTGTTTGTGCATTGCGTTCCTGCAGCTTATGGAAAATGTTTTCTGCAATTGCGAGGAGGGCACCAGATAGAACGGTAATGGTTTTCAGCTAAGCTTTACCAGGTGATAGGAAATGTTACCTCTGCCGTTGACTGCGGCGGCTCAAACGTCTGCCTGTATCCACAGCGAGTCTTACATTCAAGTTCACTTGTACGGACTGCGGATTGTGTTGCTTCGGTTAGAGTGTTAGCTACATTTCTGTTAATAATTGCTGTACCGTCATCTATACGTACATGATTACTCTGTAATACACACTTGTTTGGCAAAGGAAAAATGCAATCATTTTCAGTCTCTTTATCGTTCCACTTTCGAACAGCACAGAAAAAATAAACATCCAAATCTTCCTGTTAGAACTCTTATGCTGTATATCACGATATTTCTCCCTGCGTAGTCGGTAGTGAACGAAATGTTTTGCCTTCAGAAGTGAAAGTTGGTAACTCTAATTTCGTGAAAATATCTCATCGCAACGAAAAATTCTTTGTGTTAATGATTGTCATTTCCATTCGCATATCATAACCGTGACGGTCTCTCCACTATTTCGTGATAATGTAAAATAAACTACCCTTGCATGGAAATTTTCCATGTCCTCCGTCAATTTATCTTGTTAGTATCTCACACGGCGCAGCAAATTTAAAAAAAGAATGAGATTTTCACTCTGCAGCGGAGTGTGCGCTGGTATGAAACTTCCTGAAAAATTCAGAATATTTACCTGACCGAGAATCGATCTCTTTGCTTTAGACTTCTTTTTAAGGCTACTGGACTGGTGGGTGCTCAGGGGACAGGGGTCGAAAACAGTCTGAGCTACCCATGTAGTACAGAAGACCCGTCCTCACAGCTTTACTTCTGCCAGTATCTCGTCTCCTACCTTCCAAACCTCACAGAAGCTCTCCTGCGAAACTTGCAGAACTAGCACTCCTGGAAGAAAGGATATTGCGGAGTAGAGGATCTAGAAAATCTGGAAAGGGAAATGGAAAGGTACAGTCTGTGTGTATTTGGATCAATGCAGTGAAATGGAGAGAAGACAAGGATTTATAGTTAGAGGATTATAGCCCAATAACAACAATTGTAGCAAATGGGACAACTGTAGCAGGATTCTTTATGAATTAGATCTTATTGCAGAGATAGCTGCTATGAACAGTTAAGTGGTAGATATATTCTAATCAGCATTGATAGCAGAACACCACCAATAAACGTATCTCGCAACAATGTGAAGAGAAACAGAAAGTGTGTGAGGGTGTTAAACGGGGAGTATGTAATGGGATAAAATAATGTTGTAATTATGGTTGACTGGAATGCGGTAACAGGTGAAGGAACAAAAGACCGATTTATTAAGAATCTGGGCTCAATAGCAGGAATGAGAGAGGAGAATGACTGACTTCTGCGACAGGTTTAAGTCAGTAATAGCGAAAATACCGTTAAAGTCACTAGAGGAGGACGGATACTTGTAAAAGGTCCTGAGAAACGGAATGAGTCTGGCAGAAATTTCGAAATCAGGTATAGCATTCTAAGCTTTATCCAGGGGCAGATACAGATTGATCGCAATTTAGCAACGATGAAGAATAGCAGGAAATTTAAGAGAATGGTACGGAATAATCAGTGTGGAAAGAAGTGGGATACTGAAATACTGAAGAATGATTTTCTGTGTGAGGGCAAGAACTCGTCTGACGACATGATAGAAGAAGAAATGAGAGTCTGTATGGAGGACATGGCAGACCTAGTATTAGCGTAGTAGGACAACACAGCATGGGATAATCTGCGATCATATAAGGCAGAAGTGACCGCTTTATAATTTATAAACCAATGCGGGGGGTGGAAACCAAACAACTATTCTTGTTGGTACGTACGAGGTTTCGTCAGAAAGTAAGGAATGATCGGTCGCGAAATGGGACACAATGAAAATACGATGAAGTTTTGCACAGGTGTGTTGGGAAGTGTCCTTAGTATGCCCGTCGATCGCAATACGTCTTTCTTTTTGGTTCTGAGCACAGAGGGATATAATATAGATACCTAGAACAATAGTGTCTCCCGCTAAGTACGAGCGCCTGGTGAGAAATTTCTCCTGAAGCTATGCAGCCAACATTACGTAACTGTCTTACCTTTTCTTCTTCAAGTCAATTCTCAGACGCATTGTGCAGGGACAATTGGAAATGTTTAATTACCCGCAATACAACCCGTAATTGTCTCCCTCTGAGTTTCATCTCCACTCACATGAACCTCTGGCTATGAAGACAACATTTTGGCACAGACAACGAGCTGTAGGCCAGCGTAGAGAATTGGCGGAAAGCGCTGGCGGTTGCCCTATATAACGAGGCTTTTGGGAAGTTGGTACAACGCTACGAAAAACGCGTTAAGTCGCATCGGCGACTATGGAGATAAGTAGCTGGAAGTTGTAGCTAACTGATCCAAAATAAAAGTTTTGATTTTCACTGTGGTTTCCATTTCGAGACCTATCGTTCCTTACTTTCCGAATAGCCCTCGTAGAATGTATGAGACGGGAGACTTACCGCCATAATCTCAGACTTTCAGAAAAATGTGACCTGTACAAACCAGAATATAGTTAGGGCAAATAAATAGAATTATTTCAAAATCAGCTTTCCAGCTGAAGCACCTTAGTTTGTGCCAAGAGCTGCAGAACTGAAATAAAATGAGGTTCTTGTTAGATATCGATTAGTTCGCTTTAGAAAAGGTAAAGACGCAAGAGAGGGAGACTTGACGTTGCGCTTGATAATGGGTTGAAGACGAGAAACGTTCATAGGACTGCTTGTCCTAGACGAAGCGTAGTGCTATGTAAAATGGTGGAGGATGCTCGAAATTCTGATAAACGGAAGTTATACGATATGCAAAAGAACCAAGAGAGAAAAATAAGAATGAAAGACTAAGAACGAGAGAAGTTCTCGGAGTGATTAAGACGGGTGTAAGACAAGTATGCAACCTCTCGCCCATAATGTACAATTTGTTCATCGAAGAAACATAATAAGGACTAAGACTGAACCAAAGGCAATCGGACGAAATGAGAAGAAGCCGAATTTCAATTAGCGATTAAGCTGACATCACAATTGGTTTCCACGAACCAGGGAACTATAAGCAATTCTGCTTCTTTTAAAGCAAAATAACTCTTGGCGGACGAAGCAAACACATAAAAGGCAGACTAGCACGAGAAACGAGAGCATATCCCGCCCAAAGAAGTCTTTTAGTATTAAACATAGGCCTTAATTTGAGAAATTTTTAAGAATGTACGTTTGTTTGGCAGTGAATCTTAGGGAAATCTCGAAATGTGTAGTACTGAAGCTCTTGAGGTGTGATAATACAGAAGGGTACTGAAAATTAGGTGGGCTCATGTGACAATGAACGAGGAGGTCCTTCGCGGAATCGGTGAAAAAGTAAGTTATGGAAGACACTAAAAAGGAGAAGGGACCGGATGATAGGACATGTTTCATGACGGCAAAGAAAAACGTGCATGGTACCAGAGGGAGCTGCAGAATGAGCCCTTTACTCCCATACAATTTTGCCTTCTTTGGTATTCTCTAGTGGCTTGGACGTTTTGGGGGACCTTCACTTCTTAGCAGTCTAGAAATCTTTGGCCACCCCCATAGGTCAGAGGTCAGCATGTCTCACCGTTATTCGGGCACCCGGGTTAGATCCTGGTACTGCGAGTGGTTATTCCTTTGGGGGAGAAGGAGAACAGAGTGAACTCAGCTTTTTGATCCCAGTTAAGGGACTGTTCGAGTCAGAAGTACCGGCACTACGGTCTGGGAAGCTGTCAAAGACCGAGTGAGCTGAATGCTGACCCTACGTCCCTGAAAATTCATGCGAATGACGGGTGATACTGATTGGCCCATCGCGGTAAGTAGATACAGATTTACCTTTAGCTGCTAGAGCTTCAGCGCCATTCAACGATAAGGTAATTCAGTCTATTTGTCTTCTTTTCTTGAAGGAACATTATGAAAGATAACTCACAAATTTCCAAGAAGGTCCCTTATGACCATCTCATACTCCGATAACCTTTCATGCTGCTTTCATAGTCTTCTTCACATAATCAATGGTGTTCTTTCCAATTAGCTCGCAGGAATGTGGAAGACTTGTGATCGCATCCTGATATGCTTGTTTTAATAGATATTCCTCGAAAAGTCCAATTAGCTCGCAGGAATGTGGAAGACTTGTGATCGCATCCTGATACGCTTGTTTTAATAGATATTCCTCGAAAAGTCTGAAAGATTTGTTATGCAGGGACGTAGCCTGCTACATTGCGCCTCTGACGCCGAGATCAGTGGTCAAAGTGGCACCAGGAATGGCCATTTGAATGAAAAAGAAAAATAAAGAGTAGCTGAAGACTTGCAATGTATCCAGTAGTTTCTGCAAGAGACATTTGTAAATGATGATCATCATAATGGAACGTTTTTCTGTTGTTACATTTTTTCATGCAATAGTGTGTGTGTGTTCGAACAGCTAACGCGAACGCGATGGGATAGAATTGTTTGATTCACCTCATATTTTGACTAGTAGCCTCCCCATCATTCTCCAGACTCTACATGTAAAATAGGACAAAGTTTTGACCTGATTCTCTCGAACACGAGGCTACTGCTTTAACTGTTGCGTTACTACATTCGATTTGTCAAAGCAGTTAAATGCAAACACATTCCATATGTGTCTCACATCTGACCCAGTCTGCTGCTGACGTCTTTCTAGCTATGACTTCTCTGCTTCTTTCTAGATACAATAATTCTTCCAACGCTTACCTATTCCACGACCAAGTCTTTCCTAGCTATATGTTGATATTCATGTCCGTACTGCATCACCTTGGTCTTTATTCTGAACATCTCCCATCACTCCTTTTCTTTTTATTTATTATTTATATTTTTTCATCTGTAGGACACACAACCATCACCACCTTTAACCCAAATTCTTTATCAAGCCGCGTGTCTATTCTCTATCACAGATCTTTTAATCTTCTTACATACAGTCAGAAGATCCTTGTTTCAATTATCCTTAGCGCTGCTACCTATTCCTCTTGATCTTTAAATGCTATTCTAAAATTTTCTTTTATCTCCATCATATGGTTTTCAACGTGAAGGTACATATTGTATCTGAAGTGCTTGTCCACCTGATGAGATTAATTACACGTAATGACACGAACCTAAAATTAAGATATACACTACATGATCAGTAGTGTCCGGACACTTACTTGTGGGCATTAAAGTGGGATCTGTCAGTCGCCCTTTATGACGACTTGCCTTATCCAAATTCAATGAGGTGTCTGAAAATCTGAGGAGGAATGAGATCCCATTCTTCCTCAAAGGCCGAAACAAGAGGATGTAGTAACATTGGACGCTGGGGCTGGAGTGAATCGTCTTAATAATTTATACTGGTCGATTGTCCGTCTTGTTGCCGTTAACGTTTTAATTGATCGATATCGGTTCAACATGAACAATCTCTTAATAATACGCGACGTAGCACATAAATTTTCTGATAGTTGGACGGGTTACTCATGTAAGCGATACATTCAGATCTGAGAATGGTTCATGTTGAATCGAATTCGGTCATTTAATAAAATTAATACAATCAAATTAGATAATAAATCAGTCTGAAAACCACTGAGGGGGGATTTGTTCTTCAAGTAAATATTTGCATAGTTCTAACTCATAAAAAAGGTTTTCCATCTGGGTGAGGTCGGTATTCTGGGTGTGTCAGACCATATCAATAATGTAACTGTTCAAAATCCGACCTCTCGCAGGTTCTGGTTTATTACAGGGTCCTCTGGCATGGTGATGCAAACAATCATCTTCCCCAAACACTTCCTCTTCTGTACACAGCAGACCTTTTTTTTTTTTTTTTTTTTTTTTTTTTTTTTTTTTTTTTTTTTTTTTTTTTTTTTTTTTTTTTTTTTTGAGCCATCAGTGTTGTGACTGGTTTGATGCGGTCCGCCAACATTCGTCTGTAGCACCACATCTCAAATGCTTCAATTCTCTTCTGTTCCGGTTTTCCCACAGTCTACGTTTCACTACACACAATGCTGTGCTCTAAACTTGCATTCTCCAAAACTTCTTCCTCAAATGAAGGCCTATGCCTGATACTAGTAGACTTCTTTTGGTGAGGACTGCCCTGTTCGCCATTGCTAGTCTGCTTTTGATATCTTCCTTGCTCTGCCCGTCATTGGTTATCGTGCTGCTAAGGCAGTAGCACTACTTAACTACATCTACTTCGTGACCATCAATCCTGATGTTAAATTGTACGCTGTTCTCATTTCTGGTACTTCTCATTGCTCGTCTTCCTTCGATTTACTCTCAATTAGACTGTTAATTCTATTCCACAAACCATTTAATTTTTCTTCACTTTCCCTCAGGATAGCAATGTGATCAGCGAATCATATCATTTATATCCTTTCACCTTGAATTTGAATTTCATTCCTCAACCATTCTTTTATTTCCATCAGTGCTTCTTCGATATATAGATTGAACAGTAAGGGTGAAGGATTACGTCCCTGTCTTAGCCCTTATTGTTCCTTCTTGGCTCTTGTACATATTGTATATTATCCGTCACTCCCTATAGATTACCCCTATTTTTCTCAGAATCTCGAACATCTTGCACCATTTTACACAGTCGAATGCTTTTTGCAGAGCGACAAATCCTATGAAGGTGTCTTGATTCATTTTAGTCTTGCTTCCATTATCAAACGCAACGTCAGAATTGCCTCTCTTGTTCCTTTACCTATCCTAAAGCCAAACTGATCGTCATCTAACACATCTCAAATTTTGTTTTCCATCCTTCTGTGTATTATTTTTGTCAGTAACTTTGATGCCTGAGCTCTTAAGCTAGTTGTGCGACAATTTTCGCACTTGCCTGCTGTTGTTATCTTCGGAATTGTGTGAATGATATTTTTCCGGAAGTCAGATAGTACGTCGCCGGACTGCATTGTGATCTCAGTCTATATCTGCTCCTGTATATGCTTTACAATCCAGTATCTGATATCGGAACCTGTGTCAGACAATCATGTAATCTGATTGAAATCTTTTGGTACTTCACGGCCTTTTACATATATACATTCTCCTCTTGCGATTCTAGAACAGAGTATTAGCTGTTAGTAGCTGAAATTTATTACAGAACTCAATTAGTCTTTGCCCTCTCTCACTCCTTGTCCCAAGCCCATACTATCCTGTAATCTTTTCTTCTATTCCTTCCCCCACAACTGCATTCCAGTTCCCGATGACTAGCGGATTTTGATTTCCCTGTACATACAATATTACCCTTTTAATATCCTCATATACTTCCTCTATCTCTTCCTCTTCAGCTTGCGACATCGGAATGTATACCTGAACTATCGTTGTCAGTCTTGGTTTGCTTTCGATTCTTACAAGAGCAATCCCGTCACAGAACCGTTCACAGTAACACACTCTCTGCCCTACCTTTCTATTAATGACGAATCCTACTCCTGTTACAGAATTTTCTGCTGCTGTTGATATTATCCTACACTCATCTGACAAGAAATCCTTTTCTGCCTTCCATTTCACTTCACTGACACCTGTTATATCTAGACTAAGCCGCTGCATCTCTCTTTTCGGATTTTCTAGCTTCCGTAACACGTTCAAGCTTCTTACATTCCACCCCCAGAATTGGTTACTCTGTCTTTTTCTCATGGCCACCTGCCCTTTAGCAGTCACCTCCCGCATATCCAAATGGGGACTATTTGGAATCTTTTGCCAATGGAAATACCCTCATGGCACTTTTTCAATTATCGGCTGCATGTTTGTAGATACACTTTATGTGTCTTTAATGCAGTAGTTTTCGTTGCCTTCTGCATGCGCATGCCATTGATCACTGCTAATTTTTCCGCCTTTAGGGTCATTTTCCCACCCCGAGGACAAGAGAGTTCCCAGAACCTCTGTGCCCTCTTGAACCCTCTTTGACAACGCCGTTAGCAGAATGAGGGCAACTTCTTATGCCTGAAATCATCGATCATGAATGCTCATTATTAACTGAAATTTTAAGCGGTGATGGGTTTCGAACCCAGACCCGAGAACGTTTTGATTACTGATCAAAGACGCTACCCCTAGAGCACGTGTGCGTTTGCAGTCCACGGTGCTGGAATATAAACAAAGGTGACAAAAGTCGTCGGATACCTCTGTAGGATGACCAAATGTAGTGCGAAGAGTTAGAAGGCACTGTAGTAAGACTCGTCCGAGCTTTTTAAGTGATTTATTGTTTCCAACTACAGTGCGCCCGTTCCTCTCGATCTGCGTCACTGGGTCCCACAGCGTTGAGGACACCGCTTCACTGTCTGAGAAATGGCTTCACACGGAATTGCTACCTCAGTGACCTGTGCATGCACTGTGTATTGGCCTTGTACACCAGTGGAGTTGCGTCGTCATCAGGATGCCGGCAGCTGGCTCAGCGGTCTGCATTCCTGCCGACTCAGCGCTGCTCGGTGTGAGCTGCAGGCGGCCAGCTGCGTGCTTCTCGCTGATCTGGCTGAAATCGTGGTGACAACAAGCGCACACTATCCGGTGTCTGAATCTGCGGCCCTCGCCTTGGGATGCCTCCGGTGTGTGTTGCAAACCAGGACGACTTCGCACGGTAGTAAGCCATGGAGTGGCCCTCCGCTGGCTGGCTATGGACCCGACGTCGGCCTGAGAGGGTCTAACGAGCGACCCGCCATGGCTTGGAACGCTGGCGCCCCATCTGTTGCTGTATGTAGATGGTGGTGTGACAGGCCCTGCTGTCCAGGAGAGCTGCCACACTTGAATGAATCTCGTTGCAAATCCGCACCTATTTATATGTGGCTGTGCACCTCTGTTTTGCCATATGAGCCGCTTTGCGTCATGTACTCATAACATGCTAAGTTGGCCAGCGGGCCACTTCTGCCTGTGATTTGCGACATGCAAAACCGCTACGTATACTCTTTCAGCAATTTGACGGCGCTGTGGCCTCTATTATACTTCGAAACTGTCGGTATGAGTAACTCACTGCGATCCGGCCCGCACCTGGCTGTAACTTGTACCCAGAATATTGCACCAAACTAACTTTCCCTATTCTAAACGGTGGTGCCACTACACTTCTTCATATCTTCTCGAACGTCCTATTTGCAGGTGTAGGGCAGTAACTTGGAATGATATCAACTCAAAAATTCGTTGGCAGACCTTGCAGAAATAGTGAGCTATGCTACCTCTATAGCTGTCCATTACTGCAAAAGTGTCGATGCACGAAGTTTTGCACGAACTGACCTCTTGTTTATGTTCGGTGGCATTCATGTTGAACGATTCTGGTGGCCAAATCATTCACTAATTGTTACGAATGGTCTTCAAAATAACCGTGAATAATGGTGGACCGCTGACATGGCGCACTGTCATCCACAAAAATTCCAACGTAGTTTGGGAATAGGAAGTCCATGATTGGCTGCAGACAGTCTCCGAGTAGCCGAAGGTAACCATTTCCAATCGAATGATCGGTTTTGTTTGGCTGGAAGACACAGTACATTCAATGTAAACATAGCCGGCACCCTTATGGAGTCACCATCAGCTTTACCAGTGCTTTGTTGTCAAGTTGGGTCCGCCGCTTCGTGAGGTCTGCGCCACACGCGAGCTCTACCATCAGCTTCTACGACTGATCATGTGGCCAGGCCATGGTGTATGAGGGGCTGCTCGACTATTATACCATTCCCTTTAATTCCCCACAGACAGTCACTGCTCTAGCTAGATTACTGTTAGCACTCTGGAGCTCACAAGTGATAGCTTCTGCTGATGTCATGCTGATTTTCACAACCACCCTCACCAATGCTCGACGGTTGCCGTCCTTCAGTACATCACGTCTACCGGGTCTTGGTTTAGCTGTCGTTGTTCCTTAGGTTTCCGCTTCACAATCACGTCACCGGCAGTTGACCTGGGCAGTTGACCTGGTCAGATTTGTTACACTGGTCAAATCCAATTACCAGTCCACGATCAAAGTCAGTGAGCTCTTCTGGCCAACCTATTCTGCTTTCACTGCTTCTCTAGTGACTTCCACCCTGCGTCCGCTTCTCGTGACATTTAGTTCTCAATTCTGCATTAAATAGGGTGTCGAAGTAATTTGGTCACAGGCCACAACGTGGAGGCGGGAGTGTCCTTGTGACTGAATCGAAGACCGTGTACCTTACGGTGAACAGGACACATACCCATTCAAGGAACCCACTCCAATAAAACCCGATCCTATATGAGAGTCCATAATGTTAAATATCTGGGAGTAAACTTTACAGCGGATGAATCGTGTGAGGCAGAAATCAAAGCAAGGATTCAAGTGTAAATCTCTCGTACTTTAACCTGAGTTCTTCAGCCGCACAAAACGTTCATCAGATCCATAGAGCTATATGTTTACGATACTTGGAGTGTCCCAGAAGAAGTTTGAGCCGTGTGCGGCTCACGTTCTTGCCGTTCATATCATAGAGTCTTGTAATAACGGTAGTGGTGTCTCGTTTTCTTCTTGTGTTAATGGCGTCACTGAGTTTGCTAGTATTGATTGTCCGCGAGCTGCAGCAGCAGCGGTTATCGATAGCCAATACTTTGGTACGACCGCTTGTATTTCCGGATCGTCGTGTGCGTCAGGCAGTTCGGCTTCGGACGGAGGAGCGAGGAGGTCCGCATCACGTGGGCAGGCCGGGATCACTGGCGGAGTGCAGGCACTGTCGGATCGAGGGGCTGTAGCTAACGACCGAATCCAGGACGTTTGAAGTTGAGTGAACCTTAACCAGTAGTTAAACCTCCACAGTTTGAGATCTCTCTGTTGTTTGCGTATTGCTGCTCCCAGGGTCGGTGAGACCAACTGCAGCAAGAGGAGTCTGTCATTTTGGCGGATGCTATTAGCCGCCTTCTACTGCTTGATATTAGTTTCAATTTAGTGTTATTATTTGGTGAAGTGCAACCAGCGGTATCTTACTGCCTAGTGGCCGCTAACGCTCCACTTACCTGCCCTGGAGGTTAGCGTAATTTGCGACAGTGTACTTTTCCTCGTCTTGCCGATGCTGTCCGGCATGGCGTGTAATTTGACAGTTTCCTTGACTGGGGTATGGATAATTGTTTTCCTTGTCTATTTTGGTTCCTTCTGCCTTTTGGTGTTTTAAACACCGCTTTCTGAAAGCGCAGTGCTGTCTGTCATTTCGCTCTCGCCTGAAGTATTCCATCGTTGTATTGGTTATCTGGCGTTAGGTGAATTTGCTAAGAAGGTTTATCGGCGTTTAAACCGTCTCTAGTTTGAGTTGCCCTCCTTAGGTGAATATTACTCTTGGCTACCAGTCTCACCACTTACACAGCTGTAGTAACCTTCCTCAATTCGATCCAGGGAGGAATGTCTGTGGATCACTCCGTCTTACTTGGTCAAGTTGTCATAATTGTTTAAAATTTACCTTAATGTTTTAACGTGTAACTGTCTTCCTTATTTGTAATTCAGGCCTTCAGCTGTTGAGTATTCCGAAGTTGCTTGTGGCCGTCAGGCGACAAATAATTTTGAATTCTTTCTTAGTAAGGCCTTCAGCTGTCGTTGTTGTAAACTCTTTTGAATTGATTTTTGAAAATTATTTGCTCAAATAAAGTGTATATGTTTACGGTAGCCAACAGTAGCTGATTACGGCCCGATCTACAATCGTTGCCTTATCCTGCCTCTCCCTGACTACCGGGTCACAAAGTCACAAATAATCCTCCGTTTCCGAGCTGAAAGTCTTAAGGAAGATCTATGGTCCGGTACAGATGACGTCACAGCGAAATTGAGGGTCAAACGTAATTGTGAGCTGGTTGAAATTTACAATATGCCAAATACTGTAGACGTGATGAGAACCACACCGCATGTATGGGCTGGACCTGTCGCTAGGATGAACAAACACAGTTGGAACTTTGAACTCCATGGAGTTTACTCCCTGTGGAAGAAGATCACTAGACAGACCAAAGCAAAAGTGAAGAGATGGAAACCATGACCTTCTGCAGATTCGCGCGGAGGATGACTGGTGAAAGCGAGAAAGAAAGAAGATCCAGTGGAAAGAGGTGTGTAACAGCGTAAGGTCCTCTCGGCGTAATCCCATAAAGTGAAGCAAGCTCAGGTCGGTATCACTAAATTTTGCCCAAGTGAATCGCACGACTAGATGGAGACGAAACGGATACTGCAATCAGAAGAGCTACGTTATATAGCTGCTAAATATATTCTGCGTTGATGATGACATATCAGAAAAATGAACGCCACAGTAGTTGCCGGTGGAGGATTTAAGCCTACATTAGCTTTATTTTTGTGTTCGGGCTTCATATTCTAGAGGAAATACAAAGTCAGTAAGTCAGCCTTCATCCTAACGGGTATATAAAAACGTGGTGAGACCACGCAAAAAATTTACTAGAAGTAGTTATATTAGAATTTCACTATCTCTTATCCACTGTAGAAATGAAATTATTTTTACAGTAAATAACTGCTCTGGGAAAAAATCGATATTGTCGTATTCGCAGGTGGAGCTGGAGGGTCTGACTGGTGAAGTGCGGTTTAACGACGACGGTCGTCGCCGTAACTACACGTTACAAGTAGTCGAAATGACAGTCAACAGCGCAATCGCTAAGGTGAGTACCATAAAAGTTTCCTGTAAAGTGCCATTGGCCTGTAAGATTCTTATCCTGAGTTGAAAAGCACGGCTTACAACGCGTATTCTAGCTCTTTTACTATAGATGGAGCCAACACGCCGTCTACGTCTTTACGAATTCTTTCAAAACTTTACGTAGATCATGTTGTTGATTCAGATGTTCCCAAAAATTGAAAAATCGTTTTTATGATACCTGTTATCACTTCTGTCGCCTTGTCTATTTCGATCATAGATAACCCTTCCGAATCAAATATGAATTTGGACGATCTTTTGAATGGTGTAGTAGGACCAAGAGATCAAAATATTTCAAGAATTCAGAGAGGGAACGATCGAATTATAAAACTTAGCAACAACAGGATTGAAGAAGTCGTTTCTGACAAAATAATTTCATAAAGAAAATTTAATTCCATTGAGTTCCTCAAGACAGGGCTTTTGCAGAGGGATGAAAATGAAGACGTAGTCAACGCTTTAACCAGATTATTAAACTGAAAGTTGTAAAGACTTCTACTGAAGGACGTGTCTAGCTCACGGAGGGCTACAATTAATAATTTTCAAAGAATACTGTTTCTTATTTTAACTATCGATTTTTGATTTAGTTTCTCACTCCACTTACCTGTGAAATTGGTATATTTCAGGTAGCTGAATGGTCCGACGAACTGGGTCTGACTCCTGTAGCTGCCAAGTACATGAGGCTCAGAACGAGTTCGGATAGCAAGAAGAACAAGACGTACATCGTGACCACCATAGTGGTGAGTATTTCAAAATCACAAACACCCCCAATACACTTTTGACTGTAACGAGAGGCTTTTGATAAATACTGGAACACATTTTTTTCTCGGCAAATTTCAGTTGAAAAAATGCAGAATTTGTTGTGGAAAATTGTGGAATATTTCCGTTCCAGTCCCTATAGTTTCATTAAGTTCTGATAGGTGGCGGCACTAATTCAGCCTTCAAAATGGCTTCTGTAACGGAGGTACATCCCAAGCAGAAAGCTGTCATTGAGTTTCTTTGGTCGAAAACCAGAGCATCCCGCATGTTCATAGGCGGTTGTAGATTGTCTACAGTGACCTGGCAGTGAGAAAAATGACGGCGGGTAGTTGGGTGAGGTGTCTGTCATCATCGCAACTCGGTCGCGCTGGCCTGTCCGTTCTCCCGCATACCGGCCGGCCTCACGCAGCTGTGAGTCCTGAAATAATGGAACGTGCAGACACTCGTCCACCAGCGCCCGCTGGGTACCCCGCCGCCTAATGGAAGACCCTATAGGGCAACCAAGGATCATATGCGCGGAATGCATTGCGCGCTGTGAGGCTGATCCTGACAGGTTTTTTGTCGGAGATCGTCACAGGCTAGGAAACATCGGTTCGTCAATTCGATCCGAAAACAAACGCCAACGCTCTCGGTCGTTAAGTGGAGGGCCATCGGCCACTGCGTTGTCCGTAGTGAGAGAAAACACCTGAAATCTTTTGTTCCTGGGACTGACACTGTGGATCACGAAATATTGAATTCCCTAATGATTTCCTATATTTAAAATAATAGGAAAGTCACGATCACTTTAATCGTTTATTAGATGACCGGTTTCAGATCTGAAACGTGGATTTATGAAACCATGTAGACATCATGGCACATGAGGCAGACCGTCTTATAAAATCATTGTCACAACCAACAAAAAATGATTGCCATGTGCCATGGTGTCCATATGGTTTTATAAATGTTAATCCACGTTACAGATCTGATGATGGCACCTTCAGAGTGCTGAAACCGGTCATTTAATAAGCGACTGAAACGATCGTGGCTTTTCAGTTATTTTAAAATCAGAGTGATCGTCCCACGACACACCATGTGTTCACTGCAAGATTTCCTATATGGTATGCCCCGTGCGTCTAGCTCCAACTACCATAGCGCAGTTAAAGTCTGTTAAATCCCGTCGTAGTGCCATAACCACGACGGAAACGTTTACGCACAGAATCACCCGAGTACTGTACAGAGCGTTAAGTGGAAGGGCTGGGGATGAGGAATTAGGCGTAATACAACAGTTCTAAGCATAATTTTATTGCAACTAACCATCCACTAAAATCCACTTATACTCTTAAAACCAAACTTTTAAAAACAACACGAAATAATTGATTAAAAACAATATGTCAAAAAACTTTACAATGTAATGTTTAATTTAATTTAATTTGGTACCCTGGCAAAGAAAACTTTACAACCAGAAATTAATATAACACTATATACTATCACAATTACTGCAGTTCCTCATTAGTCTATCTTTGCTCGATTCAAACAGTTACAAAAGACAAACACAACTTTCAGAATTTGTCCCTGGAAGAGACACAAAAATAACCATCTGAATATATGAGTAACATGACAAGTTTTCGGACTCCCCTTCCTGCAGAGTTCTCTTACAAGGGAACCCTCCATACTGTAAATCACGGATTTTGATTCGCTTCAAATATGTTGTAGAGGCACTTACCCTGAGTACCAGGTATCCGGTTTTTTAGCGACGGGCCTTGGTTTTTGAGAAAATCGATTTTGAAGTTCATTATGCGCTTCGTATACCATAACATTAGATGTATTCTGAGCAAGTGAGCGTAGCGCAGTGGTAAAGTTCTACGGCTAATTCGCTGGAGATACCGTGTTCGAATCCTGTTGCAAATATGTTTTTTTTTTTATTTGATCCTAACGTTCAAAAACGAGTAGACGAATTAACTGGGATATACAGAAATGTAGTTGTGTCCTGCACGAAATGCGGGAAGTTCACGAAACTGGTGTACGAACAATTTTTGCGTTCTGCAATTCTTCCCTACGCGGGACAGAAAAAAAATGTTTGTACATTATCGATACGTGGGGAGAGCAAACCGAATTAACTTTATACGATATTCACTGATGAAAATAAAGCGAGCACCTGCACCCTGAATGAAGGTTTCCCACCAAAATGCACTCCTTATTGCCAACCCTGCGATGTTCATTTTTACTGACAGGTGAAAATCTTCACGAAAATTATTCAGAATGCTCCCGACTTGATGAAAGACAATAGAGAGATCGCTTCTACCGAAGATTCGATAAAATTACATACGCTAATGCTTCATCAATTCAGCGCACCTAATTTTGAAAGCATGATTAGATACGCATGGTTCGCATCGAAATTAGCGGATGAAAGAGAAATCTTTTTGAATGCAAAACAATTGTGTTTACCGGTATCGCTCATGAAGAAACCGTGCGCCTGCAAGACGGTTGCTTTCGTAAAATGCGCGTGGTGCTGCGAAAATTTGTGCTTCGTTTGTTTCTATGATAAGTATCACCCACAATACTGTTCTGGCACATCAAGCTGTGTGGACAATGAAAAATAAGATTTTGTAATATTGTGAGACAGAAAAAATTTATAATGAATATATTTTTATAATTTGCACACCTTACTCTGTTTGTTGATATTCCTTGAAATAAAATTCAAAAATGCGCTCGATTTTTTTTAAAAAAAAAAAAAAAAAAAAAGGACACGAGCAGGATTCGAACACTGTACATCCAGCGCGGTAGCCGTCAACCTTTACCGCTGCGCTACGCTGACTTGCTCGAGATGTATGTATTGTTACGGGTATAGAAAGCACGCAGTGAACTTCGAAATCGATTTTCCCAAAAACCAAGGCCCGTCGCTAAAAAGCCGGATAGCCAGGTACTCAGGGTAAATGCCTCTAAAACATATTTGAAACTCATCAAAGTCCGTGGTTAACAGTATGGAGGGTCCCCTTGTTAAATATACGCCACAGCTGATCCACATAGAACATGCCCGGTATTCAGACCCCTGGGTGACGACCGTTCCAATCACCACAGCTCACTTTAACTCAAAAAGGTTAACGACCGGTATTATCGACGGTGTCACCGATCCGACGATCCCGATCACGTCGTGTAGCAGGTTGACGCAGTCCGTCTCGCTGCATGGTTGCAACCGTCCTCCTCGTATGGTCCTCATGGCAGTCGGCAGAGGGCGACATCTGTGTGTCGCCGGTCGCGCCACACTGTAGTACCGACGCGGGAAGGTTGCGAGCGGCATTCAGAGGCGTCGGACATGTGGCGATGATACCTTCGGCACAGTACACATGTATTCCCCTTTTCTACCCCGTGTACGCTATACTAGCGACATCTGTATGTGTATATATCACTATCCCACAACTTTTTTCACCTCAGGCTGTATTTTCCTTACCATATCACGTATCTGCAACACCCCCCAAGTGACATTCAGTTCTGTGGTGAGTAGAGTCACAATGTTTTACCTCATCGCTGTAGCTCACTGTTTACAGAATTGTATGAGCTTCAAAAACCAACTCCAACAGACCTAATGAAATGACCCAAAAAATCCACCCATTGATTGTAATAGGTTTCAAAATCAAAAAAATGGTTCAAATGGCTCTGAGCACTATGGGACTTAACTTCTAAGGTCATCAGTCCCCTAGAACTTAGAACTACTTAAACCTAACTAACCAAAGGACAGCACACACATCCATGCCCGAGGCAGGATTCGAACCTGCGACCCTAGCGGTCGCTCGGCTCCAGACTGTAGTGCCTAGAACCGCACGGCCACTCCGGCCAGTAGGTTTCAAAATCATCCGAATTAATTTTGTGCAGTGCTTTCACTGGTACTTTGGTTCATCTGCCCCGCATCCTGGAAACGCTTCCGTTTTAAGGTTTTCATTTGTAGGTAACAGGAAAATGTTACACGGGACCGGACCCACCGAACTGAGTAAGTACGAAACAAGTCATATTGTTGTTAGCCAAAATCCTCCTGCTATTCAATGCTGCCTGACACGGAGCGTCGTCCTGATGCCATTATGAGGACAATTCGCGCTGGAGAAGGCTGTTGAAGACAGTAAATCTCGATGACTGTGCCAGTCTAAGCGGCAAATTAATGATGCTCTTTGATGTTCCAGGAATACTGTTGCTCGTCGTTCACTATCATTCGTCGAAGAAATCTACTACCCACGGCGTA
The DNA here is from genome assembly GCF_021461395.2 of Schistocerca americana. Lineage (NCBI taxonomy): Eukaryota > Metazoa > Arthropoda > Insecta > Orthoptera > Acrididae > Schistocerca > Schistocerca americana. The sequence goes on along the minus strand of NC_060122.1, from coordinate 215,086,844 downwards.
GCATGTATTAGTGAGCTGCTAGTATTTCACAGTTTCGACGAGATTGTTACTGCGAGACCGACCACTCCGCCGATGGCCAAGGCCCTCGATGGCAGAGCTGCGAGCCTCAGCTCTCTTGTTATAGCTGTTTGCCACTGCCGTCGGTCTGTTGTGTAGTATTCACTTAGACCAAATTGTGGAAGTCAATGGATGCACTGGCCAGCTGACAGCTGCTGTCCCGGATACCTAGAACCACAGCCACGCGTATCACCACAATCTCCAGACGGCGTTCCTGCAGCCAAAGCTGTTGTTTCGTCATGGTCCATTTAACCTCCGGTAATGTACAGTGCTACGCAATTGCTGTGTTAGTGGGGTGCAGAAGGAGTGCAACATTGATATTCCACGCAATGCTCATCCACGGAGCCTCAGTTTTAATCATCGAAGTCATACCACAACCGTAGGTCATTTTAAGGACTCCAATGTTCCGCAACACCAGATGATTCATCAAAGATGTAAGAAGTCTTAGACTGTGAACGGGAAAACGGCTTCTTGAAATTCCCGGAGGATTCTGGATATCTTGCTTAAGAAGTTGCCAAAACACGGAAGAAAAGCTAGCTGTGAATCATACTGGTGCACTATGCTCCTTATTCCATTGCTGGTCTTTTAGCTGATAGTCCTTGCTAATCTGCCAGGCACGAAATCGATTTAAGCTGAAACGTGCTCTTGGACGGGCAAGTTGTCTACGAAAATTGTGAGTAATTTGTATACCAAAAAGCATGAGACAGTGATAGTTTAAGATAAGTTAAAATTTGTGCGCGCGAACTGAATAACCTAGAGAGCTATCATAATTCCCTCTAAACTGACTGTCCAAGAATGGAAAACTGTCTTTTCTGTTTCCATTGTGATTTGGATACTATCATGAATGGAGTTTAGATGTTACAAAAACTCCATTATTTTGTCCTTTTCATGGTGACACACTATGACAGCATCATTAACATTACCCCTGAAAAGAATTTGGTCTGAGGGCGTTTCCAGGGTTCCAACCTAAAAATTCGCGATAAGAAATTTGGTCCTACAATGAGAAACTAGATGCCTTCTACAGGTCTTCTACAGCAGGTGTATACTTGAAATATCTTGCATAATAACGAATGGCGACGTTACAATCCCGGAACATCATCGGGTATTCAGTGCGCCGAGAAAACAACTTGGTTTATGAATTCATGAGTGACAATCCCTATAAACCCATAATGACTTCGAATACATGCGTGTATTCCCTTCTTCAGTCGCAGTGATGAAGCAAGATTCTGGCTCAAATGGAGCTTGTTTTCTGGATTATTTCAATGTCAGGATTACATCTTGCTACCCGTAATGATTTTTCATAAAAAGACAGAACCAGTTGTCTACTATACTTTCAATTCTTAGCAGACATACGCACCTAAAGCTCCCTGTTTATCGAAAAACACGTGTTACAGTAATTTTGATGCTTCATTCTCGTAGTTAATGGACGTTGTGCCCACACTTCTTACCCCAGAGGTAAGCGATCACTTTTAAAATTAGAAAACCATCTAGAAACCACAGGTAAAGCCATACATGGTTGACACCATATTCCCGGAATTTATTAACTAATTAAAATGCCCCTCATGTCTATTTTTCCGTTGTGAGAGGCATTGAAAACCATACAGTGAAGGCTTTCACGACCGGATGGGCCAGCCGGGGTAGCCGAGCGGTTCTAGGCGCTGCAGTCTCGAACCCCACGACCGCTACGGTCGCAGGTTCGAATCCTGCCTCGGGCATGGTGGTGTGTGATGTCCTTAGGTTAGTTAGGTTTAAGTAGTTCTAAGTTCTAGGGGACTGATGACCTCAGAAGTTAAGTCCCATAGTGCTCAGAGCCATTTGATTTGACGACCGGATGTTTCTGGTGGCGAGAACTCTTCCGGGTTGTATGGCCGTGGTCCATAGAACTCTTCTATCCCTGCCGTTTCGTCCAAAGCTACGTTGGACATCTTCGGAGGTGCTCCTGGTTGTGGTGAGTCGGCCGACTTAGCACAACCAGGAGCACCTCCGAAGATGTCCAACGTAGCTTCTGACGAAACGTGAGAGAGTTGCATGGGCCATGGCCATACTACCCTGAAGAATTCTCGGCAGCTGAGACATCGAAAACATTAGAGCATAGAGCGATGGTCCACAGCCGCGCGGGATTAGCCGAGCGGTCTAAGGTGCTGCAGTCATGGACTGTTCGGATGGTCCCGGCGGAGGTTCGAGTCCTCCCTTGGGTATGGGTGTGTGTGTTTGTCCTTAGTAGGTTAAGTAGTGTGTAAGCTTAGGGACGGGTCACCTTATCAGCTAAGTCCAATAAGATTTCACACACGTTTGAACATTTTGATGGTCCACATTGTCAAATACAGCGGAAGCGGTGAAGGGATATGAACTAGCCTTTGAGTTACTCAAGAAAGTATCCCAGGACTTAATTGAAGTAATTAAGCGAAACCTTAGGGATCTTCTAGACGACCAGACGTTTATTAGGAACTCAGTTCTTCCATTTAGTGCCCTCTCGTTTTGGAGTCACATGATGCCGTGCGACTTGAAGCATTCCACAGTGATGTATGCGTTGTTTCCAGGAGGAGCCGTACGTAATGATCCGGACGGAGGAACCAGGAGAGAACCTGACGGGCAACGACCGCTTTGAGGGATACTGCAAGGACCTGGCAGACCTCATCGCCCAGAAGCTCGGCATCAATTGTAAGTGTCGCTTCTGAACTGTTTCTCCTTGAGCTACAGTTATACAACTTTTGAGACGGATTTTCTCGGATTTGTAACTCAGTTAAGGGTGTATTTGTGGTAAGCAGTTGCTGCCAGGTTTGTAGGAAAACAGATATACCAGTACATTCGTGCGTTTCGACGAATGTGCAGTTCGCCTTTGCTCTGGCATTACAGCAGTCTAATACAGAAATTTACTATAAACTATGACCTTATCCTCAAAATTTCGCTCAATCACTTGAGGTAAATCCTGAAATACTTTCTTCAACCACAATATTACAGTGCCGACGTAGGCAAGGTTCGAATCCAAATTCTTCTCACTATGTAGTGAAACGCCATGCTTAGGTCCGCAGGACAGAACAGGTACTTGGACTTGTGGAAAGGGGTCAAAAGGGGGCTGTCAGTTACACTCAAACACGCATAACTTTATTTAGTTGTCCAAACAATACAGCAAAAATTTTTGAACTTAGTTATCGGCTGAATAGGCCACACTACGTTATGCCTTAAGGGCACAACCACTTAAATTTTAAAAACGGCTGAAAGTCATTAACTAAAAATTCAGACTCAAAACAGAATATTTAGAAGGCAGAAGGCCTCACGTAAGTTCTATAACTTGGCTGAAGGCCCAACAAATGTAACGTTTGAAAAGCAAACAAGTTTAATTTAAAGAGGGCTGATGATGTAATACTGCATGCAAAATTAATTAAAAAAAAAGACAAGGTAGAAGGCCTTATCTTCAATTACGCTGAAGGCCCCACGCATGAAAGACAAGAACTTTAATTTAAAAACGGCTGAAGGCCGATTGCTTAAAACAACTAAAATAATTTTTAGTAGGCAGAAGACCCAAAGCTTTATCTGTAAACAATATTTTACACAGGCTGAAGGCCCCAACAATCTAAGATTTAACACCTAAGTAACTCAAATTTTAAAGCGGTTGGAGGCCCATTGTTGAAAAACACAACGACAATAAACTTTCAAAAGGCAGAAGACCCAAATCTTCATCTAAAAAAATATTTTAAATAAGGCTGAAGACCCAACCAATGCAAGACTTGACAAGTAAGGAACTTTCAATTTTAAAGTGGCTGAAGGCCCATTATTTAAAAGCCAACTAAAAGTATACAAATGCAAACCATCGTCTATAAGCCATTAAAATACTCAATCAAACACCAATAAGAAAAGGCAGTACAGCTAGCGGCGCTCATAAATTTCCGCGGGTCGGTCTGCACTTGAAATATTAACGTTCGCTTAGGGGAGACAGGTAGTCAGCCGAAATGTACGATCCGCCGGTAACCCAGCCAAGAGACAGTCAACGGACCCACCGACAAGACGACTTGCTTTCCACCTGACCAATGCACAGGGAACTCCAAAGCCAAACCGTGAAAGGCGTAGCTGCCCACAACCAAGTATGCATAAGCGGTTAAAAACTACACACACGTGTTGGACAGCGAAAACACGGTGACGAAAGGACATTGCCTGAATTTTTCGTCAGCAGCCAAGGCAGGTAACCGAAACGCTAACGGGCACATGGCAGCAAATTTCGCTGGTGCTCTTGGACTTCAAATAACCAAAATAGAGTTAGAGTCCACCGGATTGTGGCCAAACTTTCGCCAACTTAAACACTCACTGTTTCTCACGGGAAGACCCCCAACAGCCAACCATGAAAACCAACGGCACAATGCGAACAGTCTGGCTTCGGTAATTAAATCACCACTCAACCTTGATGTCCTGGGTCGGTGAGCCACGAACCCTGTAGCAATGGGAACAGCTCCCACACACTCCGACACTGCACAGAGACCGCCAGCGGGCCCGGCCGATTGCGCCGTGCGGTGACTTCCTGGCTGATCCACACCAACCGACCGACTGCCCAGAGCCAATACGCCGACAACATTTAAAATAACTTGTCAGAATCACACAAACTACACAAAATTCACGAACACTTGCACGAAGAACTAGACAATACTAACGGCAGTGACTGTACAATAACAGGTACGAATCACGTGTCGGCACACACAGCCTACCAATAAGCGATCGCCAGCCAATACACGTCGTCCAGCAAGACGACCAACCGACGACCAACCAAAGTAGTCCCCGCTCCAGTCATGTGTGTCGGCAACCGTTGGGCGAGTCATGGCGGTTCGGACCTCACTGCTGCTACGCCCCGACTGAACGTGTGCCGCATGCCAGCTCAAACACTGCCAGATCCGAACTAACTGCTGGCACATTCCAACCCACTGGCAGATCCGAACTAACTCCGAACACACGACAACCTGGAAATAACAGCAGTTAGCAGAGATAATACGACAGGGCTTATATCCATAACCGCCGCTGCTGTCGCTCACGGGCAGGCAAGGCGGCAACTCGGTGACACCAGTAATTGAAATTAACATAACGGGGTGGTAGTACAGTAAAAACAGGATGTCAAATGAGATAAGGGGCGATCCCAAGCCACACATGGCTCATGTAGGAAATTAACACCTTTTTCTTTGATCACTGCTTTTACCATATATAAAAAGTAATAACCCGAAACCAAATGAGCTCCTCGTCATCAGGTAACCTCCGAAAAGTTTCGCTTATAATGCAAACGTCTTTCTCAGTACAAAAGGCTGCATTTTCTATACATCTTTTACACTACTTGATATGTTTACACATGTATTTCTATATTTACACTTCTAGAGCAACTTTCAGTATGTGATGGAGGATACTTCTTAACTCGTGATTCACACTTTTCCTGTTCAAGTCACGGATACTTCCAGGAAAGACTACTGTTGGTAAATTTCTGTATCATTTCGAATATGTTTCATTTCCCTTTCTTGACCTTTTCACCAGATATATATTGTAGGAAGGAATATGTTCGTTGACAACATAGGATGGACCCTCGGAATTTAAGTTGAAAGAACCTTGGAGTTGTTCATCCAACTCCCGTTACAGAGGGCATAAGAAACTGGAACGGATTTCAATTAATGATGTTCGAGCTATCACCGTCACAAATAACGATTATGCTTAAGATGTATGTATTCAGGTCACTCGCAGTATCCGATTTTGAAAGTTCAATGAAGTCGTCAATCTAAGAGCAGGTGCCACGTTAAATAGATATTACATACATTCAACATATATTCAATTTCTCGCTTCAGTTATTCTGACTGCAAGCACACCTGTTGAGGGGTCACAAATCTGTACGCTTAGGCACCCCGTATTCATACCGTAAGCGAGCAGAAGCGAGTACATAGGCTTTTAGTCACATACTTTATACGTAGTGCAATTTATTCATCAGTGAAGTGTGCTCGACAGCCACAGAAGTGCAGACTAGTGTTACACTCTGCAGTTTTTAACTTTTCATTTCGTCATTCACGAAAAGTCGACGAATATCATTCTCCATATGAAATGGCGGGTGTCTACTATTGGTTGACACGTGCCTAGCGAAGCATGTGTCGAGAACTCCCGGCCACATGCTGCCGGCTGTACTGCAACACCTGAAACAGGTCTTGCGTCGGAATGGCTCCAGTGATACACAAATTAAAAGGCAATGCGAACAACGTGTTCCACTGAAAGAAGACGACAAAGGAACAAACGAGCGGCTTCTCTACCGTACGGGGCACCACCAACAGCCAAGATCACTAGGATTCTGATCAAACATCATGTTACGACTACGTGCGTTGGACAAAAACGCGGAAACACATCACCGTTCCTAATACGGCGTAGGAGAACAATTGACATTTAAAACGTATACCATTCTTCCTGAAAAACAGTAGCAATTGCATGTGATGATGATGAAGGTGGATGGCGATCGCGCACCTTCTCTCCAAAGTAGGCCATACAGGCGCAATAATATTGATATTTGGTGAGTGTGGCGGGCAGAGGAGATGCGGCAATTCGTCCTCGTGCTCACAAAACCAGTCCTGGACGGTGCGAGTTGTGTGAGCAGCGGCTCTGTCGTCTGGGAACACAGATCAGCCTTGCGGAACGAACACTGCACCAAGGGACGGACCTGAACACTTAAAATAGTCACATAATCCTTAGCCCCAACGAGACCTTGTACAGTACCCATGGAGCCCACTGAACACTACGAAGCCGGCCGAAGTGGCCGTGCGGTTAAAGGCGCTGCAGTCTGGAACCGCAAGACCGCTACGGTCGCAGGTTCGAATCCTGCCTCGGCCATGGATGTTTGTGATGTCCTTAGGTTAGTTAGGTTTAACTAGTTCTAAGTTCTAGGGGACTAATGACCTCAGCAGTTGAGTCCCATAGTGCTCAGAGCCATTTGAACCATTTTGAACACTACGATATGGGAGCCCAATTCATTACCGTACCCCCACCATGTTTCACTCTTGGCATGTAAACCTGTTCAGAAGTTGGAAATAGTGTGCAACAAGACTCATCTGACCAAATGACCTTCAATTGTTCCATAGTCCTGGTTTCAAGGCTCCGGTTGCGAGAAGTTGCATCACTGATGAGTGGTTTCCTGCTTGTGGAGCTCCCTCCGCGTTGTTTTGGTGCTGACAGAGTACGTGACAGTGACATTCAGTTCCACAGTGATAGGGCGGGTACAAGGCTGCGTCCAGGTAGCGATACGCGGAACACTCCAGATACGCATTAGGCTGACAGAGAAATCTTCAGTCGAGGAGGAATGCAATATGCTCGATTTTGTACGATCAGGGTGCTGTGCGGGGCAGCATAATAATGAAAGTCATCTAAGTTCGAACAATACCCCATAACAGTGACCGTGGCCACCAAGTGGGCTCTGGTTGACGGGAGCTACGGGCCGAAATAGGCTGCGAGCTGTCGCAGCCGAGACAGATTACGCTCAGACTCGCCCTATGGCGGTGGAAGAGAGCTGACCGCTGTTAGGCGTCACTTGTTTGAAAACGACCCATTTTCTGTTTCGACACTTCACCAGAAAGTGATAGGAGTGAGACAGATAGATATATGATGGCCTGTGTACGCATCTGGTTTTACTTTTTTTTGGTAGTTGAGTTTCCTAGGAGAGATGGAAGGCTGCGGGTAAAACCTCGCGAAGATAAACGTTTAACATCTTAAAAAATGTTTCGAATACATAAAACAGATCAAAAAACTATTTTAAAAATATACACTTTTGTGGAAACTTTAATTATTCGAAGAAAAAAGGATCACTATACATGGAAGCGTGCTGCTTTGTTATAATAGTATTGTTGTAGTAATCATCATTCTTTTGGAATCCTTTGGCACTATGGGCAACAACTAAGTTGGTGAGGGAGAGGAGGGAAAAAAGGGGCAATGGATGAATGGCTTGAGGTGGAGCGTTGTTGATTAGCGCTTGAAGTCCGGCCTTGCGGCCGAGCGGTTCTAGGCACTTCAGTCTGGAACCGCGCGACCGCTACGGTCGCAGGTTCGAATCCTGCCTCGGGCATGGATGTGTGTGATGTCCTTAGGTTAGTTAGGTTTAAGTGGTTCTAAGTTTTAGGGGACTGATGACCTCAGATGTTAAGTCCCATAGTGCTCAGAGTCATTTGATTAGCGCTTGAAGAAGGGTATATCTGTGGAGGAATTTCATTGCTCGGTAGTGGGGATTGGTACGGGTTCCGGCGGGAAAGGATGGATAGGGCGTTGAGTATGGATACAGTCACCCCTAACACAGCAGCTTACCGAGAATGATGAAGAGTAGGTGGGATATTTGGTGCTGGCGCTGGGTTTTCGGATTAATATAGGATTAGAAGGTGTCCCGAAGAAAATGTGGAATAGAGCGGGAGTTGGGGGAAGGTATACGGATACTGTAGGTGCAGTACGGTGCTTGTTCGTCTAGGATTTCAAGGGATTTGTATTACCTGGAAGAACTGGAGATCCAGGGAACACAGGCATATGCTAGGATGGGGTCGCTGAGTGTTCTTTAGGTGAGGGTAATAGTAGAGAACATAGACGAGAGAAAGTAGCTTTACTCAGTTATGATGAATGGTAAGAGGGCGTGTATGCTATGTTACTTTTCTGTCAGCGGTTAGTCGTTACTTTGTTAGTGAGAGGAATAGGTTGGCTGTGGATATAGTGGTGGAAACCTGGACGACGGAAACGCCTAGTGATGCTGCCAGAGATAGTGGCTTCCCTGTTCCTTTGATATGCTTGAATTTGACAAATATTACAACACTCGGTGGGAAGATTAAAATGGCGTTAGGTGTTGAAAAGTTGTAAAGTACGAGTTGCCTGTAAACCTGAGAACCTCATGTTGGTTCAAAGAGATCATTGGCATGTATAAACTGTTTACGTTGTGCAGAGAGCCTCTTACAGGTGGTGTCCTGTTGCAGACGAGCTGAGGATAGTGAAGGACGGCCAATACGGAGCGGAGAACCCGGATGTGGAGGGAGGCTGGGATGGAATGGTGGGGGAGCTCGTCCGCAAGGTAAGCAGCCGGCTCGGCATGCTGCTGCATGGACTGAATGAAAATATACTCAGACCATATTCTATGACACGTAAGTTGCACACTTCATAAAGATTGTGAACTATTATTTTACCATCCATTAATCAAAGCGTTGTTAGACATTTTAAATTTTTCTTCCTCTTCTTGCATCCCTTTAGTCTTGTAAATTGTTAAAATTCATGGTTAAATCTGCAGCTGTCATTTATTTTGCGCAATTCGCCACTGGTTTCGGTCAATGACCATTATGAAGCTTTGCCTAAAACGAATAAATTGCGATTAGAGATTACATAGTTAACAGGGAGATATGACGTTAAATACTATTTCACCTACTGCCGTAAACGGAATAAAAGTTAAACCATAATTTGAACAATAGTAATCTGCTCCTTTAAGTCCACCATAGGACGTAAAAATGTATACCAATAATAACTGTGTACGATAATCTTAGTCAAGAACCAGGTCCACATCGAGAGCTAGTAACACACCGACGAATGTAACTAGGCCAAAAAGTCAACGATACAGTCAAAGACATCACCATATCAGAGATAAAACTATAGTATGTAATAGCTTTCAGTATTAATTTACTAAGAGGTACATTATGATCTTTGGTTACAAGTAAACACTGAACATTAGTGAGCGAGATCGTGAAATTCCATATACACAAATGTAATACACAAAGAAATGCCACACTGGCAACGATTGTAATCTAAAATACAACGTAGCTGTTGCAAATAAATCTACTTAAATCATATTAAACCATTTAACGACATCAGTACACCAGATAAGCCCACAATTTCGAAATTTTGTATACTACAAAACATCTCAGTTGCCGAAAAATAAGTTAGCTAATACAAATTACTGGGATAGGATGTTGTAATGTTAACAGATAAAATGAAAACTTGATATACTAGCAAGTAAACATCAGCTTACAAAATGATGCATCGTAAAGTTTCATACGCAGTGTGAGTATAAAGAAAGCCAACCTCAACAACTTTAGTCTTGTAAATGAGCTACTTGTACTAAAGAATGCATCTTGAGACATCTATTACAAGCTCAGCAACAATAACAGACCACCTTCTCATCGTTTCCGAATAACTGCCACGTAAAACATTATTTATGTAAGTCTGCCGGTCATTGTTTGACTATATTTAGTAATTGAAATAATGCATTGCAAACCACCAGCTGCAACTACATCATTTTATCCCTCTAATGCTTCAGTTCACAAAATTATCGTCACTGGAGAGAAAGCTGGACATTAGTGATTGAAACACACACACACACACACACACACACACACACACACACACACAAACTCACACTCACACTCACACTCACACACACACACACACACACACAACTCATAGGGAGGTCCATTGATAGTGACCGAGCCAAATATCTCACGGAACAATCGAAAAACGAAAAAACTACAAAGAACGAAACTTGTCTAGCTTGAAGGGGGAAACGAGATGGCGGTATGGTTGGCCCGCTATACGGCGCTGCCATAGGTCAAACGGATATCAACTGCGTTTTTTTTAAATAGGAACCCTCACTTTTTATTACATATTCGTGACGTACGTCAAGAAATATGAGTGTTTTAGTTGAACCACTTTCTTCGCTTTGTGATATATATATATATATATATATATATATATATATATATATATATACAACAGTAACTCACTACATATTTCCCACGGTCTTGGTTCATGTAACATTTGCTAATCATTACAGCAAAGTCGGTACAAGCTTGTGATCATGATTTTCTAACATAAGTTGCCGTATTGTTTAGCAAATACTGCGTGAGCCAAATTAGAGGTAAGTTCATAGTGAGGTGTGGCCTGGGCTCCCAGTTGGTGCACATCGACAGCGCAGAAAGATAAGTATATAGCTTCTTTTCTGTGTTTACTTCGTAGATTCTTACATACATTGCGTGTGAGTTTCGACTAGGAGGTGTAAATTCGTGTAAATTCAGGCAGATTGTAGCGCAGTCGTTAGGCATTTGTACAGGTTAGTTCATACATTCTTTGCGTGTTTCCCTTGTGTTATCTAGGCACGGGCTCATGTTTCTGTAACTGTTGTTCAACATCGACTAGAATGGACAGGAACTGTGATTGCTGTGTTCGGATAAGGGCTGAGTTGGCATCCCTTTGCTCACAGCTGCAGGCGGCGCTGACTTCGGTCGAGCAGCTTGAGGCTGTTGCCAATGGGTACCACTGTGGGGAGCCGGACTTGGGTATCACGGGGATGTCAACCTCGTCCAGTCTGTCCCCAGATTGGTCTGCCGCTGTGGTTGCTCCGATTGCTGCCTGCAGTGGGGCTGAGCCCTCGCCTGTGCTTGATTGGGAGGTTGTTCCAAGGCGTGGCAGGCAGCGAAAGACGTTCCCGGAGGCTGATCAGAAAGCCTCCCCGGTGCGTTGCACAAGAAGGTTTCAGGCACTGTCTCTGGCTGAGCCAGATGCAGCTGCCTGCCCTGTTTCAGAGAATGATTCTCAGCCTTCAACGTCCGGGCAATCACAGAGGGTGGGCTTATTGGTAGTGGGGATCTCCAATGATAAACGCGTAATGGGGCCCCTTAGGGATATGGCGGCTAAGGAGGGGAAGAAATCCAGTGTGCACTCCGTGTGCATTCTGGGTGGAGTCATTCCTGATGTGGAAAGGGTCCTTCTGGATGCCATGAAGAGCACAGGGTGCAGCCAGCTGCAGGTGGTGGCACATGTCGGCACTAATGACGTGTGTCACTTTGGATCTGAGGAAATTCTCTCTGGATTCCAGCAGCTATCTGATTTGGTGAAGGCTGCCGGTCTTGCTTACAAGATGAAGGCAGAGCCCAAAATCTACATCATCGTTGACAGAACCGACTGCGGACCTTTGGTGCAGAGCCAGGTGGAGGGTCTGAATCAGAGGCTCAGACGGTTTTGCGACCCTGTTGGCTGCAGATTCCTTGACCTGCGCCATAGGGTGGTGGGGTTTCATCTACCGCTGAATAGGTCAGGAGTTCACTACACTCAGCTGGCGGCTACACGGGTAGCGGAGGCTGTGTGGCGTGGACTGGGCGGTTTTTTAGGTTAGAAGGCCTCGGGAAAGTACAGGGTGGGCTGCAATCTCAAAGGGTGCATGGCAAATACAGGACCTGCTTGGATCAAGGAACAGTCGGAATTGTAGTTGTAAATTGTTGTAGTTGTGCTCGGAAAGTCCCTGAGCTTCAAGCGCTAATAGAAAGCACAGAAGCTGAAATCATTATAGGTACAGAAAGCTGGCTAAAGCCTGAAATAAGTTCTGCAGAAATTTTTACAAAGTTTCAGACGGTGTTCAGGAAAGATAGATAAGGCAGAATTGGTGGTGGAGTGTTTGTGTCTGTCAACAGTGGTTTATCTGGTGGTGAAGTCGAAGTAGATACTCCGTGCGTATTGGTATGGGTGGAGGTCATACTTAACAGCCGAACTAAGTTAATAATTGGCTCCTTCTACCGACCCCCAGATCCCGATGATATAGTTGCTGAACAGTTCAGAGAAAATTTGAGTCTCGTAACAAATAAATACCCCACTCATACGGTTATAGTTGGTGGGGACTTCAAACCTCCCTCGATATGTTGGCAAATTCATAGAGATAGTAGGAACAGCAATTGAGAGATTCATACCTCATAAATTGGTAAGAGATGGAACTGATCCCCCATGGTACACAAAACAGGTCCGAACGCTGTTGCAGGGGCAACGGAAAAAGCATGCGAAGTTCAGAAGAACGCGAAATCCCGAAGATTGGCTAAAATTTGGCACGGACTTCAATGCGAGACGCCTTTAATAAGTTCTACAACGAAACATTGTCTCAAAATTTGGTAGAAAATCCGAAGAAATTCTGGTTGTATGTAAAGTACACAAGCGGCAAGACGCAGTCAATACCTTCGCTGCGCAGTGCCGAAGGTACTGTTACCGACGACTGTGCCGCTAAAGCGGAGTTATTGAACGCAGTTTTCCGAAATTCCTTCACCAGGGAAGACGAATGAAATATTTCAGAATCTGAAACACGAACAGCTGCTAGCATGGGTTTCTTAGAAGTAGATACCTTAGGCGTTGCGAAGCATCTCAAATCGCTTGATACCGGCAAGTCTCCAGGTCTAGATTGTATACCGATTAGGTTCCTTTCAGATTACGCTGATACAATAGCTCCCTACTTCGCAATCATATACAACAGCTCGCTCACCAATAGATCTGTATCTACAGATTGGAGAATTACGCAGGTCGCACCAGTGTTTAAGAAGGGTAGTAGGAGTAACCCATCGAACTAGAGACCTATATCATTGACGTCGGTTTGCAGTAGGGTTAGGTGTGGCAGGTGGCAGTTGACGCTAAATGACGAAAAGCGTGAGGTGATCCACATGAGTTCCAAAAGAAATCCGTTGGAATTCGATTACTCGATAAACAGTACAATTTTCAAGGCTGTCAATTCAACTAAGTGCCTGGGTGTTAAAATTACGGACAACTTCAGTTGGAAAGACCACATAGATAATGTTGTGGGGAAGGCGAGCCAAAGGTTGCGTTTCATTGGCAGGACACTTAGAAGATGCAACAAGTCCACTAAAGAGACCGCTTACACTACACTCGTTCGTCCTCTGTTAGAATATTGCTGCGCGGTGTGGGATCCTTACCAGGTGGGATTGACGGAGGACATCGAAAGGGTGCAAAAAAGGGCAGCTCGTTTTGTATTATCACGTAATAGGGGAGAGAGTGTGGCAGATATGATACGCGAGTTGGGATGGAAGTCATTAAAGCAAAGACGTTTTTCGTCGAGGCGAGATCTGTTTACGAAATGTCAGTCACCAACTTTCTCTTCCGAATGCGAAAATACTTTGTTGAGCCCAGCCTACGTAGGTAGGAATGATCATCAAAATGAAATAAGAGAAATCAGAGCTCGAACGTAAATGCTTAGGTGTTCGTTTTTCCCGCGCGCTGTTCGGGAGTGGAATGGTAGGGAGATAGTATGATTGTGGTTCGATAAACCCTCTGCCAAGCACTTAAATGTGAATTGCAGAGTAATCATGTAGATGTAGATGTAGATGTAGATGAGGTGAATGTGTAAATCATGAATGTCCAGCTTTCCTTCCAGTGATGATATTTTATGAACGGAAATCGCTACAGTGGTCTGCAGTGCACTATTTCAAGTAATTTGAAATGTGTAGATCGTTTCTTCGAGAAAATATAATGTATTTAGTACCTTGATGTTCTGGATTCCAACTGACCTACAGTCTATTAACAGAAAACCAGCCCGCCTGCACAACCGTTCGTGTTCAAATGGTTCAAATGGCTCTGAGCACTATGGGACTTAACTTTTGTGGTCATCAGTGCCCTAGAACTTAGAACTACTTAAACCTAACTAACCTAAAGACATCACACACATCCATGCCCGAGGCAAGATTCGAACCTGCGACCGTAGCAGTCGCGCGGTTCCGGACTGAGCGCCTAGAAGCGCTCGGCCACCGCGGCCGGCAACTGTTCGTGTTAAGCGCGCTTCCGGAACGGGGAGCAGCTCAGACTCCGGATTGAAAATGCCCGGAGGACTGACGACAAGTATCGTATGCTGCCTACACTGATGCGGGTTTTAGGCGATTTTCCACACCCCACGAGGTAAATACCCAGCTGAAACCGAAGTCCCGCCTCAGTTAAAGGTTCGCTTGGGTAACACTACATACAGACTGTGCTGTTCAGATTTCCGTCCCAGGGCTAGTGGGGTGGCGACAGGAAGATCATTTAGCCATCCGTTAAATTAATAATGCCACTTCCGTTAGTAACCAAGCCCATGCGGGACGGGCTCAACAAATTGAAGATGCTAATTAAAAATCTTTTTTACATTTTATGTTTCCTAGACTGTTGCTTGTGATGAAGAATAAGCTGAAGTGTAAGAGACTAGTTAGGAAGAATCAGCCCAGAATTAACTGGGATACAGAAGTACTAGGGAACGAAGAGATACACTTGAAATTCTGTGAGGCTACAGATAAAGCGATAAGCAGCAACTCTGTAGGTGGTTCAGCTGAAGAGGAATGGGCGTCTCCAAAAAAGGCAATCACAGATGTTGCAAAGAAAAACATAGGTACAAAGAAGGAAACTGTGACGAAACCATGAGTAACGGTAGCAGTACTTCAGCTGATCGACGAAAAAGGGAAGTACGAAGAGATTCAGGAAAATTCAGGAATACATGAATACAAGTCACTTAGAAGTGAATTAAATAGGAAGTGAAAGGAAGCTAAGGCGAAACGGATGCAGGAAAAATGCGAAAAATCGAAAAAGGTATTATGGTTGGAAGGACTGCCTCAGAACTTAGCGAATTCAAAACAACTTTTGGCGAAATTAAAAGCAAGGATAGTAACATTAAGACTACAACGGGAATTCCACTCTTAAATGCAGAGGAGGGAGAGGATAGGTGGAAATAGTACACTGAAGGCATCCATATAGGGAAGATACTTGTCTGGTGACGTGGTAGAACAAACAGGAGTCGACAGGGAAGATGTAGGGGGTCCAGTATTAGAATCAGAATTTAAAAGAGCGTAGGAAGACATTAGAATAATGCGGAAGGTATAGACAATATTCCATCAGACTTTCTAATATCATTGGGTAATGTGACAACAAAACGTCTATTCACGTTGGTGTTGAGAATGAATGAGTATGGCGTTATAATATCTGACTTTCGGAAAAAAATCATTTACACAATTCCGAAGACTGCAAGAGCCAACAAGTGCGAGAATTATCGCACAGTCAGCTTAACAGCTCAGATATCCAAGTTGCTGACAAGATACATGGTGATTATAATTAAAGTTAAGCTTTCAAAATGCTGTAGAAATAACACCACTGGTCAGAATGACGTCAAACTGCAACGGAATATTATCGGATAAAGGGGAAAACGTATGGCAGAAGGAAAAAATAGTGTGAAAATTGATCAATAGGTGGCGCCGTATGTGTCAGAATACGTAAATGAAAACACCTGTCATGCGCACGACCCATTGAAGCCGGTATAAACACGCCAGGTACACGGTTTTTCCTCCTTTTGGTCGGCGGCGTTCGGCATAACTGTCTCAATGCAGGGTCGCGCTCTGCTCTACACACGTCGCTCTTCAGAAGTTCCGGACACTGACGAGTTTGAAAAAAAGGCGTGAGTCGGGAGAAACTGATTCGGAAATTCGAAAAGACGAGTTCTTT
The DNA here is from genome assembly GCF_021461395.2 of Schistocerca americana. Classification (NCBI taxonomy): domain Eukaryota; kingdom Metazoa; phylum Arthropoda; class Insecta; order Orthoptera; family Acrididae; genus Schistocerca; species Schistocerca americana. The sequence continues at coordinate 215,070,548 of NC_060122.1, read as the reverse complement.
TGGTGTACAACCCGGTAGAGGGAAGAATCGAACTGATTCGACGTCAGTGGAAGCAGTTGCCTCAGCAATGCAGGAGGAGACGAGTGGTGGTGAGCAAACGTGTAGTGCACGGAGAATTGGACATGCCCGCAGGTACGGTGCGTAAAATCCTGCGAAACATTTTTATTTGCTATCCATTTAGAATTACCCATGTGCACGAGTTGCTTCCTGTTGATCTGCCAGCGAGAGGGACTTTTGCTTTAGAATTTCTTGCTAGCATGGAAGTGGACAATGATTGGCCGTGGAAGATTTTGTGGACAGACGAAGCTCACTTCCGACTGACAGGATATGTTAGTACACAGAGTTGTCTAATATGGGCAACGGAAAATCCACACGCAAATCTTTTATCACAGGGCCATATTTTTTCGAAGAGACAGGTGCTTCCGGTCCTGTTACCTGTACCGTCACTGGTAAGCATTATGAGTGTCTTTTGCGCAACCAAGTCATTCCAGCTCTCTAACAGCGTGGATGTGGTGGTGGTGGTTGTTGGGATGTTTAAGGGGGACTAAACAGCTAAGGTCATCAGTCCCCCATTCCAAAAACAAGCGAGACAAAGTCGCAGAGCAGATAAAACCCCAAGGGGAAGGAGACTGCCCACCCCCCCCCCCCCCCCCCAGGTGCTAAAGAACACAAATTAGCCAACGAACACTACAGAAAAGAAGAGTACAGACGGACAGAAAGAAATAGAAGAAAAGAAGATGGCCGGAGACTGGTTGACTGACCACGACAACAAAAAAGGGAAAGAGTCAACCATCCGATGAGACACCAAAACAGCAACAAATATGGAGAGACGCGAGGACAAAAGACACAGAAATGGAAAAGTGCAGGACCCCCCTAAATGGATCCATAAAAAGGACTAGCACGGATAAAATGTAAAACATTGTCAGCCATGGAGGCATCGTCGCATAAAATCTGATCGCTGATCGGGAGCCGTGAGGCCGATCTCCAAAGCTGGGGTGTCGAGCGCCCCTTTGGCCAGCCTGTCAACACGTTCGTTCCCCGGGATGCCAACATGACCTGGCGTCCAAACCAAGACCACCGAACGTCCAGAACGGGCAATGGCGGATGTGTTGATGAGATCATTTTTAAGCAAGATGGAGCACCTCTGTACATTTCAAATCCAGTTAAGCAGATGCTGAAGCACTATTTCGGAAATGCTAGAATTGTGAGCCACCGTTTCCCTACAGCGTGGCCGTCCCGATCACCTAATCTCAATCCGTCTGACTTCTGACTGTGTTCAGTTTTCTGATTGCAAACTTAGATGCATTGAAGGCACGCATTGCGGAACACATTCTGAACGTGATCCCGGAAACACATCGATCAGTCGTGGAACATGCTTTTTCTCGATTTCAACATGTTGCAGAAAACGGTGGACAGCATATTGAACATGTTTTGGCCAGTCACACGGAAAATAATATTCCGATTTCATTCTGATTGATGCATTTTATGCAGTTTTTAGCCCCAGGAAAGTTAAAAACCGATGTGATTCATGCCTTTTTTTGCGGTTTTTGGCCTCAGGACAATTAAAAACCGATTTTTCCCATTCAATGTGATATGACCTTGCCATGGTGGATGGTCTTACGTAACTAACAGTATCACACCTACACACCTATGCACACTGAGTAGTACGGTTTGTTTAACGTCAAACGTACAACTTAGGCATTGTTGTATGATTCATTCGTCATTTGTAGTCGACCACTATTAAATTCTGAGGCTTACAGCACCATCTATTACTACATTTTGTAACCATTTCTTTTTTTCCTGCCATACGTTTTCCGCTTGTCCGACAATATTCCGTTGCAATTTTACATCATTCTGACCAGTGATGTTGTTTCTACAGTGGTTTGAAAGTTTAACGTTAATTATAACCACCCTGCACGTAAGAATGGAAAAGATAATTGAGTATGTGTTAGATGACGATCAGTTTGGTTTCAGGGAAGGTAAAGGCATTAGAGAGCCAGTTCTGGCACGACACGTTCATAGCATTTTTTATCTGGAAAAAGCATTCAGCAATTTAAATGGTGCATGGTGTTTGAAATTCTGAGAAAAATAGGGGTAAGCTCTGCGGAAATACGGATATTATATAATGTGTCCAAGAGTCAAGACTGGGAGGCATAGAACGAAAAGGTCAGGCTAAAAAGGGTGTAACGCATGGATGTAGTCTTTCGCCCCTACTCTTCAATACAGATATCGAAGAAGCACTTACGGAAACAAAAGCAAAGTTCAACAGCGGAATTCAAGTTGCAAGGATATCGATGATACGATTCGTTGATGACATGAAGAAGAATTACAGGATCTGCTGGATCGAATGAGTAATCTGTTGAGTACATAATATGGATTGAGAGTAAATTGAGAAAAGGGCAGAGTAATGAAAAGCAGCAGAATTGTGAACAGCGGAAAACTTAACATAAAGATTGGTAATCACGAAGTAGATGAGTTTAAGCAACTCATCTACCTAGGCAACAAAATAACCCACGACGCACGGAGCATTGCCAAAAAGGGCATTCCTGCCAAGAGACGTCTGCTAGTATGAAACGTAGGCCTTAATTTGAGAAAGAAATTTCTGAGAATGTGCGTCTGGAGCAAAGAATTATATGGCAGTGAAACGTGTACTGTGGGAAAATAGTAACAGAAAAGAATCGAAGCATTTTATATGTGGCGCAACAGAAGAATGTTGAAAAGTAGGTGGACTGATAAAGTCAGGAATGAAGAGGTTCTCTGGAGAATCGGGCAACAAAGGATATATAGAAAACACTGAGAATAAGAAGGGTCAGGATGGTAGCACATTTGTTACATCATGACGGAATTTCTTCCCTGGTATAGGGAGCTATAGAGGGTAAAAACTGTAGAGGAAGAAAGAAATTGGAACACATCCAGCAAATAATTGAGGACGTAGGTTGCAAGTGCTATTATGAGATGAAGACGTTGGCACAGGAGAGAAATTCGTGAAGGATTATATCGATCCAGACAGAAGACTGATGACTCAAAAATCTATTGCTATGGGTTTACAGTTATTCAGGTTTCCTTTGGCAAAAAGTATAGAGATTCAGAATAGAGTTAACTGCTTCATTAATTTCATGTCGCAATCTAACGTAAAAAAATCTTCAATCTTTACTGTGGAAATATTTCACCCTGCATTTCGGAAGCCTTTACGAGGATTTTATAAAGGGGTGCGAAGTCATAATAAGAAGAGACGGTGGAAAAATGACCTCATATAAGGGATGTTCAAACAGTAGATGGGCAATCGTTTGTCTATATAGTTGTGTTTTTACCCATTGAGGTTCCCCGTGGACCGTGGGAAATCTAATAAAAGAACTTCGTGTTAGACTGCCGTCAGAAGGGACACATTGGTGTAGAAGGAATATGGACACTTCAGACGATTAATGAATGTGCACCTGTTGTCAAGAAACAAATAACGTAGCTCAGTAGTCGAAGTGAGGATGCAAATCACAATAGTTTAAATCAATAATTAAGTGGAATATTGATCACAGCATAAGACACAAAATGTTCTGTAAGCTATGGTACTTTCTGTCATTTAACATCTTAAGAATAAAATTTTCTGCTCATTTCCTAGGTTGAGAAATGCCATTTCGCGTCGTACTACTAAACAGCTGGAGAGAGTCACATCCTTACAAATTCTAAGGAATAAGAAACTGATGTCTCTCTCTGGACAACAGTTTTTTCCGGCAATTTCAACTCCTCCTACATAGCATAACTGACGAGGGAACGTGGTCTGAAGCCGTAAAATACTTTAAGGGATGCAGTTGTCCAGAAGCTGTAATTAATCAATAATTTCATTTTAATCGTTATGGATTACAGAATTTAAAAAATGCTGCTTCAAATGTTACCTGTTGTATCGCTGAATCGCATGTCGATTATAAGCTAATGCATTCTGGTGATGTGACAATAATGACCGCATATACTACATCCCATAAAAGATTAAATATGTCATGCAAACAAATACAACGATGTTATGGGGAAGACGAATGAAAGACTGTGTTTATTGGCAGAATATTTAGAAGTTACAACAAAGCTACTAAACATATTGCTTGTCCTTCCTCTTCTCCGGTAGTATGTAGTATGGCATATTTACCAGGCTGGAATGAGGGAGGATATGGAAGAAATTCAAAGAAGGGCAGCTCGTTCTGTATTGTGCGAAATATGGGAGAGAGTGTACTAGTATAATATGGGTGGCAATGATTAAACCGAAGGCGTTTTTAATTAAACGAAATTTTTGTCACCAACTTTGTCATCAGAATATTTCGTTGACTCCCACCTACAAAGGAAGAAACAATCATCATAATTAAATAAGAGAAATCAGAGCTCGCCGGGAAAGATTGAGGTATTCATTTCTTCTACGTGCTTTTTAACTGTTAGAGCGTGGTTTGATAAGTCTGGTAAAAAAGCAAGATGAAATGTTTCATTAACACTTCACCTGAGTTCTCGATATATTGAGAAATATACACTTGGTCCATCCAGCAACCACCAGCTTTTTCATCCCATCAGAAAAATAGGTTTTGTCGGTCTCTGCAAAATACTCATTGAATGCATTTAATACTTCCTCATTTGACAAAAATTTCATCGCAGCAACCGGAATTTCAAATTAGGGAACGGGAAGAAGTCGCCTGGTTAACACAGTTGACGAAGTAGCAATTCAAAGCCAAATTCATACACTTTCGCCATTCTTATTCCTGGTGATTGGAATGGTGCGTTATCCTGGTGAAAGAGCACTTATTTTATGTGCCAACCTTAGTCCTTTTGCAACCAACGGAAGTTCCAGACGTTCCGTCAATCAAGCTTAAATCGGTCCAGTTACGGTTCTGCCTTTATCCAAGTATTCTACGAGGATTGTTCCTTGAGAGTGCGAAAGAACCGCGACTATCATCTTACCATCTCATGGAATGATCTTTACCTTTTTGGTGAAATTTCTCCAAGCTTTGCCCATTGCTTTTATTGCTGTTTTCACTCTGGTGTGTAATGATGGATTCATGCTTCATCAGCAGTCACACATCGGTGCAAAGCGTCTTGTGGATTGCGAATGGACACCGCTAGACTTTCTGTTGAAATGTGACGGATGCGCGTTAAGTAGACTGTGAGCAGTCATGGTACCCACATCGCGTACACCTTGTTCACAGTCAATTCACCGCGTAAGACATTATATACTCGCTCAGTAGAATGCCTACGGTCTCAGCAACTCCGAATTTTTATTCGGCGGTCTAGCATTATCATATCACGCACTATGACAATGGTTTCCTTTGTGATGACCTCAGGTGGACGGTCATGAGCCACTCCACGCAGCTCTGTTTTGATTTCTGCGGCAGTCCAACCCTTCAAATGAAAAGGTTTCTTAGATGCACGGAACTTCGTTTTTCCATTTTCATTCGTAGTCGACACATTGACCAATTCAAACGGCTGTCAGCAGTGAACTGTAAGCTGTACATTGTTGAAATTTTTTATACAATTCTTGGAATAATGAAGCTTACCAACCATGAAGGCGCAACAAAAATGTTCCACTCTTTCACGGAAATTCACCAGACTTATGAAGTCACCTTCTGAAATTGCAGAGTATTCACGTACATGTAGATGTAGCCGTAGTTGTAGGAGGGTTGGAACTTTAATAGTGACAAAATATATACGTGTTTCAAAGTTTTACTGACCTTCAAAGTAGGCACTAGCTTTGTGTATAACCTGTTGCCAGCGATGTGGAAGTCGTAGGATACACTTAGCACTCCCAGGTGTATTGACAGTTCGAGCGGCGCCGTCTATTGCCCGACGAATTTGTAGCAGTTCTGAAGCGAATGCCGTGAAATGTTTCCTTCAGTTTAGAAATCGAGCTGAACTCACGAGGACTTGTCAGATGAGTGCAGTAGGTAGTATAGCACTTACCAGGCACATCAGTCAAACAAATCAGTAACAGCTTGCACTGTACGTGCTTGAGTATTGTCCTGCAAAATGATGGTCAGGTCCTGCAGAAACTGTCATTATTTCTAAGCTGGTCGCAGGTTGTGTTCCAAAAGTAAACAGCATAGAGACAGAAGTGATGACACTTTCTGCAGGACCTGACCATCATTTTGCAGGACAATGCTGAAGCACGTACAGTGCAAGCTGTTACTGATTTGCTTAACTGATGGGGCTGCTAAGTGCTATATATCTACATCTACATTTACATACATACTCCGCAATCCACCATACGGTGCGTGGCAGAGGATATCTCGTACCACAACTAGCATCTTCTCTCCCTGTTCCACTCCCAAACAGAACGAGGGAAAAATGACTGCGTATATGCGTCTGCGCGAGCACTAATCCCTCTTATCTTATCTTTGTGGTCTTTCCGCGAAATATAAGTTGGCGGCAGTCAGCCTCAAATGCTGGTTCTCTAAATTTTCTCAGTGGCCATTCACGGAAAGAACACCTCCTTTCCTCTAGAGACTCCCACCCGAGTTCCTGAAGCATTTCCGTAAAACTCACATGATGATCAAACCTACAGGTAACAAACCTAGCAGCCCGCCTCTGAATTGCTTCTATGTCCTCCCTCAATCCGACCTGATAGGGATCCAAAACGCTCGAGCAGTACTCGAGAATATCCCGTATTGGTGTTTTATAAGCGGTCTCCTTTACAGATGAACCACATCTTCCCAAAATTCTACCAATGTACCGAAGACGACTATCCACCTTCCCCACAACTGCCAATACATGCTTGTCCCACTTAATATCGCTCTGCAATGTGACGCCCAAATATTTAATCGATGTGACTGTGCCAAGCGCTACACTGCTAATGGAGTATTCAAACATTACGGGATTCTTATTCCTATTGATCTTCATTAATTTACATTTATTTATATATAGAGTTAGCTGCCATTCTTTACACCAACCACAAATCCTGTCCAAGACATCTTGTATCCTCCTACAATCACTCAACGACGACACCTTCCCGTGCACCACAGCATCGTCAGCAAACAGCCGCACATTACTATCTACCCTACCCAAAAGATCATTGATGTAGATAGAAAACAACAGCGGACCTACCACACTTCCCTGGGGCACTCCCGATGATACCCTCACCTCCGATGAACACTCACCATCGAGGACAACCTACTGGGTTCTATTACTTAAGAAGTCTTCGAGTCACTCACATATTTGAGAACCAATCCCATATACTTGTACCTTAGTTAGGAGTCTGCAGTGGGGCACTGAGTCAAACGCTTTCCGGAAGTCGAGGAATATGGCATCCGTCTGATACCCTTCACCCATGGTTCGCAAGATATCATGTGACAAAAGGGCGAGCTGCGCTTCGCGGGAGCGATGCTTTCTAAAGCCGTGCTGATGCATGGACAGCAACTATTCTGTCTCAAGGAAATTCATTATATTTGAACTGAGAATATGTTTAAGAATCCTGCAACAAACCGATGTTAAGGATATTGGTCTGTAATTTTGAGGATCCGTCCTTCTACCCTTCTTGTATATAGGCGTCACCTGCGCTTTTTTTCCAGTCGCTCGGGACTTTACATTGGGCAAGAGATTCGCGATAAATGCAAGCTAATGCAGTAGTGTACTCTCTGTAAAACCGAACTGGAATCCCATCAGGACCTGGCGATTTATTTATTTTCAACCCATTCAGCTGCTTCACAACCCCAGGGATGTCTATCACTATGTCCTCCATACGGGAATCTGTACAAGACTCAAACGGCGCTATGTTTTTACGGTACTCCTGCGTGAAAGATTTCTCAAATGTTAAATTTAAAATTTCAGCTTTCGTTTTGCTGTCTTCCGTTGCCAGGCCAGACTGATCAGTGAGTGGCTGGATGGAAGCCTTCGACCCGCTTACCGATTTTACGTAAGACCAGAATTTCCACCGAGGGAGGTGGCGCAGTGGTTAGACACTGGACCAGCATTCGGGAGGACGACGGTTCAATCGCTCGTCCGGCCATCCTGATTTAGGTTTCCCGTGATTTCCCTAAATCTCTCCAGGCAAATGCCGGGATGGTTCCTTTCAAAGGGCACGGCCGACTTCCTTCCCCGTCCTTCCCTAATCCGATGAGACCGATGACCTCGCTGTCTGGTCTCCTTCCCCAAACAACCCAATCCCCAGAATTTCCTTGGGTTTTCAGCAAGATCTTTGGTGGTTGTAGGTGTATACCATCCACTGCACTCCCCTGACGTAAGCGCTAGTGAGTTCAACTCGCTTCAGAACTGCTACAATTTCGTCGGGCAACAGACCAAGCCGCTCGAACTGCCAACACAACTGGCACTGCGAAGGGTATCCTACGACTTCCACATCGCTGGAAACGGGTTATGCACAATGCTGGTGACTCTAATTTGAAGGTTATTAAAACTTTGAAACACGTATCTATTTTGTACGAGCTGTAAATAGATAGTTGTCACCATTCAAGTTCCAACCCTCGTAGTTGATATCGAAGTCTGCACGAATGTGATGCTACACAAGTAATTTTGTGTTATGATCGCAGTACGAGTCATGATAAAATCATTGCGGTGTGCCACCAGGAGGCGGACATCGCGATCGCGTCGATGACGATCACGTCGGAGCGGGAGCGCGTGATCGACTTCAGCAAGCCGTTCATGTCGCTGGGCATCAGCATCATGATCAAGAAGCCGGTGAAGCAGAAGCCGGGCGTGTTCAGCTTCCTGAACCCGCTCAGCAAGGAGATCTGGGTGTGCGTCATCTTCTCGTACGTGGGCGTCAGCATCGTGCTCTTCATCGTGTCGCGCTTCTCGCCCTACGAGTGGCGCCTGCTGCAGCCCGCCTTCCAGGAGCCCCCCGGGCTCGCATTCGTCAGCGGGCCCGGACCCTGCCCGGCCGACGGCGTCGTCGGCATCGGCGCCGTCGGGGTCGGCGGGGGCGGAGGTGCGGGCGGCGGGGGCGGCAAGGATCCCGCCGGCGGCGCGCTCACCAACGAGTTCAGCATCCTCAACAGCCTGTGGTTCGCCCTCGGGGCCTTCATGCAGCAGGGCAGCGACATAGCGCCCAGGTCAGCCTCATCCTTTAACTCCTAGTCACCTCAGACTGTGCATTTTCTGGTGTACGAGGTTTGTCCGGAAAATACGTATAAAAGTTGAATAATAACTTTATTTTACAATTATTCAGGTATTACAATATGGTCTCTGATGTGTCGACAGAAGTGCCGACACAGTGTTATTTTGAGGGGGCCGATAGGCACGCTATAAGCTCTCGCAGAATATCTACATCTACATCTACATCTACATTGATACTCCGCAAGCCACCCAACGGTGTGTGGCGGAGGGCACTTTACGTGCCACTGTCATTACCTCCCTTTCCTGTTCCAGTCGCGTATGGTTCGCGGGAAGAACGACTGTCTGAAAGCCTCCGTGCGCGCTCTAATCTCTCTAATTTTACATTCGTGATCTCCTCGGGAGGTATAAGTAGGGGGAAGCAATATATTCGATACCTCATCCAGAAACGCACCCTCTCGAAACCTGGCGAGCAAGCTACACCGCGATGCAGAGCGCCTCTCTTGCAGAGTCTGCCACTTGAGTTTATTAAACATCTCCGTAACGCTATCACGGTTACCAAATAACCCGGTGACGAAACGCGCCGCTCTTCTTTGGATCTTCTCTATCTCCTCCGTCAACCCGACCTGGTACGGATCCCACACTGATGAGCAATACTCAAGTATAGGTCGAACGAGTGTTTTGTAAGCCACCTCCTTTGTTGATGGACTACATTTTCTAAGCACTCTCCCAATGAATCTCAACCTGGTACCCGCCTTACCAACAATTAATTTTATATGATCATTCCACTTCAAATCGTTCCGTACGCACACTCCCAGATATTTTACAGAAGTAACTGCTACCAGTGTTTGTCCCGCTATCATATAATCATACAATAAAGGATCCTTCTTTCTATGTATTCGCAATACATTACATTTGTCTATGTTAAGGGTCAGTTGCCACTCCCTCCACCAAGTGCCTATCCGCTGCAGATCGTCCTGTATTTCGCTACAATTTTCTAATGCAGCAACTTCTCTGTATACTACAGCATCATCCGCGAAAAGCCGCATGGAACTTCCGACACTATCTACTAGGTCATTTATATATATTGTGAAAAGCAATGGTCCCATAACACTCCCCTGTGGCACGCCAGAGGTTACTTTAACGTCTGTAGACGTCTCTCCATTGATAACAACATGCTGTGTTCTGTTTGCTAAAAACTCTTCAATCCAGCCACACAGCTGGTCTGATATTCCGTAGGCTCTTACTTTGTTTATCAGGCGACAGTGCGGAACTGTATCGAACGCCTTCCGGAAGTCAAGAAAAATAGCATCTACCTGGGAGCCTGTATCTAATATTTTCTGGGTCTCATGAACAAATAAAGCGAGTTGGGTCTCACACGATCGCTGTTTCCGGAATCCATGTTGATTCCTACGTAGTAGATTCTGGGTTTCCAGAAATGACATGATACGCGAGCAAAAAACATGTTCTAAAATTCTACAAGAGATCGACGTAAGAGATATAGGTCTATAGTTTTGCGCATCTGCTCGACGACCCTTCTTGAAGACTGGGACTATCTGTGCTCTTTTCCAATCATTTGGAACCCTCCGTTCCTCTAGAGACTTGCGGTACACGGCTGTTAGAAGGGGGGCAAGTTCTTTCGCGTACTCTGTGTAGAATCGAATTGGTATCCCGTCAGGTAAAGTGGACTTTCCTCTATTGAGTGATTCCAGTTGCTTTTCTATTCCTTGGACACTTATTTCGATGTCAGCCATTTTTTCGTTTGTGCGAGGATTTAGAGAAGGAACTGCAGTGCGGTCTTCCTCTGTGAAACAGCTTTGGAAAAAGGTGTTTAGTATTTCAGCTTTACGCGTGTCATCCTCTGTTTCAATGCCATCATCATCCCGTAGTGTCTGGATATGCTGTTTCGAGCCACTTACTGATTTAACGTAAGACCAGAACTTCCTAGGATTTTCTGTCAAGTCGGTACATAGAATTTTACTTTCGAATTCAATGAACGCTTCACGCATAGCCCTCCTTACGCTAACTTTGACATCGTTTAGCTTCTGTTTGTCTGAGAGGTTTTGGCTGCGTTTAAACTTGGAGCGGAGCTCTCTTTGCTTTCGCAGTAGTTTCCTAACTTTGTTGTTGTACCACGGTGGATTTTTCCCGTCCCTCACAGTTTTACTCGGCACGTACCTGTCTAAAACGCATTTTACGATTGCCTTGAACTTTTTCCATAAACACTCAACATTGTCAGTGTCGGAACAGAAATTTTCGTTTTGATCTGTTAGGTAGTCTGAAATCTGCCTTCTATTACTCTTGCTAAACAGATAAACCTTCCTCCCTTTTTTTTATATTCCTATTAACTTCCATATTCAGGGATGCTGCAACGGCCTTATGATCACTGATTCCCTGTTCTGTACATACAGAGTCGAAAAGTTCGGGTCTGTTTGTTATCAGTAGGTCCAAGATGTTATCTCCACGAGTCGGTTCTCTGTTTAATTGCTCGAGGTAATTTTCGGATAGTGCACTCAGTATAATGTCACTCGATGCTCTGTCCCTACCACCCGTCCTAAACATCTGAGTGTCCCAGTCTATATCTGGTAAATTGAAATCTCCACCTAAGACTATAACATGCTGAGAAAATTTATGTGAAATGTATTCCAAATTTTCTCTCAGTTGTTCTGCCACTAATGGTGCTGAGTCGGGAGGTCGGTAAAAGGAGCCAATTATTAACCTAGTTCGGTTGTTTAGTGTAACCTCCACCCATAATAATTCACAGGAACTATCCACTTCTACTTCACTACAGGATAAACTACTACTAACAGCGACGAACACTCCACCACCGGTTGCTTGCAATCTATCCTTTCTAAACATCGTCTGTACCTTTGTAAAAATTTCGGCAGAATTTATCTCTGGCTTAAGCCAGCTTTCTGTACCTATAACGATTTCAGCTTCGGTGCTTTCTATCAGCGCTTGAAGTTCCGGTACTTTGCCAACGCAGCTTCGACAGTTGACAATTACAATACCGATTGCTGCTTGGTCCCCGCATGTCCTGACTTTGCCCCGCACCCGTTGAGGCTGTTGCCCTTTCTGCACTTGCCCAAGGCCATCTAACCTAAAAAACCGCCCAGCCCACGCCACACAACCCCTGCTACCCGTGTAGCCGCTTGTTGCGTGTAGTGGACTCCTGACCCATCCAGCGGAACCCGAAACCCCACCACCCTATGGCGCAAGTCGAGGAATCTGCAGCCCACACGGTCGCAGAACCGTCTCAGCCTCTGATTCAGACCCTCCACTCGGCTCTGTACCAAAGGTCCGCAGTCAGTCCTGTCGACGATGCTGCAGATGGTGAGCTCTGCTTTCATCCCACTAGCGAGACTGGCAGTCTTCACCAAATCAGATAGCCGCCGGAAGCCAGAGAGGATTTCCTCCGATCCATAGCGACACACATCATTTGTGCCGACATGAGCGACCACCTGCAGATGGGTGCACCCTGTACCCTTCATGGCATCCGGAAGGACCCTTTCCACATCTGGAATGACTCCCCCCGGTATGCACACGGAGTGCACATTGGTTTTCTTCCCCTCTCTTGCTGCCATTTCCCTAAGGGGCCCCATTACGCGCCTGACGTTGGAGCTCCCAACTACCAGTAAGCCCACCCTCTGCGACTGCCCGGATCTTGCAGACTGAGGGGCAACCTCTGGAACAGGACAAGCAGCCATGTCAGGCCGAAGATCAGTATCAGCCTGAGACAGAGCCTGAAACCGGTTCGTCAGACAAACTGGAGAGGCTTTCCGTTCAGCCCTCCGGAATGTCTTTCGCCCCCTGCCACACCTTGAAAAGACCTCCCACTCTACCACAGGTGAGGGATCAGCCTCAATGCGGGCAGTATCCCGGGCAACCACAGTCGTAGTCCGATCAGGGGATGCGTGGGACGAGCTGGCCGTCCCCGACAAACCCCCATCCGGACCCCCACAGTGATGCCCATTGGCAACAGCCTCAAGCTGTGTGACCGAAGCCAACACTGCCTGAAGCTGGGAGCGAAGGGATGCCAACTCAGCCTGCATCCGAACACAGCAGTTGCAGTCCCTATCCATGCTAAAAACTGTTTTGCAAAGAACGTCTGAACTAATCTACAGAGAGCGCAAACAAATCGACAAAATTTGAACGGTTATTAAAATACAAGATTGCCTAGTAAATGCAGTAATGCTGCTACTTGCGCACTGCTGACACTGCTCGGCGGCGGAAGGAGACTACGCGAATTTACACTATTCAGGTACTAAAACGCGATGCTACAACTCTCAAATACTATAATACGCCCGAAATTTATGAATTAAACAATGCAAGTATCAAAAACACGCAAAGAAATTAAGAATTAAACTATGTAACAAATGAGTGAGCTAGGAGTATACGACTTGCTGCTGCAGCTGCTTATCCAACGGCGGCAGGGAGCACACTGACTGTGACCAACCGACACTGGCCGTTCAAAACAAAACAGTAGTCTGAAACAGGACGCTCAATGAATTGCTATAAAGATAAGTACGTTGCTTTGGAAATACTTAACTTTTAATCCTTGTTGTATACATCGTTCTTGATGAGACATTTCATACGATAACTATCAAACTATGTAAGGCTAATGGCGCCTTGCTAGGTCGTAGCCATGGACTTAGCTGAAGGCTATTCTAACTGTCTCTCGGCAAATGAGAGAAAGGCTTCGTCAGTGTAGTCGCTAGCAAAGTCGTCGTACAACTGGGGCGAGTGCTAGTCCGTATCTCGAGACCTGCCTTGTGGTGGCGCTCGGTCTGCGATCACACAGTGGCGACACGCGGGTCCGACATGTACTAAATGGACCGCGGCCGATTTAAACTACCACCTAGCAAGTGTGGTGTCTGGCGGTGACACCACAGTCTCCTTCAAAATACTTGCCCTGAGACGCGATACACTTTTGCCAACGCCATTTCCACTGTTGATAACATTGCTGAAAGTGAAACTTCCTGGCAGATTAAAACTGTGTGCCGGACCGAGACTCGAACTCGGGACCTTTGCCTTTCGCGGGCAAGTGCTCTAACAACTGAGCTACCCAAGCACGACTCACGCCCCGTCCTCACAGCTTTACTTCTGCCTGTACCTCGCCTCCTACCTTCCTAACTTCCTACCTTCCAAACTTTACAGAAGCTCTCCTGCGAACGTTGCAGAACTAGCACTCCTGAAAGAAAGGATATTGCGGAGACATGGCTTAGCCACAGCCTGGGGGATGTTTCCAGAATGAGATTTTCACTCTGCAGCGGAGTGTGCGCTGATATGAAACTTCCTGGCAGGAGAGCTTCTGTAAAGTTTGGAATGTAGGAGACGAGGTACTGGCAGAAGTAAAGCTGTGAGGACGGGGCGTGAGTCGTCCTTGAGTAGCTCAGTTGGACAGTCCGGCTTTCGCCGCCGTGCAGTGCGGACGTGTTGTTATTTCCGCCTGCGGAGCGCGCGCGCTCGCTGTTGTTTACATTTCAGCGACCGTCACTTACGTGTCGCTTACGTGCACTAGAATCATGGCCAACCGTTTTCGAAAATCAACTTTACGTTTCAACTTCTGCAACGACTACGCACGACCAAAGGCCTTGGAAGTGGAACGCTTCCTACGCGACGTTGCTAAGATCCCGGCTTCTGACATCTTGGGCATCCATTTGTCCATATTAAGCAGTACTGTGTACGTCAAAGTCGTCAATGACGCGGTATGTGAAAAAATACTTCGTGACACCAACCATGGATTACGCTTTTGCCACGCCGACGGGAATGTCGGAGCGGTCACCGTCGACCATGCCGGCTTAGGAATGCGCACCATACGAGTTTTCGAACTCCCGTTCGAGCTTCCGGCGGAAGACGTTATCGCGGCTTTCCGCCCCTATGGCACTGTACATGGCCACACTGCCGAACGCTGGGCGCAATTCCAAACGTACCCTGTTCTTAACGGTGTACGGCAGATCACCATCGACCTCCATCGCCACGTGCCATCTTACCTGCAAATTAGCGGGTGCCGCGCGGTTGTCATATACGACGGCCAACCCAAGACCTGTTCTGGGTGCGGCAAAGAAGGCCACCTCAGATCTGAGTGTCTTCAGCGACGAATCACCCAATTGCCAGCCGCTACCGTGGCACCTCCGGCTCCGACGACGGTTTTACCGATCACCTACGCATCGGCGCTCTGTTCTCCTCCCACCGGCCGCCGCCCATCGGACCATGCACCGGTGACCCTTCCAGCTGCTACGGATACCGCTGGGGCTGACGCGTCGCGCTCAAAGCCTGACGCTACTCCGGCGCCACTACCAACAGCGACGACTTCCGACACCCACCCGCCTGAACATATGGACGCCCCGTCATATGACGTTCCCGCGACGGCCTTCCTCTCAGAGCGACGCGACTCCCTCCCGTCTTCCGACACGGAGGGACGAACCCGCAAACAACGTTCACCTAAGAGGCGCAAGAGGAGGCACCGTACGGTCTCTGAACGAGACGGATCACCACCCCCCGATGCTCCAGAGGCCGTCCGACCCGACGAGGCCTCGGAGAACCTACACGACGATACGAATGACGACAACATGACGCCGACTGTGGATACGTCGATGCCTACTCTACTGGCTCGCTCAGGTGCTCCTGAACCAATGGACTCCACAGATACGACTGCCGCAGAGACGTCCTCTGCCCCTACGACGGAAGTGGAACGTACGACCATCACAACGACAACGCCTTCAATGGTGTGGAGTGAGGACATCGATGAGGAGCCGGACCACACGCTGGGGACAGAGTTACCCCAGACGGAAGCATCGTTACGCCGCTGATAATGCCGTCAGGTGGCGTACGGCACGACTCACCGTTGCCTCGTCCCTCTTCATCCTCCGCCGGTGGAGTTCCCCTCCACGGCGGGTCACGGCTCCAAACCTACCGAATAGCGACGATCAACACTAACACCATTAGCTCACCCGTGAAACTTCAACTGCTGCGAGAGATGATATGGGCGTCGGACGTCGATATCGCACTACTACAGGAAGTACACCTGGCCACACTACCAGACGTCGCGGGATATAACACTTATCCTTCTCCTGGTGACCACCTGGGACGCGGCGTAGCCATCTACGCCAGAGAAGGCATTCCAGTGGCCGATACCACATACCTTCCATCTGCCAGAGGCATGGCCGTCACCGTCATGGGAACGCGTATCATCAACATTTACGCTCCGTCAGGCTCCACCCGCAGACGCGACAGGGCCCTCTTCTATTCAGAAGAAATCGCTCCTTTGTTTCTTGGACGCTGCGACCATTATTTGCTTGGGGGTGATTTTAATTGTGTCTTGCACCCTAAAGATCAAGTGCCCCACTACAACACCTGTCAAGAACTGCGTCTTGTCGTCCGAGATCTGTTGCTCCGCGACACTTGGGAAGTTCGCCACGGCGACGCGACTGGACATACTTACCAGACGAGTCACTCCGCGAGCCGCCTTGATAGAATTTACGTCTCTCGGGAACTCACACCTGCAGTCCAAGGTGCAGAACTTTGGCCCCTGGCCTTTTCGGACCACTGTGCCTACATCTGCAACATTCTCTTCCCCAAGCAAGTGGTCTGGCGTAGTCGTGCACCGTGGAAGCTAAACACCTCCCATCTTCATGATCCCGAATGTCTTCAACGTGTTACCGAGACATGGGCCACCTGTGAACGTCGCTTACTTAAATACTGCACGGCCTTGACCTGGTGGCTAGAATGTGCCAAACCTGCCATTCGACGTACTTTGATTCAGTATGGAAAGGAAGTTGCTATGTGGCGCCGGCACACTACCGACTATTTCTACGCCGTTCTCCGCGACCTGGACGCCCAACCGCCCACCCCCGACACCCAGAGGGAACGCAGCAGGATTAAGGCGCAAATTGTAACTTTGGCACGCCGTAGACTGCAGGGGGCTACGGTGCGAACCCGACGTCAAGATTCGGCGGAACAAGAACATCCGACCATGCATCATATCGCCTCCGATAGGAAACATCGACGACGACAACTCATCACCGAGATCACCACCTGTCGCGGCCAGCACGTCACTTGCCAGGCCGAAATCGTCAGTGCCTTTGTCGACCACTACCGCACAATGTACCAGGAGGAGACTACCAACAACCACGCTGAGGAGTCTGTGTTACCACACGTAACTCGCACCCTCACCAGCGACGAAGCGGACGAGCTGATGGAGCCCATTACGCGTGACGAAATCCACGATGCAATCAAAAAAGGTGCTCTGAATAAGTCACCTGGTGTCGACGGATTGCCGATAGAATTTTATCGCGCTTTCTTCACACTAATGGCATCACGGTGGACAACGATGTTTAATGAACTGCTGACGATAGGGAACGCCGTACCGCCGTCCTTCGTCACGGGAATTATTATACCCATCCACAAGCCGACACCAGGTGTGACGACAGCACATTACCGTCCCCTGACTCTGCTTAACGCAGACTGTAAAATTTTTACACGCCTACTGGCAACGCGATGCCGCAAGATCCTGCCTAGCATTCTATCCCCGGAACAGACAACTCCGGGCGGCTCAGTTAATATACAAACGGCCACAGGAGAATGTCGCGATTTAATTGCACTGGCAGCGGCGTGCAGACTCCGCGCCGCAGTGGTTGCCATTGATTTTGACAGCGCATTCGACAAATTGCGGCATCTTTTTCTGTTCTCAGTGATGAACCGCATGGGTTTTCCACCAGCCTTTGTCGACGTGATCCAGCGCCTGTACGGCACCGCCGAATCTCTGATTCAGGTTAACGGCCGTGTGGCGGGGCCAGTGGCGATCCGTCGTTCCGTACGGCAAGGCTGCCCACTTTCGACCCTACTGTATGCCATAAGCCTGGAGCCACTCATCGGGAGTCTGACGAGCCACCTTTCTGGTCTCACTTTGCGACAGCACAGTTTTCGATGTCGTGCGTATGCGGACGACCTCCTCCTCTTGATCCGCTCACGGAGTGAAACACACACGGTACTTGATTTGATATCAACGTACGGCACTGCAGCGGGCAGTAACATGAATGTGGCTAAATCCGCGGCGATGCCCATTGGACGCGGCCTCTCACACGAAGACTTAGCTCCTCTCCCGTGTGTACAACAACTACGATATCTTGGTATCATTTTCACCTCCACCGTGCGCCGCTCCGCTGCCATCAATTTTCGGCGTGCACTCCAAACTATCCGCACGACGGTGCGACAAAATCTTCTCCGACGACTCGATTGTTTACAACGTGTCCAATACCTCAATCAACATGTGGCGGCCAGAATGGTCCACATCGCACAGGTCCTCCCGCTGCCATCAACTATTGGACGCAGCCTCCAGGCTGCCCTCGGATACTTCCTTACGGCCGGTACGATCTTCAAGGTCCGCTGCGACACGCTCACCCTTCCCCCGCGAGTAGGAGGCCTCGGCCTTGTCAATGTGCGACTCCGAGCGGCGTCCTTGTACATGTCCACCATGCACAAGCAGTGGCACGGGGGCACCTCCCTTACGCGCAGCTTGCTGGAAATTCTTGTGCCCGCGACCATAACACCACCAGTACCAGTCGGACACATCAAGCACCATTTGACGCACATTTCTGATTTCATCGTCGACTTCAGTTATGCTCACACACACTTACCGACCACGCGTTCTCCTCGACTTAAAGATTTTTACACCCCTCTCCTTCGTTCCATATCCAGCAACAATATCGAACTGAGACATCCGTCCACGCGGTGGCCAACGGTTTGGCGTCACATCCACCAGCCTTTTCTTCCCTCCAACGTCCGGGCAACATGGTACCAAGTCGCAAATGAAAAATTCGCCACAAACCATCGCCTTCACGCCATCGGACTACAGGACTCTCCACTTTGTTCCATTTGCCACCTCGTGGATGACGATGTCCATCAACTGACTTGTACTGCCACCAGTGACGTCTGGAAACTTGCCCGACAGTTCGTTGCTTGTTACCTCCGCGTTCCGCCGGACTCGATTGACCCACGGACTTTTATCCATCCTGAGAATACTTATTTCCCCGCCTCCAAAAATCATGCGATTGTATGGGTCAAGGGATGGACGATCACCTACATGTATAATGGTGGCAACAAATCACGCCTTGATTTCTGGCAGTACTTACAAACCGCCCACAGTGAAGTCGAACAGCGACCGCGCTACCGCGCCTTCTTCGCAAATTACCTACACGCGATCTTTACTTCACCCCCGCTCAGTTGGATGGTGCCACACGCCGACAGCACTCCCGCCCCCCCTGCTGACATCTGAGACTCCCCGCGCTACTTTCTACATTGTAACCCACAGTGGAATAGGCGCATGGACACGCGCCTCTTTTCTTTAATGCACTACCCCAGACAACACTGGTTTTTCCCTCACTCCACTGTATATTGCTTCACACCTCTTGGATTACATCAGACTTATTATTCTTTTTTTCCCTACACCATGTTCATAAAAAAAAAAAAGTTCCTCGCCTTGTACGAGTATATTGTCTTGTGTTATTTTCGCCGGAAGGATGGCATTTCTGTTGTATTTAAGTTTTTACCAATAAAGATCTTTTTTTTCATTTACCCTTTTCCTGGTGAAATAAAAATATAAATAAAAAAAAATCAAAAAGCTACTTTGAGGGAGTGATTCAGGGACGGGAGGGGGGAGACATCGCGGCCAGGCCTCTGGTTTCGACCCCTGCCCGCCTTGTCTCCACCTACCCATATCTGAACATTCTTTTACACAAAAAAAAAAAAAAAGTTGGTAGAGCACTTGCCCGCGAAAGGCAAAGGTCCCGAGCTCGAGTCTCTGTCAGGCACAAAGTTTTAATCTGCCAGGAAGTTTCATATCAGCGCACACTCCGCTCCAGAGTGAAAATCTCATTCTGGAAACATCCCCCAGGCTGTGGCTAAGCCATGTCTCCGCAATATCCTTTCTTTCAGGAGTGCTAGTTCTGCAACGTTCGCAGGAGAGCTTCTGTAAAGTCTGGAATGTAGGAGACGAGGTACTGGCAGAAGTAAAGCTGTGAGGACGGGGCGTGAGTCGTGCTTGGGTAGCTCAGTTGGTAGAGCACTTGCCCGCAAAAGGCAAAGGTCCTGAGTTCGAGTCTCGGTCCGACACACAGTTTTAATCTGCCAGGAAGTTTCATATCAGCGCACACTCCGCTGCAGAGTGAAAATCTCATTCTGGATTGCTGAAAGTCTTCAGTTGTGATGTTGTTCACTTGCTGTGTCGTTTCCGCCTTGATGGCTTCCACATCTCCCAAGTGCCGCCCCCGAAGCACCATTTTGCATTTCGGGAACATGAAGAAGTCACACGGGGCTAAATCGGGTGAAATGGCTCTGAGCACTATGGGACTTAACATCTGTGGTCATCAGTCCCCTAGAACTTAGAACTACTTAAACCTAACTAACCTAAGGACATCACACATATCCATTCCCGAGGCAGGATTCGAACCTGCGACCGTAGCAGTCGCGCGGTTCCGGACTGAGCGCCTTAACCGCGAGACCACCGCGGCCGGCTAAATCGGGTGAATAAGGCGGGTGATCTGTCACGGTGATTGAGCTTCGGTCCAAAACCTCGCGCACAACGAGTGACGTGTGAGGGGGAGCATTGTCGTGATGAAGGATCCACCTGCCCCCTTTTGCCAACTCCGGTCGAACTCGGACTACACGACGAATCAATAAAAACAGTCAATATTGTCTTCACATTGGACGTTGATTTTCGCGACTTTTTTGTCCTCGGTTCTCCTGCCAGTTTCCATTCTTTGCTTTGAGATTTGAGCTCATAGAATTGGTGAACCAGGTCTCGTCTCCAGTGACGACTCGGTTGAGAAAGTCTCCTCGTTCCTGTGCTTCCAACCAATCCTCACAGCACTCAACCCTCTTTGCTTTCCTTTCTGGCGCCAAGAGCTTCGGTACGATTTTCGCACACAATTTGTTCATTTCAAGTTTTTGTGTCAGAATTTCGTGATCGATTGTTTTGGGGATTGACAGCTCGTCAGCAATCCTTCTGTCAATCTACGGTCTTGAAGAACACAAGCCCGAATTCGTTCAACATTTGCATCGGAGCTCGATGTCGACGGGCGTCCTGGGCGAGGGTCATCGTTCACTTCTTCACGGCCACCCCGGAACCTTTTTAACCACTAGTTCACGGTTGGTTCCATCAGAGAATTGTCTCCGTAAACCTGTTTCAAACACTCAAATATCTTGCTGCGTTTCTTGCCTAGCTTTGCAAGAAACTTGATGTTGACGCGCTGTTCCTCAATCAGAGAGAGCTCCATGCCGACGGCAGGTGAAAAAGGGTAACTGTCAACAAGCTGCCGCACACTCCCACCTTCACGCAGAGTGCTCTGACTCGAACTGAGCGTTGATGGGATTGATTACAGCAGTAGTCCCACCTGGCGGTGACTTCAACTTGTAACATAAAGACATTATTCAACTTTTATACGTATTTTCCTGACAAACCTCGTATAATCCAGTTGGCGTATCAGTCTCGCCACTACAGCCACTGTAACATCAGATCATGAATTTCCTGGCGTCCACCACAGTGGACATGTCACTCTAAGAACTATAGACCTAATGACCTCAGGACGTATGTTTCTTGATGATCAACCCATTGAGGAAGTCAGTTGTATTGCTGTAGCACAAATAAATAAATCTAGCGAAGTGATAAACTTCGATTTTGATCGGCTTTGAATTTATTTTAATGTAGAGCAAAGTATGTCACACGTTTTTAACGTGCCCGTAATCCCTAAAGCGTTGAAAAACCCCCCTTGAAAACTCAAAGCGCATTCATGACTTTTTAACCCAAAAAATCTACGCATCCTTATTTTTGTACGGATTTACAATAATATTACAACAATAATGTTGAGACGTGGGACCAAGGGAAGGCAGGGAAAGGTGTGGACGGGGCCTAATCAGTTACCGTTGGTTGCACAGTAAACACATACACATTATTTAAGGAAATATTTAAAAAAACATTCTTTTAAAAACATTGACTGTAACACAAGCTACACTAACGCCAGAAGGCCTTATTAAGAAAGAAATCAAAATTATTTGTCGGCTGAAGGCCACGAGCCATACTTTAGAACAATTAACGTCTGAAGGCTTGAACTACAAATGAAGAAGACAATTACACGTTAAAAATACCAAAACAATTTTTAAAACAGTCATTTTAAAAAATTTACTCCCTGAAGGCATTATTAAGAAGAATTCAATTATTTGTCAGCTGAAGGCCACAAGCAATAGGAATAATTTTATTTTTAAACAATTGACATAATCAGACCAAATAGAGAAGGGGGTGATCCAGAGACAGTGCTCCAAGGATCGACATGGGAAAAGTTCCTAAAGCTGCGTAAGCGGTGAGACAGGTAGCCGAGCGTTATGCTCACGTAACAGGATGACAACTCAAACTGGGGTCAGTTTAAACGTCGACCAACCCTCTTACCAAATCCACCTAACATACGATAACCAGTAGGACGAAGAAATAATTCAGGCGAAGGAGAAGTGACAGACAGCACTGCGTCTGCAGAATCCGGCGTTTAAAACACCAAAAGGCCGAAGGAACCACTCCACAAATGCAGTACGCAGACAGCGTTAAAATAACTGCTCATTCAAACACACTAGATACACACGGACCCGCGAAAACAATTCCACCAACAACTCAAATAATTTGTTAATAATAGATTTCAGTTATCAGTCGTGCTTATTAAATTTTATTGGCAGATCTAGATTTCAGAAATAAACTAGCCATTCCCAATGCACTATCATTTTTGATCAATGCATGTAATGCCTGTTGGTCGGGCTTCATCCACAGTTCATTGAAAGGTGCCAGTATGAATCGTCGACTGACAGCTTACTGCCATGAGGTCATTTCCACAGACGGACACACACACACAAGTGAAGGTTGCACTACTCGAATATAACGATCCATTATACTTAAACTCGCTGAATCCGGACCTCGACGTGGTCGTGCACTCTGGCGACCACACCCTTCCATCGGGCAGTGCGTACATCGCCAACTCCCTGGGCAAGTACTGGTGCTGTCGGACCTCACTACTGCTCCGTCCCAATTGAACTCGACACGCGACGACCCGGAAATACTAGAGGTCGCTCCAAAGATAGTACCACGGTACTCGCTATTGATACACACCGCTGCTGCCACTCACGGACAAACAATGCGAGCAAATGTGTTGGCGCCAGTGAACGGACTAAGAAAACGAGAGGTCACAATCCGAATGCACTTCGCCAACCTGTCAACGGCACAAACACGAGCCGGAGCACGGCTTAAATGTATACATAGCTTCCAATAAAACATAATTAAATCTGAAGAGGTTAAAATTTGAAAACTAAAACACACATCAAACGGAAAAAACGCACTGCGGCACGAGATATTGTTAATTTCAAAAAATTAAAAGAAAATATACAGGGTGTTACAAAAAGGTACGGCCAAACTTTCAGGAAACATTCCTCACACACAAATAAAGAAAAGATGTTATGTAGACATGTGTCCGGAAACGCTTAATTTCCATGTTAGACCTCATTTTAGTTTACGGATGAGGCTTCATTGCAACGTGATCAAATTGTAAATTTTCACTATCAACATGTGTGGGCTGACGAGAATCCGCACGCAATTGTGCAATCACGTCATCAACACAGATTTTCTGTGAACGTTTGGGCAGGCATTGTTGGTGATGTCTTGATTGGGCCCCATGTTCTTGCACCTACGCTCAATGGAGCACGTTATCATGATTTCATACGGGATAGTCTACCTGTGCTGCTAGAACATGTGCCTTTACTAGTACAACACAACATGTGGTTCATGCACGATGGAGCTCCTGCACATTTCAGTCGAAGTGTTCGTACGCTTCTCAACAACAGAGTCGGTGACCGATGGATTGGTAGAGGCGGACCAATTCCATGGCCTCCACGCTCTCCTGACCTCAACCCTCTTGACTTTCATTTATGGGGGCATTTGAAATCTATTGTCTACGGAACCCCAGTACCAAATGTAGAGACTCTTCGTGCTCGTATTAAGGACGCCTGTGATACAATTATTTCGAACGAAATAATGTTTCGGCAGTTCTTGGTGCACCACTGTAACATACCTTAAAAACCACAGAACTTTTATGCGAAATTCTTTTTCATATCTGTTACCGATTCAACAGTATCAATTCAGAAATATTGAACTCTGCTGTTTTTTTTTTTTTTTTTTTTTTTCGAACGAGTTGTTTCACTCTCTCAAAGGTCTTTGTAGGCAAGTATAAATCAATATGAGTCTCATATTTTGCGCTACACTACAACAGATTCGAAACCGATCGAAATCGAATTGTACCTCTTGCCTAGGTTTACTTACGACGTACTTTTCCCTGTGTCCAACTCAGAATTCTGGAAAG
The DNA here is from genome assembly GCF_021461395.2 of Schistocerca americana. Classification (NCBI taxonomy): domain Eukaryota; kingdom Metazoa; phylum Arthropoda; class Insecta; order Orthoptera; family Acrididae; genus Schistocerca; species Schistocerca americana. Next base: position 215,046,132 of record NC_060122.1, on the reverse strand, counting down.
CATTGGTCATGGTGTCCCACTGCAGACTGCTAACAGAGGAACAAGCATAAGGAATAGGTTCCCAGATATGTGAGTGGCTAGAAGAATTCGTAAATGGCAGAACCCAGTACGTTGTACTCGACGGCGAACGTTCATCATGGACAAGGGTATCGTCAGGAGTGCTCCAGGGAATTGTCATAAGACCGGCATTATTTTCTAAATACGAAAATTATCTGGCGTACAGGGTGGGCAGCTGTCTGCGGTTGTTTCCTGATGACGCTGTGCTGTACGGAAGGTACCGAAGTTGAGTCACTGCAGAGGTAGATAAAATATCTAGCTGGTGTCGTGAGTGGCTGCTAGCTCTAAATGTGTAAAAGGGAAGTTAATGCGGATGAGTGGAAAAGCAAACCCGTAAAGTTCGGAAGCAGCATTGATAATGTCCTGTTTCACATAGTCAGGTCGTCTAAGTATCTGGGAGTAACGTTGCAAAGCTATATGAAACTGAAGGAGCATGTGACGATTGAGGCTGGGAAGGCGAATGGCCGACTTCGATTTATTTGGAGATTTTTCTTGATGAAAGGTCGACTTCGGTTTATTGGGTGAATTTTGGGAAGGTGTAGTTCATCTGTAGAGGAGACAGCGTATAGAACGCTAGTGAGACTTATTCTTCAGTACTGCTCGAGTGTTTGGGGTACCTACCATGTCGGAATAAATGAAGACATCGAAGGAGTTCAGTGGTAGATTGCCAGATTTGTTACCGGTAGGTTCGAACAACACGGAATCCTTGAACAAATGCTCAGTTCGAATACAATAAACTTTCATGAAACATAATCTTATGTCCTTGAATGAGCATGGTATTAGGAAGCATCGCTTTTGTGGAACTCAGCTTGTCCTTTTCTCACGCAATATACTGCGAACTATAGATGAAGGGCAACGGACAGATGCCATATTTCTAGATTTCTGGAAGGCGTTTGACACGGTACCCCATCGCAGGCTGTTAGCGTAGGTACGAGCGTATGGAATAAGTTAACAGATGCAAGAGTCGCTCGTAGAAAGGTGTCGAAGATGAGTGCCTGTAGTAAGGAACATCCATCAGCAAAGGTTTTGCATCATCCCGGTTTCCAGAACTCCTGAAGATAGACGTTGACTGTGGATATTGTATCGCAGACACAGTCCCTTTTACTGTTCATAGATGTCACTAAACCCGCCAAAAAATGTAAACAACCATGCATGAGCAGCGCGTATTAGACGGAGGGGGCCCGACAGCCGATCAGATCCAGTCATTCCGGCAGGAAGAAGATAAGCGGCTCGTGCTCTCTGTAGTTCAGCCATGCCTAGACGGTCAATACCGTGGTTCGATCGCTATCGCATTGTTACTTTGTGCCAGGAAGGGCTATCAACAAGGGAAGTGTCCAGGCTTCTCGGAGTGAACCAAAGCGATGTTGTTCGGACATGGAGTAGATACAGAGAGACAGCAACTGTCCATGACATGCCTCGATCAGCCCGCCCAAGGGTTACTACTGAAATAGATGACCGCTACATAAGGATTATGGCTCGGAGAGACGAGCCCTGACAGCAACACTACCACGCTGAATAACGCTTTTCGTGCAGCCACAGGTCGTCGTGTTACGACTGTGCGCAATAGGCTGCATGATGCGCAACTTCATTCCCGACGTCCATGACGAGGTCCATCTTTGCAACCACGACACCATGCATCGCGGTACAGATGGGCCCAACAAATGGCGAATGGACCGTTCAGGATTGGTATCAAGTCCTCTTAAGAGGTGAGTGTCGCATATGCATTCAAACAGACAATCGTTGGAGACGTGTTTGGAGGCAACACGGTCAGGCTGAACGCCTTAGACACACTGTCCAGTGAGTGCAGCAAGCTGGAGGTTCCCTGTGTTTTGGTGGAAGTATGTGGGGCCGACGTACGACGCTGGTGGTCATGGAAGGCGCCGTAACGGCTGTACGATAAGTGAATGCCATCCTCCCACTGATAGTGCAACCATATCGGCAGCATACTGGCGAGGCATTCGTCTTCGTGGACGACAGTTCGCGGCCCCATTGTACACATCTTCTGAATGACTTCCTTCAGGATAACGACATCGCTCGAGTAGAGTGGCCAGCATGTTCTCCAGACATGAACTCTACCGAACATGCCAGGGATTGGTTGAAAAGGCCTGTTTATGGACGACTTGAGTCACCAACCACTCTGAACGATCTACGCTCAATCGCCGTTGAGGAGTGGGACAATGTGGACCAACAGTGCTTTGTTGAACTTGTGGATAGTATGCCAAAACGAATACAGGCATGCGTCAATGCAAGAGGACGTGCTACTGGGTATTAGAGGTATCGCTGTGTACAGCAATCTGGAGCACCAGCTCTCAAGGTCCCGCTGTTTGTTGGTACAACATGCAGTGTGTGGTTTTCATGAGCAATAAAAATGGCGGAATTGATGTTAATGTTGATCTCTATTCCAATTTTCTGCACAGGTTCCGGAACACTCCGAAGCGGGTGATGCAAAGCTTGTGTGTAGAAGACAGACAAATTTCTAGTTCGTGTGATGAGTGGCAGCTAGCTCTAAATGTGGAAAAGTGCAAGTTTGAGGACGAGTAAGAAGAACAAACGTGTATTGTTCGGATACAGTGTTCCTAGTGTCCAGCTTGGGCCGTCAAGTCATTTAAACATCTGGGCGCAACGTTGCAAAGCGATGTGAATGGAACGAGCATGCGAGAACTATCGTAGGGAAGACGAATGGTCGACTTCGGTTTATTGGGAGAATTTTAGGGAGGAGTGGTTCACCTGTACAGGAGATCCCATATAAGACGCTGGTGCGACCCATTCTTGAGCAATTCAGAGGCGGGCTGCTAGATTTGTTACCGGTAGGTTCGAAAAAAAAAAAAAAAGTGTTACTCCGATGCTTCGGGAACGCAAATGGGTATCCCTGGAGGGAAGGCGACGTTCTTTTCGAGAAACACTGTTGAGAAAATTTAGAGGACCGGCATTTTAGGCTGACTGCCACACGATTCTACAGCCGCCAACATACACTGCGCGTGAGGACCACGAAGATAAGATACGAGAAGTTACAATTGATACGGGGGCATATAGGTATTCGTTTTTCCTTCGCTCTCTTTGAGAGTAGAACGGGAAAGGAAACGACTAGTAGTACAGGGTTCCCTCCGCCATTCACCGTACCGTGACTTGCATATTATCTACGTAGATGTAGATTGCTACGGAGACGCTTCGGGAACTGAATGGGAATCCCTGGAGGGAATGCGAAATGTTTTTCGAGGAACACCATTAAGAAAATTCAAACAATCGGCATCTTAAGCTGATTAAAGAATGATTTTGCTATCGTTAAATGTATATTTCATATGGAGGCATAAAGACAGTCGTTCTTCACTCGCAGGAAAGGAAATCATTAGTAGTGGCACAGGGTACCCTTCGCAACGCACCGTGCGGTGTCTTGCGTAGTATGTATGTAAACGTAGATGTAGTTTTAAGGTCGGTATCTTCGCCGCAAGCCTGAAAATAGAGAACACGGATTTCCTGGTTACCAGCCCTGTGGACAGGTCAGTCTCACCACTATAGCTGTAGCAACCTCAGAATGTGTATTTCCTAGTTACCAACCCAGATGAAAGGTTAATTTTACCACTGTAGCCCTACCAACATTAGAACGTGCATTTCGTCTCACCCAACTCAGTGGGTAGAATGTGCATTTTCTGGTGTCGAACTTACTGAAGAATCTCTCTTCGGTCATATACACTCCTGGAAATTGAAATAAGAACACCGTGAATTCATTGTCCCAGGAAGGGGAAACTTTATTGACACATTCCTGGGGTCAGATACATCACATGATCACACTAACAGAACCACAGGCACATAGACACAGGCAAGAGAGCATGCACAATGTCGGCACTAGTACAGTGTATATCCACCTTTCGCAGCAATGCAGGCTGCTATTCTCCCATGGAGACGATCGTAGAGATCCTGGATGTAGTCCTGTGGAACGGCTTGCCATCCCATTTCCACCTGGCGCCTCAGTTGGACCAGCGTTCGTGCTGGACGTGCAGACCGCGTGAGACGACGCTTCATCCAGTCCCAAACATGCTCAATGGGGGACAGATCCGGAGATCTTGCTGGCCAGGGTAGTTGACTTACACCTTCTAGAGCACGTTGGGTGGCACGGGATACATGCGGACGTGCATTGTCCTGTTGGAACAGCAAGTTCCCTTGCCGGTCTAGGAATGGTAGAACGATGACGGTTTGGATGTACCGTGAACTATTCAGTGTCCCCTCGACGATCACCAGTGGTGTACGGCCAGTGTAGGAGATCGCTCCCCACACCGTGATGCCGGGTGTTGGCTCTGTGTGCCTCGGTCGTATGCAGTCCTGATTGTGGCGCTCACCTGCACGGCGCCAAACACGCATACGACCATCATTGGCACCAAGGCAGAAGCGACTCTCATCGCTGAAGACGACACGTCTCCATTCGTCCCTCCATTCACGCCTGTCGCGACACCACTGGAGGCGGGCTGCACGATGTTGGGGCATGAGCGGAAGACGGCCTAACGGTGTGCGGGACCGTAGCCCAGCTTCATGGAGACGGTTGCGAATGGTCCTCGCCGATATCCCAGGAGCAACAGTGTCCCTAATTTGCTGGGAAGTGGCGGTGCGGTCCCCTACGGCACTGCGTAGGATCCTACGGTCTTGGCGTGCATCCGTGCGTCGCTGCGGTCCGGTCCCAGGTCGACGGGCACGTGCACCTTCCGCCGACCACTGGCGACAACATCGATGTACTGTGGAGACCTCACGCCCCACGTGTTGAGCAATTCGGCGGTACGTCCACCCGGCCTCCCGCATGCCCACTAGACGCCCTCGCTCAAAGTCCGTCAACTGCACATACGGTTCACGTCCACGCTATCGCGGCATGCTACCAGTGTTAAAGACTGCGATGGAGCTCCGTATGCCACGGCAAACTGGCTGACACTGACGGCGGCGGTGCACAAATGCTGCGCAGCTAGCGCCATTCGATGGCCAACACCGCGGTTACTGGTGTGTCCGCTGTGCCGTGCGTGTGATCATTGCTTGTACAGCCCTCTCGCAGTGTCCGGGGCAAGTATGGTGGGTCTGACACACCGGTGTCAATGTGTTCTTTTTTCCATTTCCAGGAGTGTATTTCCTGATATAAAACCCAGGTGAAAGGTCAGTTTCATCGTGGCAGCTCTGAAAAGCTCAGAAAATGCTTGTTCAGGGGATCAACCTAATGGGTAGGAATGTCTCACTACTGCAGTTGTGACAACCTCGGTGCATGCAATACCTGGGTTCTAGTCCAGATGACCAGCCAGTTTCACCACTGTTGTCCTATAGACCACAGGAAGCGCGTTTCCTGGTGTCCAATCCAATGGGAAAATCAGTGTCACTGATGTAGCTCTGACCAAAAGAGATCGTACGTTTCCGTATTTCCACTGGAGTTGATCCTAATTTTCTGCACTACATCCTATAACTGATCTTGTCTTTAGCAGAAGTTACTGCCAGTTTATTCTCTGGACTGGAACCTAATACCGTGCTATAATGGCAATTGAATCATACGCAGAAGTATTGTGTGCTGCATTGGCTGTAGCCAGGGAACTGAATTTTGTTTCAACAAGGCCGAGAGAAAGGCAAGAGGTCAGTTTCTCATGTACACAAATGTTACGGTAAACACGGGACACCTTCGTAGCATGGAATTTCATTTCATATGTTAGCTTCGTGATAAGTTTGTACCTTGATAGTATTGTCTTTTTATTTACTTTATTTTATTTTATTGTTCACATAATTGAAACCAATACACTTAATACTCATAAGTAATGAAATAAAGGGGTGGTTATGCGAAAAGTAGGCGACTGAATACTTCCCCAGGTGTTTCAGTGTCCCAGATGCCACACGTCTTTATGATCTGTAGTGGCCGGAAACGTGGTCTCAATCAGCAGTCTCCAAAGAAAAGTTTAGTGCAGTGACCAGCTAGCTTCGTTTAGGTAAAGGAAAAAGGATTTATATTATTTCTTCAGTCCAAGTGTAATAATTCAATTCCGAAAACTTCTAGACCTTATAGTCTTGCGCACAAAGCTTGAATAATTTCGTAGTAGATACCCGCAAGCCCAAAACTAGCGTTTATTCAAAAAACGTCACCGTATTCCAACAAAAGATGCTCTATTGTCTCCTAGTACAATACAACTCCGAATGAAGATAATCATGTGACTGAAACAATTCAGCAGCTTTGGGCCGAATACATTGAAGTCAGACAAAAACATTGAAACTGTGGAATACTGCTCACCCAAATTATTTTTTCGTATCTTCATTTAATTTTGGCAAAAAATAAATAATCTCTGTGAATAATCTTTGTTCCTGATGCGGCAAGATTCGGCAAAGGGCCTCCTCGTTTCTTTTAAGTGCACCCAGGTTTCAACAAACCCCTCGACTCTTTTTTTTTCCGGTATACATTTTGTCCATGATTGAATTACATAATGTGTCGGTCGATCATGGACAAGGCAGAAATCGAGAGGGAAAAAAAACGCTGTTTCATAATTTTGTTCTGCGAACGTACATACTCATACACTGCTGTTGTTACTTGACTCGACCAACACGGAAGACAGGCGATTTGTCAGGTTAATGTGTATGGATAAAAATCCTATGTCAAGATTGCTAAAACTCCTTTATTGATTACTGGTTTCAGCTCATGGAAGAGCTATCTTCAGATCAAAAAAAATTATTACTTATTCTCGTGTGTATCAGCCACCAGGCATCACAATCTTCATAATCTGTTGAGCTGAATCGCTCTGGTTATCGTTTACAAACTTAAGTTCTTTGAGTACTCTGACAGCCGTAATGCAGCTGTTTACTGCAGTGTTTCGTGTGATACGCCTTATTTACATCCACACATGGAATATATGACAGTTACCTTTGTCAGTCACTTTGCATCTAAACACAAGTGTGGCAATATGAGCACTGCAGACGTATAAGGTAAACGTTGTACATTACGTAACCATGACGAGCCACTTTAATTGCCGGTCGTGGTAGCCGAGCGGTTCTAGGCGCTACAGTCTGGAACCGCGTGACCGCTACGGTCACAGGTTCGAATCCTGTCTCGGGCATGGATGTGTGTGATGTCCTTAGGTTAGTTAGGTTTAAGTAGTTCTAAGTTCTAGGGGACTGATGACCTGAGAAGTTAAGTCCCATAGTGCTCAGAGCCATTTGAACCATTTGAACCACTTTCATGTGTACGCAACAAGACCGATTCAGCTGAACAGATTATGACGATGCAAGAGACCTCGTGGCTGATACACATGGAATTGAGCAGTAATTTTTATTGATCTGAAGATGCATCATCAATGAGTTGAAACTGCTGATCAGTAAAGGAGTTTTAGCGATCTTGACTAGGAGTGTTATCTACACTTTTTTCATACATTTGTACCTCAAATGGAGGCCTATGTTTCATATTAGACTTCTTTTAGCGAGGAATGTCGTATTGTTATGAGCTTCCCTGCTATTTCTGACCCTCTTGCTTCGTCCTTCGTGAATTATTTTCCTTCCAAAGTAGCACAATTTCATCACTTCACCTACGAAGTCTTGCAAGCGTTATTATGTACAGAGCGGTCACAGATTTTGGACTGTACATTTTGGATTTCGTTTTCGTATACCTTGAACATAAATTTACGAAGCGTTTGGATGTGAAGGCAAATTTAATTTGTATGAAGGCAATCTGTGGGAAAATTTACAGTAGTCAAGTGAAATAGTCAAAATGAAATGCAGACAAAGAAAAACTGCATTCCTGAAAAGTCGAAAAAAGCTAAGTTTCAAAGTGAAATCAAGACTGTTTCGACTGCAGCGTAGTCTAGGAAGGAGGGGAGAAATTGTTTTTTGAATACGTAAAAAGATGTAATATATGTCATCACCGACTTTTTTTTAGTCATGAGTCTTCTGACTTGTTCTTGTATTAACATTTTCATCCCTGTGCAGCAATTAGACGAACGTTTTCAGTTATTTGTTACTTGTGGTCCAATACATGTCTTCCCCTGCAGTTTTTAACCTTGCTGTTACTTCTTGCTGTCTTAATTTATGCCATATCTTCCTCCTCCGTCTTATTTTCATTGCTTATTTTCGATATGCTTATTCTTCCCCGATTGTGCGGAGAACTTACTCATTCCCTACCTCATAAGTCTACAGTCCACCTAATTATCAATACTTCATATTCAGCCTCATCTGAAACATTTCGATTTTCTTCGTCTGTGCTCTCACAGTCCATGATACAGTATCATACAATGCTGTGCTCCAAACATCACTGATCAAACTTTGTTAATAAAAGTGAAATGCGTCTGGTCTAACATTCAGTTAAACTGCAGTTCACTGAAAAAATTTCTTCCTCGATTAAACTCCACAGCAACAAATGACACTACTATCATTATGGTGACTAGTATGTCCCTCTAATCCGTGTGCGGCCGATGCACAAGGAATCCAGATGTCTTGTAATGATCGGTTTGAGTAATCTCTCATACAACCTTTAGCACTTTGCTTGCAGTAAATGCTTGCAACAGCTTCCGTGATTCACATCTAAAATACGAGACTAACAAATGTAGCAGACTATTATAACGACAGGTACTGTGTATTCTTGTCAGAGGATAGCATTTATTTGAGGTTACATTTAATTCTTTCTTTCAATAAAATGACGGTGTACCTATGCATTCACATTATGATATTGATTTGAACATACACGGCCGCTAATTATCAGACCATTGTAAACGGTAAAGTAACACACAGCAAGTCTCACCTCTTCTATCATTGCTTCACGGCAGCAGCTATGAATCCTGCGGTCGCTGCACTCGAGAACAGCGGAAGATGGGATATTAAAAAAGTTTTCTCAAACTTACACATTTCGTGAAAGTCTTCTCGCCTTTGCGCGCAACTTACAGATGTAAAACAGGAGAAGCACAAGGCTGGCTAAAAACTGCTCCCACTGGTAAAATTCCGAGAAGTTTCACGTCCGGCTCACATGTTCGGAGATGAGCCGTTGCTTCTTTCGTGCCAGAGACATTTGTTAAGGTACAGGAAATCTCTAGACGAGACTTCTTTTTTTAAGAAAACAACAACTTATATAGTGTAAGAAAGATGCGAAAGCATGAAGCAGAAAAAGAAAACTTGACAATGTATTATCAAGAAATCGAGAAATAGTGCTTCACTCATTCCATTCATTTCACCCACTCAGCCTCTGATTAATAATGTCTTTCAATCCATACGCGCAAATTTTGACGGTTTCTTCTTCTAGCTCCTTTTTTTCAGCTTTCGGAAAAAATTTCTGCGAATCACAGGAATCTTTGCCGTCTCCTACAATTTTCGCTCTCTACAGATTCCTGTAATGGCACAGAAGTTATTCTGTGACGTCTGGACACTTTCCTGTCATTCAGTCCCTTCTATTAGTTAAAATTTTCGATGTATTAATTGCTCGTCTTTATTTCGGAGATTCTTCTCATTTCTAGTAACTACACTTAATTTACTGAAGTCTTTTGTAACCCCACATCTTAATCCTTCGTATACTACAAATGATTAATATTGTTTCTTAAGTCTATTCCTGTGTAAGGTAGTTATCAATTAACGGATACTCATTTCATAGGATGCTGTAAATCTTCCAAATTGTCACAGGCAATAAAAATGTCGTGAGGGAAACTTAACATTCATATCATTTCATCCTCAACTTTTATGCCACATTGCTTTATCTCCTTCAGTGCAACTTCGATGTATAGATGGAACAGTAGAGGGGAATTACTACATCCTTGCCTTACGCCCCATTCAATCCCATGACTACTGTTTCTATATTCCCTTCTTAGTTCTACATAAACTCTTTCTTTACAGCAGATACCTATTTTTCTGAGGTTTTGAAATATCGCGCGAACGAATAATTTTTCTAGGTCGTCGGATCCTACCAGAAGTTTAAAATAAATCCAATTTGGTATTTTTTCTGAGAAAAGTTCATTCATTAATGTCATGAACGACTATTTTTTGACACGAATAGTGCACAGCCAAATAGCATTTACAAACTCAGACTGTACAAGGCAGAGTGATGCGACCGACATAATTGTTATGTTATACTTTAACAACCTGGCAGATGTCGCTTTTTCTGAGTTGAAAATTTTCAAAAGTGATAGGTTTACCTGTGATGAACTTCTATTTTCCAGAAATTCTTTTCTTGATATTGCCAGTCTGAATTTTGCTGCGTAAATAAAAAAAACTCATCATTTCCCTTCCCTGAAGCAAATTTGTGAGATATTGCTAATGGTTTTCCTACTGATATTCCCGATTTAAAAGCGATCGTCAATCAGTCGAAGATGACTGTCAACCATGGAGTTGATATTCCAACTGGCATTTAGGTTATGAATTTTTGTGCGCCAGCCATAGAGAGGGCTTACAGAAAAAAACTGAATCTTGACTGGTTTAGTTCATGACATTTTACCAAACCGCTGTAGCCAAAATTTTTTCTCAGTTCAGTAACCTCAAAGCAAAAAAGAAAAACTTCCGAACATTTGAAAATAACTATTTGAACTAGGTGAGGATCAGCTACATAGGCTTTACGGATAATAACATCATTAGTAAGTGAAGTGGATTTACAAGGGGTTCCCATGCCCATTTTCTCATCGTCTCGACGCAGTGTACAAGTGCTGTTCACTGAGTCCCTCGATTAGAATGAATAGTGTATTTCGAATGGTGGCTTTAACTTTCATTTATTTTACCAATGTAAGTTAGCACCACCGATAAACCCCTTAAGTAAAACAGTACTAACTAAAGCCTAAAGCACGTAGTACACTTTAAGACAAAATAAGGACGTACCACTAAGGAATTATACGAAAGAGACGGAAATAGATAGATGTGGTGTATACATACAGACAAACAAATGAATACAATTTCAGACAAATTGGATCATTTATTCAAGAGAGAGAGATTAAAAAATTGAATATGTCAGTAACACATGGTCCTTCACTTTCCTTCATGTAAGCCATTATTAGTTTGGCATTGACTGATAGATTTGTTGGACAACTTACTGAAGGCTATCGTGCCAATTTCTGTCCAACTGGCGCCCTTAGGTCGTCAAAATCCCGATGCCATTGAAGGGTCTTGCCACAATGTTCCAAATCTTCTGAACCAGGGAGAGGTCCGCCGACCTTGCCTACCAAGACAAGCACGAAAACAAGGAATAGAAGCTCTCGCCGTATGCGGCTGGGCAATAGCTTACTCAAATGTAAGTCCTGGATTGCTTGTCGAGAAGAGAAACAAAAGGGGGCGTAGGATATGGCCTGGAATCTCACTCACTGGAGTACAATTGTCTTCAGTGGTGAGTTCTGCTTCGAAATGAGCCTTGGTGTCCAGCAATGTCTGGAGATGCTGCGGGCAGTGGTGGATACAAAACCGGTAGCCACCCTCCATACTGCGCAACAACCCAGAATGTTGGTCCGGGGTTCCAATTCTTTTCATAGCAGAACCCTTTCCGTAGTCAACCGCGCCACCCAACAGCACAGCGGTACCTCAAGCATATACACTACCCTTTTTTGTTTGTTTTCTTTTGCTCTTTTCGACAAGCAATCCCGGACTAACATTTCAGCGAGATATTGCCCACCCGCACAAGGCGAGAATTTCTACTCCTTGTTTTCGTGCTTGTCTTGGCAGGCAAATGGACGCATCTCTTCCTAGTTCAGAACGTCTGGAGCGTTAAGGAAAGGCCTTCCAATCGTCTAGGGATTTTGATGATCTAAGGGCGCCAGTTGGACAGACCTTGGGATGATATCCGTCGGAGTACATCCAACAAATCTGTCAATCCACGTCAAGCCGAATAACTGCTTGCATAAGGGCTAAAGGTGGACCAATGCCTTATTGACTTGCTCAATTTGTGAAGTTCTTTCTTTTGAATAAATTATCCAGTTTTTCTGAGACTGCCGGCCGGTGTGGCCGAGCGGTTCAAGGCGCGTCAGTCTGGAACCGCGTGACCGCTACGGTCGCAGGTTCGAATCCTGCCTCGAGCATGGATGTGTGTGATGTCCTTTGGTTAGTTAGGTTTAAGTAGTGCTAAGTTCTACGGGGCTGATGACCTCAGATGTTAAGTCCCATAGTGCTCAGAGCCATTTGAAGCATTTTTTTTTTTTTTTCTGAAACTTTAATGGTTTGTTTCTCTGTACATGTATATCATATCTACAAATTTCCATCCAATTCAGATAATTTCTTCTTCGTACGGTGGAGCGTAATGGTTTTCTTTTTTTAATTTAGCTAAGAGCCTATCGACACAGCGTATAGCTTTACGTATCAGCTCATAAGATATACATATAAGGGAGCTCACGAAACAAGTCAGTATGTCTGAGCAATTCGACTTTGCTCGTGATTTCTCTAGAAACAAGTAACAAACCGACCTCCAATGCCGCTTTTTGTGCATGTAAGCTGATAGATTAACAACACAGACTCGCTGGAAATGGTATTAATTCTGAGCAGTTCCCCGTTGCGTCCAATTTGCACCTAATCGCCAGCATATGCCCATGAATATTCATCTTCTAGCAATCGACGAAACCAGTCGTTGCTTAGCTGCAGGCAAAGAGGCCATCTCGCTCTTTCGTAACAGCGTACGGATCCGCTACGAAGTAGGAGAAGCTTTGAGAAGAATTTGCACATCGCAACTGTCTGTCTTACTCAGAGCGGAAACTTTGAAGTGACTGGAACTAGAAGAGTGTCTGCAGATACCTACGTTCGCATTGCCGTTGGTATAACGGCATAATTGATAGAAATCAAGCGAAAGGGCAATAATACTCATAGGTGTCACTGAATACATAGAGGATATACTGCAGACAAACTCTCCTGCTGCAACTGAAGTAGAATTTATCAGTAATAAATAAAGTATGTTGTCATTTTATTTGGTGGTTAAGACAAAGATAAATAAATGCTAACATTAGCCGGTCGTGGTGGCCGAGCGGTTCTGGACTCATCAGTCCGGAATCGCGCTGCTGCTGCGGTCGCAGGTTAAAATCCTGCTTCGGGCATGGATGTGTGTGATGTCCTTAGGCCAGTCAGGTTTAAGTAGAGGACTGATGACCTCAGACGTTAAGTTCCATAATGCTCAGAGCCATCTGAATCATTTTTTTGCTAATATTAATTCATAAAAATTATGCCAGACATTCAGTGTTTTTAAAAAAGATTTGTCTGGCTTCACAAGACTTCACCGGGGTGAATTTTAACTTATGTAAGGAAAGTAAGAGATTATCGTGGTACCATTAATAAGTTGTCAATTCGTATGGTTGCTTTTAGGCGTCTCGGGAGGAGCTAGAGCACTCGCATATTCTAATGGCTTTTGATGTAAGTGCTAGAATATTAAGAAAATTTTATTTTTCAATAGGACGTGCCATCACTGCAGTGGCACTTCCCACATTTAACAATGAGCTTCCAGAACGATGAGTCTGATCTTGTGCTCCGTCATTGGCTTCCAAGGACTCTTGATCGATAGAACGATGGATCTGATCTTGTACTGGGCCGTTAGCTGCCAGGGGCTCCTGATCGCACACTCTTAGATGTTTTCTTAGCTAAAAGTTCGTGTAAGAATCTGCCGGTGTGCGTCCCCTTCCAGCAACTTTGGGGGACTTCCGTGCCCCATAGCAACAGGTATCAATGCAGTAATTCCATGCGCGCAAATGTATGGGACGAGTTTGATTACAGTCCGCATTTTTTGTCATGTGTTCAGTGGAGAACACGTTGAACATTTGTGGAAAATAAATGAAAAGTGACTCCAAGTGCACTCTTGTAAAAGACATACGCTTGCAATATCGGATGACTTTTTTGGCATCAAAACTTTTGCAGTCCTATGCATTAGTTAAAATATATCCGTAATTCTGCCTTTAGACGTATAGAGTACATGCACGTGTAAAATCGGACAATTCTTTTGTATGGAATAACTTGGAAATCCTAAGCGTAAGTTAAAATTCATCCCTAATTCCGTCTTCATTCTTGCAGAAGACACAGTCTTGACAAGCAGAATTAACTGTTTTCAAATACTCTCAATAACGTGCCACATACCGGAACTATGAGCGGAGGGAAGACTGAGTATAAAATGGGCTTCATTGTCTATGACATTCATCATTCATGAACGTTTCTAGTTTTAGTCTTAGATGGAGCTCAGAGTGCCAATTTGTGTGAAAACGTGGACCTCGAACATGGGCTTGAGCTCTGCAGCGTGGTGCGCAGGTCGATCTCGGGCCGCATCGTGGGCAGCGTGTGGTGGTTCTTCACGCTGATCCTCATCTCGTCCTACACGGCCAACCTGGCCGCCTTCCTCACCGTCGAGCGGATGGTGGCGCCCATCAACAGTCCCGAGGACCTGGCCTCGCAGACCGAAGTCGAGTACGGCACGCTCTACCACGGCTCCACCTGGGACTTCTTCAGGGTAATCAAGGACACGAGTTGTCCTCCTACACTGCTTAGTGTTTCTTCGAAATATGATATTGGTGAATGAGTACGAAATCGCGTCGTGTGTCAGAACACGCTACCACATAACGTTATTTCTCACCTTTCAGCAGAAAAAACATCAGCTGGAATCGCTTCCTGTTACAAAACAGTCTTGAGATGTCCGATGTTATAAAAGAATTTAGGAATAATCTTCTCTGTAGAATATCTGTATGATGCGTCTCACAGATTACGCCCCCATTGAAATGGAATACGTAAAAAAAAAAAAAAAAAAAAAAAAAAAAAAAAAAAAAAAAAAATGTAACCTAGTGCTAATACAGTAAATATTAATGGAGGCACGTTTTCGCTTTCATTCTCTCACTTCTTTCTTCTAGTTTATTTATCAACTATCAGTTTTGACAATACTTTACATTCCTGACATATCTGCAGCAAATCGTCATTCGTGCCACTAAAATCTTTCTTCGAACATGCGAAACCAAAGTACGCCTGTATGTGCTACCGCATGCCCTACTATGCTTCTTCCCTTCTTGTGATAGGACTCATTTACAGAATTTTGTCTTCTGTAGTAATTCCTGGGATTTTATTACTTGTCGCTGCTTTCGCCCTTTGATTTTTATTTATGAAAAATGCCGAGTTTCTTCACGGTTCAGAGTTCACGCTGAACTCTATGTTGCCCTCTGTCTGTCTTGGTAAGTCAATTGAACCATAAAAAGAAGACTAAGCCATATCATTTTCAATTGGACCATCTTTAATAAAACACTGTGGCCTTCAAACAAACTTCGGCTTGATTACAGCATTAGCTTTCAAATATTAATTCTGATATCACTATTCTTTCTTTATTGACCACGTATTTTTATCGTACAGATCCGTGCCGTAAACATATAGATTTGGATTATATCATTATTAAGTCTCACCATCAATCGGTCTCTTAAAAAACGTGTCTTCGCATACCATTCTTCTGGTCTTTCCTGAAACTTCCTGACAGATTAAATCTGTGTGACTGACCCGCAGTCGAATCTAGAGCCCTTGTTTTTCGCGGGCAAGAGCTCTACCGTCTTGAGCAATTCGGCCAATACTCACCACCCGCCAGTGCTTCAGCCTCCGAGTCCTATTTGGTTCGGCACACGGACTTAATTTGCCAGAAAGTTTCAACAGTGAAAATTTAATTTCGATTTCTTTCTAGCTTTTTCCTCCCTGCCCACTTTCACAGCCCAGAGTCCCGTGCTTCAAACACAGAGCTACGGAAACGTTCTTTATCAACCTCTGCCCAATGCTTACCATCAAAAGGTGACTTTTTTTTCACGAAAGAAAACACATCTTCACTTGTATCCGCCTGCTAAACTTAGAAGTCATTAGAGTACAACACCTTCTCAGAGAGCACGCATGTCTCTCAGTACTTTGGGAGTCCTGTGGACCTTGTATATAATCCATTGATACTTTTTCTCAGCACTCTGTGCAAAAATGTGAAAGTATATCCAGATGACGGCCGACATTGAAGGCTTGTATGTAAAGTTCCTTTTCCTATTTATATCCTTCCGTTCCTTTTCCTATTTATATTCTTCCTTTCCTTTTCACTCGATGATCACAACGACTTTTGCCATAGCACCCGAAGAGCTGCTCGCACCTTTCTCGAGCTCTCCTAAGTCTGTTAATCTTTTAAGTTTGTGCTCATGTACTGAGTCATTGTTTTAGCTCGTAATTCGTGATTACTTTTCCTCTACAACCAATAAAATCCTTTGATCCCTTCTAGAAATCTCATTTACGTTTTGTAGATATTGTTTGAGTCAATCTATCTCATTTCGTTACCACCGTTATTCCAATGTTCTTGTATCTTCCCACTAATGCCCCCCCCCCCCCTCCTTAATATTTTTACCACATTGTCCTTACTGTAAATTACTGTCATACGTAACGAGCAAAAGTCTACCACCTGTTAAATAGGAGTGTTCTGTTTACGGACTACATTGTTTTTCGTTGCAGCGGTCACAGATCACGCTGTACAGCAAGATGTGGGAGTTCATGAACTCACGCAAGCACGTGTTCGTGCGCACGTACGACGAAGGCATTAGACGGGTGAGGACCTCCAAGGGCAAGTACGCGCTGCTCATCGAGTCTCCCAAGAACGACTACACCAACGAGCGGGAGCCGTGCGACACGATGAAGGTCGGCCGCAACCTGGACGCCAAGGGCTTCGGGGTCGCCACCCCCCTAGGCTCGCCCCTCAGGTACTCCACGTGTGTCTCATCTGGAGCTACAGCTCACGGCCATTTGTACGCCCATGAATACTCTGATTCTGGTCTCTACTGGATTTTATTTACTTGCTACAGTGTTTCACACGCTTCATCTCACGTGCACTCATGCTCATAAATTGCGGATAATAGCAGAATGTGGTGCCACACAACATGACACTATACAAAACTGGCGCCAATAGCATAGGCACATAGGGAACACACACGACACAGATCTGTAAGTCTACGGTATTGGTGATATGTGAGAAAAACGTCCCGAAACACATGTGCTACAAAACGCCACTGTTTCCTGCGCATGTACACCGACATCAATATGGGATGTGATGACCATGCACACGTACACAGGCCGCACAACGAGTTGGCATACTCTGGAGCAGGTGGTCGAGCAGCTGCTGGGGTATAGCCTTCCATTCTTGCTCCATTGCCTGTCGGAGCTCCTGAAGTGTCGTAGGGGTTTGAAGACGTGCAGCAATACGTCAACAGAGAGCATCCCCGACGTACTCTGTGCGGTTTAGGTCTGGAGAACAGGCAGGTCACTCCATTCGCCTGATATCTTCTGTTTCAAGGTACTCCTCCACGAGGGCATCTCGGTGGGGCCGTGCGTTATCATCCATCAGTAGGAAGGTGGGACCCACTGCATCCCTAAAAAGGCGGACATACTGATGCAAAATGACGTCCCGATATACCTGACCTGTTACAGTTCCTTTGTCAAAGACATGCAGGGGTGTGCGTGCACCAATCATAATCCCACCGCACACCATCAAACTACGACCTCCATATAGGTCTCTTTGGGGTTTGGTATCTGGTTCGTCGTTCACGCCAGATGAAAACTCGGCGAGAATCATTGTTGATACTATAACTGGACTCCTCCTGGGACCACTGTTCCAATGACCATGTATGTGTTCTTGACACCAGGCTTTACGAGCTCTCCTGTGACCACGGGTCAGTGGAATGCACCTTACAGGTCTCCGGGCAAATAAACTACGTCTGTTCAGTCGAATGTAGACTGAGTGTCTGGAGATAACTGTTCCAGTGGCTGCGGTAAGGTCCCGAGCAAGGCTACCTGCAGTACTCCGTGGCCGTCTGCGGGCACTGATGGTTAGATATCGGTGTTCTTGTGATATTGTACACTGTAGATGTCCCGTACTGTAGCGCCTGGACACGTTTCCTGTCTGCTGGAATCATTGCCATAATACTGAAATCACACTTTGGCGCACACGGAGGGAGCGTCCTAAGACCTGCTGTGTTTGACCAGCCTCCAGTCGCCCTAGTATTCTACCCCTCATAACGTCATCAAAATGTATTCTTTGAGCCATTTTCAACACACAGTCACCATTAGCACGTCTGGAAACGTCTGCACACTTACTCGCTGATTCGTACTCTGACGTGCACCAACACACCTGTGGGTATGTGGACTGCTGCAGCGCCACCGTGGGGCGACCGCATCGTCATACCCCGAGGTGATTTAAACCCGCAATGTGCCCACCAGAGCGTTGTTTCACCATGTATCAGCGTTATCCTTAATTTATGAGCACGAGTGTATATTGACATAAATGTACAAACTCAGTCGAAAAGCTGTCAGAAGTGGTAGTAAGGACGACAACAGAGAAAATAAACGGTTCAGTAAGTGAGTGCTCCAATAGGGAAGACGACAAAGTACTCGAAGCTCTTAAGTTATGTATTCTACAGTCGATGATTACTAAATGATTTTTCTTATTTTGTTCCATACTACAACCTCTGGAAGATTGTGGAGTTCTGCTTCACCCTGTAGAGCCTGCAAATCACTGTACAGTGCTACCAGGCAACTGCCTGTCCTTTTCCATTAATGTATGAAGAGAGTAAATGTGTCCCTATGTGACTTTACACCTTAGAGTCTCATGTTATTCTGATTGTTCTCACACGAAATATGCAAGTGCTTGGTCTGCCTCAAACGGAGGTGTTCCAGGATCAGCCAGCGGGATTTCTCAAGAACAACATTGTCTTCCTTTACAAAGATTCCCCTTGAAGACTCACCAGATTCTCTGTCAACAGTTACGGCCTTCATCGACCTGTTACGGTTCAAATGGCTCTGAGCACTATGGTACTTAACATCTGAGGTCATCAGTCCTCAAGAAATTAGAACTACTTAAACCTAACTAACCTAAGGGCATCACACTCACCCATGCCCGAGGCAGGATTCGAACCTGTGACCGTAACGGTTGCACGGTTCCAGACTGAAGCACCTAGAATCGCTCGGCCACACCGGCCGGCACCTGTTACGGTATAAGCGACTTGTCTGTATCTCTATTGGACCTTTACATCCCGTGAATTTAGCTTTACCTGATTTCTTTGAATTAGCATGCATTTATCTGGACGTAAGTCGAACTTCTATTCAATTTATCAACACTAGAAATATTGTCCAAGTCATTTTCCATTTCCGTGCCATCTCCTAACGGTGTGACGTTCCTGTGGTTAACATCGCCATTAACGAAGACTCTGAAGCTGCTGTTGACCATATCGCTTTTCTTTCGAAGACAATTGATTTCGTCTTTGGCTTCTGTAGAACTTCTAATTTCTGTATCACAGCTCATTTTTGAAGTCGATTATATTCACAGTCGACTTGGAGGTTATTTATTTCGCAACATTGCAGTTTCGGCCTTTGGGCCATTTTCAAGTGGTATCGCAAGAGATTTTATTTCAGTATATGTGAGACTTTAAAATCCTCTGGCGGGTATACATGTCCTTTACAAAATTTTACATGCGAGTTCTAACATATATGCAGTTAATACATACCGTAGCTACAATAAATATTGCTTACGTTCGTCTGTGCATAAGGACTCGATAAGCAACCTGAGCTATCAGTAATCGGAATCTAACCTGCATAACACTGTGTGCGTGTTGTATGAGTGTCAGTTTCACTGTCATTTAAGCCCTCAACAGATCGTTACATGAAAAACTTAAAACTAACATTTGGATAAGCTATCTGACTGAGTATTTGAATAAGAATTTACAAGTGATACAGAATCTGACTTGTGCAACGGAATTTACTGGATTGGAGGACATGACATGTTGTGGTGTGTCAGTATCTCTGTTTTGGTCCTAAGTTTTGCACTCACCTCTTTAGATGACTGCCTTTTTCCATGTGGTTTACAACAAATTGAAGCAGCATGAAACAGCAGCGGCTAAAGATTATTGTTACTAAGAACGAATTTAATAAATAGGTGTTAGCTTGGGCCTTGTTAACTACTAAATAACTTGTAAGAAGCTTCAAAACGGTTCAAATGGCTCTGAGCACTATGGAACTTACCATTTGTGGTCATCAGTCCCCTAGAAATTAGAACTACTTAAACCTAACTAACCTAAGAGCATCACACTCACCCATGCCCGAGCCAGGATTCGAACCTGCGACCGTAGTGGCCACGCGGTTCCAGACTGAAGCTCCTAGAACCTCACGGGCACACCGGCTGGCACTTGTAAGAAGGGATTTCATAAATTAAGTCTATTTATAAGCTTCAGAAATCATCTTGGCCAAGTATTAATAATGGCGAAATGCCTCACAATGACTGTATAAGTATCAATAATGGCTGAGTGAAGGATTAACAAATTATTTCTTAAAATACTTCACCTAAGGTTCGGATGAAGACCATATACTGAACACAGAAGAGACAAAATTCATACACAGCTGAAGGCCTGACGCAGTACTTGCGACAAAATATCACAATCAAGAACAACAGAACAGTGGTGCTCAGAAGTGTTCCAAGGGTCAGCCTTGGGAGGAAACTCTAGCAACAATTTATGTGAGACAGACAAACAAGCGTAATACTAAATAGTCGGATGGAAACCCGACCCAGGGACGGCTGAAGGACCGACCAACAACCTAATCAATCCCCTTCACCCGACCAACGTCACAACAACTGAAAATATAGCGACGGCGAAGATACCAGCAACACTAAGTCTAAATACAACCAAGGTACAATAAGCACTCAAAAGTATGAACAAACATGAAGGCTGTCGAACTACACTCCGTGTCGGACAGCATCAACACAGCGAGGAAACACACAACCGCTACTCTGTCCCAACCGACCGACTGCCTACTCCAGTACGCTGAAAGCATTCATCTCCTCAGTGGAAATCACAGAAGCTACACACAGTTCCACGTAAACACTTGCACCAAGAACTCCGACAATCCTAAAACCAGTCACTGTGGAACAACAGGGAGAAATGACAAGTCGACATACACAGAGTTTCCATAAGTGATCGGCGACCAAATTACAGTTCGTCCGATGAGACGACCTACCAACGGTCGTCCCCACTCAAGTCATGTTTGTCGGCAACGGTTGGTCAAGCCATGGCTGTCCGAACGTCACTGCTGCTCCGTCCCAGACTCCCTTGATGTCCGTTCGCAACTCGGACACACGACGACCCAAAGACACTGGCTCGGACCCAAACATGCGGAGGGAACACCGGCCCATTGGCGACCCGACATCTCTGCACAGGGAAGGAACCGACCCACGTCTGGCAAGATGACCAACTGACTAACCCCAGAAACGGTCAAAAGACCAAATACACGTCGCCCGGTGAGACGACCGACCGAACGACCAACCAACGGTCGTTCCTGCTCCAGTCTCCTTCCGTCGGACAATTCATGTGTGTTGCCAACGGTCGGCTGATCGCACCTCACTGGCGCTCCGTCCCCACTGAACTCCCGACAGACGACGACACGGAAACACTAGCGGTCGCTCCAGAGATAGTACGAGAGTGCACTTATCGATAAGCACTGCTGCTGCCACTCACGGGCAAGCAAACCAGCAACTTAGTCACGCCAATAAATTGAATAAGAAAAGAGGCGACAGTACCATAAAGACAAGGTGACAAGCAATAAACGGCTTGAACCCGAGCCGCGCATGGTTCGGAGATATGACGGGAACGACCATTCAAAGCAAAAATCCGGCTCTAAAATTCATACCATAAAAGCTATGAGCACTTGCACAGTAGAGGATATGTGTTTCACAGAAGCGAAGATGAAAAATTTAATAAATAAGTACTTAAATAATTGAGGTATTATGTAATGAACAGTCCTGACACATAGTGAAGGGTATGGGTTGCGACGCTCCGTTGGTCTTAGGATCTTTCCCGTCACCTGTTGTTTCTTCCATTTCTAAAAAACGAGAAAATTGCCAAGTGAAGTTGCACCACTTTTCAGAGTCCGTGTGAAACTATATGCCTCTATGAAGGGTGCATAAATAGTTTCAGAGTACCGGAGGAAGGCATTGTCATATCACCACAGCAGAACTACGTCTTGTAAAGCACTACAGTGTTTAAGTAAACCATTGGGTCTAAAATAGCTTTGCTTCCTTTAAAGCGTAAAAAATACAACAAAACTGCTTTTTTCCAAGTGGCCTTAGTGGTTGTACTATCGAAACGACAGTTCGTCGAATAGTGCTGGTCGTCCCAACTCATACAATGTAATTAAGCACGAACTCTGATTAAAATTTGCACTACAAGATGAGATGGAACACTGTGTCACATCGAGAGACGTCAGTGCAGAGTTTTGGAACTGAAACATTTCGTAACGAACACTGTCAATACGGGAAAGAATTCATAACATTTCCTGCAACAGATACAGTGCACGGCAAAAAATTGTGGCGGAAAACGGATGGCAATCTGCTAAAATAGTGCAGAACATTGGCAGTTTCCTATCAAGAAAATATCAAATGGTCTTATAAAGAATTTTCCGTCTTTCTACAATAACAGGAGTAAATGCAATTATGACACTACTGTCTAACCCAGGATTAAAAAAGTAGTTACAGCGATATTCATACATAAAATACCGAAAAACGGAGAAATTAAATGAAAAGTTCGAAATAAAATTGTGACAGAATAAGACAGTTTTTAGATTTTGAATTGGACTGAATTTGAGGTGTAGATGATGTGGAACAACAAAGGAATCATTGTCCGAAATCTCGATGGGTACTAACGATTTTCAGTCTTTTGCTGAAGACAAACTTGATTTCAAAATCTTAAACTTTTATTCATAAAAAATGGCGATTTTCTAGAGAAGTAATATACAACGATTTTCTTTTTTGGAAAGTTACCACTCTGGTATATTAAAACATGAAATTATATAAAACCTCCTGGCAGATTAAAACTGTGTGCCAGACCGAGACTCGAACTCCCGAGCTCGAGTCTCGGTCCGGTGCACAGTTTTAATCTTCCAGGAAGTTTCATATCAGCGCACACTCCGCTGCAGAGTGAAAATCTCATTCTCATTAAATTATATAGTTTTAATATATTTGTGTATAGTTTTAATATGCCCTAATGGTAACTCTTCTAAAATAACAAAATTTCTCATGAGGTGTTTTACAGAAAATTGCTCTGATAATTAATTTGGAAACTTCAAAATGTAAAAACATTTTATAAATGATGGTGTGGAGCAGTAAGAATCTTTGGATTTGTAATTAATTTGTAACTATTTTTATTCAATGATGACAAGTAATGTTTTTATTCGTGTAAATGAATAATACTTTGAAAAATATTTTGTTTGTTTTTCACAAACAATGAACTGTAATTTTTATCCGTATTTGTTATTCGTCCTTCGAATAAATTTTGTCAAACCCTGCTTGATTTCAGCAGTAACTGTCTCATGTCTGTATTGTAGGGAGAAAATAAATTTAGCAGTCCTTTCTCTGACCGAAAATGGCGAGCTAACAAAACTTAAAAACCGTTGGTGGTACGACCGCACGGAATGCAAGCATAGTGACAAGCAGGTAAGGCGGCTTCAATGACGCATAACGTAGGCTTACCTTTCTATTTTTTTTGTGGAGCTAAGAATTTGTGTTAAACAGCATAAGTGATGTTTCTCATGGGCCTTAAATCTACGACACCCTTCTAATGTCTTTTTTGTAGGATGCATCTCGAAATGAACTTTCATTGAGCAACGTCGCTGGTATATTTTACATCCTGATTGGAGGGTTGCTGTTTGCTATGGCTGTGGCTCTGTTGGAGTTTTGTTACAAATCTCACGTCGAAGCGTCTAAATTGAAGGTGAGTTGTCACATTTTGCCTTATACTACAAGTGAAAGTTATACTTCATATATTATCGCCATAGATTTCAAAATACAAGATGAATCACAACATCACCGTCAAACTTGTTGAGAGGGAACTTTTGAGTGTTTTGCTACAAAGGACCCACAGTCTCCAACGGGTCTTTAGAGAGCATACAAGTTTTGTGACCACAATAACCCCGTTGCTGTGAAAATCAGATCAATGAAGAAACCTGTAAAATGCAGTAACCAAAGCGTAGGACGCACGAAACAAAGTAATGCAAGAAACTTCAGACAAAAAGTGCTGTGATGCGTTTGCAGTTCGTATGGTAACAGCTCGGCATGGTGTTGTTGTGCTTGTCTTCAGTTGCCTTTAGTGAACCCATACACGAGATGCTTATCGCTTAACTCTTTATCTGAGTAAAACTATCCAGAGTACTGTTGTGTACCGCTGTTAATGCTCAACTAACTCTGAAGAAGAGTAAAACCCTAGACAGAACCGAGCAACAGTAAATGCCAACTTCAGAACAACGAGTTAAAGACCGCTGTAGTCTTGTCAACAGCAGGTACCGTGAGCTAGTGGAAACAAGATACAAATTTCATACTGTCTGCATCTGCACTTTTGTGGCTTGTTTTCAGTCAGTACAGATACGGAGCTAACTGAGGAAAGAAACCGAATACACACATCAAAAAAAAATTTTGCATCACCTCGGTTCCGAGAGTTCCGGAACCTGTACAGAAAACTGGAATAGAGATCAATATTAACATCATTTCCGCCCTTTTTATAGCTCATGGAAACCACACACTGCTTGTTGTACCACATACAGCGAGACCTTCAGATGTAGTGATCCAGGTTGCAGTACACACCGGTACCTCTAATAACCAGTAGAACGTCATGCATGCATGCCTGTACTCGTCGTGACATACTATCCACAGGGTCATCAAGGCACTGTTGATCCAGATTGTCCCACTCCTCAACGGCGATTCGGCGTACATCCCTCAGAGTGGTTGGTGGCTCACGTCGTCCATAAACAGCCCTTTTCAATCTATTCCTGGCATGTTCGATAGGGTTCATGTCTGGAAAACATGCTGGCCACTCCAGTCGAACGATGTTGTTATTCTGAAGGAAGTGCACGATGGGGGTTCGAACTGTCGTCCATGAAGACGAATGCCTCGCCAAGATGCTGCCGATATGGTTGCACTATCGGTCGGAGGATGGCATTCACTTATCGTACAGCCGTTAAGGCGCCTTCCATGACCACTAGCGGCAAACGGCGGCCCACATAATACCACCCCAAAACAGAAGGGAACCTTCACCTTGCTGTACTTGCTGGACAGTGTGTCTAAAGAGTTCAGCCTGCCCTGGTTGCCTCCAAATATGTCTGCGACAGTTTTTTTGAGGGAGGGCACATGCGACACTCACCGGTGAAGAGAACGTAATACCAATCGTGAGCGGTCCATTCGGCATGTTGGTGGGCCCATCTGTACCATCCTGCATGGTGTCGTGGTTGCAAAGATGGTCCTCGTCATGGACGTCTGTAGTGAAGTTGCGCATCATGCAACCTATTGCGCACAGTTTGAGTCGTAACAATACGTCCTGTGGCTGCACGAAAAGCATTATTCAACATGGTGACGTTGCTGTCAGGGTTTCTCCGAGCCATAATCCGTAGGTAGCAGTCATGTACTGCAGTAGTAGCCCTTGGGTGGCCTGAGCGAAGCATGTCATCGACAGTTCCTGTCTCTCTGTATCTCCTCCATATCCGAACAACATTTCTTTGGTTCACTGCGAGACGCTTGGACACTCCCCCTTTTTGAGAGCTCTTCCTGGCACAAAATAACAATGCGGACGCGATCGAACCGCGGTATTGTCCGTCTAGGCATGGTTGAACTACAGACAACACGAGCCGTGTACCTCATTCCAGGTGGAATGACTGGAACTGATCGGCTGTCGGACCCCCTCCGTCTAATAGGCGCTGCTCATGCATGGTTGTTTACATATTTGGGCGGGTTTAGTGACATTTCTGAACAGTCAGAGGGACTTTGTCTGTGATACAATATCCACAGTCAACGTCTATCTTCAGGAGTTCTGGGAACCGGGGTGATGCAAAACTTTTTTTGATGTGTAATTCTCCAATGAGCCACCGATGGCCGTGAGGCCCTCGTACCAGAATAGACAGAACGCAATTCTGAACAATCTCTTCAGTTCTGATACATCTGCATGTACAGTTAGTAGTGCCACGTGAAGGACATAATGAGTAAATATGAAAGAAACTTAACGTTCGTATTAATGACCACTTACATTTGGAGGAAAGTGAATTGTGAGTCAAGAGTGAAACCTACTGAAGTGCAGGTGTAATTATATTAGTGTAAGGAATGAAGGAGACAATTGTTTTTCCTTCAGCTGAAATGTCAGTAAATTTCCTCTTCAACCAGTATTATCATTTCAAACAGTTATTTAAATCTTGCCAGCTACAGCGACGCGCACACAGAAGGAGTAAGGAAACTAAAATTACTATAAGATAATCGTAATAAAGAAGCCATAGACAGTGGGTTGTACCGGCAATAATTTACAAAAACTGCTGTATCTGTGTCGCTTGTACAATGTTCTCACTGTTGGAACTTTAGGAATTTTTGCCTGCGGTACAATCACAGCTGACTTCTCGCAAGATTTTGGGAACTGGACAGTACAGAAAGTCGAAATTAATAAGGTGGCAGAAACGATACGAAGATCAGAGAGAGCGATCACATATTTGTCAATAGGAAACTGTGATATCGTGTGTCCGGATAAACTCACTCTTGAACATCGTCCACCTGTGTAGTCTTTTGTGTAATGGATGTATACTAGGGGGATGAGGAAATTTCAGTACGAACGCAGTCACAAACATACAATGTTCCACTGATCAGTTCACTTTGAATTGTAAGTGAAATTACGAGCATACGACTGAAGTGAAGACTGCAACGGACAGGTGTGGAGCTGTCATTCTGTTCTGCCAAGTTACTGCTTTACTCTACCATTCTGGTGTTGTGTGTTCGATATTTTACCATCGAATGCAAGAATCCGTCGGAGGTGACGGTTACCGCAGCTAGGTGGAGGAAGTTACTGAACACTCTTTATTATTCATCGAGCCAATTACAGGTGGGCGCCCTTGTCTGCCTTCGTGTAGGTACAGTGGACGTGGCTGAAAACCACGTTCGTTGTTCTGAGGCAGCGCACTTACTTCAACGGTGAGTAAGAGTGGCGGTCCGCAGCTCGTGGTCGTGCGGTAGCGTTCTCGCTGCCCACGCCCGAGTTCCCGGGTTCGATTCCCGGCGGGGTCAGGGATTTTCTCTGCCTCGTTATGACTGGGTGTTGTGTGATGTCCTTAGGTTAGTTAGGTTTAAGTAGTTCTAAGTTCTATGAGACTGATGACCATAGATGTTAAGTCCCATGGTGCTCAGAGCCTAAGAGTGGCGGTGGTGGATGTGGCGGTAGGCAAGTTGGAGCTACTGCAGCATTCTTTCAGGCCGTGACAAATGAGATTAGCATAGGCGTCGGCGGCTAGGCGAAGGCTTCACTGTACTCCATGGGCAGCCCTGTGGTGTGCCTATGTTGTCGAACCTCGGACTGCGAAGATCATGGCCGGCAGCCGGCTGGAGGATGCCATTTAGTAACTGTACAGGGGACCTTCCGCCACTCACCACACGATGGCTTCCGGGATATGTATGTACACGTAGACGTAGAACGGACACACACGTCCGCGCGATCTGTTGTTGAATTCTTCGCTGACCCCTTCGCTGCTGGTAGGCAGCTATTTGTAGCACCGTCGCGCTGTCAGGCGCCTGTAGCATGCGTATCCGACTGATGCGATGCGTCGTTACCGGAATCTTCCCAACCGTTGACCTAATGTTTGGGGCAGTTTTTAGGATGGCTGTGTTGTCAGACGCATGGATTTCGGACGCTAAGTAAATTCTTTGGCATCGCGGTATTCCGAGTGCACCGCAGCGTATGGAACAGACCTGCTCATGGGCCAGTATGAAATAAATTGCTACCCATCTCAAAAATGGGTCAAATGGCTCTGAGCACTATGGGACTCAACTGCTGTGGTCATAAGTCCCCTAGAACTTAGAACTACTTAAACCTAACTAACCTAAGGACATCACACACATCCACGCCCGAGGCAGGATTCGAACCTGCGGCCGCAGCGGTCGTGCGGTTCCAGACTGTAGCGCCTTTAACCGCTCGGCCACTCCGGCCGGCGCTACCCATCTACAGAGAAAGTGCTTGTTATGTCCTTAGCCTAGACAGGTCACGTAATTTAACATGTGGGGAAGGAGGAAGGGACACTATTAAATATCACACCAAATATAGCTTAAAATGTAGCTCATTTGAATGTGTGACAATCTGCTACTTCTTTGTACATCCCGTTGTAGCTGATGCTTTCAGTGACCCACCCAACCCCGCCAGAGCCGGAAAAAATATAGAAAGAAAGTCTATGTC
Organism: Schistocerca americana; assembly: GCF_021461395.2. Taxonomy (NCBI): domain Eukaryota; kingdom Metazoa; phylum Arthropoda; class Insecta; order Orthoptera; family Acrididae; genus Schistocerca; species Schistocerca americana. The sequence continues at coordinate 215,017,945 of NC_060122.1, read as the reverse complement.
CCGCCTTAAGAACATGCCTTGACTGTGCCAGATTTCATGCTGTTGAATAACTGCAGGTGTTTGTAGTCATATAGCTGATTCTTCATAAATGAAGAACCATAATAGCTGTTAAATGATACTTTATTGAGCCACGTTCAGATATACCGTAGATCTGTGTATCGTAATGGGGAAAAATTAAAAATAGTATTGTCTGCAGCCCAAATTGGAAAAAAAGATGCTGTAAGTAACGGATACGAGCACTCACGATCCATTCATATGAAGTCCAGACAGGGTTTAAACGGATGGCCCAACGTTCCCAGTCAAATCACAAGGGAACGGTAGTCAGGTAATAAAATCGGCGGAACGATGGAGTCGACCACCCCATATAGTAAATATCCGTTGTTTACTACATCTCTTTTTATTGTGAAGTACAGACAACCCCTTTTTAAATTAATTTTTCCCCATTTTCTACTAGAGAAATACCTGAGGTAGACGCTACAGCTGTGAAACTGGTCGTTTCAGTAAAAGATCATTTAACAGCTGTTGCGTTCGCCATTTGTTAAAATGTATTTCCAGGGCTGTAGCTCCCCACAGTATAAAACATATGGATAAGTGTTTAAACGTACCTTTATCTATTATAAGATATTTAAGATTTTTTTGATAATATTTTTTCTTTACAGATGTCACTGTCTGATGCCATGAAAGCGAAAGCAAGGTTGACAATTGGAGCAGGGATCGATTTTAACAATCAAAGGGTAAGGTCAGCTAGATCCTTTTGCGAGTGGTACTTCATACAGTGAAGCTCGGAATACATCACAAAGAATATCAATGCTTGGTGCAACGACCTATTAGAAGGAGATATGGTCTGAAAGTCTATTAAGAATACAATAAAGTGCTAGTTACCTCATTTGTGCACGCGCTCTGGACAAATTCAGTACCTCTGTTTCTCGAAATGCGTTCTGATCTCTCTCTCTCTCTCTGTCTCTCTCTCTCTCTCTCTCTCTCTCTCTCTCTCTCTCTCTCTCTCACTCTCTGTCTATCTCTTAACTGCAATAGTTTCATTCAATATGAATACATAAGTTACTGAACATGTCAACATTTAGTTTTTTAGTTTTATGTGTAGCCCATTGATGGTACGAGAGATTAATACAGTAAATTTGTCGAAATGTTGCCTCTGCATCCTAATAGGTATCTGACATTTAACGAATCGTCAGTAGTTTCTGCATGAGATTGTAGAGTATAAAATTCAGATTTTTATTTTCATCTATGTTTGTTGAGTAAATGAAGATTCTGAAATACCAAGTACTACTTACTTACTGATTAAACAGCTGAAAAAAGTTAGAGGAAGCTATGTAGGAGAAGGGCTTGTAATAGTTGTTTTTTGAGGCACTTATTTAACTCTTTCATTCAAATAAATCACAATAATTAGTCAATTTTATGCGTATGTAGCATTTGTGTATCCTTAATATCTATTACCATACCGTAAATGTGTATTAAAATGTAGGTTGTGTCTGTTGATGATGCAGTATCACCACATGACTCAAGGTAAGACTTTCCTCTTCAGTAAATGGTTAACATAACCAAAAATAATAAAATGGTAGCGAATCTCACATAATGTTTATAAAGAAAAACGTCTGTTATAATTACTCACCATTTAACTTTAATTCTATTTGTGTGGATATAGTTGGAATAACATTGAATAAAGAAAGAACACTTACTTTTTGGTAAAAAAAGAATTATATAGAATTATATACGTAGGAAATTGACATAATTGATCTTTGCTAATGTAACAACAGCTGACTATACTTATGTCATAGTAAACAATTTTTTGCGTCGAAAAGATTGAATTTAGAGAGCAAAGACCAAAGATATAAGAGTGGCTCAAGGTAGAAAATGCCAGCTCAATGTACAGCTCAACGTACAAAAGTGTGTGTGCGTGTGTGAGCGAAAAATGTAAGTGATGAAAATTACTGCTGGAAATTATGATAGCTGCAGCCAACTACTGTTCTAAACTGATTGAGATTAATACAGAACATTTTTATGAGCATGATATATGTTTAGGTAATGATATTGTGCAGGAGATAAGAGACTCGTAGCTTTTCACTATTAATATACAAAGTTCAAACTTCTAACATTGAATTCACTGAATATACATTGCGAATAGATCGATGTTTCTGGAGCTTCTTATATCAGCATACACTGCCCGATAGAAGAAGTGAAGCACTTGGAGGTCATGGCCTAACGTAAATGTAACTTCGTACATTTATAAGCCATCGACTGGTCCGTAAATAATTAGAGATGAAATTTTCTGTGACAGAACGGCCAGTAGAGTACGTTAGCGTCGTGTATTTAAAGTTGTCATCAGGCTCGCTATCGTCGGCGAGTATGCTCGCGTACTTCCAATGTTTTCGAAAAACACAGCTGTGTTACATCTGGTATCGTGGATTCGGAAGACACGGGGGACAACCTCAGGTCACGGGTGGCAGTGAGAGAAAGGAACTTGGACGGCTCAAAGATAAGTCACGGGACTGTGTCCTCGCGTGTTATCTCTCATATGACAGTGCAGTGGTACCAATTTACTACAGGACAATGCTCGTCCACACATGATACTAGTCTCCATGAACTGTTTGCATGGTTCTGGCTTTGCCTGTGACCTGTATGATCCCCAGATACGTCACCGATACCCGGTACAGCATGTGTGTGATCAGCTCGGACGTGAACTCCTTGCCAGCACCAATGTCCACAATATCAAGGGCCAGCTACAGCACTTGTGGGTCAGATTGACATAGGAAATAATACAACGGCCATACGACACCCGTTCCAACCGAATCAGTGCATGCGTCGAAGCCAAAAAGGATGCAACGTCATACTGATATGTCGGATAGAACTACCAATCTCTTTGTAGGTTTGACTCGATTATGGAGTAACTGCACTAACATCACGTACCCTCTCAGCTGTGAGGTTTCATTTCGTTTCCTCCTCACCTTCTGAGTGGTTAACATCTTGTCAGGTAGAGAAATTTGATCTCTACAGACTTTTACCTTTGGAAACTCAGTTTTAGTATTGTTAAAACCGAAATAAACCCGAATCACCAAAAATAAGGAACACAGCTAACCACGAATTGTAGCTGTACGTGTTCAGCTGTTTCACTAAATAGGTGATATCATTAAATTATAAGAAACAAGTAATTTATCCCTGCTTAATTATGTGTTCCTCTTTTCAGTACTACACGCCAACCCACCAGATAAACAGCATTGATAATGATCAGCTGCACAGCAACACACACACTCAAGTTTAATTGAGTGCTATGTACTTGTATATCTGGACGTCATAAAAATGAACAATCTGGTTTGTATCACAGTTACGTAGAGTACGTTATTGTTCTTCCCTTGTAAATACCATTTCAGTCTGAAGCAGTTCACATAAATTTATACTTAACAATAACTCACAAAAGTTAGAGGGTTAATGCATGTCCCTGCTGATCATAATGTAGAATATTGTTATTGTTTACCTCTGACTGTTTCAATGGCGTTAAATGTAGATTCTCGGCATATCCAGTAGTTTATGTTTCAGAACTGCACTGCACTCGTCAAGAAAGAGGGGGACACTTCAACACGACTAATCAAGAGATGTTCTACGCAGATATATGTGTATCTCTGCGACTTGTGATTGTTTACTGCTCCAGGAACCACAGGAACCACTGAGTGCGCATTCCTAGAACTGTATCAGAGGATGGTCGACTTCTACAACTTTTTTCCAAAATACAAATCAAAGAGACAATTTGTATGCAACTTACTTAGAAAATGTTAATTAGAAAAGGTTAATTAGTTGAGTACTTTCGATCCTCAACTTACTTGTATTCCATTAATTCTTCAAAGAAATTTTAATATTTGCGTTGTGTGAGTTAAAGTCATGAGATGCATACAAATTTTTTCTTTCAAATATATCATAGCCTAGGGAAAAGATGCTTGTGTTTCATTGTACAAAGATATTTTTGACAAGCTGTAAAATATTTTAAATAATAAGAAATTTTTACATGGATTATCAGCTTGCTAAAGAAATGCTCCTCCCTTGTTCCTTTAAAATAAGCGCCCGGCATGCCGAGGCAAAGTTTGAACCCCACACTCCCTTAATATCTACTCTCCCACTGGAGACAGTATCGTCTCGCCATTCACAGGTCTTTTAATGAGCTTGGAACGGCAGTTTTAACATGTGCTTTTCAGCACAGATCAGCTTGCCACTTTCACGTGAATAATTTATTGCATGAAGAAGTCAAAAGCTTTTTAAAATCAAACAATGGAAACTCCAGGTAGGAATATCAACACTGTTGGAAAAGACACATTGTTACTTACTGTAATGAAGTCACGTTAAGTTGCAGACAGACACAATTGAAAGACACATAAAGCTTTCGGCCACAGCTTTCATCAACAAAAGAGAAACACACACCATTCATACCTATAGCTAAGCAAACCTCATGCACACGTGACTGCCAACTCCAGCATTTCAAGCCAGAATACAAACTTTTTAGATCTGCCTAAATGAAGGCAGAATTAAATGACTGGAATGTGGCAGAGTCTTTTCATTCTCAGAACGTCGCTTGTAACAACACCAGTGCTTTGTAGATTCAGAGGAGGAGGATACGTTTAGATACTAGGGAGATCACCAAAATGTAATTATAGTAATCGGTTGTGTGGTCGGATGAACACAAGCAAAGGCCACCTTCAGTAGCAAAACACTGGATAGTGAAATTAGTTTTCGATTTAATAACAAATCAAATGTATATACCATCTTTCAGTTTCCTACAACGCAGGGAACATAGCAATGAAAGCCGTTTGTTATCGTGAATTACATAACTGTTGTTACGGCACGTGAAAGGGCCAGTGTCTTCTGTAAGTATATTTAACGACCTGTGAGGGTCATGAATCTTCAAACTGATCAGACGACACTGCAAGCATATTCCTAACGGTTAGACACGTTGCCATAACAAAATAATATTCCCCGTTTCCTTGCGTTTTAGTTTCTCATTTTTAAATTATTTGTTAGTATTTTGAGAATTGCAAAATCATTCGTTCTGAGATTCAGTTGTCACAACGGACCCAGGAAAACACAAATGAATATATAGTGCATAGGCTACTGGTTTCGGATAGAATACTAATGTCTTCCAAATTTTGTACATGGCTGGAACAGAAACACAAGGATTCGTGAAGAAGTAGTAAACAGCCTATCACTTGCTAAATGGAAGGTTTATTTGAACCTCTTGACCATGGTTTCAACGTTTAAGAAAACATGTTCTTCAGAAGTAGTCCGTAGACAACTTACATGTTTAGCGCAGGTTGCGCTAAGAAAATAGCCAAATGGCGTCAGTAAAACATGGAGGAGAAATTTTACATTTTACTGATGCCTTTCGGCTGTTTTTAACATACCTCCGCTACAACATGTAACACCGCTATCATTAACATCCTTCTGGCGAAACTGTTTTTACAAGCGTTGAAACAATGGTCAAGAGGTTTAAAAAAAACTTCCATTTTACAACTGATTGGCTGCTTACTATTTCTTCACGAAGACTAATATCTTTAATTAAACGAGAAAATAATATTAGTTGACGTGCTCAACGTACTGTCTTGTACAGTGATGTACTTTGTCTCCAAAAAGAAGATTCCGACCTGCCGTAGATCATCATTAACACTCTTGTACAAGCATATCGACCAGAAACCATTCAACTATCATGGTTGTAAATGACTCAGAATAGCAGGATTGTAAGTCAACTACGATTGACGCTTTAAAGTCAAAAGTCAACGGTTTACTTTCTTTCTTTTTTTCTTTTGGTCATCAGTCTTCTCAGTGGTTTGATGCGGGCCGCCACGAATTCCTCTCCTATGCTAACCTCTCCATCTCAGAGTAGCACTTGCAACCTACGTCCTCAATTATTTGCTCGATGTATTCCAATCTCTGTATTCCTCTACAGTTTTTGCCTTCTGTAGCTCCCACTAGTACCAGAAAAGACATTTCCTCGTGTCTCAACAGATGTCCTATCATCTTGTCCCTTCTCCTTATCAGTGTTTTCCACATATTCCTCTCCTCTCTGATTCTGCAAAGAACCTCTTCATTACTTATCTTACCAGTCCACCTAATTTTCAACATTCGTCTGTAGCGCCACATCTCAAATGTTTCCATTCTCTTCTGCTCTGGTTTTCCCATAGTCCATGTTTCAATACCATACAATTCTGTAGACCAGACGTACACTCTCAGACATTTCTTCCTCAAATTAAGGCCGATATTTGATAGTAGTAGACTTATATTGGCCAGGAATGCCCTTCTAGCCATTTCTAGTCTGCTTTGATGTCCACCTTGCTCAGTCCGTCATTGGTTACTATACTGCCTAGGTAGAAGAATTCGTTAACTTTATCTACTTCCTGACCATCAATCCTGTTATTAAGTTTCTCGCTGTTCTCATTTGAACTACTTCTCATTACCTTCGTCTTTCTTCGATTTACTCTCAATCCATAATATTTACTCATTAGACAGTAATTACATTCAGTAGATCATGTAATTCTTCTTCACTTTCACTCAGGATAGCAATGTCATCAGCGAATCGTATCACTGATATTCTTTGACCTTGAGTTTTAAATCCACTCCTGAACCTTTCTTCTATTTCCATCACTGCTTCCTCGATGTACAGATTGAACAGTGGGGGCGAAAGCCTACATCCTTGTCTTAACCCTTCGTAATACCAGCACGTCGTTCTTTTTCGTCCACTCTTGGCTGTTGTACATATTGTGTATGACCCGTCACTCCCTATAGCTTACCCCTACTTTTTTCAGAATTTCGAACATCTTACACTATATTACATTGCCGAACGCTTTTTCTAGGTCGACAAATCCTATGAACGTGTCTTCATTTTCCTTTAGACTTGCTTCCATTATCAACTTCAATGTCAGAATTGCGTCTCTCGTCCCTTTACCTTTCCTAGAGCCAGACTGATCGTCATCTAGCGCATCTTCAATTTTGTTTTCCATTCTTCTGTATATTATTCTTGTATGCAACTTAGATGCATGAGCTGTTAAGCTGATTGTGCGGTAGTTCTCGCATTTGTCAGCTCTTGCAGTCTTTGGAATTGTGTGGATGATGCTTTTCCGAAAGTCAAATGGTATGTCGCCAGACTCATACATTCTACACACCAATGTGAATAGTCGTTTCATTGTCACTTCCCCCAATGATTTTAGAAATTCTGTTGGAATGCTATCTATCCCTTTTGCCTTATTTGATCTTAAGTCCTCCACAGCTCTTTGAAATTCCGATTCTAATACTGGATCCCCTATCTCTTCTAAATCGACTGTTGTTTCTTCTTCTATCACATCAGACAAATCTTCCCCCTCATCGAGGCTTTCAGTATATTCTTTCCACCTATTTGCTCTCTTCTCCACATTTAACAGTGAAATGCCTGTTTCACTCATAATGTTATCACCCCTGCTTTTAATGTCACCAACGGTTGTTATGACATTCCCGTATGCTAAGTCTGCCCTTCCGACAATCATTTCTTTTTGGATGTCTTCATATTTTTCATGCAGCCATTTCGTCTTAGCTTCTCTGCACTTCCTATTTATTTCGTTCCTCAGCGACTCGCATTTCTATATTCTTGAGGTTCTCGGAACATTTTTGTACTTCCTCGTTTCATCGATCAGTTGAAGTATTTCTTCTGTTACACAAGATTTCTTCGCAGCTACCTTCTATGTAACTATATTTTCCTTCCAAACTTCTGTGATGGCCCTTTAGATGTCCATTCCTCTTAAACTACTCCTTATTGCTATATCTGTAGCCTTAAAGAACTTCAAGCGTATCTGGTCATACCTTAGTCCTTCCCTTCTTTGCGTATTAATTCTTCCTGACTTATGTCTTAAACATCAGCCTACTCTTCATCACTACTATATTGTGCTCTGAGTCTACGCCTGCTCCTGGGTACGCCTTACAATCCTGTATCTGATTTCGGATTCTCTGTCTGACTTTGATGTAATCTATCTGAAATCTTCCTGTATCACCTGGCCTTTTCCAAGTATACGTCCGCCTATTATGATTCTTGAACAGAGTATTCGCTATTACTAGCTGAAACTTTTGTCTTTCTCCTCTCTCTAATCTTTCTCCTCTCTCATTCCTTGTCCCAAGCCCCTATTGTGCTGTAACCCTTTCTTCTACGCCTTCCCTACACCTGCATTTCAGTCTCCATTGACTATTAGATTTTCATATCCCTTTGCGTATTGTACTCCCCTTTCAATATCCTCATCTACAGCTTGCGACGTCGGCATGTATAAATATAAATGAACAACTGTTGTCGGTGTTGGTTTGCTGTCGATTCTGAGAAGAAAAACCCTATCACAGAACTGTTCACATTATCACACTCTCTGCCCTACCTTCCTATTCATAACGAATCATAATCCTGTTATACCATTTTCTACTGCTTTTGATATTACCCTATACTCATCTGACCAGAAATCCTGGTCTTCTTTCCATTTCACCTCACTGACCCCCAGTATATCTAGATTGAGCCTTTGCATTTCCCTTTTCAGATTTTCTAGTTTCCCTACCACGTTCAAGCTTCTGACATTCCACGCCCCGACTCGTAGAACGTTATCCTTTTGTAGATTATTCAATATTTTTCTCGTGGTAACCTCCCCCTTGGCAGTCCCCTCCCGGAGATTCGAATGGGGGACTATTCCGGAATCTTTTGCCAATGGAGAGATCATCATGACACTTCTTCAATTACAGGCCACATGTCCTGTGGATACACGTTACGTGTCTTTAATGCAGTGGTTTCCATTGCCTTCTGCATCCTCATGTCGTTGATCATTGCTGATACTTCCGCCTTTAGGGGCAATTTCCCACCCCTAGGACAAGAGAGTGCCCTGAACCTCTATCCGCTCCTCCGCCCTCTTTGACAAGGCCGTTCGCAGAATGAGAGAAGACTTCTTAGGCCTGAATTCTTCGATCACCAATGCTGATTATTAATCAAAATTTAAGCAGCAGCGGGATTCAAACTCGGGACCGAAGATGTTTTGATTATGAATCCAAGCCGCTACCCCTAGACCACTGCGTGCAAAGTGCGATGGTTATTTGGTTATACAGTGGCACTAAAACGTCACATAATTCATTATGGGCAGAATGTTTTATGAAGATCAGCAGTCACTGATCAGAACGGGTCGAGAATGTAAAAGCATTGTGAAGGTAGAACTTTGATTCCATTCCTATAAAAAATCCTTCTGACCTTCTTTCTGTGTAGTGGCAACGGTGTAGAAAACAAATAATTGGTATCATTTATTTATTTTTAAATATAGACACTGAAGTGCCAAGGAAACTGGTACAACTGCGTAATATCGTGTGTGGCCTACGCAAAAGTGCCCAACACGAAGTGCCGTGGTCTGAACTAATATCTGAAGGAGTGCTGGAGGGAACTGACACCATGAATCCTGAAGGGCTGTCCATAAATCATAAGAGTACGAAGGGGTGGAGATCTCTTCTGAACAGCACGTTGCAAAGCAAGCCACATATGATCAGTAATGATCACGTCTGGAGAGTTTGGTAGGCAGCGGAATTGTTTAAACTGTGTTCCTGGAGCCACTCTGTGGCGATTCTGAACGCGTGGGTGTCGCATTGTCCTGCTGGAACTGCCCAAGTCCGTCAGGATGCTCAATGGACATGAATGGACGCAGGTGATCAGACAGGATGCTTCTAACCGTGTCACCTGTAAGAGGCGTATCTAGACGTACCAGGAGTCCCATATCACTCCAACTGCACGCGCCCCACACTATTACAGAGGCTTCATCAGCTTGAACAGTCCCATGCTGACATGCAGGTTCCATGGTTTCATGTCGTTGTGTCCATACCAGTACACGTCCATGCGCTCGATACATTATTAAAGGAGAGTCGTCTGCCTAGGCAACATGTTTCCAGCCATCGACACTCCAACTTCGTTTTTGACATGTCGTCGGGAGTAGATATGTGAGCCTTCGGCTCCGAAAGCCCATATCGATGATATTTCGCTGAAAGGTCCACACACTGACACTTGTTGTTGGCCCAGCATTGAAATCTGCAGCAATCTGGTCCCGTTCTTGTAGGATCTTTTTCCGGCCGCAGCGATATCGGAGATTTGACGTTTTATCGGATTCCTGATATTGACAGTAAAGTTGTGGAATGGTCGTACGGAAAAATTTCCATCGCTATCTCGGAGGTACTGGGTCCCATTGCTCATTCGCCTATTATAACAGCACGTTCAAACACACTTAAATCTTGATAATCTGCCACTGTAGCAGCAGTAACCAATCTAACAACTGCGCTAAACACTTGTTGCCGACACAGCGCAGTATTCTGCCTGAACATTTTTCTTCAGTCTGATGTAGTAGTTCCCATCACGTCTCCCTTTATTGCTCGCTTAGCGATTTTCAATACCTGATCCTGAGTAGTTGAATTCTCATGCCTTTCTTTGGCGCTCCATTGTATGACTCCAGTATTAATCACACATATTTCTGAAATGCATTGTAACATATTGAGAAATTATTACATATGAAAAAACATATAAATGTGCTAAGAAAATAAATGGTAGTAAGTAAATATGCATCATCATTATCATCACCACCACCACCACCACCATCACAACCACCACCATCATCATCATCTACGCCTACATCTACATGCATACACCAGAGCCCACTATACCTTGCATGACGGAGGCTACCTTCTATCAATACTAGCTTTTCCGTCCCTCGACCCCCTCACAAATGGAAAGAAGGCAACGACATCATTTGAGACCGTCGGAAATGGAGCGAGGAAAAAACGACGCGTGGCATGCCATCGTACGAGCCATAATTTCTCTTGTGTTTGCAGACCTAACGCGAAATGTACGTTTGTGGCAGCAGAATCATTCTGCATTCAGCCGCAAATTCACATTGTCTAAAAGTTCTCAAAAGCGTTTCGCAAAGAACGTCACTTTCCTCCAGAGTTTCTCATTTGAGTTCACAGAGTATTTCTGCCATATTCCCGTGTTGAGGGAGCCTAAAGCTAACTAATTTATGAGGAGGCTTCCAAAAGTAATCTACACTCCCGGAAATTGAAATAAGAACACCGTGAATTCATTGTCCCAGGATGGGGAAACTTTATTGACACATTCCTGGGGTCAGATACATCACATGATCACACTGACAGAACCACAGGCACATAGACACAGGCAACAGAGCATGCACAATGTCGGCACTAGTACAGTGTATATCCACCTTTCGCAGCAATGCAGGCTGCTATTCTTCCATGGAGACGATCGTAGAGATGCTGGATGTAGTCCTGTGGAACCGCTTGCCATGCCATTTCCACCTGGCGCCTCAGTTGGACCAGCCTTCGTGCTGGACGTGCAGACCGCGTGAGACGACGCTTCATCCAGTCCCAAACATGCTCAATGGGGGACAGATCCGGAGATCTTGCTGGCCAGGGTAGTTGACTTACACCTTCTAGAGCACGTTGGGTGGCACGGGATACATGCGGACGTGCATTGTCCTGTTGGAACAGCAAGTTCCCTTGCCGGTCTAGGAATGGTAGAACGATGGGTTCGATGACGGTTTGGATGTACCGTGCACTATTCAGTGTCCCCTCGACGATCACCAGTGGTGTACGGCCAGTGTAGTAGATCGCTCCCCACACCATGATGCCGGGTGTTGGCCCTGTGTGCCTCGGTCGTATGCAGTCCTGATTGTGGCGCTCACCTGCACGGCGCCAAACACGCATACGATCATCATTGGCACCAAGACAGAAGCGACTCTCATCGCTGAAGACGACACATCTCCATTCGTCCCTCCATTCACGCCTGTCGCGACACCACTGGAGGCGGGCTGGACGATGCTGGGGCGTGAGCGGAAGACGGGCTAACGGTGTGCGGGACCGTAGCCCAGCTTCATGGAGACGGTTGCGAATGGTTCTCGCCGATACCCCAGGAGCAACAGTGTCCCTAATTTGCTGGGAAGTGGCGGTGCGGTCCCCTACGGCACTGCGTAGGATCCTACGGTCTTGGCGTGCATCCGTGCGTCGCTGCGGTCCGGTCCCAGGTCGACGGGCACGTGCACCTTCCGCCGACCACTGGCGACAACATCGATGTACTGTGGAGACCTCACGCCCCACGTGTTGAGCAATTCGGCGGTACGTCCACCCGGCCTCCCGCATGCCCACTATATGCCCTCGCTCAAAGTCCGTCAACTGCACATACGGTTCACGTCCACGATGTCGCAGCATGCTACCAGTGTTAAAGACTGCGATGGAGCTCCGTATGCCACGGCAAACTGGCTGACACTGACGGCGGCGGTGCACAAATGCTGCGCAGCTAGCGCCATTCGACGGCCAACACCGCGGTTCCTGGTGTGTCCGCTGTGTCGTGCGTGTGATCATTGCTTGTACTGCCCTCTCGCAGTGTCCGGAGCAAGTATGGTGGGTCTGACACACCGGTGTCAATGTGTTCTTTTTTCCATTTCCAGGAGTGTATATGTTATTTTGCGAAAACAGGTAACATTTTCAGTTGTTTAATAGAGTCTCTGTGAAGATAAGGTCGGAACCTCTACCAGTCGTTTGGTTCCAAGACGGAGAAAATCTGTTTCCTTGTCACGGAGCCAGCTGAGAATCGCTGTGACATCATCCCCATCTTTGAATCATCTGCGATCTTTGCCGATCATTTCCTCGATTGCTCAAATATTGTCGCCTGTAGTTGACGTCGATGGCCTTTACCCCAGATCAACCCCGTTTCACTACGGGTGGACGCGACATTGCTTTGTGCCCGTACACCGCCGTAATTTCACGGTGATTCTGTGTGCGGTTTAGATGTTTTGTCAACAAGAAACGGTCTTTCCCGCGTACGTCATCTCTGGAGCACGTTTTCAGTGACGCACTCTTCTAGACCATTTCATGCATCGTGGCTTCCACACGTAGGTTCAAATGGTACAAATTGCTCTGAGCACTATGGGACTTAACATCTGAGGTCATCAGTCCGCTAGAACTTAGTACTACTTAAACCTAACTAACCTAAGGACATCACACACATCCTTACCCGAGGCAGGATTCGAATCTGCGACCGTAGCGATCGCGCGGTTCCAGACTGTAGCACCTAGAACCGCTCGGCCTTCCACACGTAGGTGTCCCTGTCGTTCTTGCATGCTTTCTGTTTCCATGCACTGACCTTCGAGTAGGTCGTATCTTACATCTCTGACTGCACAATTGCAAACCTCCGGCCAATCTGCCATCCGTTTGCCAGGTTACGATTATGCTAGTCTTGATTTATTTTTGTTTATAGTCCAATCCATACACTGAACATTTTTTAAATCTGATATAGTAGTTCCCACCATGGCTCACTTTACTGCTCGCTTAGCGACCATCAGTTACCGATTTTAGATTTACTAGTTCTGAATCCCGTTGTTAGCAGCCAATGCTGCTGACATACACTGACTGAAAGCTTTCCGCTTCAGAGTCAACGGAAAAATAGCTACAAACCTTATTTAGTCTATCAAACGCATTATTGGTTATCTTTTGCTCTTATATTTATTCATCCTCCCCCTTTCCACCAGTCTTCAACTGGACTAATGCAATTCATCATCTGCCGGTTCTGTTACGTCCTTGTTAATTTTAACACTTTTTTTTACGAAGCGTTTGTTACATATTGGCTTACCAAATTGTAATTATGAGTCTTACTTTCGAATTTTCTCATTGAAGTTCTTCTCTTCAGATATAATTTTAGTTTGTACTGGGTTGAACACTACAGTGTCATCTGCAAAAGGAGAGTGAGTAGTCTCGTGACTTCCACGTCGTCCGGTCCGACATGCGGAACACAGACTCCAGTACTTTAGAAAGTACAAACGAAAATAAGAGCAGTTCCTCAGGTGATACAGCATGTCAAGAAATACTTGCTGATGACAAATTACATTCTCGAAATATTGCGATACAAACACAAGGGATATGGACGGCATTCCCGAGAGGACGTGATGCAAAAACAGCTTTGGAAAAATAACAGTTTTTGCGGGGAAGATGTCGGCCACAGACTATTAGTAGGAACAACCATGGGGATTCAATGTTGGATGGCTGGGACTGATTAACTAGAATGAAACCTCTTTCCGATACGTGTAAGTAAGTTACTCTAAAGAAAATAATTCATACGTTAATGGAGTTCTATTAACTTATAACCCACTTTATTGAATGAAATTACAGGCCGTCAAACATATGAATATGACCCACCGAACTGAGTACTAGCATATCTGAACGAGTAATAATTTTGATGACGTAGACAGCAGTTTTTGAACTAAACTTTCATCTTCCTGCGAAATCAAGATTGCAAATGGTACGCAGTAATACTTTTGCGTTACGTATGTTCACACACAACTATAATAAATCAATACACATGGCTTACCACACAGTTATAATGGAATAGACATTAATCTCTTAAATACAATTAACAATCAGGTATAATTTAATGTCATCAAGCTAAAAATAAAATCAACAATCTTAGAGAATACAAGCCTTTCAGCTATGAAATACTTCAACTCAACGGTATACTGCAATATGCTCAAACAACAAGCAACATGATCCTATGAACGTCTATGGACTAGTCCAAATAGCGAGAAAAATCGTTACCTTTGCGTATAACACAATTCGGCACCGCTCTTATCCTTCAAAACTGGTCACTTCCGATAAACCTCATGCAACTACAACCAGTCAATGAAGCTTACATAAAGATGCCATCGGCCACTATTCACGTGCAGTTACCCGCCTCAACAGCCACACGGAAACATCGCCCGATGCATGCAGCGGCACCCGCCAAATTGGAGGTCTAGCGTGCAAGATTTCTCCAGTATCGGCCGTAACTAGTACACAAAATAACATTAATGCTTGATCGAAACCGCTCTGCAGTGATACGGCCAGCAGCGTCTTTAATGGTGAGCGACGCGATTGCTTGGTACGTCCAGGCCGAGGGCTCAATGCAGAAGGACGCTCCACAGATGTGTGAGGTACGCCGCAGCTGCCACTTGGCGGCGCCACAGTAGCGCTGCTCCCAGCGCCACGCTGCAGCGAGTGGCACGATGGAGAACTCATGCTAGCGCAGCTCATGACCACCTGCAACGGCGCGCAAATGGATGTGGGATAAAAGCAAAGTGGAAGACATAATTATATCAGTAAAGGGAATCAAGTAGAAGTGTGCGGGACGTGAAGCCAGGCTAATGGATGCTAGATGTACTTCTAGCGCTCCAATTGTAACATCCTAATGTAAGATGGATGGCTGATAAGCATGGAAGCCTGACTGAGATTTTCTAGCATCGTTGGTTATCAAAAAATTCGTGATGATGACAATCTGAGTGTATGTCGAATCTTCATTTACATCTACACACACAGTTCGCAAGCAACCGTACGGTCCTGTCCCGTTCGCAAATGGAGCGAGGCATAAGCCTCTGTCTATAAGCCTAAGTATGAGCTTTAATTTGTCTTACCTTATTTTGTGGTCCTTGCGCGAAATGTACGATTGGCGACGGTGGAATCTTTCTGCAGTCAGCTTCAGATGCCGATTCTCTAAATTTGTTCAATAGGGTCTCCCAAAAAGAGTGTCGTCTTCCCCCGCAGACACTCCCATTTGAGTTCACGAAGCATTTCCGAACCACTCACGTGTTGATTGAGTTCAGCGGTAGCAAATCTAGCAGCACACCTCTGAATTTCTTCGATTTCTTTCTTTAACCTGACCTGTTGGAGAACCCAAACACTCGAGCATTACTCAAGAATGGGTCACAGTAACATTTTAGAAGTGTTTTAGTTCATAGATGAGCTACACTTTCCTAAAATTCTCCCTATAAACCGAAGTCTACCATTTCACCTTTCATACTACCGTCCTTACGCGGAGGTTCCACTTGATATTGTTTCGCTTATGGTATAGGCTTCTAAACTCTTATGTCACCAGACCCTTTCAGTGAGAGTTGACAATAGGAAGACATCAAATGTCATATTGGCCAGAGATACTGCATACCGCAAGGGCTAGAATAATATTTAGACATCCCATGAAAATTATTGCTCCCGTTTCATTGTAGAAGACGAAGTTATAACAGTAAAGGCAATCAGATAGAAGTGGGTGGATTATGAAACCAGGATAGTGGACGGAAGACGTACCAATGAAGGTCTTCTCTTCACTCCAAAAGAAAATGTGTTAAATGGATACCGCTCAGTGTCATCCCACAGCAGTCGAAACAGGTATATCACATGTCAATATTGATTTTATTGACCACATTTTATTGTGAGTCACATACAGAAGCATTTCAACCCCACGGTTAATGATCTCGATAAAGAAAGAAGAGAAAATTCCACCTTCTATCGGACCTCGTTGCTCCAGTACCCTCGGTATTGGAAGATGTTCTGACCTCTTTATTGAGTCGAGTTCTGATGGCGTGAGAAGGGTCAGCTACAGAACGATAGTTGTCATTATTATTCATGATCTCTTCTTTTAGTACCTCTAATTCACCTTCTGCACTACGGCACCAAAACAGTGTGTTGTGAGTTGAGGTTTCAGTTTATGATGTGCTCCATTCCATACACGATCTGTCACCTGGTTGGATTTGTGTGCCAAACTTACATTGGAAATAATTTGGGGTCACCCTTCTTGAAGTAACTGCTTGAGTGGACCTGGCAAGCAGTGCCACTAGAGCGTGCCCTCTGCTTCTCCACCTTTCGCAGTTGGGTCAGGTGCTGAAAGAGCCCGAATTTATTGAAGCTATTAAATGACGTAAATCGTTTTGCAATTATTCCACCTTCTATCGGACCTCGTTGCTCCAGTACCCTCGGTATTGGAAGATGTTCTGACCTCTTTATTGAGTCGAGTTCTGATGGCGTGAGAAGGGTCAGCTACAGAACGATAGTTGTCATTATTATTCATGATCTCTTCTTTTAGCACCTCTAATTCACCTTCTGCACTACGGCACCAAAACAGTGTGTTGTGAGTTGAGGTTTCAGTTTATGATGTGCTCCATTCCATACACGATCTGTCACCTGGTTGGATTTGTGTGCCAAACTTACATTGGAAATAATTTGCGGTCACCCTTCTTGAAGTAACTGCTTGAGTGGACCTGGCAAGCAGTGCCACTAGAGCGTGCCCTCTGCTTCTCCACCTTTCGCAGTTGGGTCAGGTGCTGAAAGAGCCCGAATTTATTGAAGCTATTAAATGACGTAAATCGTTTTGCAATTATTCTTATTTTAATCGCAAAGTATTTTCAATGCAATTACTTTTACAATTGCGGGTGACACAGATCCCAATATATCGTAGCTCACAATAAATCGTTACATGTACTGCTGCACTGGTTTCACATTATATACTCGAATGACAGTATTTTCCCTTTGTTCGGGTGTTTACATTCTTGGCTGTGCCCTTTCCTCCATGACTTCCAAAGTACCGCCAAGCCGCAACCTCAAATCTTATTGAGACGCCCTGCCAAACCTGTAGGACAGGACAGGTAGTTTAAATTGAGGAATGGGGGCAAAATAAGGGGCTGTCAGTTACACTCGAACATACAACTTTATTTATTTGACCAAACATTACAAGAGCCAAGAAAATTAAAAAAAAACAGCATTAATTTTTGGAATTTAATAACTGGCTGAATACACCATACAATCTCATGCCTTAAGGGCAAGACCACTTCAATTTGAAATCGGCTGGAAGCCAATAACTTCAAACTAAAATCAAAATCAGAAATTTAAAAGGCAGAAGGTCTTATCTTAAATCAGTTCTTTCAATTAGGCTGAAGGCCCAAACGATCTCTCAACTTAAGACCAAAATACCTTTTACTAAAAAAAAGGCAAAAAGCCTTACCTTAAAACATTTCTTTAATTAGGCTGAAGGCCCAAACAATCTAACACCTTAAGATCAAAACAACTTTAATTTAAAAAATCGGCTGAAGGTCCATCACTCAAGACTTAAACCAAAATAAATTTTTAAAAGGCCAAAGGTCATACCTTAAAATAGTTCTTTAATTAGGCTCAAGGCCCAAACAATCTGACACCCTAAGGGCAAAACAACTTTAATTCACAATCGTCTGAAGGCCCAGCACTTAAGACTCATCAAAATTAAATTTATAAAAAAAGAGCAGAGACCTTACTTAAAACAGTTCTTTAAATTAGGCATAAGGCCCAAACAATCTGACACCTTAAGAGCGCACTCCGAGCGCACGTAGGCGCCGCCAGCGGCCCTATCAAACCACGCGCCGTGGAGATTTCCTCGCTGCTCCACGCCACCCGACCAACTGGTCGCACACAGCACAGCCAGAAACTATAAGCGCCACGCCAAAGATAGTACAAGGTGCGAATATCGATTCACACCGCTGCTGTCATTCTCGAAGTCGCAACAACTGCGGAAGACTAAACACAGAATAGCGACCAAGGTTTAATCCAACACATAACATAAGCCAGCCACGGCTCACATATTAGCGAGCTTCCACAGAAGACAGAGACGCGCAATGGCCATTGCCCTTGTCGATATGCTGACTACTTCCATTTATATCCATCTGCATGTATAATGAACCAGAGTGTGCACAGTAGGATATTTCACGCTTAACAACTATATAAACTACCTTTTAAGTTCTTACAGACGTCTTTCGTTGGCCTAAATGAAGTGGAACATATTCCGCAGAATCACCATGTCACATCACAACTGCTGGGGTATCTGTCAGAAAGGATTACTTTGATTCAACTACTAAATTCAGGACATTATGAGAGGAGAAGGGGGCTAGGAAAGTAAATATGGTCTTAAAAAAAGCACACTTTGTGAACAAAACCTGAAAAAGAAAAGATTAAAGAAATAGGTCAAATACTCTGTGAAACGTTTTGTCTAAAAATTAGAAATTAAGAAGATTACAGAAACCTTTGACGCATCTTTGAATGATGATCTTAATCATGTACAGAAAATGTGGTACCGGTTAAGAGTTTAAAATACAATGTTCAACATAGATTCTTAAAATTTTAAAGTGTCTAGAGAATTTTTGTCTGAGGGGGGGACGGGGGCAGAAGTAAACGAGTAGACCTTACACTTTGGTGTCGTGTGGCCTACACGTACACTGACGGAAAGAGAATTGCAACACCAAAAATATAATTAATGTACAATAATGATATTTCTGGAATACGTTTGTATTGTTGTTGTGGTCTTCAGTCCTGAGACTGGTTTGATGCAGCTCTCCATGCTACTCTATCCTGCGCAAGCTTCTTCATCTCCCAGTACCTACTGCAACCTACATCTTTCTGAATCTGCTTAGTGTATTGATCTCCTGGTCTCCCTCTACGATTTTTACCCTCCACGCTGCCCTCCAATGCTAAATTTGTGATCCCTTGATGCCTCAAAACATGTCCTACCAACCGATCCCTTCTTCTAGTCAAGTTGTGCCACAAACTTCTCTTCTCCCCAATCCTATTCAATACCTCCTCATTAGTTACGTGATCTACCCACCTTATCTTCAGCATTCTTCTGTAGCACCACATTTCGAAAGCTTCTATTCTCTTCTTGTCCAAACTGGTTAACGTCCATGTTTCACTTCCATACATGGCTACACTCCATACAAATACTTTCAGAAACGACTTCCTGACACTTAAATCTATACTCGATGTTAACAAATTTCTCTTCTTCAGAAACGATTTCCTTGCCATTGCCAGTCTACATTTTATATCCTCTCTACTTCGACCATCATCAGTTATTTTACTCCCTAACTAGCAAAACTCCTTTACTACTTTAAGTGTCTCATTCCCTAATCTAATCCCCTCAGCATCACCCGATTTAATTTGACTACATTCCATTATCCTCGTTTTGCTTTTGTTGATGTTCATCTTATATCCTCCTTTCAAGACACTGTCCATTCCGTTCAACTGCTCTTCCAAGTCATTTGCTGTCTCTGACAGATTTACAATGTCATCGGCGAACCTCAAAGTTTTTACTTCTTCTCCATGAATTTTAATACCTACTCCGAATTTTTCTTTTGTTTCCTTTACTGCTTGCTCAATATACAGATTGAATAACATCGGGGAGAGGCTACAACCCTGTCTCACTCCTTTCCCAACCACTGCTTCCCTTTCATGGCCCTCGACTCTTATAACTGCCATCTGGTTTCTGTACAAATTGTAAATAGCCTTTCACTCCTTGTATTTTACCCCCGCCACCTTCAGAATTTGAAAGAGATTATTCCAGTTAACGTTGTCAAAAGCTTTCTCTAAGTCTACAAATGCTAGAAACGTAGGTTTGCCTTTTCTTAATCTTTCTTCTAAGATAAGTCGTAAGGTTAGTATTGCCTCACGTGTTCCAACATTTCTACGGAATACAAACTGATCTTCCCCGAGGTCCGCTTCTACCAGTTTTTCCATTCGTCTGTAAAGAATTCGCGTTAGTATTTTGCAGCTGTGACTTATTAAACTGATAGTTCGGTAATTTTCACATCTGTCAACACCTGCTTTCTTTGGGATTGGAATTATTATATTCTTCTTGAAGTCTGTGGGTATTTCGCCTGTCTCAAACATCTTGCTCACCAGATGGTAGAGTTTTGTCATGACTGGCTCTCCCAAGGCCGTCAGTAGTTCTAATGGAATGTTGTCTATTTCTGAGGCCTTGTTTCGACTCAGGTCTTTCAGTGCTCTGTCAAACTCTTCACGCAGTATCCTATCTCCCATTTCATCTTCATCTACATCCTCTTCCATTTCCATAATATTGTCCCGAAGTACATCGCCCTTGTATAAACCCTCCATATACTCCTTCCACCTTTCTGCCTTCCCTTATTTGCTTAGAACTGAGTTGCCATCTGAGCTCTTGATATTCATACAAGTGGTTCTCTTCTCTCCAAAGGTCTCTTTAATTTTCCTGTAGGCAGTATCTATCTTACCCCTAGTGAGACTAGCCTCTACATCCTTACATTTGTCCTCTAGCCATCCCTGCTTAGCCATTTTGCACTTCCTGTCGATCTCATTTTTGAGACGTTTGTATTCCTTTTTGCCTGCTTCATTTACTTCATTTTTATATTTTCTCCTTTCATCAATTAAATTCAATGTTTCTTCTGTTACCCAAGGGTTTCTATTAGCCCTCGTCTTTTTACCTACTTGATCCTCTGCTGCCTTCACTACTTCATCCCTCAGAGCTACGCATTATTCTTCTACTGTATTTCTTTCCCCCATTCCTGTCAATTGTTCCCTTATGCTCTCCCTGAAACTCTCTACAACCTCTGGTTCTTTCAGTTTATCCAGGTACCATCTCCTTAAATTCCCACCTTTTTGCAGTTTCTTCAGTTTCAATCTGCAGTTCATAACCAATAGATTGTGGTCAGAATCCACATCTGCCCCTGGAAATGTCTTACAATTTAAAACTTGGTTCCTAAATCTCTGTCTTACCATTATATAATCTATCTGATACCTTTTAGTATCTCCAGGATTCTTCCATGTATACAACCTTCTTTTATGATTCTTGAACCAAGTGTTAGCTATGATTAAATTATGCTCTGTGCAAAATTCTACCAGACGGCTTCCTCTTTCATTTCTTCCCCCCAATCCATATTCACCTACTATGTTTCCTTCTCTTCCTTTTCCTACTGACGAATTCCAGTCACCCATGACTATTAAATTTTCGTCTCCCTTCACTACGTGAATAGGTAACATATTTAAGTGATTAACACAGTCAAAATCACGGATTAATGTAAACGTGAGATAAAACATTGCAGATGTGAAATGCTCGTACAGTAACAAACAGAGTGTTGAGTGCAAGCATTCAAGCGTGCATACATTGCGTCTTACAGGTGCCGAATGTCAGTTTGTAGGATGGTGTTCTACGCCCATTGAACTTGGTCGATCAATACAGAGACGCAGAGACAGTTCAAGCTATTTGTGGATGACGCTGGAGTTGTCGTCCGATGATTTCCCATGTTTCATACCTAAGCGATTGGAGTCAGTTCTGGTGACTGTGGAGGGCAAGGCAAAATGTCGACTCTCTGTAGAGCATGTTGGGTTACAACAGCGGTATGTGGTCGAATGTTATTCTGTTGGAAAACACCACTAGGTTGCTGTCCTTGAATCGTAACACAACACGTCGAATCACCATCTGGACGTAGAAATTTGCAATTTGGCTGCTTGAGTTAACCACGAGAGTGCTCCTGCTGTCATACGACACGCCCCAGATCAGGTGCTGTTCAGTGTGTCTAGCATGTAGTCAGGTTGGATGCAGGCCCTCAACTGGCCTCCTCCTAACCACGAATGGGCCGTCAGTGGCACCGAGACGGAAACTACTTTCATCAGAAACTACAGCAGACCTCCACCCTGCCTCCAGTGAGCTCTCGCTTGACACCACTGATGTCGTACGTGTCAGTGGTTTGGGGTCAGTGGAATGGACGCTACATGCCATGCTGTAGAGTCATACGCCGAACACGATGATCTTCCCTCCCGATAATGCCACGTGGCCATCTTGCGAAATTTTCGAAGGAGCTTGGTATAGAGTCTAAACACCTATCTTCCTTCCTCCCAATGACGTTCCCCTAAACCATCGGTGAGGTAACGATTATGGGTATGATAATTCCAGAATCATGTAGCAGTTTGTAGCACCTACGAGAGCGTGCTGGGGAGTTCTGCCTCCGAATTTATTATTCTGTTCTCAGTATCGGTTGAGCTCTTACGTATCATGCATATTACTTGGTCGACTTTCCCATTAATATGCATGTTGTAACCCTATGCCACTAATGGGTTCTAATTGTAGCGCGTAACATGGCGGTGTGTAACGTAATGATGCCGGTGCTTGAGAAACAATATGCTGGAATCAAGTGTCCAACCTCAGAGAATTTGCCTCCGATTGAAATCCGTACGATGATCATTGTATCAACATCAGTAACGCGAGACGTTGGGTTGTTCGTGCTCGTAATGAACGAAATGGTGGTGGTAGCCTAAACGTGCGGGGTAGAAAACGGAGTGGACGATCGCATGCGGCAGCCGACGAGACTCGTCGGAATCGGGCTGATGTACTCACCAGAGAAAATCGTCGCATAACACAACACAGCTCTGGGGTATGTGTGTCACGTCACAAGACATAAAGACCATCATTTCATTACTGCGGTATCGAAAAACTAGAAAACTGTGTGCATGGCGAGTGCCTCTAATGCACTTGGATTCCTTAACAACACCGCGACAGGTGATGAAAGATCGGTTCTTTTGTAATCAACTGCTTTGAGTGACTTCTTGCGAATAATTAAAGTGAAAACATGAGAGCAAGACAAATAATTACAGCCTCATCACAAAGGGACTGTTTGCATTGCTATATTTTCAGACAATGCCAGAGAAATTCAACGTTCTGTTCTGGTCATGTTATTGGAGACAAGGGAGACACTACTTCTCAAGGGGTCTCATCTACGTACACTGTTTAATCAAAAGTATCCGGACAGTTTATTAGTGAAAAGCTATTGAGGGTGTGTCCACCCTTCGTCTTTATGAAGGCTTAACCCTGCTGGAAACACTTTCAATTAGGTGTCTGTCTATGTGTGCAGGAATGGTAGAACGCTCTTTCCCAAGAGGATCAAGGGTCAGTGTAGGTAGCTGGAGCGAAATCAACGTTCACACTCATCCCAAAGGTGTTTCATTGGTTTCAGTTTTGAACTTTGAGCAGGCAGTTCAATTTCAGGAATATTATTGCCCACAGACCACTGTCTCTCAGACGCTGCTTTATAAAACGACATACCGCAGTGTTGATACAACCCACCATAGTCTCCGAACTGTTCCTTCACTATAACGTGACTAGGCAAATGTCAATCACTGTCCACTGCCGGTGTGGCCGTGCGGTTCTAGGCGCTTCAGTCTGGAACCGCGTGACCGCTA
This sequence comes from Schistocerca americana, assembly GCF_021461395.2. Lineage (NCBI taxonomy): Eukaryota > Metazoa > Arthropoda > Insecta > Orthoptera > Acrididae > Schistocerca > Schistocerca americana. The sequence goes on along the minus strand of NC_060122.1, from coordinate 214,994,113 downwards.
CGGTCGCAGGTTCGAATCCTGCCTCGGGCATGGATGTGTGTGATGTCCTCAGGTTAGTTAGGTTTAAGTAGTTCTAAGTTCTAGGGGACTGATGACCACAGATGTTAAGTCCCATAGTGCTCAGAGCCATTCGTAATGAAATCACTGCGTGTGTAGTAGTCTGTGCTCCGTCGTGTCAGGCACCTTAAATCATGACATAGGAAACATATTCAAGTCAATTATTAATGAAACACAAAGTGTGTCTATAGTGTATACTTAGAAGAAGCAATGAAGGAAGTAAATGAAAAGTTGATGAGTGGTAAAAAGATTCAGGGTGAAAGATGTCAATGGTAAGATTCGCTGATGACATTACTACTCGCGGTGGAGGTGAAGAAGAAAGACAAAATCTGTTGAATAGAATAAACAACGTAATAAGTGCAAAACATTGTTTGAGAGTAAACCAAAGAAAGACGAAAGTAATGAAATGCAACAGAAATTAGAACAGCGCGAAACTTAAAATCAAAATAAATGATCACGTAGTAGACGAACTTAACGAATTCGGCTACCATAAAAGCAAACATAAAAGCAAAGTAACCACTGACGCACAAAGCGACGAGGACATAAAAAAATTGACTAACACAGGGAAAACGAACATTCCTGGCCAAAGGAAGTCCATTAGTATCAAACGTAGGCCTTAATTTGAGGGAGCACAGCATGAACTCTAGGAAAACCGGAACATTAAAAGGTCGAAGAATCGGAGATACGTTGCTACAGGAATATTGACTGTTAAGGTAAGGAATGAGGAGGTTCTCCGCAGTACAGGTGAGTAAAGGAATATGGAGGAAACGCTGACAAGAAGAAAGGACAGAATGACAGGACATATGGTAATATATCAGAGAATACCTTCCATAAGTTGTTGTGGTGGCTTCAGCGCCTATGGCATGGTGATAGAAGAGTTGGAAATTCCTAGTAAGTGATACACAGTGTGGAGAAACAATGTTAAACTGTTCAAATTTGGTGGGCATTGTACCCTCTCAGCTGCCTACGTGTACGGCAATAAAAATTGCGCCTATATTACATTTTAAAAGTCTTACGATAGTCAGGTGTTCGCTTTCAATGCGAAATCCGTCTAAAACCTGAAGGATACTCGCCGAGCAATTGAGAGAAACAAGTTGAAAATTATTAAGGCAAACAGAAACAAATGACTCAGAGAACAGGATATGTTTGTAGACATAATTGTGCCCATAATAAAAATGAAGTCATAGTAGGTGAGGCACGTAAGCAGGCTAACTAATCTTAGATGGTCCAAGGAAGTTCAGAGAAAAAAATCCATGGATGATACCCTGTTAGAAAGGCAGATGAAAATGTGGGACATAACTTCGTGAAGTTGAGGACTGTATAGCATAGTAAAGACTAGACGAGTCTTTATCTAGGAATGGACGTAGAAATACTGGTGATGAAGATGACATTCTAATGTCACCATTATCGAATAAATTTACAATAGCTCTCCTCTCTGCCCTAAGTTTTGTAACTCGTTTAACATCTTTGAAGCAGTGATTATCCAACTTTCACGAGCATTGGAAGCTACTGTTTTATGTCGCTGAAATCCTTCATTTTCCCAGGAAATCATTCATGTTCTAAGAAATCAGTGTATTGCTACATCAGGCAAAGGAGCTTGCAGTACAACAGGTACTTGCTCCAATCTATCCAGTGGTCCCCGATGTTCACAGCAAGTTGTGCTTATATGTAGCTCGAAATGTGCCAGCGCAACCTCACGATGGAACTTAACGTTCCGCCACACGTCAACGGTCACTAACTCTACCAATTACGTACTGCAAGTATACCACTGTAAATGTCTGTCACTTGCTGTTAGAAACACCAGAGTACTAGGAAGCTCTGCCTTTACCAACCACTCTTGTGATTAGGCTGCCTGCTGATCACGAGAACCTGCTAACATCACCGTTCTGGTCCTCACCGGCGGTCTCTGAAGTCGCTCATCATCACAACAGAGCCCTCTCGTCATTGATATATACGGCCGGCGACCCGCTCAAAAGCAGGCTTTGACTCCCGTCCGCTGGGATGGCATAGCACCGAAGAACTGAGACCTTGGACGTATTGCTTTCTGTATATAGAAAATTAAAAATACGGTCTTATACTGTAGGTAGTATTTAATAAATATACTGAAGTCGTCATGGTCTTTATTATGTCCTGCTTCGAATGAGCTCACAGAGAGCTCAGATTCATAACATTGGACAACCCCACTGAGCTACAAAAGGCAGCGTTTGAAAATATAACCAAAGGCCATGGTCTGCTGAAGTGCGAAACCTTCTAGTGTACGCAGGTCATGCCGACAAATAACGCCCTTCATGAACAGTGATAGTATGCAGTAACTTACGCTACCCTGCTCCAGTTAACTGTATTAGGGAATTAAAGGAGTTGGAAGACAACTGACTAAGTCAAAATATTCAGGTAAGCTTTTGTTGTTTGTATCTTACAGTAATCGGACGTAGCAACTCATAACTTACGATGTGATTAGCCGGAATTTGTAAAGCAGGTCTCGTCTGTGGAAGCGACATCTTTAGGTTTTTGATTAAGAGACCATACACAATTAAATCACATGGTATAGAAGTCAGGTGTCCAAGTGCTTGAATCTTCTGAAGGTAATCTACGTGTAAATTGTGCTTCTGAAATACCTTCAAGTGTAGCCATAGCAAATTTTAATTGTTGAAAGTGCATCACTAAACCTTGCTGTACCTTACGGGGAAAATCCTGTATCTAGACATTACGTCGTCCAGCAGCAACAAAATCAAGACGAAAATTCGCTAATGCATAATTGAAGTGTAGCTAATGTGTTGTGCCGATGTCTACTGTTTGGGAACTTACGTTCGTAGATACGACGCACTTCTCATCGTTTGTGCCTCGTCCTATTGTAACACATACACATGTAAATGAACTCAAACATTCACAATTTATACTCGCCTTCTACACAGAGCTATTTAACATAAATCTGCAAGGGAAACTCGACTCTGAGGTATCTACTGGTGAAAGGAACATTCACTGCTAGTATCTGACCAGCATGGGCAGAATGGCCAGTGATGTAAACTTCGCCAGACTTCGCGTCATTGTTTTGAATTAAATTTCAAACATCGCTGCGGTGTCTCCTAAAGGGATGGCATGTGATGGTTATCCATCCATCGTGTGGGCCGTGAATCTCGAGGTCATCTTGTTTCTATTAGAGCGTAGGATACATGACAGCATCAGGTTTCAACTTCTTACTTCTCTCAACATCATACACTCTATACAGGATGAGAGATGCCAGCTGTGCTCGACGTGCCTCTTGGCTGTTGCAATTGTCCGCTTCGGGTGGACCAACCGAGAGCGAGGTCGCTCGCGATACAGTGAGATGCGATAACGGAAACTAAAATTGTGGGCCCTAGCAAATGGGTCTTACATGGTGGTTCACCCAGAAATGTGCGGCTGGTCGCGGCAGAGGTTCGAATCCTCCCTCGGGCATGGGTGTGTGTGTTTGTCCTTAAAATAATTTAGGTTAAGTAGTGTGTAAGCTTAGGGACTGATGACCTTAGCAGTTAAGTCCCATAAGATTTCACACACATTTGAACATTTTTTTCTCCCAGAAATATATTAATGAATGGATAATTGAAGAGGGTGATCACCTAACGGAACGAAATATCAGGGCAGAATGAACCACAATATACGACAGCGTGCTGAAAAGTAATGCTTCTGAATTTTCTGCTCTGTCCTCAACATCGGTTGAGGTATTGCGTTTCGTGTATATTACTCGGTCCACTTTCCGCTTCGCTAATGTAAGCTACTACCATCTGCCACTAGAGGACTCGGAATAGTAGCGTGTAACATGGCGGTCTGTATTGTAACTACGACTATGCATAAGAAACAGCGTTCGGTAGTCGAGTTTCTAACCGCAGAAAACGTTTCGCCGACAGGAATCTATAGAAGAATTAAATTTTACCGTGAGGGTTCCTAAACAACATTGTGACAAGTGTTGAAAGCTGGGCCACCATTTTGACCCTGAAAACAAGACAGCATAAGTGTGGAGTTCCGCCAAACGAAGTATCACCAACGCCAAGCCCACGCCATCAGCTGACTAATTCATGCTCACAGTGTTCTAGGATGTTTAAGGTATGATTCATGTGGAATTCATGTCTCAAGGCGCTACCTTAAGGTCTGAAAGGTAATGCGAAATCGTCAGAAAACTGGAAGCACGGATTCCAAGCGTTCTTCCCAACTCCTTCAACACGACAATGCCAGACCACGCACGAGCGCTGCGACACGTGCAACAATCCGACGCCCTGGGTTCACCGTCATCGATCATCCTCTGTAATTGTCCCCATCCGATTTTCACCTGCTCCCAAAACGCAAAGAATACCTCTGGGGCTTCACTTTGATAATGATGAAGCGGTGCAAGCAGAGGTGAGGTTGTGACTCCGTCGTGAAACTCAAACATTCTACGGTGACGGTATCAACAAACTTGTCTTTCGCAGGGAGAAACGTGTTCGTCACCCAGGTGACTGTCTTGAGAAATAAGTATGTAGACTTGGAGAATAAAAATGCAGAATGTTAAAAGCGTTTGTTTCATTTCGAAAGCTTTAAGAGCAAAAAAAAAAAAAAAAAAAAAGACTGAGCCATTACTTTTCATCACGCCCTCCTATTAAAATCGTCTCTGTTATGACACACATGAATATGAGCTAATGACAGAATGTTACTGTGATAGATAACACAAACGGAACATGAAAACACGTTAGAAATGTAACGTTATCTTAGAAAAATATAAAAATGACAGTGCTGGAAAACCTCTTACGTTATTTGATTTTCAAACAGCTGAGCAAAACTGAAAGTACTCAGACATTTCTCTCTCTACTTATTCTGATCATCACTAAACTGACACTCAATATTTTTAGCGCAACGCAGTCTAACTTTGAATAATCCCCACAAAAGAATGGCCCTGACTAACAATAACGTATACCTTTCATGAATCACTTACCAGCTAAAAAAAAAGACTAACTACTGAAGGCACTAACTACTGATAGGCATAGTTAGCAAATGAAAGATTTTGATAGAGAGCAAACAATGTATTTACCTTAATAGTGTTCAAAAGTCATAATACACATATATCAGTTCATGTTATCCAGTCTTATCCAGTCTTACAAATTTCCTCTTTCTGACGGACACAAGTCCATATCGTCCGCTCTCAAAACTCTTGGCATCTCTGTCCCCACAAACACCACTGCTGGCGGCTCACCTCCAACTGCACAACGCTACACGCTGTTCACATCCAACTGCCCAACACTACACAAGCGAATATTCTAACAATGCCAGCCAGCCACAGGCTGCACATAGCACAGTCAGTGATTTTCATACAGAGCGCTACGTGGCGTTACCAACATAAATACCTAAACAGCCTACTTACAGAAATACTGAATAGATCTAAACTAAGAACTGAATGACTTGCCAAAGTCCGTGCGGGATAGTAAATGGGAATGATCATCGTCAATAAGAAGACAAGACCATAATAGGCGCACATTGATGCTTCGAGTTGCCCCATGCAAAAAACTGAACTAAACCGTAGTCATAAATTTAAGCGCATAAGGAAAAATAAAGAAATCACAGAACTCAGTCAACCCGAAACAACGCGTTCACAAACAGTTCATGCCTCTCGTTCTCCGCCCGTCTATGCTGCAAGCTCTCACCGTACTTTTCATAGGAGAGACAGGATACTTTCTCGCTTACCAGTTCTCTTTGACAAGCCCGTTGGCTTTAAATCAAAATGGAACTTTTTATTCCCTTTTTTGGAGTCATTAGTCTTGTGACTGATTTGATACGACCCACCATGAATTCCTGCCTTCTCCCACTTACGTCCTGCCTCCTCAATAATTTGCTCGTTGTATTTCAATCTCTGTCTTACCTTATAGATTTTATCCTCTAGTGCTCCCTCAAGTGCTCTAATTATTCCCAGCTTGTCAGTCTTTTCGTGCACCATCTTGTACCAGAAACGTAAGATCTTACACCACGGAACACGTGACACTTGCAAATGAACTGAGTTTCGTTAATGTGTTAACAGTTTTCCCTGTCTTGAAAGTGTCACACAAATTTCCATTTTCAAGACAGGGAAAACTGTTAGCACATTAACGAGACTCAGTTCATTTGGAAGTTCACATGTTCCGTGGTAGAAGTTCTTCTTACGTTTCTGGGTAGAAGACACTACACGACCGAAGAAGTTAGTCTTAACCGTCAACATGTTATATAACTACTTTTAAAAGTATACTGAATTTTACTCACCACAAAACTCTGTAACTGAAGACCTAACAACACACTCCAAATAACTTGAACATAATATAAAGCATTTAAAGATGCAGAAGTCGCAATAAATAGAAACGCTGCACAAAACACAACCACGTGTCTCACAAAATCAATAACAGAAGAAAAAAACGGAAAAAGTTCATAACGGTTTCTAATGCATGTTCTTTCATGTTGTCCTAAAATCAATCATTAGACTGAAACACAGACCTGGAAAGATCACGTGTTGCAATAGTGTGCTGCTCTGGGATGAAGAATCTGTGACACGAACACAAGTCGTGGCTGGCTGCGCTAAAGCAGTCAGAATACTGACAACGTAAAAAATGGTGCTAAAAATAGGGAAGTATGGATTCGATGGACTAGAAATGGCATGTAGAATATACTGATGCTAAATGAATCACGAATTTTAGACGTTATGTTATAACAGTTGGTAGTTTTAATTTAACAATCGATTTCGTTCACACCATGATCTTTCTCGAACCAGAAAAGATGTGTTTTACGGTGCCCAAGGATGGTCAGAATGCGCTAATATATGATGCAGTTCCTAACTTTATTGAAGTTTTTCTACACTGTCTACACAAATATTACTAACTAGCTGAGAAACACGACATTTCCCGGGTACTCATTTTGCCAATTTTCTGTTAGAAACGGAAACAATGAACGGTAGTGGTACAATATCGAAGAAATTTCATTTGCATTGTTGATATTATCTCCACGACCTGCTTCAGTTGTGTAGCACTGTGGACTTTAATAATAAAAAAATAAATGTGAAATACGGACTAAAATATTTTCTAGAGCATATGTCATATGTAACAGCGGCAGCTAATCAATAAAAGTATTCAATCACTTTTCTACAAATTCTCGAGCTTCCGCTCGTTGTGCGACCTAGTGATGTTTGATGGTACTATCTCCAAGACGAGTATTGTCACTGTATTTTATTCTCAAGATAGGAATTACAGTCAAATTACCACGATATACTTCATCTGTTAGGCATTTAATTTTTCATTAATTTCCTTTACTGCCTTTCCTGTAGAAATTTGTATGTAGAAATCTGAAGTAAGGTGTCCGAGAATTTGGAAGTAAATCGGTCAAGTGCTTTCCGAGGTGTTTGGTAACAAAGTTTCTAGCAAAGCAGCCAAGAACTTCAAGATATTTTTGGTAACAGCCTTGCTCCGTCGTATGTTACATACACGTGTGTTTCAAGTTATATTACGAAATATTATGTGGACAGTGATTTTGCTCTCGTCTTGAAGACAATGTGCAAAATTTGATTAAGATTACAAAAAAACCAGACACCCAGCTTTATATACGCTGAAGAGCCAAAGAAACTGATACACCTGCCTAATACCGTGTAGGGCCTTCCGAGCATGAACAGGTGCCGCAACACGACATGGTATGGACTCAATAACGTATGAAGTAGTGCTGGACGGAACTGACACCGTGAATCCTGCAGTACTATCCGTAAATTCGTAAGAGTACGATGGGGTGGAGATATCTTCTGAACAGTACGCTGCAAGGCATCCCAGATATACTCAATAATGTACATGTCTGGGGATTTTCGTGGCCAGGGGAAGTCGGAATGCACAATGGACATGAATGGATGCAGGTGATGTGACATGATGCTTACGTACGTATCACTTGTCAGAGTCGTATCTAGACGTATCAGGGGTCACGTATCACTCAAGCTGCACACGCCCTACACCATTACAGAGTCTCCACCAGCTTGAACAGCCCCTTGCTGACATGCTGGTTCCATGGATTCATGAGGTTATCTCCATACCTGTAAACGTCCATCAGCTCCATGCGATTTGCAATGAGACCTGTCCGATGAGATACCTTGTTTCCACTCATAAACAGCCCAATGTCGGTGTTGACGGGTCCAGGCGTGGCGTAAGGCTCTGTGTCGTGCAGTCATCAAGAGTACCCGAGTGGGCCTTCGGCTCTGAAAGCCCATATCCGTGATGTTTAGTTGAATGGTTCGCGCGCTGACACTTGTTAATGGTCCAGCTTTGAAATCTGCAGCAATTTGCAGAATGATTGCACGTCTGTCATGCTGAACGATTCTCTTTAGTTGTCATTGGTACCGTTCTTGCGGGAACTTTTTCGGGGCGCGGCGATGTCGGAGATTTGATGTTTTACCGGATTCCTGATCTTCACGGTACACTCGTGAAATGTTCGTACGGGACAATCCCCACTTCATCGCTACCTCGGAGATGCCGTGTCCCATCGCTCGTGCGCCGACTGTAACACCACATTCAAACTCACTTGATCTTGATAACCTGCCATTGTAGCAGCAGTAACCGATCCAACAACTGCGCCAGATACTGGCTGCCAACCCCAACGCCGTGTTCGGCCTGTTCTATCTTATATTTGAATTCACATGGCTATTCCAGTTTCTTTGGCGCTTCAGTGTAATTATGTAAATGCGAGAAACTAACTTGAAAGACATTAGGCATATTAGAACTTGAGCGACTTTTGTGAGGACGACTGATGTTAGAAATTAATTAGGCAAGTTAACTGAAGTTTTGAATATATTGACTTTCCAGAGTTGTGGTCACTTCGAGGAATTAGTTTTAACTGTTTTCGTCGAATTCTCGCAGGGACCGTGTTTAAGAGCCATGGAGTCAAGCACTGTTTATACGCTGGACTGTGTTTAATTATTACTGGAGTGCCATGGGTTTTGGGGCCAACCACAGCAGGTGGGATCTTAAGGGAACATTGAATACGGGAGCTTAGCAGAGGTTAGTGGAGGTATGTATAAACAGGAAGGTTTTGCTTTGTTCGGCGCTCAACTGCGCGGTTATCAGAGAGGAAACGAAGGAGTGTCAAGAGGGAATCACGCAGAGCGATAACTACCATATAAACAGCGTGAGGATTAAGACAGGGAACGGAACACTGGTGGCTTGCACCCGCGAGTTGTGACTAAGGTACAGTGATCACCGAATACTACTGAGTACGGTACATTTCTCCCTAAGCATTTGTAGAAGACCGAACTTAACTCAAATACGGTCGTACTATCTCCTGGAGTAATGATAATAGTTATCTGTAGATCTGTTCACGGATCCCCAAATTAAACTAATCTCAACACGTTATCGAATAAAAGCAGAATGGATTAGTATTTTAATAAATCTGAAAACTCATTACTATAACATTTACAATAACTGAGAAGAACAGAAAAATGCTCCATTCACTGTGAGAATTTAACAAGTGAACCTCCCCATCGCACCCCCCTCAGATTTAGTTATAAGTTGGGACAGTGGATAGGCCTTGAAAAATTGAACACAGATCAATCGAGAAAACAGGAAGAAGTTGTGTGGAACTATGAAAAAAATAAGCAAAATGTACAAACTGAGTAGTCCATGCGCAAGATAGGTAACATCAATGATAATCTGAGCTCAGCAGCGCCGTGGTCTCGTGGTTAGCGTGAGCAGCTGCCGAACTAGAGGTCCCGCCGACACGGTAGCTCAGCTTGTCCGGTCAGAGAGCCGGTGGGCCTCTGTAATAAATAACTGAGTGGAAGGATCAACAAACGAACTTGAACGGAAGTCCTGTGACGTCCGCTACGACCAAACACAACGATCTACAACGAACAAAATGAAAAAAATATATATGAAAAAAGAGGTCCTTGGCTCAAGTCTTCCCTCGAGTGAAAAGTTTAATTTTTTATTTTCAGAGAGTTATATCTCTCCGTCCGTCCGTCCGATGCAATAACTTTTTTGGGAGTGATTATCACATCCACAAGAAAACCTAAATCGGGCAAGGTAGAAGAATCTTTTTACCCATTCGCCAAGTGTACAAGTTGGGTGGGTCGACAACATATTCCTGTCATGTGACGCACATGCCGTCACCAGAGTCGTATAGAATATATCAGACGTGTTTTCCTGTGGAGGAATCGACCTCGCGTTCAAATGTTATCGGTTCCCATTGGAGAGCCACGTCCTTTCGTCTACTAATCGCACGGTTTTGCGATGCGGTCGACACAAACACTAAACTTATTACAGTGAACAGAGACGTCAATGAACGAACGGACAGATCATAACTTTGCGAAAATGAAGAAAGAAATCTTTTCACTCGAGGGAAGATCTGAACCAAGGACCTTTCCTTCCGCAGCTGCTCACCCTAACCACGGGACCACGGCGCTCCTGAGTTCGCACTATCCTTGATGTTGCCCATCTTGCGCATGGACTACTCAGTCTGTATATGTTGCTTATTTTTTTCATAGTTCCACACAACTTCTCCCTGTTTTCTCGATTGATCTGTGTTCAGTTTTTCAAGGCCTATCCACTGAGCCAATTTATAACTAAATCTGAGGGGGGTGCGATGGGGAGGTTTCCTTGTAAGTATGTTATCACCAAACGCAAAAAAGCCAGGAAGCAAACTTTGTACTGGTGAAATAAATTATAAAGAAAAATCGACAAATCTTCATAGCAATCATAAACTTAAGAGAATCTTTTATCGCTGTGAAGTGTACAAAATATTATTTGAAAAATTGCTAAACTGAAAGCAATAGAAATGTCGTAGATAAGTTGAACAGCTACTTCTCATGTACTGAAAGTAGGGGAGGCACAGGAGTGGGAAAAGTGTGTACCTAATTGTATCTAAGAAGGAAGATTGCTTGTTTGGTCAATACAAGGCATAATCTTATATTGTTTACTTATGGTTGAGAGAGCTATTTTCAACAGAAAAGCTCTATTGGTGCCAGTTTTTGTGATGATAGAAGCAATTTTCTGAATGTGTACCTTCAGGGGACAGAACTGTGTGGAAATGATGTTGGAAAAAGTCGGATACCTAACGCCAACAAAAAGTTTCAGATTCGCCAGACGTCTACTATGGCATCCAGAAATAATATTACTTTGGCTTTGAAAGGATGAGTAGATATAGAAAACTGTTAGGGAAATTAAAGTATAAAATACACTACACATATTGTCGGGAACCATCGGTGTCATTAGAATGTGGTGATGACAAGTATAATTCAAAGAATTAGTATATATATATGACGGCATCAAACCACATTTAGTTGATAATCCGCCTATTTGATGTGTTTTCATGTTGTTATTAGAATCCTTCTTCACATTTTTCCTGACTTCTGTCGTGCATATTCATCGGGTTGGCATTTTAATAATTTGATCTGGCGATGTCAGCAGTAGCCGAATGCCCTTCCTGTCGCGAGAAAGGTGTAAGAGTTTAATTAAGAGAACGTCAGGTATATATTTCCTTTCACTTGACAGTTACGCGATGATTCTACTGCAATGTCAGATTTAAAGGCTAACCTGTTCTAAATTGTGAAAACTCATGTATGAACATGAACTGAAGTTTTCATTTAGTAACGTTGCACTTCGCTGGTGCAGTACAAAAAAGAAGAAGAATTACAAAAAAAGTTATGTTTCCTTCCTGATAAATTTCTCACCACTATTTTTTCGATTTTGGAGGAAATTTTGTTTGCTTTGATTAATTTCAAAACTGACCGAAGATGAATGTGAGTAATGCTGGTTCAGGCAGGGGACGTATACCTTCACGTTCGTAAGCAACTGCTCACACCCATTAGTAGTTTCCAATATGTAAATTCCAGTCACATGAACTGACTATGTTAAATAATAGCTCGTAAAAAGGATGCGTACAGCACTTCGGTAGAAATGTGACTTTTACACTTTTATGAAAATGTTTTGCACATTCTTTTGACGAGTTACTATGCGAAATATTGAAATAGACCAATGATGACATTCTAAGATGTCGAAGACAGCGGTAATACAATTTTTCTGACATGCAGCTGGAAAGATACAGGATAGGTATTTCGGAAAGCAGTTGTATTTTGCAGCTGTTTGCAGTATTGTTGGCGGCACTAACTACGAAGAGAAGGTCACAATATACCTTCTGCTACGCCAAAAAAGTAGCGAGGAAGGTTAGTGTAGCATTCGCCCTGTCATTGGTCCAAGAGTACCGAATTGCCAATTCTGCTACACGAATGACAATTTTGTCGAATGGAAATAAACTTATCATTTGTTGAACTTTTTGGCTGAACTTCAACAATTTTAGTTGTAGGTCTGGACACCTAGAACAATGGGTGGGTTGGTTTCTGTATAATACAAATTGCATTGCGACACTATTAAGTAGTTATTTTTCTGTTTTCTGGTTGAGAGTAGTTGGTGTAAGGTCGTTACTGGGGAACACTTTTGGAGCACCCGTAATATAGGTGTACCGTCTTTGACTAGTAATCAAAACATTCTAGGTCCCTGGTGTGAAACTCAACCACTACTTAAATACTGAATAAAAATAATCATAAACGGAGGCCGGTGACTTGCAGCATAAGTCACCCTCAACTTGCGAATGGCCTTGTCAAAGAGGGCGTTGGAGCGGAAAGTGTTTTAGGGCACTCTCCTGGAGTTCGGGTGGGAAAATGCCCCTAAAGGCAGAAGAACCAGTAATAAGCAATAGCATGAGGACGCAGAAGGCACCGGAAACCAATGTAATGTCCATCCAAATGACATGCGACCTGTAACTGAAAAACTGTCGTGATGATCTCTCCATTGACAAAATATTCCGGACTAGTCCCCCAATCGGATCTCCTGGACAGGACTGCCAATGGGGAGGTGACCATGAGGAAAAGATTAAGTAAACCAAGGAAAGGATAGCGATCTACGAGTCGGGGCGCGGAATATCAGCAATTCGAATGTGGTAGGGAAGCTAGAAAATCTGAAAGGAGAAATGTAAGACTGCATGTAAATATCGTGGATATCAGTGAAATTAAATGGAAAGAAGACAATGATTTCAGGTTAGACGAGTATAAAGTAATATCAACATCAGCAGAAAATGGAATAACTGGAAAAGGATTCGTTATGGACAGGAAGGTGGCGCATAGGATGAGCTGCTGTAAACAGTCATGTTGACAGGGTTGTTCCCACCAAACTCTACTGCAAACCAACAACGACAAAAGCAGTTCAGATAAACATTCCCATATCGCAAGCAGAAAATGAAGAGATAGAGAAAATACACACGGATATTGAAAGAGTAATGCAGTACATAAAGGGAAAGGCAAATGTACAGATAGATCTTCTTCTGGGGTAGCCGCAACTATACAAGTCCATTGTGAAAAAAGAACAAACCGCAGGTTTGCTACTTAATCCACAATCTTTTATTGTGTACAAGACCGGTTTCGGAACACTTAATATTCCACTCTCTGGTGTAAAAAATAAAATCACTTAATGATCTGAGGTCATCCTCAGTAGTCATGGATCAATGACAACATTGCTGTGAGGATGACTATTTTCTGTAGTGTGTAGAATGAATGAGACTGGAGATAAACCATCATACTTTCGGAGAACATCATCCTCACAATTCTGAAGATTGCAAGAGCTGGTAAGTGAGAATTATCGAACAGTCAGCTTACCAACCCATGTTTCCAAATTTCTGACAAGAATAATATACAGAAGAACGGAAAAAAATGAGAATCTGTTAGATGACGATTAGGTTGGCTCCAGGAAAGGCATTTCTGACTCTCCAGTTGATAAAGGAAGGAAGACTGAAAATCTGGAGAAAGCTTTACACAATATCAAATGATCCAAGAGGTTCGAAGTTATAGGGACAGACGGGTAATGTTCAGTATATACAAGAACGAGGAGGAAACAACAAGACTGGAAGGGAGAACGAAGAGGAAGGAATAAGACTGAAAGACCAAGAATGAAGTGCTCGGATTAAAAAAAGTGTAAGACAGGGATGTAGTCTTTCATCCCCTCCGTTCAGTCTAATCATTGAAGAAGCAATGACGGTAATGAAATAAAGGACAAAAGTTGGGTGTTAGTTAAGAGCCACTTTGGTCAGGGAAGTGTTGGTCTAATCATTAGAATTGTTCTTAATTTATGGTGGTGGACTTTGAGTGTGAGTGTTGGCCATCGGCTATGAACTCTCTTTGGGGAATAGCTATGAGTAAAATATTTTCATTTGAAAGATTGTATCGAACTGTTGCTTGATTAGAAAAGTTTTGTGGGATAATGTTCAGTTTTGTGTCAGTTTTTTTGTAATATGGTCATGAGCACATGTTCGCACCAATGCTGTGAGTGCAGATCAACAACTAGAAATTCAAGGTTTTCAGGTGGTTAATCATCTTAAATGCTTGCGAAAGAGAATAGTATTCTCACACAGTTATTTTATAAATTCTGGGCAGTTTCTTCGTGACTTTTGCTGGAAATGCAGTGCTCACCACGTGAATGCGTGAAATCTGCTCTGAGCCACTTGAAGTATTAGAGAGCGTTAAGGGTATTAATGTTTTCCATAAGCGATTTTCCGAAATTTGGTACCCCTCCTGTGAGAATATTCGTTCGAATTTAACTTGTTTCTCTGTAAGTGAGGTTTATTCATGTGTGTATGGTAGCAGCAATTCATGTCTAGCACAAACTGAGAGTGATTCAGAAGCTGTTTAATTTATGCAGTACGTTATAACGATTTTGATAGCCATCTGCCATGTGTTACGTAATAATTTAGAAATTTTCGTTAAGTTTCTCTTGTCAGAGCTAAAGGACTACGTGTGCTACCGCCACTGTGTTTTCGGTACTCCCAGTCCTTCCAAACCACCTGCCTGACTCTATTAACATTGAATAATAGCCTGTGGAAACCTAATTCTTAAGCTTATATCGAATTTTAAACTTCACAGCAGACTTTATTTGTTAAGTCAGTCCACACCAACTAGCTTTGCTAAACGACAGCACATACAGTAGCTATTCTGATAGTGTATAGCATAATTTGCGTGTCCGTCAAAGTGCAGCTACACAAAGCCCCTCAGGAACTTCAGATTTGATTTGCTTTCCAACATTGCAAGCTGGCGTAATTAGTCGGAATTCCTATCACGATCAGCTTCTCTCCCCCTCGCCATACCTCTTTACTATAATGTTTACCTGCCATTGTGTGAATGTGATGCTGCATGCTGCTACGTGAAACGTCACTGAATTTAACCCGTGCCCCTACCCTATAGTGTGATTGAAGTTCCTTTTGTACGTAGGAGACAAAATAACGTAAAATCCATAACCGTTTTCATTAATTTAAACGTGATTACCAAACCTAGGGCCAATGTTACATATGTAACCTCATGTTGAAGGCAATGTTTTAGACCAATAAATGGAGATAACTATAAAGAACCACATTTTGTGACAAAATAACCGGAACATAGTTCCTTCTCCTTACTAAATCCGGATTGTATTGAACGTCATCGCAAAGAATGATTTGACATACGAAAAAAGCGATTGCGGGAAGAATGATTAAAGCATTAGCCGAACAACGTCAAAGAATACTTCCACTGTGGTCATGATAAAGCAAATGATTACCGCCTCTGTACTGAATGTGTTGGTTCGAGCTTTAGCTAGCGCTATGGATTGCATTGTTAAATTAATTAAATTTCAGGTCCAATATGGAACGAGTAACTATAATTAAAATCTACTGTTGTTGTTAATTGTAATCGCAGTGCCATGATAACAAGCATACAGTAAGAGGTTAAGACATGCGCAAAAATTACCGGAGAGTAGACACGTGTATACGCCCAGGTTATGTAGATTTGAATATCTACATCTACATTTGCATGGATCATCTGCAAATTACACGTAAGTGCCTGGTAGAGGGTTCATGGAACCACCTTCATAATAGTTCTCTATTATTCCACTCTCGAACAGAGCGCGGAAAAAACGAACACCTGTATCTTTCCGTGCGAGCTTTAATTTTGATTATTTTATTGTTATGATCGTTTTTCCTTATGTAGGTCGGCGTCAGCAAAATATTTTTACATTCGGGGGAGAAAGTTGATGGCTGAAATTGTGTGAAAAGATCTTGCAGTAGTTGTTTTAATTATGTCCACCTCAAATCATGTACCATGTCTGTTACACTCTGTCCCCTATTTCTCGATAGTACAAAACGTGCTGCCTTTCTTTGAACATTCTCGGTGTAGTCCGTTAATCCGATCTGATAAGGATCCCACATCGTGCAGCTCAAAAAGGGGACGGACAAGCGTAGTGTAGATATGTATTCTGGCAATAAAACGTAGTCTTTGGTCCGCCATCTCCAGAACATTTTCTATGCGTTTTTTTCCAATTTAAATTGTTCGTAATTGTAGTTTATAGGTATTTAGTTGGACTTTCGGTGTTTAGATTTTCCGGGTAACGGAAGTTCAGAAGGATTCCTTCCAGCAGTCATGTGGATGACCGCACACTTTTCATTATTTTTGATTAATTCCCTTTATCTCACTATACACATGTCTTTTCTAAATCATTTTGCGATTTGTTTTGATCTTCTGATAGCTTTACTAGACGATTAATGACAGCATCATCTGCAAATTAAGTAAGATGGCTGCTTAGATTGTCTGCTAAATTGTTTATACAGATAAGGAGCAGCAGAGGGGCTATAACACTACCTCGGAGAACGCCAAAATCTCTTCTGTAGAATAAAACAGCACATAATATGAGAGTATTTTGGATTCATGTCTCATAATTTTGGATTCACGTCTCATAATTTCGTTCAAGTTCGCACACATATTAGCAATCCTCAAATCTGGAAAGCCAGTACATAACCACTAAGTTACCGGTCAATTGCACTGCTGAGGGTGTACTTCAAATTACTGGAACAACTCATCCATAACAGAATAAAAATGGTTAAAATGGCTCTGAGCACTATGGGACTCAACTGCTGTGGTCATAAGTCCCCTAGAACTTAGAACTACTTAAACCTAACTAACCTAAGGACATCACACATATCCATGCCCGAGGCAGGATTCGAACCTGCGACGTAGCGGTCGTGCGGTTCCAGATTGTAGCGCCTTTAACCGCTCGGCCAAACAGAATACAGGGAATAATAAACAACATAACCCCAACACATCAGGCTGGGTTCAGAAGCAAGCGGAGCTGCTGTGAGAGGGTGCTAGTATTGACATCCTACACTGAGGCTGGATTCCAAAAGCAACTAAAGACATCAGTGGCCTTCGTTGATCTGTCAGCAGAATATGACACTGTGTGGCTAGAAGAACTCCTGCTGAAGTTAAAAAAGCATGTCCCAAGTAAGAAACTGACAACACTCGTGGGAAATATGTTAACCAACCGTTACTTAAAGGTTAGAATTGGATAACAACAGAGCAGGTCATTGCCTTGAAAAATGGGCTCCCCGAAGGGTCTGCCCCAGCACCCCTACTTTCCAATCTGTACACCAGTGGCATGCCAAACACTCTAGCGAAAAGATTTGCTAGGCTGATGACCTTGCCATAGGCATACAAACCAGCACACTAGAGGAAGGAGGAGCTATGTTATCTCGAGACTTAGAAACAGTCAACACATACTACAAAGCATGGAGACTCCAGCCAAATGCAGCAAAGACAGAAGTCTGCGCATTCCATCTAAACAACAGAATTGCAAAACAGCAGTTGAATGTGAGCTTCTGCCAAGAAAAGCTTAGATATAATTTCCAGCTTAAATACCTTGGTGTCACACTAGATCAGTCTCTGACGTATGAAAAACATTTGGAAAAAACAACCAAAAAACTGAAGACCCAAAACAACATAAAGAAACATGGGGTGCCGACGCATCGACTCTACGTACTACAGTACTTACGCTGGTGTACCCAGTTGCCTCACGCTGTGCTCCAGTGTGGCAAAATAGTACCCATACGAGGAAGCTGGACGTATACCTGAACGAGTCAATGAGGATTATTACGGGCACGTCCTGGCTGCACACCATCAGCAACATGCCACCACCTGAATTACGGCGCCAAAAAGCAATCAATGGAGAATGGAGGAAACTACACCACCCCGACTACCCACAAGACTCCAAATTCATACAGGCTTAAGCAACCCTCCCCCAGACACCACCAACAACCCGACCTCCCACGTTCCATTTCCACTGCGCGTCCAGCTACGCACCGAAATTATGCAGTATCAGAGATTAAAACCATTAGCATTAGTTTATACATAGATCAAAACCATCGACGGATTTCAGCTTTTATAAAATTCTTCAAAAACTCTTTGTGGTATCCTTTTAACAGTCGTCTATCATCTCCTACCAACCGTTGCTGGTCGTCGCACTTGTGATGCTAACAGCTTGCTCCAACTTACCCTCCTCCCGTCCTTCTCTCCTCCCGCCACTGTCTCCCGATGACGCTCGTGTCGTGACAGCTGTGAAAATGTGCCAGTCTCCTCTGACAGAAGCAAGATGAGCCAACGTACGTCACATAATCCTCCCCCCAAACCGCTTCAGGAAAGCAGAGATCGAGTCCCACACCTTCAAAGAACAATGCCTCAGTCATAAGGTACAGATCAGCTCTAAAGATTTTCTTTCTTCTTTGGTAAACAATAAGAAGGTGACAAGTGTTAAAATTCCTACGACTTCCCTAGGCCCGGTGTATACTTGTGACAATTTACTCACAACTGCCTTACTAGTGTAGTGTTGCGGAATAGTAAAGAGTTGGAAACGTGGAATATTGTCAAAGTTTCGTTGCCTATGCCGAAAGCCAGAGGCAGTAGGTTAGCCAAGAGGTAAGAGGATTGCACATGTATCAGAATGTGACATCACGCAGGGGCAATGGCCTGGTTACACACATCAGGCAAGAGAGAATTGCTTAGCACGTGGGTTTGTGTTAGGCAGAGACTCTCGTAGAGTGCAAGACAGAGGTATAGCGTCAGCTGTACTGCATTTCACAACTTCGCGTAAGTCTGCCGTAACAACATGTAGCTCTGTCACAAGAACACCTAAGGGGTGAGTACGACAGATAAATCTGTAGTATAAGTGGAACGAATGCGTTCACTACAAACGAGCATGAAGTCAGGAAATTGCTTCATTAAATACGCCAGCTTTGATAGCGACAATGCACTCGCTGTTAGACTTACAGTTAGATGTGTACTGGGACGCTGCGTAGCGCTCAGCTCGATGATCGACATGTTAATCTTTATGAAGGAGATATTGCAGTAAGGGCAGCCCATCCAGCAGCAGACGTGAGGGGACAGTACCAGCTCTGGTCCTCTCTGCTGCCGCTGTCAATCATCAACCCAGGATTAGCAGACATCGCGGCAGACTCGCTCGCTGCCAATGCTGATCACACCAGTGAGCCGTCGTCGAGATCGTGCGAGGCCTACGCCCTGTGCATCCGCCGTCACAACCAGGTGAGCTGACGACGCTGGGGGACTGCAGCCCGTTCCGCCTGTCCACCACGGACGAGCCACCAGACGGGGTGGGATAGAGTACACTCTGCACTACGAGAACGCTTCTCGTGCCGACAGCGCCAGGACTCCAACCCAGAGCCTTCTACACGCAGCGGCCTGCTGTCCGCTGCCGAGCCGACCGGCCAGCCGGGCGCTGCCAGCCACGCGCGGCCGAAGTAAGGGCATTCCGCTGCTACGTCACAGCACGTGGCGGTGCGCTAGCAAGACTGGTGCAGCCCGGAGCTGGTGTCATCGCTACGGTCAGCGAGAACTCAGGGAAGGTCGTTGATATCACCAAGCTCAGCCATCCTGTGTTATGCAGGCCACACTGTACTCGGCAGGAATAAAGGTGTCATGAATTAATATTTCTTTGGCGTTTCTGACGCGTCCACAGTCATTTCCTAGCATCCTAACAACTGGAGAGGTCGCCTCTCGGCCTCCAGTCCACCTTAGGCGACCGGGACCACCGGGGTGCCTCCCAGATTTCCAGATTTGACACTATCATGCCATCACCGACGCGGTAGGGGTTTGGCTGCCAGTTCCGATCATATCTCTGCTTGTCCATGTGACAGGCTTTTATGATGTTATTGTTGGCTCACCCCCACTGTATAATCGGTTCATGAGGAGATATCCGCTCTGGCAGCAGATTGTCGATGGAATACAAGTAACTCAGTACACCTGTAATCTTAAACCTGTGGAACAATTCGGCGAGCGTGACTTGGTGACTCTCATGTTTTGATGTATTAATGACGAACTTAGCCAGCAGATAAGATTGGAAACATGTTGCTCCGAGCAGAGGTACATTTTACGAAACTTAATCATACTGTATTTTCCTCTGCAGCCTACCAGTTAAACTTCATTATCTCGGATTCAAATTCTGTGTAGGTTGGTACAGTGTCTGATGTTGGGTAAAACTTTCGTGATAATCTTTCCACTCATATAACCACTCAAAAACATTATCTTTCTTCGCACTGACTAGGAGTTAGGCAGATTGTCGTTAGTCCCATCCAAGCTGTAATATGCAGGTCTCGTCCTGATGTGTAAGTGAGAAATTTCGTCAGTGAATAAAAAGAAGGTGTTTATCATCCGTTTTTGGATACGGACCTCAATGATGGACACGTTCCCCTCCCAATGACACTATTTTGCGTCACTGATTGGTGGCCGGTAAACGTTTCGCCATGAAACTTTCTGCTCCTCTTAGTTGATTAAACTCAAATCGTACTGATACAAGAGGATTGTTTGCAATGGTGTTTGCTTTCACAAAATCATCCTTCTATTTGGCCAGAGAACACAAAGGAAATCCTGGCACAGTGAAGTTAACCAGTTAGGTATACAACAGATTATACCTATTTTTTGATGTGTCGCCTAGTGAGGAAAAGTTGTTGAATTGAATTTTACTAAAATGTGTGTGTAATGGAGGTTTGTTTGCTCTGTTGGTTTCTGAAATTAACAACAAACTGACAGAAAGCAAAGTCATATAATTATTCACTTCAATTGATTAATAACCACGCTACCACCGTGGGAGGTACCAAGATTTATCAGGGAGGCTGCATGGAGAACGAAGTACCATGATCCTAACCAGTGCTGCTCACATATTCAAAATTATCATTTGCAGTAATTAAAATGAGCAACACAAGTTGCCTAGTAGAAAGAAACAAGTACGTGAGCTGCTCAAAAGATGGACCTTGCTGCCACAAATTGCAGACTTACGTTTCCTCTGGAGCAGCAAAACGTGGTGAACACAATCAGACAGTCGCTAGAATTCGATCCGATAAAATCATCTCTCCAGACTGTGGCCGAGCGCCAGTTGATTGTAACCTCCTTCTGACTCCCCATCTCAAAAACCCCACTTGTAGGGGACAATTCTATGCTTCTGCCAATGTGACGGGTGAGAACTGTGGTAAAATTAATGAAAAATCAGGTGAAAGTACATATAATCTCTATCTTTTTGTGTAGCAGACGGGCATATCGAAACACAAAGTTGCTACTGGGCCGAAGCAGAGTCTTCATCATTCGTCAACCTTCCAGAACAAGAACACTGTCTACAGCGACATACTACTATTAGCTGAACCAATTTTTAGAACGAACGCAACTCTCCTCCGCTGATCGGATGGTACTGCGACGCCTGACACTTTGAAGTACGTGCAGAATGGCAAATATGTCGGGCTGAATTATTCACGAGGGGCTGTGAGCAGGCTGCAATATTCGCTGACCACAGGGGCCTTAGGCACCTGCCTGGCATTCAGAAGTTGCGGAGAGGTTCCCTACGACTTCCGAGAAACTGCCCGTACGGCCATAGCAGCACCTCTTCATCGATTGCCTTCTGCCGACAAATGATGCAGCAGAAACGTTTCTAGCGACCTCTCTGCCCTAATGTGCGAGGGCCAGTCTGCCCTTCCAAGCCTATCCGTCCGGTATACTCAATGAACTAACAGCGAAATAAATAATTAAATGAATGAATGAATTAATTAATTAATATGCGACAGTAACGTCATATTGTGTGAATAAAGTCATAAATTGTTAAATATTTCCTGTTAAGAACATATTTCGTTGCAAATGCTTCTGAACGTTCAGCGTGATGTAGTCTGTCTTTTCTAGTCAGTCTTTCTCACATATACCTAAGTAAACTAGGAAACTACCTAATATATC
The DNA here is from genome assembly GCF_021461395.2 of Schistocerca americana. NCBI lineage: Eukaryota > Metazoa > Arthropoda > Insecta > Orthoptera > Acrididae > Schistocerca > Schistocerca americana. The sequence continues at coordinate 214,971,996 of NC_060122.1, read as the reverse complement.
TAGGAATCAAAACACAAGTATTATGAGATCCTTGAAAAACATGTATAAAGCTTTGTTCCTTCGTGAAAAGTTAACCTAAGTGAAAAACACGAATAGTTATGGAACTGCGATAAACCATGACAGAGTTTAGACAGGTTTATTGAATTTGTTGGTAGGCGACACACATATAAATTAATTCCTGCGCTCCAGTGATGCGAAACAGATGTACTAAAGGAATAAATGTGAATTTGAAAGCTTTATACTGTGTTTCCGATTGGAATGACAATCAACCGCCTTTGGAAACGAGCAGTCAATCTGTAAACACGGGGATCATTCATATGCATACACCATTCGTTCATGCATACGATATTGGTAACTCTGTCGAGGGCTGGTATTAATTGGAGGTATTGTAATAAGTTGCGTAATTAGTATGATCGACTAACGCTTCAAGCGACACTTTTTAAGGGAATGTGTATTAACAAAACAAAATTTCGCTCCAGTAAATGTGAATAAGTTATGGCTGCATAACACATTGTTGTTTGACATTTAAAATATTCTAATGTCAATTCTGGGTCCTACCGAACTGTAGCAAATACTGTTAGTGTGAATTTCGGAATGCTGCAGGTATTCGAATTTCTCTCCTGATCCAAATTTTTCATCTCAGAGTAACATTTGCAACGAATGTTAGTGTACAGAGCACAGGTTGACAAGCTTCTGTCTTAAGTACTTTCTTGTTATTGCTTCATCTAACTGAACAAGAAAAAATCCATTTACTAACCGATGACCCTCTTATTATCACAGTGGTATTAATTATAAAGATACGGAAATTTTTTTCGTTTAAAAAATAGTGCAAAGCACTTCTTCTCCACTGGAAGAATCTCTTAGCGAAATTGGAAAATGTTTCAAGTCAGATATAGGGAACTAAATAAAGGCGTCAATATAAAATGTGGAAAGCTAATTCCATTGTAAACAGCAGAGGAAAAGGCGGATAGGTCGAAATTACTGCACTTAAGGTACTTGGTAAGGAGAGGAACTTCATGACAACATAATTTAAAAATAAATGGTTGTATATTTGGAGTATGTACAAGGTTCAGTTGATAGGTTTTAGAGGCTTTAAAAGATTTACGACCAAACAGGACAGAAGAGATGTCTCATTAGATGCGAGGCAACGAAACATTATTCAAGCTAGTGTGTAGACTCTATAAGATTAGAGATATGCCATCGGTGTTGCAGAAGAATATTATCCACACTATGCCGACGATAACATTGGTAGATAAGGGTGATAACTATGTCGCAATCAGCTTAACAGCTTAGGCACCCAATTTTTTAACAAGAATAATAGTTAATGAACCTCGTGACATGTTATACATTAATGTGTTTCGATTTATCAAAGACGAGGTCGCAGGCGAGGCAGTTCAGTAGCCACCGTTGATAACTGAAACACTTTTATAGACACTGTTGACCTGATAAAAACACCCATATAATACTTTGTAGGGGAACGGATGGGGGGAGGGGGGGAAGATGATGATGATCAGATGTGTGTGAAATCTTATGGAACTTAACTGCTAAGGTCATCAGTCCCTAAGCTTTCACACTACTTGACCTAAATCATCCTAAGGACAAACACACACACCCATGCCCGATGGAGGACTCGAACCTCCGCCGGGACCAGCCGCACAGTCCATGACTTCAGCGCCCAAGACCGCTCGGCTAATCCCGCGTGGATGGACGGGGGGGGGGGGGGGGAGGGGGAGGGAGACAGCTAGATCTGAGGCTGAGGGTATGGAGTATTTTTAATGTTTTGGAAGACGAATGGCGACTTATAAGAAGCCATAAAAAATTTCAGTTCTGACTCAGTTAAAAACCTGCGTAACACCGAATTTTAAATCATTTTCTTGGAAGAGAAACACCTGACTACAATATACTTTTCCTCCTTACCCTGAGAGTAAGGTGGAGGAAGGAGGCGGCCTCCATGACCATCAGGCATGGGCGCCCGTGGAAGCTATAAACACCATTCGGAAATATAAATAGGTGCAAGGTTCCCTGAAAAATATGTATTCAATGTCAAGAGAGAACTGTAAGACTGGAAGATGGGGGTACCCCTCTCGACCTTTCAACTTTTCTTTTATCTAAGTCTGTGGCTAGTTTCACTGTTATTGTGATACTCTGAGTTGAATATAATCACTTAATAAGCTTTGATTGAAAATCTTGATCTGGATTAAGGCTCTAAACCCGTGCTCGTACTACGATGAACGTCAATTTGTCTCAGCCGTATTAGTGTAATAAACGATCAACTTCAGTGAATTTTTTTTTTTCAAAAACAACAAACATAAGATTACTGTGAGCCATACTATGAGTAACTTTCTAACAAATATCCAGTACACACTTTAATTAACATCAGCATTTCTTTCATAAGCTCAATAGCGTTCCCTAAACTGTGCATAAGCTAAGAATCCTCGAATGGTTCAAATGGCTCTAAGTATTATGGGACTTAACATCTGAGGTCATCAGTTCCCTAGACTTAGAACTACTTAAACCTAATTAACCTAAAGGACACCACACACATCCAAGCTCGACGCCGGATTTCGAACCTGAGACCGTAGCAGCAGCGCGGATCCAGATTGAAGCTCCTAGAACCACTCAGCCACATCGGCCGGCTAAGGATCCTAGCAGGCAGCATTGTTACAAGGTAGCTCATATTGTTATCAGCGGTTACTTATTTCTCTACTGTGCTGCACTTCTATAACACTATGCCTCCGGAACATCAGCAGGCGTGTAGCAGTTGTAAGTAGGCTGTTTAGCTTTTTTATGTTGGTAACGCCACGTAGCGCTCTGTATGAAAATCACTGGCTGTGCTGTGTGCACTCTGTAGCTGGTTGGAATTGTTGGAATATTCGCTATTCGCTTTTGTAGTGTTGGGCAGTTGGATGTGAACAGCGCGTAGCGTTGTGCAGTTGGAGGTGAGCCGCCAGCAGTGGCGGATGTGGGGAGAGAGATGGCGGAGTTTTGAGAGCGGATGATCTGGACGTCTGTCCATCAGAGACAGTAAATTTGTAAGACTGGATGTCATGAACTGATATATATTCTGACTTTTGAACACTATTAAGGTAAATACATTGATTGTTCTCTATCAAAATCTTTTATTTGCTAAGTATGCCTATCAGTGGTTAGTGCCTTCAGTAGTTACAATCTTTTATTTAGCTGGCAGTATTGGCGCTCGCTGTATTGCAGTAGCGTTAGTAACGAAGATTTTTGTAAGTGATTCATGAAAGATATAGGTTATTGTTAGTTAGGGCCATTCTTTTGTAGAGATTATTGAAAGTCAGTTTGCGTTGCGCTAAGAATATTGTGTGTCAGTTTAGTGTTGATCAGGATAAGTAAAGAGCGAAATGTCTGAGTACGTTCAGTTCTGCTCAGCTGTTTGAAAATCAAATAACGTAAGGGGCATCCAAGCACGTTTCACAGTGAACAAATAGGCAGAACTATGAATGAAAGTTATCGTGTACCTGAAATGTTCACCGAGACGAAAAGACAACTACTCGGATTAAAAGACCACAAGGCAGGGTTTCGGTCTATCTGCAGCATAGATCAACTCGAACTTTTGAATCCAATGAACAGTCTGCTCAGTATGTATTATGGATTGAAATTAAAGCAAGGGAAGAAAACATAACACGGAATTTGGGGATGAGATGAAGAAATTCTGCTACATTGAAAGCAAAGTAACACATACTGAACGGAACAAGAAAATATGTTACCAATATCCTCGTTTCCAAGACGACTTTCTCGTCACGAATCATCAAATTGGGGGAGAAAGACCATGTTAGGTTCTCAGTTACAGGAGTCTCTCTTTGGACGGGAAATCAAACAGTCGCATAACCACGCTAGTGAGTCTTTAGTCCACCCCTGATGTTCAGATCTGTCTACGCCCCGTCGGAGTACGGCCAGCACTCATATAGTTTCTTCTGTCAGTGGAGAGTGTGTGATCTAGGTGTATATACGCATTCCTCAAACCACCACTATTAACTACTTGGTTATCGTCACTCAGCACTCTATCGCAGGTTACGGTTTCTTCCCGTCTCAGCTGCTGGTGGTGTGTTGGAAGACTGAATGTTTAAATGACTCCGTTGCAGCCAATAATTAGTCTACTCTTCGTAGCTCCTACTGCAGCGATACGAATGCGGCTGAAGAATATTTCTATATTCTCCCTTAATGCTGGTTACTGAATAATTTTAAGAACGCTTTCAGCGGATTTTTGCAAAAGAACTATATGCTCTGCACAATAAATTGTTTCTAAACACATTTTATTGTTCGTCTAGTGTGCATGCACTTTTGTAACTGATACCAGTTTCAGGTGCTTTTAACCATTATCAAATCGGAATGTATCAGGTTCAAGAGTAAACCACCATAAAAACTGAGATAAAAAAGGCCATGGGATTGCTACATGCACTAATACATATAGCTTACACAAGCTGTAAAAGGGCAGCGCAGTGACGAAGTGTCATTTGTACTCAGGTGATTCATGTGAAAATGTTTCCGACTTAGCCTCATGACGGATATTATCAGATTTCGATCGAGGAATGGTTCTTGGAGTTAGACGCAGGGAAAATTTCATTCGTTAGGGAATTCAATGTTCCGAAGTCAACAGCATCAAAAAACATCCAAATTTCGGGCGCTACCTTTCCTCATGAACGACCCAGTGGCCGACGGACTTCACTTAACGACCAAGAGCAGCAGCGTTTGCGTACAGTTTTCAGTGCTAACAGACAAACAACGCTGCTTAAAGTAACCGAAGAAATCAACGCACGAAGAACGTATCCTTAGGAGAGTGCAGCATAATTTCTCATTAATGGGCAATGGGGACCAACGCCTTTGCTAAATGCACGACATCGCGTACAGCGCCTATCCTGGGCTTGCCACAATATAGATTGTACCCTAGACGGGTGGAAAACCGTGGCCTGGTCATATGAGTCCCGATTTCATTTGGTACGAGCTAATGGACGTTTGACTGTCGCGCAGGCCTTACGAAGCCATGGACCCAAGTTGTCAACAAGGCACAGTGATGACTTATGGTGGCTCCATCATGGTGTAGGCTGTGTTTACATGGAGTAGACTGGATGCTCGTCAAACTGAAATGATCATTGCCTAGAAATGGTTAATGGTTATATTCGGCTACTTGGAGAGCATTTGCCTCCATTCATGGGCTTCATGAACCCAAACAACGATGCAATGTTTATGGATGACGATACTCTACGTCACTGGGTCATATTTGTTCGCGATTGGTTTCAAGAACATTCTGGACAAGCCGGCCGAATGATTTGGTCATCCAGATGTCCCGACATAAATCCTATCGAACATTTATGGGAAACAATCGAAACATCAGTTCGTGCACAAAATCCTGCACCAGAAAAACTTTCGCAGTTATGGCTGGCTATAAAGGCAGCAAGGTTCATTATTTCTGCAGGGGAATTCCAACGAATTGTTGAGTCACGCCACGTCGAGCTATGCACTACGCCAGGCAAACGTGTTCCGATACGATATTGATAGGTATCCATGATTTTTGTCACGCCATTGTACTTAATTTTTTGAGGAATATCAGTCTTTAGGCAATCTGATGCAGCCCACTATGAATGACTTTCTTGCCATAGCCTGTTCACCTCAGAGTAATGCTTGCACCGATGTCCTCAATTATTTGTTGAATGCATTCCAATCTCTGTCTTCCCCTACAGTTATTACTCTCTACAGCTCTTTCTACACGATAGAGGTTATTCCCTGATGCCTTAACATATGTCCTGTCATGCCCTCACTGATTGCAGTGTTTTCTTCGTCGGTTCTGCGGAGAAACTCCTTATTTCTTGCCTCATCAGTCCACCTAATTTTCAACATTCTTGTGTAACCCCACATTACGAATGGTTCTGTCCTCGTCTGTTCCGGTTTTCCCACTGCCTGTGACTAAATACCATACTGACTTTTGAAGAACAGTTTTACTGATGTTCGTCAAAAGTTCATTATCAAGAAATTCTTCCTCATATTAAGGGCTGTTTTTAGAGCAGGAAACTAAATTGGTCAGAAATTCCCTTCTTACCTGTGCTAGTCTGAATTTTATGTACCCTTGTTTCGTTCGTAGCGGGTTATTTTGCTTCCAATGCAGCAGAATTTCTTTACTTACTCTACTTAATGATTAATTGTGACCCTAAGTGTCTCACTATTCTCATTTTTAATACTTCTCATTCATTTTGGCTTTTTCCGGTTTACTTTCAAACCATATTCTGTACTCATTAATCTGTTCGTTCCATTCAATAGGTACTGTAATTCTTATTCATATTCACTGAGGACACCAATATCGTCACTAAATATTATCGTTAATTTCTTTATATGCTTAATTTCACTTCCAATCTTGTTCCTTTTATTTATTTTCCTCACTGGTTCTTCGAAGCTTGGATTGAACAGAAGGGGTGAATGACCGCATGCCTTTCTTATACCCATTTTTAAATTTAGAACATCTTGCATCATCCTACATTGTCGAACGCTTTGTCCAGGTCGACTAATTCTATGAACATGTCTTTAGTCTTCGTTCCATTATCAAGCGCAACGTCAGAGCTGCCTTTCTTAAATCCAAGCTGATCGTCATCTAATAGAACCTAAATTTCCTTTTCCGTTTTTCTCTGTATTATTCTTCTAAACAACTTGAATGCATGAATGTTACCGTGATTGCGCGATAGGTCTCGCAATGATTTTCCATTGCTGTCTTGAGAATCATGTGGATGATATTGTTCCGAAATTCTGATAGTAGTTCGGGAGTCTCCTAGTGTCTGTTCATCAACTGGGAAGAGCATCTGGCTTCCACGTCCCCACAGATTTTAGATATTCACATAGAATATCATCTATCCCTTCTGCCTTTTTTGTCTCAAGCCGTTCAGAGCTGTTTGAAATTCTAATACCAAGTCCTCTATTAGTTTCACATCGACTCCTAGTTTCTTCATTTTTCACATCATAACACAGTTTCTCCCTGTGATAGAGCCTTTCAGTGTCCTATTTTGACCCATCCACTCTCTCCTCTGCGTTCAACAGTGGAAGTAATATTGGACTCTTACTGTGTCACCTTTGCTTTTAATTTCACAAAACGTTGTTTTGACTTTTCTATTTTCTGGGACAGTCATCCCGACGATCTTCCCTTTCTCGAGATTTTTCACATTTTGTCAGGAGCCAATTGGCCTTGGAAGTCCTATACGTCCAATTTATTTATTTCGTAATGGTCTGTGTAGCTGTTTTCCGAGCTTTCCATGAACAGTTTTCATGTTGCCTTCTTTCGTCGATCAATTTAAGCACTTTTTTCTTGCGAACAGTTTCTTCACCGTCACGTTTGTTGTGCTTAAGTTTGTCTGTGCAAAGAGCAGGAAACTAAATTGGTCAGAAATTCCCTTCTTACCTGTGCTAGTCTGAATTTTATGTATCCTTGTTTCGTTCGTAGCGGGTTATTTTGCTTCCAATGCAGCAGAATTTCTTTACTTACTCTACTTAATGATTAATTGTGACCCTAAGTGTCTCACTATTCTCATTTTTAATACTTCTCATTCATTTTGGCTTTTTCCGGTTTACTTTCAAACCATATTCTGTACTCATTAATCTGTTCGTTCCATTCAATAGGTACTGTAATTCTTATTCATATTCACTGAGGACACCAATATTGTCACTAAATATTATCGTTAATTTCTTTATATGCTTAATTTCACTTCCAATCTTGTTCCTTTTATTTATTTTCCTCACTGGTTCTTCGAAGCTTGGATTGAACAGAAGAGGTGAATGACCGCATGCCTTTCTTATACCCATTTTTAAATTTAGAACATCTTGCATCATCCTACATTGTCGAACGCTTTGTCCAGGTCGACTAATTCTATGAACATGTCTTTAGTCTTCGTTCCATTATCAAGCGCAACGTCAGAGCTGCCTTTCTTAAATCCAAGCTGATCGTCATCTAATAGAACCTAAATTTCCTTTTCCATTTTTCTCTGTGTTATTCTTCTAAACAACTTGAATGCATGAATGTTACCGTGATTGCGCGATAGGTCTCGCAATGATTTTCCATTGCTGCCTTGAGAATCATGTGGATGATATTGTTCCGAAATTCTGATAGTAGTTCGGGAGTCTCCTAGTGTCTGTTCATCAACTGGGAAGAGCATCTGGCTTCCACGTCCCCACAGATTTTAGATATTCCCATAGAATATCATCTATCCCTTCTGCCTTTTTTGTCTCAAGCCGTTCAGAGCTGTTTGAAATTCTAATACCAGGTCCTCTATTAGTTTCACATCGACTCCCAGTTTCTTCATTTTTCACATCATATCACAGTTTCTCCCTGTGATAGAGCCTTTCAGTGTCCTATTTTGACCCATCCACTCTCTCCTCTGCGTTCAACAGTGGAAGTAATATTGGACTCTTACTGTGTCACCTTTGCTTTTAATTTCACAAAACGTTGTTTTGACTTTTCTATTTTCTGGGACAGTCATCCCGACGATCTTCCCTTTCTCGAGATTTTTCACATTTTGTCAGGAGCCAATTGGCCTTGGAAGTCCTATACGTCCAATTTATTTATTTCCTAATGGTCTGTGTAGCTGTTTTCCGAGCTTTCCATGAACAGTTTTCATGTTGCCTTCTTTCGTCGATCAATTTAAGCACTTTTTTCTTGCGAACAGTTTCTTCACCGTCACGTTTGTTGTGCTTAAGTTTGTCTCTGCAAATCTGTGATTGCCCTTTTTGGAGATATGCACGCAGTATCCATATCCGTAGAGAAGTTCAAACGTGTCTCATCATTCCTCAGCACTTCAGTATCCCACATCCTTGCATGCTAATTCTCCCGGATGACCCTTTTAAGGTTCAGTCCACTCTTCATTATTTTAAAATTGTTATCTGAATCTTTGTTCTACACCTGGGTACACACAAACCAGTATCTGATTTCGGAACCTGTTTCTCACCATGATGTAATCCAGCTGTAATCTTCCCGTACTGCGGGTCTTTTCCAAGTATACCTCTTCCTCTTGCAATTCTTGAAGATATTCATTATTATTAGCTGAAATATCTAGGGGACCTCAATTACCCTCTCTTGTCGATTTTCTAGTTGACTATGTTCTTACTTCCGATATTCCATATTCTAGCTCGTAGAATGTTATTTCTTGGTAGGTTAACAGATCTTTTTCTCATGGTCACTAGCTCCTTCGCAGTACACTTCCGGAGATTTAGATGGGGCTAATCCAAAAAAATTTTTCTAATAATGGAGAGATTATCGCGATACTTCAGTTACAGGCCACATTTAATGCAGTGGTTCAAACTACTTCCTGTATCATAACGCAGATGATTATTGCTGATTCTTCCACATTTTACAGGCAGTTTCCTAAGCCAATGCCAAGAGGGTGCCCTGAACCTCTGTCGGTTCCTTCGCTCTCTTTGACAAGGCCATTGACGGAGCGACGGTGACTTCTTATGCCGGAAGTCTTCAGCCGTCTTTGGTGATGAGTTTTATTCAAAATTTAGCCAGTAGCTGGGTTAGAACCAGGGAACGAGGACTTTTGGTTTCTTGTCAACCACACCGCGGATGCATCATATGGTACAGAAATTGATCACAATGTTAAAAATACGTGCACTCGAGTTTGACTAGACCCATTACTCGGTGTTATTGACGTTTATCTTCAAAAATACCGGCTAATTAAAAATTCAGCATCTCCGAGACGCTCTTCCATGAGTTCAAATAACCTGTTGGTATTCGTGTGTTCTTTTAAATGTCTCCAATTTTCCCTGTCAGTACTATTTGGTATGGGTCCCACGCACATAAGCAATATGCGAAGATGTGGCGCGTAAGTGTTTTGTAAACAGACTTCTTCCTAAACGGCATTTTCTCCAGCAATCTGCCAATCAAACGAGTTTTCCACGTGCTTTGCCTACTGCCTAAGTGATACATTCATTTCATATCCCTACAAATTGGTACACAGAACTTTTTATATAGGTTGAGTGATTCTAGGTCTGACTCATTGTTATTGTAGTCATAACATGTTACTTGAATGTCTTCTGTGAAACTCACAGTTTTATACTTCTGTACACAGAAAGCAGGTTGCCAACCTTCGCACCACATTCAAGACATCATGGTCTGACACTTTTCCCATACAATACTTCATTTTATATATTTAAACCATCTATAAGGCATGAGGCTACTACCAATGCTGCTGCAAATCATTATGGATTAAAGAAGACCAAACATCTAAGGTCATCAGTCTCCAATTCACCTCGCGGTACGAAATAAGTGTACCCCATCTGTCGGCAACTAGAGTATATTCTGTGTGCGGATGTAGTAAAGTTTTATAAACGTTTGCATAGCGTGTATCTGAGACAGAAAGTGGGTAGCAGCTCCATATTCACCTTGTGGGATGTGGCAAACAGCCTAAAACCGACATCCTGTCTGGTCGACAGTGCACTTTTGTTCAGAGTTCCGTGGGTCTCACCATGCCGGAAGCGGGCGCTTTAACGGAGACGACTATAAAGGCGGGTACGTTTAATATTAGTTGCAGATCATAGATATACATCATCAACAACAAGGGTTCAGGTGCACTTCACTGGGACATTCCCGGAGTTACTTTTGTAGCTGTTGACGATTCTCCATGGAGTATTGTTGCGTTCTCCCTAGCAAGAAATTCTCAAGTCAGTCACAAATCTCGTTTGATACCCCATACGAACTTATTTTCGTTAATAAACGTTGGTCCGATATAATCTTAAATGCTTCTCGGATGTCAAGAAACACTGCAACCACTCCATGACCATAATACAATGTTGCCGGATATCGTTGAGAAAGGCACGAGTTGGGTTTTGTTTTCGGAAGCCATTCTGAGTGTTGTAGAGGTGCTCATTCCCTACGACATACTAATAATGTTTAAGCGCCGACTTCGTTAAGAGATTCTAAAACTGAAAACATTGAGATAGGGCGGCAGTCTTATTGAGCACTTCATGTAGCTGCTCTTTGTTCTGCCTACTGGGCTCGTTTTTTGTTGGGCAGATCTATAGTATTTTAAAAGTAGTCCTAGATCAGTTGCAGATTCTCTATAAAATGTACCAGGGATTACATGGGCCATGTTTAACTTTAGCGTTTTCAACCGTTTCTCAACGCCACGTCTCAAATTAAATTACACATGAGACACTTATACGCACATCAACAAAAGTTACGAATCACCCCTTTACTTGGAAATTCATGGTGTATGGTTCCGGGGGTTTTTGTTTCTGCTTGCTTATTCTTGAACTGAGAACACTGTGTGAGGCGATATGACAAGTTTAATGACACAATATTTCTCACCAAATTACAGCTTTTCACAGAATTTTCAACTGGCCAACATAAAAACAGCGCAATCGATAATGCATCTTGCCAACGTCAAAAAGTGAAATACGTTTATACGCAACAATGTTAAATATTAACTCTCTGAAAGAACATTAACCTTGAGCACAATATTGTGAAAGTTTAATCGGAAGTTTCTTTATATTAATCCTAAGTACAATAATATGACAGTTTAATTGGACGTTTATTTACCAAATTGCTCCTACACGTAAGTTATGATGTTGGTCAGTACTACGAAAATCGTCCGATTCCGGTTCGAAGTTCGGTACTATTGAGGATGACAATCAAGTCTACAGAGGACGGCTAGTCAAGTGACAAATTTGACCGCAAGATTACCCACGGCCGCTCGAGTTTACAGTGGGCGCAAGCTGGTAAAGCAACAAAGTTTACGCCTCTGCACATGGTATTTACCTTAAGCAGCGACGTGCTGCTGTCTGCAAGGCTGTTCTCTCCCACTGGCCTTTGCTGAACTTTCCAGCAGAAACTTTCCCTGTGTTCCTCGTTATGCAAGAAAAGCTGTAGACTTATTATGTGGCGATATACATGTGCATAGTTGGAGCAATGTGCACATTATAGTGCTCTCTCAGTTCCCGCAAGAGCAATTAACTAATTTGGCAGGCTCGTTTCTCCACAGTTGGAGCTAAACGTTGCTACAGCTAATTTTAGCTGGAGTGCAGCCACTGTGAATGCAGTGTCCACACCAATCTCTTCTCTGCGTCGTATGGAGCGTTAAGCGCTCCGTTCTGCACTTGACGCCAGTTCAGAGAAGAGACCACACAAAATTTCTCTCTTGTTCTACTCGTGGCAGAACTGCCTCCCTCCACTTGGATTCCTTTTTCACATCATGGCTATTTTCCACCAATAGGAGTGTTCCTCTCATATTGTAGAAACATCCTCTACCAATCGAGCGTCCATTCTCTCTTCTATCAAATACGTCGAAACTTCAGTAGTTTTCTCCTTCCTAGTGAGTTTCCGCTAATCGTACGTTTTGTGCCCATTATAGATGCCTAAAGTACATTGACCTTTCCGTGTGTCGCACTTGCTGGACGAAAATGCGTCACTTGCTTTTGATCGTATCCCGTTGGAATTTCGAAACGCATCTTTCTAAAGCTTCTTCTCTGCCCTTGTACTGATGCCCCCTACAGGCGGCCCTCCAGCTTGAATCACCTGACCCAGGGTCGCTGTCCCTGCCACCCCTTTAAGTGGTCGCCGGTGTAACTCACACAGTGCGGTTTCGCTATGCCATTGTGAAGCTGGCTTTTCAAAACTAAAAGTGACTCGACTCACGTTCCCTGTTCTACCTTTCACTCAAAAACATGCATTGAATAGGAATGGGTTGTTAATTACCATCAACTGACTGCTATCCCTTTTTCCCTTGAATATTGATAGGCAAATAGTCTCATTAACGTCGATTTACGTTAGGTGTCATCTACACCTTCTCATTGCAATTTGTAGAGGTCTCATGTAAGGTGCGAATCTGACCATTTATTCTGCCACCTTACGATGGCACTGAGAAAAAAATTAATTTAGAGGCATGACCGTCCATTTATTTGTATATGTCCAGGTCATTAAACAAAAATCACTTAAAAACTTTTTTTTTGCTTCTCTTTCCCAAGGGGGTTTACACAGCACTCTTGAGCAAAGTCAATACGTGCTGGAGCGTCCGATTACTCGGACGTGTGCTTAAATCTGTCGTGGGATCGTGGCACACCATCGACGAGATCGTCAAGCCAGTTCTGGTCCAAACCGTCCCACTCTTCAGTGACGATTCTGTGTAAGTCACGCCGACTATGTTGTCGTTGTCGACATCAAAAACAGTCAGGACACCCCCTTCTGGAAACACTAGAACGTTGAAGGAACTTGTCCACGAGAACAGCCCGATGACCACGCACATTATCATTCAAAAACGTTGGCGGCACGGTTTCACCGTTCATTGCAGAAACTCTTCCCTATAATGCAGAGCAGTAAGATTGTACTCATCAAGCACATGAGGTATGTGGTGGTAAAGTGTACCAACACTGCAAGACATCGCTCCACCATCGCCTTGTTGCACACATTGGATACAATGTTGGAGCTATTCTATGTTACCTAGTTGATTCCAAACTTGTTGTCTTTGCTTATCAGGGTACAAACGCATCCGAATTTCGTTCATAAACAACATTCAACGTCGGTCCTCAGACATCCATTCAGCTTGATTTCTAAGCCAACGGAGACTACGGCGCTGTGGTGTGAGACGCTGTGTTCCCCATGGACATCGGGAATGGGGATTCGCATCAAGTAGTCGTCTCGTGACAATTTGATGCATTCATTGGCCTCTTCGAAAGCAGAACTCAGCTCTGGAGCACAGAGCCAATGGTTTCTTTGACTCAAAAGTCGGTATAACCATCATCCTGTGCACCTGTCATGCGTGCAGAGACTGTGAGGTGTAAGTCTCCAACACTAATGTCAACTGGATCCGATTTCATGTCCCCCCGTTATCACTTTGACTTCGGTGCACACGTCAAGCAACTTCCGTGGCTGATCAGCCTTCTGCACGTAACATGATGGTGTGTGCCACAGTCAGTCACGATTTTCCTTGGTGGCATTATGGTTACTGACTCTACCGTACCAGAGATGTCGCATATGCATCCCTACTGGCGATTGAAGTTCAACTGAAATGATGCAAGCCATTCGAGTTAAGCGTACTACCCGCAGGTAGACCTCATGATAACTGTATGTATGTTTACAAACAACGTTACAGGCTACCTTCCGATGGGTACGGAAACAGTTAGAATAGTAACACACCTACACGATCTATCTGGCTAATGCAAAATTTTTGCTGATGTGTTCAATACTAAATATTAAAAAAGTCACAGTGTAAGTAGGCTGTTTAGGTTTTTTTATTGGTAACGCCACCTCTGTGTGAAAATCACTGGCTGTGCTGTGTGCAGTCTGTGTCTAGTTTGCATTGTTGTCTGCCATTGTAGTGTTGGGCAGCGGCAGCTGGATGTAAACAGCGCGTAGCGTTGCACAGTTGGAGGTGAGCCGCCAGCAGTGGTGGATGTGGGGAGAGAGATGGCGGAGTTTTGTAATTTGTCATGAACTGCTATATATATTATGACTATTAAGGTAAATACATTGTTTGTTCTCTATTAAAATCTTTCATTTGCTAACTATGCCTATCAGTAGTTAGTGCCTTCTGTAGTTTGAATCTTTTATTTAGCTGGCAGTAGTGGCGCTCGCTTTATTGCAGTAGCTCGAGTAACCAAGATTTTTGTGAGGTAAGTGATTTGTGAAACGTAT